>NC_141239.1:30128795-30728795 GCF_054856555.1 Leptonotus elevatus | reverse complement strand
GGGTTGTGTCCTGTCTCCTTTGCTTTTCATCATGTACACAGGAAGGTAGTTATATTGTAAAATGTTCAGATGACACCGCATTCTTGAGCCTTCTTCAAGGACAAGCCTCAGATCATGGTCAAGCCTTACTTGCATTTGTCAATTGGTGTGAAGATCATTTCTTGGATTTAAATGCAAAAAACTAAGGAGCTAACAATAGATTTTAGGCGGAATAGTGGTATGCCAAAACAAAGCACTGTCCATCAACAAAAAGTGAAAGTTGTTGAGTCCTACAAGTATCTTGGCACTGTGTTTGGCTCAAAACTGAAATTTGATTGTCAAACGTGGTCAACAAAGATTTCATTTAATGAGGAAGTTGAATTTGTTTCATATCTGTGACACAATCCCAAAACAATGTTATCACGCGTTTATTGAAAGCCTTTTGACACATTCTTTTATCTGCTGGTATATTGGGTTGTGTTTGAAAGACAAGACTAGCTTAAACAGCATTGTCAAAGTGTGTTCCAAGATTATCGGAGCTTGTCAGAGAGACTTGGGCACAATTTGGGAAGACCAAGTAGCTATGAAAGCATAAAACAATTATGATGCCTTCAGGTCGACGTTACAATGTGCCCCACAGGAAAACCAATCGGTATTCAAAGTCCTTTATTCCCTCTAAGCTTCTAAACGCAGACCATGCTCATTCTAAATGATTGGCATATTTATATTTTAAAGGAGTAATGTACTGAATTATTTGTTCAGCTGTTTTTATTGTTCTTATTTTGTCCTGTTCTTATTACTTAAAAAAAAAAAAGATCCTATTGTATCTTGCTTATTTTGTTCTACAACTGCAGGCTTTTTAGACCTAGACATCTCTCCGCGTCACATGCTTTGATGTGTGTCTTGATATATGCTGCTTATTCACCTATCTGTTCATGAAAATGAATGAAATGAATTGCCCATCGTGGGATAACTAAAGTTGTCTGAATCAGAACTTTTTGCCACCACGTCCACAAGGCAAACCTGCTTATCTCTCATGGTCAGCTCCGGTGGTTCTTGGAACTCCCAAGATGACCACATTCTGAACAGTATAATCTTATATATAATCTCTCAGTAGAATCTTTCTGATAATCTATTGTTCAATGAGCATGATAAATAATATATCAATAAGTAAAGTTGTTTTGTTCATTTATATTGTCTGATTTTGTGACGTAGCCTACTTCCTATTTTTGTATTGACGGCTATTGACGTAAAAAATTCATTTGAACTATTTCTATTGGTTTAACATTTTTTTTCCACTTTTGTTAACAAGAGTATGAAAATCTAGAAAACATTTTTTTATTGTACATTTAGAACAGATATAAAATGTATGATTAATCCTGAGTTAACTATTGAAGTCATGTGATTAATTACAATTCAAAATTAGGAGCGTCGGGCAATTAAAACCGTAATGAATAATATTCGTGAGTTAACTCACGATTAATCAAAAATTTTATATCTGTTCTAAATGTACAATTAAAAAAATGCTAGGTTTTTATACTCTTGTTAACAAAAGTGGAAAAAATGTTAAATAATAGAAATAGTTCAAATGAATTTTTGACGTCTGTAACCGCCAATGGCAGTGAATTTAGCACATACTGTTGCATTGTTTACAATGCTGGCTTAATGCTCATTCAAGAATGCAAACGTTTCGATAGACAAAACAACAATACTCACAGGCATATATTATTTAACTGTGCACAAAATGACTAATATCACTTCATCTTACTGAGTCATTTAGTTGTGAAATTCTTCTTTGGTGCCTGTATGCCTATATTATACTGCCCCCTGGTGGCCAAGGTTTACACAACAGAAAAAGTTGGATATCTATAAATAAACAAAGTGTTGCTATATGAGTGGTGTGTTTATGCAGTCAGAAGGTGACCTCAGCACGGTGTCGAAGCATTTTCGCCGTGTTGAGGTGATTGCATCATTTCTCCCGGTTTCATTTTCTCAGTCAGCACGCTTCCATCAGATGCGCAGCCAGCCGACACTTTGACTTGGCAGAAAAAAAACCGTTGACATGGGAGAACGAGAGAGCGAGAGCATCCACATGAGGGGACGGCCTTCAGCATTGCATTAATCACAGTCAGCAAGAATCTAAAAAATATACTGTATATATGCTTGCTGTCCCGAAAGACGATGACAGCTCGGGTTGCTGGTGACGGTCGCAGGATGTAAGCCACCTTTTTGTGAACCGTACAGCAGCAGAGGAGGAACTGGTACGTGTTGAAACAAAATCAGGCCGGAGCAGAAATAAGCTATAAAAGTATTACAAGCAGGCGGCACGTCTTGTTTGTGTTAAGACGAAGCAATATGTCTCCCTTGACAAGCTCCACAAAGACTGACACTCTCGCAGGCAACACAGTACTCGTTTGGTATTTATATGCAGCACACGCACACACCAATGACTGCAATTCACTTTCTTGTTTACATGAGGACAGTTGACAAATCAAACAGAAACAGTCCTACAATCACAATCAGGTTTACACTCAATTTTACATTCTGAATCAGATTCTCACTGCATCTGCACTTTAGAATCAGATCCAGATCCTCAATGCATTTTACAGCCTGATTTGGAATCAGATTTAGATTTAAAACAATATTTAAATCTATGTGAGAACTGGATTTGGAATAAGAAACAGTTTTAGAATTGATGTTACTTTAATTTGTTGGTTTTGAAATCAAAATCAGATTCAAAACGCATTTTATAATCAGATTTAAAATCCAATGTAGCATTAGAATGAACATTACAATCAGAATCAGTTGTATAACCCATTTTAGAATCAGATTTGGTACCAGAATCAGTTTTAGAATCCACATCTGAGTGAAATGTAGAATCAATTGTGAGAACAGACTCAGTTTAGAATAATTTTAAACCTTTTAAAATCAGATTAAAAATCAGGCTTAGTTTTAGAGTTCATGTCAGCTAGGTGTAGAATCAGTTTTAAAATCCGAACCAATTTTAGAATCCAGTTCGAAATCAACCGGACTGTAGCACAAAGTCATCTAGAATACGACAGCTCATCCAAGATGTTTTTTAATATGTAATTGTTATTTCGGTATTGGAGTGCTTCCACTTGTTCCGATGTAATGGCTCAACAGCGCCCCCTCTTGCATGCAGCAGCTATAAATACTGTAGTTGAATGTGCTGCAGGTGCCCCCAGTTCAGTCGTCGTCAAGGTGAGCTGAGAGCGCTGCACACTTGCTACACTTGCCAATAATGCTAATTTAACAATTTATTTATTAGTATGCTGAAGGCCTTGTTAATTGACGAGTGCATGTCCTGTTTGTGCAGGAAGTAAACCACGAGTCAACAAAAGTCACGTCCCTTATCATTTTAATTATACAACGCAATGCAAAAGACCAAGCGATTTGAGCTTCCCACCAACTAAAAAGGGTTATAAATATATGTATGGATTTAAAAAAACTGATATAGAATTAGAACCCGTTTTAGAAACTGAATCAGATTTAGAATTAGTTTTAGAATCAGAGTAATAACCGGATTTAGGAAAGAGTTTTTACAATCCAGATCAATTGTAGAATCCTTTTAAAAATCAGAATCAGTTTCAGAATTAGAATTATATTTGGTATCAGTTTTACAATCAGAATAATAGGAGAATCAAAATTTGCTTTAGAATCAAAATTGGATTTAGAATCAGAATCCGCTTTAACTAGTGGGGAAAATAGCAATAGCAATATAAAAGGGATGGGTTTTAGGATTACAATCAGTTTTGGAAACAGAATCAGTTTTAGAAACAGAATCAGTTTTAGAATCTGTTTACAATCAGATTTAGATGATCACACTGAGTGCAGACATGGCACCTGTAAAGACCCGATGGTCTGGGACTGGATTAGCAGAGAGTGTGCGTTGCTTCGCTGGAAGCAGCGACAACTGCTTGGAAAAGATGACATTTTCTTTTACTTTTGTTGCCATTTGGAGGCCAAATAAGCAAAAGTGGCGTGAATAGCAATGAGGCCGCTTTGAAGTCATGATGTTTTGTTATGTTATGATGTTTTGTAATAACGTTCAGTTATGATGTTCTGTTATGATGTTATGCTATTATGCATGTGAAACCCGCTGTGCTCTATTGCTTCTGCTTCACGCTTTCATCATTTCCCGCATCCTGAAGGAATGCAAAAATATCAACTTCTGTTGCAACGGCCAAACATTTTCACAAGTTGTGATAATAATGAAGCAAATGAAGTGAGGAAAGAACACAGAGATGAAATGAGGATACAAATCTTGACGCATCGACACCTACATTTCTATTAATGCCACCACTTGGAATTCCTGAAACTAAAATATCCAGAATTTCTTTTACAAGCCAAATATGTTTTAGAATCCTTTGAAATTCTGAATCAGTTTTAGAATCTGAAGCAGATCTAGCACCAATTTCAGAATTGTCATGAAAAGGGGTGCGTTGGAGAGGGTGGACCCAAATGCGGGGAGACATAGACTGGAGGAGACAAGAATTGCGAACAGTGAGAAGCTTTATTGGAACAAGTGGGGACGGGTGAGAGGACAAGGACTGGACAAGGACTGGACAAGGCGTGACTGGACGTGGGGACGAAGACGACATGGCATGACTGGACTGGACTGGGTGTGAGAAGACTGGCTGCTATGACTGGACTGACTTTTGCCATGACTTTTACACCAACACTAATGAGAAACACCTGGGAAACACAATAGGGTGAGGGCACTGATTGGTCAAGCACACTGGGAAGGGGAAAGACACACAGGTGGATGTAATCAGACATAATGAGACAGGGGAAACATACAGGAACACAAGACAAACACAACAAACACACCAAAATCAAATCAAACCCTAACCCATACAAACAAAACCGAAACGTAACAAGAATCATAACAACGTGGGAATTATAATCAGATCCCAAAAGTGTCACAATCCAAATCAATTTTATATTCCTTTCAAAAATCTGAATCAGTTTAAAAAACGCAACCCGTTTTAGAATCAAAGTCTGAGTCCGATTTAGTATAAGTCTTAAAATCGGAATCAGTTTTAAAATACATTTTAGAATCACCTTTAGAATCAATTTTGCAATCACAATCACTTTTAAAATTAGTTTTACAATCATAATCAGATTTAGGATCATTGCCAGAGCAGACAGCAAACATGGCATCTGTAAAGCTGACGTTTGGCCATTGAAAGGTTCGTGGACGTCTCGAAAGTACCAAGCCAGTGGCAGGATCTTTTTTTTATCCTGAAAAAACACCCCAGTACTAATTTTAAGACAGTAGTTCCCACAATCCAAACACACAGAAGTCCTAGGTTCCATCTCAAGTTCCGTTAGCGCTTGCTACGTGTAGCTCTGGTGTGAAGTGTGAATATGAAGCAGCTAAAGGTAACCTACAAGAAAGAGTCAATGAAGTCTCTTCAGTGGGGAGCTCATCAATGTCGCCTTTTGTATTCCGTCAACACTTCATCATGCAACTCGTGTGTCTGTTTGTCTTTTCTAATGCGTGTTTGTTTGGGTGTGTGCGCGCGTGTGTCATTGATCTAGTGTGCATCGCTGTCCTGATTTGATGAATTCTGCCCCCGCTGGCCTTGGGCGGACTAATTTGAAACAAGGTGAGCGGAGGAAGAGAAGAGGAGGAGGAGGAGGACACGCTCGTCCTCCTCAAGGACGCCAAAAGCGCGGCGACGTTCCCGCCTTCCTTCGGAAAAAATCTCGTCCGCCAGAGATGACGAGGACACGCTCACAAATGCCAGGAAAACTCAAGTTTGGACAAGAGTATTAGGACATGTTCGGGAAGGGAAAAAATATTATAACATGGAGTTTTAGACAAAAGTATTGAGACACTTGCAGAAAGTGGAAAAAAAACCAATGTTGGAGTTCAGACATAAGTATTGGGACACATACAGGAAGTGAAAAAACAAAGAAAAATGTGGAGATTGGACAAAAGTTTTGAGACGTGCATAGGAAGTGAATAAAACATTGGGACACCACGGCAAGGAAGGAAAAGATGGAGAAAATTTTGAGTTTTAGGATAGCTACACAAAGGAAAATGTTAAGTTTTTGGACAAAAGAAAGGGAACGTTTTGGAAAACGTAGAGATTATTTAGATAACTGCAGGAAGTCAAAACAGAAGTGTGTGTTGTGACATTTCTGAACAAAAGTATTGGGACAAATACGGGAAGTGCAAAAAATTTAAGAAAATGTGGATTGTGGACAAAAGTAGTGGGACCATTTCAGGCAGTGAGGAAGTAGACAAAAATGTGGATTTCGGACAAAAGTGTCAGGATATCCGTCAAGAGTGAAACGTGAAGAAAATATGAAGTTCTAACAGAAGTAGTTGGGCACACTGATTAAGTGAGAAAGTACAAAAAAAAAGAGGAGTGGACTCTGGACAAAGGCATTTGGACACCTTAGGGAAGAAAATGTAGAATTGATGACAAAAGCATCGGGATAGGTACAAAAGAAAATAAAAATAATACATTGCCTAATATTTTGCATCAGTGTCTTAAAACACAGAAAAGTATTCCGTGTTGTCCTTTTTCCCCTCACAAAGACTTGACTGACATCACATGACCCAAAAGGATTGAGAACAGACAGAAATGCTTCTTTCCTGCTCATAAAGTCATTTCCTGTCCAATCGGCGGGCCGGGCTTGGTCTTTGTGATGGCTGATAAGGAAGGAAAGCGGTAATTGCAATTGACCTATTGGCTGTCGGTTGGCTGGACAGCTCGGACAGACTCATTATGGGATGGAGCAGGCATTTACCTGAGCGGATCCCTGCATGCACTGCACACAAGCACTGTGTTCAAATTCGACCTATAGGGTTAAGTGTACCTAATGATGTGTCTCGTGAGGCAATAGAGAAGAAACCATTTTCTCAAGCTGACTGAAGCAGTTTGAAGAGCAGTCGCCATCTTGTCCTTTGTGGGTGCTTGCCAGAACCATGACTAAGGGGCGCAGCAGGTGTGCGCCACATTCTCCACCTGAGAGGTCGCTCATTTGCAGCCAGAACGAAGCAGCTGTGAAATGAAAATGGCCACCAGAGTGATTTCTTTGTCTCTTCGAGGCTATCGTGGACTTTTGCACCGTGGCGATGATGCTCATTAGGGGGCCGGCACACTGGCGACCAATCTGTCAAAGTCAATGAACCACCACGCAAAGACACGCCAGCCGGCGGGAAAGCAGCATTTGGGCAAACTAACACCACAGGAAGTCCCATTAGGACAAATATACACAATGACAAACTTTTTGGGGGGAAAACACTATCCTCATTCTCAATCTAGGTCTCATTCAAATTATCATTATTATTATTTTTTATTTTTATGAAATCGGTTTCTGAAATGGACCTGATTCTAAATGTGACTCGAAAAGTGATTCTAATTTAAAAACTGATTGTGAGTCAAAATCTGTTTCTAAAACGGATTATGTTTCTGGAATGGATTTTCAATGTGATTCTGATTCTTTTTTTTTTTTTTTTTTTTTTTTTTTTTTTTTTTTTTTTTAAGAGCTCAGTATTGTTCATTCGGAAATGTCATCATCATTGCTCTTTTTTTTTTTTTTTTTTTTTTTTTTTTAATATATATATATATATATATATACACATATATACATACATATATACATATATACATACATACATACATACTTTTTTTTTTTTTTTTTGTGTGTGTGGGTGAGTATGTGTGTGTGCGTGCGTGCGTGCGTGTGTTTGTTAGCTCACCAGAAAACCTATTAAAAAAAAAAAATCTTATACCGTTCACCTAAATCGAACACCAGGAGACCCGAGGGGACCGAAGAAAACCAAGGAAGGTGAAATCCAGCACCGACCAGACACCCCCCACCAGAACTCCTCCCCAGCCCAAGAAACATCCAGACCCCAACAAATCCAAAAAACATAAAGTCAGGGAGGCCTCAAGAGACCAACGGAGAGACCGAGAAAAGGAAGGAAGGACAGACGAAGCCGCGTGAGATCCGAGACACCAGCCTCCACCGATTCAATAACCTGAGGAGGAAACAGATTGTGTCTGAGTTTCGGTAGATGCTGGTGTGGTGGATCTGGCATGCATGAAAATCTCCACCAAAGAGGGGAGCCGTCGACCCCCGCCGGAACAGAGCAAGCGCAACACCTCAGGGCCCCCCAGGCCGCGGCAGCGCCAAAGGACGACCCCCGGGCCCCACCAGGGCCACCGGCCGGAGAGCAAACCCAGGAGCAGGAGCGCCCCCCGCCCCAACACGGCCCGCGCCCCCGGCCCAACGCAGCAGGACGGGGCACTGCAGGCCCACCAGGCACCCCACCGGCCCCCAACCCCCGCCCCCCACCACCCCCCGCCCCCCATCCACCCCCCGCCACCCACCCCAACCCAGCCCCAGCCGCCCCCATGCCCCCAATCCCCCAGACACCCCCCACCCCCAGCACCCCCCCACCCCGCAACCCCCACCACCGCCCCCCCCCCAACAAAGCCGCCCCCCCCCCCCGACCAACCGGCAGCCCCCCAACCCCCGACCCCCAGCCCCCGGGGACCACCCGCACCCAGGCACCGGCGCCGAAGAGGGGCCGGACAGCGGAGCGGAGATTCTGATTCTAAAACAGATTATACTGTAACCAATGTAAACTAACTGTAAAAGTGATTCCGGTTTACAAATCAATTCTAAAAAGGTGATTTGAATTTGAATATGGATTCTGCAACTGGTTTTGAATCAAAAAGGGATTCTGATTCTCAATGTGTTTCTAAAACTGACTTTGATTCCAAATTCAAATCTGATTGTAAAAATCATTGAAAATCATTATAATCCAAATACACTGGATCCTAAATTTGAATGTAAAACTGATTCTTATTCTAAAAGGCATTCTGATTACATACTAAAATGGCTTCTAAAAATAGTTTGTTCTGGTTTTAAAATGGATTCTATAACTGATGGTGATTCTAAGTCATCTTTTAAAACTAACTGTTTTCAAATCCAATTCAAAAATGGATTCTAAAGGTGATGCTATAATTTAATATGGATTCTAAAACTGATTGTGATTCTACATCTGATTCTAAAACGGATTCTGATTCAGATCGTGATGCTAAACTTGATTCAAAAACTGATTACGATTCCTAACAGATTCTCAAACTAATTGTGATTCTCAACCAATCAATTATTTGATCCAAAATCTGATTCTCACAAGGATTCCCAAACTGATTTGAATGCTAAAACACGCCAAAATCTATGCAGAATCATGTGCTGTAGTTAGAAAGCTTCTGATTGGATGATGATACAAAGGCGCAAACATAAACGTCGCTCGCGGGTAAAATTGTCTTGTATGTTAGTAGGAATAGTAATAAACATTTTTCTTTTGTTACAAAGTCCAGCCTGAAGTGTGTGTGTTTGAATAAAAATATTAATTAACGAACATTGAATAAACGAACCACGAAATTCTGAATGTAGCCCCTTCATTTCAAGATTGATACGTTTCCGTTTGTTACCTTGCTTTAAAAAACAGACGTGGTGCTCCTGGAGGGACAAATTTGTTAACTTCAGCATTTTATTGCTCAAAACAAAGCCAATCCTTAATTTCTCCATGGAATTTGAGGTCACTGCTTTGGCACGTATTTTTGGGGGTCAAACTTTCGCAGTTGCAGTTGAACAATTTGTTTCCCCCTTCCGCATCTGAAACAATGCCTTCAACACATGCTCCTAAATCCTCTGACTCAGTGTCAACCCTCAAATGGGAATTAATGCCACCTTGACGTCACAGTTGACTTTTCACACCGATATGGATTCTAGCCTCGCGTCAGTGCAGCTCTGCATACGCACTGTGCACAACAAACAACATTCCAATGAGCACAGGTCCGCACTAACAATAACAACAAATAAGTCTGAGCAACATTAAAGATAAAATAAAAAACTGATTGTCTCTCACAGGAGGTAAAATGAAATTGAGTGCATTTAGGCGCACACTTTATCCACACATTTAAACACATTCATTCCGTACATTTGCATAAATGTCTTTTAGGGCCCCGATAAACAACGTCGGGGCTGCCCGCACGGACACCTTATTGCAAAGCCGAAGACAAACTGAGCGCGCAATCGATCGGTAGCTTCATTTCACTGGAAACCGCTCTTCACTCTTCTTTAGCCTGTTAGTCGAAGTGTGCATGTGTGTGTGTTGAGCAGCAAAGCGTGAAGACAACAATTAAACACACACACACAAAAATATCCAACACCACACTGCTGAGTTAGCATGTTAGCTCATGGCTAGTAAAATAACACCGCAACGAGCAGCCTCACGCACCTCGTTAGCCGCATTAGCTCAAAGTGTTAGCATTCCACAATCACTTGATTGTCAAATACTGTCAATCAGTATTGTATCGGGGCGGCCTGGCTCAGTGGTAGAGTGGTCGTCTTCCATCCGTGAAGTTGTGGCTTCGATCCTCGCCCGTGGTGACCATGTCATAGTGTCCTTGAGCAAGACACTGAACCCCGAGTTTGTGTGTGTGAATGGGTGAATGTGAGGCATCGTAAAGCTCTTTGGGCACCATAAAGTGTAGATAAAAGCGCTATATAAAAAGCAGTCCATTTACCAGTCAGAGACTTGGTACAATTAAAAGTTGTATAATACAAGTCAGTGTACTAATCAGTGGAATCACGAAAAAGGATCAGTCAATGAAAAATCAAAACAGACTAAGAAAAACGGATTCAGAGTCTGGACTTGTAGCTCAAAAACTGATTTTGCTCATGATGCATTTGCTTAAGCCGACCCCGATATTAAAACTGATTCTTATCCTTAAGGTGACTAGGATCTTAAAACTGATTCATAGTCCAAAACTGATTGTGATCCTAATATTGATTATTGATTCTAAAACTGAATTCTGCCTCTTTAACTGATTATGACTCAGAATGTGACTCTGAATCTGATTCTTGGTCTTGAACTGAAAACTGTTAATGAAACTGACTCAAAGACTGTTCTTGTTCATAACATGAATTTGAATCCTATATTGGACTCTAAAATCGATTCTTATTCTAAAACTGATTCAAATTGTGAAGCAGACTCTAAAATAGGTCCTGATGATAGAACCAATTCCTTTACTACTACTTGCTGGCTTGTTGGCTTAGCATAGAAACAAACCCCACAGGTGCTTCTGTGTATCCATTAGATTAGACCTCTTAATGATTAGATAGGTGACTTGAGGTAGGCCGTTGTGTCGCTGTGACCTGTCCTGTCCTGTCCTGTCCTGTCTACCTATCGGCACTCTGTCGCACTTATCCAGCAGAAACCAATTAAGACCATCAGGTCACCCATTTTCACATGGGCTAAGGTGAGCCATCCCTCGTGTGGGTGGGTGGGTCAAGACAGTATAAGAGTAGAGACTATTTTGAATAGATTAGACCTTCTTCCGCATACTAAGAGAAGAAGGCTCCACAGCTGTGTAATCGATCTTTCTGGCATTCAGTAAATAGTTCAACTGAGAACATGCAGTCCTCTGGTCATTACTGTTAGTATAGTATCAATCGTGAGCATTGAGTGCAAGAACCATTTGGTGTGTGTGCGTGCGTGCGTGCGTGCGTGCGCGCGTGTGCATTAAGTGGATTTTGTAGTGCAATGTGATGCTATTGAACAAATGTCACCTAAATAACTAACTAAATGACTTTATTTACCTAATTATCTACCTATTGGCTGCTCATTAGGCACTTTCATTAATATTTGAACATACTCTGAATGGCACGATATATCACTTTAAGATGTGCCTCTAACTCTTTAGGAGAGGCACTACTAAAACTGCTTCACAGGAAGTGTATTAACGTCACTACTTGGCCGTTGAACAAAGGGAGTTTGCGTACTTGGATGCTGGACCAGAGAGACAAACCCTCCAAGGTTAGCTCAGCGCTAGCTAGCTGTACGATAGACACGACAGACGACATAGATGGACAACACAGATGGATTTAAAACTTTGCCAGATGCGAACCCCGTTGTTTCCGAATGATTTGTACTTTTCACAAAGAATGGTGCAAAAGGAAAGATTGGCTTTGTGGATGTGCTTCGATTAACTGGTTTTTTTACTTTACATGGTGCTCGGCATTGCTATTGCTAGCTTGATTTAGTGAAGAATGAGGATGTTTTACAGGGAGATATTTACTTAATTACAGTTTCCTGCCGTCCGGGCGGGTTTGAAATGGTCCACGGCAAAGGGGAGGGTGAGTGCACTGCAACGTTTACCGCGGCTGGTAGACTGCGCACTGGCTGCGACGGTGGCCCAGAACTTTAGCTGAGTTTGCAAGTGTTGAGCTGCCACACCGGAGGCGATGGGTACGAACCCCGCTCGAAGTAAAAAATAAAATAAAATAAATTTGTGGAGCAAAAAATGTAAGACTTCCAAAGCGAGTAATGTTTTGTTTTTTTCCCTACCCATACAGAGGAGGCATATATTAAAATAGTTTGAATGTATGGCATCTTGTATCTGAGTATTAAGTATCTCGAGGTCAGGCTGAGTTTTTTTGGGGAAATGAAAATATGGGTCACCCTAGGATAGGTTGTACACTCGCCTGCCGACACACAAATTTGTAATTGCTGTGTGCGTCTCAATTTATTTAAGTGCACTCATTTACCATTTACCATTATGGGCAAATTGGATTGAATTGATTTGGTGGGTAAATGGTATATGAATAGTGATTGTAGATTTGGGGTCTTAGTCCAGACACCAATAAATACACGCACGCACGCACATGTTGGGTTTACATTTCTAGTGCCGCACGTGCACACACGCACACACACACACGCACGCACGCACGCACACACACACACACACACACACACACACACACACAAAAGAGGTCTGGGATTGGCCTTGGGGTGGAGCTGTAAAATGTCAGCTGATGGATTGTCCGTGGAGTGGGGGCGGTGTCAAGGCCTCGTCACCTGTGACTTCCCCTTCCACCCACCCACCTCCATTCTCTACCAGCTATGATTGATCAGATGCTTTCGCACCGATTTTTCCACTTTCCACAGAATGTGACACTACACGAATGACAGGAAAGAAAAAAAGGAAGAAGGGAGGAGTCCTTTTCCAGGCTGTTGGACACTCATAGGCACAGCAGCTAATAGATTCCATTACTTGAGCTTCAGGCTGGGCAATTCATTGGTTTTACAATTACAGTAATTGGGAGTTTATTGTTCAAGACGCCTTGAGACTATTATCCAAAAACCAAAAGCGATTTTAATTCCTGGTAATGAGCGCACAACATGTGTGTGATCATTTAAAGATGTTTTTTGCATATGAAAAAAACGTACGTTATGCCAAAGCAGTCATTTATAAATACGTGGGCATAGGTCAAATGTGTGTGTGTGAGTGTGTTTCTGTGTAAGTTTGCGTGTGGGTGTGTCTGTGTGTCTTCTGTGTTGTGTGTGTCAGTGTGCAGCTTTGTTTGCGAGTTTGTCTTATGTTTTGTGCACATTTTTGTGTGTTTGTGAATTTATTTCATGCATGTTGTGTGTTTTGTTAGTGTGTGTATGTGGATTGTTGGCCGAATGTGTGTGTGAGGATTTTGGGTAGGATACAGTAAGTGCATGTGTGCGAGAGAGAGAGAGAGAGAGAGAGAGAGAGAGAGAGAGAGAGAGAGAGAGAGAGAGAGAGAGAGAGAGAGAGAGAGAGAGAGAGAGAGAGAGAGAGAGAGAGAGAGAGAGAGAGAGAGAGAGAGAGAGAGGAGGACGCCAGTGCGGGCTAAAAAGTCCACTCACAAGCAGCGGGGACGTGGACCAAACAAGTCCTCCTTGTCTTCACTCTCCACTTCCGCCAGGACCACCTGACTGGAGCGGCCACGGGAGTACCAAGAAGACAGGTTGCGTAAAATAAGAGGAGCGCGCGGTTCCCTGGCCCGTGCGCCATGCCGCCCGCGCCTCACGCCGCCTGACGCGCCTCGCACCCCACGCCGCCGCCGCCGCCTTCTCCGCCACCATGAAGACGACGCGCAAGTGCCGCGCTCTTCTGTCCGTGGGCCTGAACCTGGTAGCGCTGCTGTTCTCCACCACGGCCTTCATCACCACGTACTGGTGCGAGGGCACGCAGCGGGTGCCCAAGCCCAACTGCAGCGCGCAACGGCGCCACAACTGCATCGACTACGGCGTCAACGAGACGGACCAGAGCAAGGTGCACTACAGCTGGGAGACCGGGGACGACCGCTTCCTCTTCAGACGCTTCCACACCGGAATCTGGTACTCGTGCGAAGAGAACATCCACGAGGCAGGTGGGTGGAGCAGTGCGTAAAAGCGGCAGCGTAGAGACGCGCGAGCTACACGTTCGGAGCGTGTGCGTGCGCGCGCGTGTGCATGTGAGCTGCCAACAATGACCAACTTTTGCGTGTGACGTCATCAGACGTATCACGGCTCTGATGCGTTTAAGGAATCTGGGAGGAAAGGTTAAAACAAACTTGGTTCTGTCTTGACCACATCTAGCAAACTCATTGTTGAGTGACTCAACAGCGCCTCTGCAGGTTGCAACAAAGTTCTGCGCTCCAATTTGCTCTCTCTCTCTCTCTCTCTCTCTCTCTCTCTCTCTCTCTCTCTCTCTCTCTCTCTCTCTCTCTCTCTCTCTCTCTCTCTCTCTCTCTCTCTCTCGCTCTCTCTCGCTCTCTCGCTCTCTCTCTCTCTCTCTTTTAAATGTTCTTGTCTCAGTCGTAACGGAGCATCTGTACAACCCATCGGTTACTTCGCCTCAAAAGTGCTGACGAAAGAAACATTACTGCTGAATCCAATCATTTTATATATATATATATATATATATATATATATATATATATATATATATATATATATATATATATATATATATATATATTTGAAAGCATTGACATTTACGTTTTGTCATCTGCTGTGCAATTTTTAAAAAATCCCGTGATTGTTCTTTGTCTATTTGTGGCCCCCTGCTGCAGAGCACACATGCAGTAAAGTGCACGCTATCAAATTGGAGAGTCACTCACTGGATTGGATGTCCACCAACGTGTCTACTCTCATGGCTTGCCACCTCCTCCGTGCGCTGGGATGTAGTCACCAATGAGTCACAGCAACACTAAGTAAAGGAAAATTAAAATGCCCCCCCCCCTAAAAATAAGATTTTAACTGGAAACTAATTACATGTATTTGATAAAGGTTTTGTTTTTGCGACATAATCACATGCATCAGCGTGAGAGCAACAAAACACCTTACACCGTACCATACATAATCAGGCCAAAAAAAAATAAAAAATCCCCTTTCTGTCAGCATAGACCCGATTGTAAGATAAAGTGATTATCGTGTGGTGTGGGGTAAAAAAAATATCAATAATATGACTGAATTTTAATACTTACCCCTGTGATCACCATAGGCCAATACCCATCCATTATATGTATCTAAACGATTATCCTGCGGTGTTAGGGCACACACATGCTGGTAATTGGAACAAATCCATTTTTTTCCTTCCTTTCCAAACAAAATCAGCATATAGGGCCGACTATTGGAAGTCTGTGAAAGTTGATCCAAAGCGATTATCTTGTTATTATTATTTACCCTCCTCAATCTTCTTGAAGAAAAATAAACTTAAATTCTGTTCAATATTGACCAAAAATTCTTCCATGTGTGGTCAACACAGAGTTGGGCTGAGCCACAAACCCTGTGATTTTGACACAAAACTGTACAGTAGCCAATTAATCAGGGTACACACATACCGACAATCAGGCCAAATTTCAGCATTTTTGACCCATTCCAGTCAAAGACTAAATAGGCCCGATTATCAGATGTCTGTGAAAAATGATCCTGAGCGATTATCCAGCGGTGTAGGGTGTTTCAAATGAATTTTCCTCACAAACTTTCTGTAAAAAAACAGTCAGAGCCTGATGATCGTAAATATTAAAGATGTTATGTGATCCACAAATTCAGCGATTGTGACATGAAAACGAATGATAGCCATTTAATCAGGGTACACGCATACTGATAATGAAGCCCAATTTCAGCATTTTCCATACTTTCCAATCAAAGTCAGCATGACCTCAAAATCTGTTGGGCTGGTGTGTGCAAAATGTGGTTTTTATTTTATTTTTCAAATTTTTCATATTTGTAACTGGCAAGCCTGTTCAATATTTACAATACATGGTAATTGTAATTGTGATGTGAAACAATGGAACAATAGCCAGATAATCACAGAACACACGTACCGATAATCAGGCCAAATGTAAGCATTTTCCTCCATATGCATGACCTGATATCTCCAACGATGATCCTAAACGATTATCCCGTGTTGCAGGATGTGTTAAGAGTAGGGCTGTCAAACGATGGCATTTTTAAATCAGATTAATTACATCTTAGAATTCTGATTAATCACGATTATTCGCTTAATAAAAAAAGGCTTTTTTAATCAAAAAAAAATTCCCGCCAAATTTGAAGAGCACTGGTTATGTTTATTCTTTTGACATTTAATGTTATGAGGACGTCTTCGACATTTTTTGATCCACTGCACACGCTCATCCTCCTCATTTTCTAATTAGTTCATTACTTCTGAAAAAAATATTATAAGCCCAATATTTTGACATGAACAAATATTATAAATGTGATACGCAAACATTTATTAAATGCTTTAATTGAATGCATGTAATTATGTTTATTGCTAAAACAACAAACAACCTGTGCTACCGTCAACGTAGCCATCTGCTGTCACGCTAAACGATAATCTGTTGTCAAAATTAATAGTGTGATTAATCTACGTTAATTTATGATTAACTCATTCACTGCAATTGACGGCTATTGACGTCAAAAAATTCATTTGAACTATTTCTATTAGTTTAACATTTGCTCTACTTTTGTTAACAAGAGTATGAAAGCCTAGAATTTTTTTATTGTACATTTAGAACAGATATAAAATGTATGATTAATCGTGAGTTAACTAGTGAAGTAATGCGATTAATTACAGTAACAAAATGTAATAGGCGATTATTTTTTTAATCGTAATTAATTGCATGACTTCACAAGTTAACTCACGATTAATCACAAATTTTATATCTAAATGTACAATACATTTTTTTCTAGGTTTTCATTCTCTTGTTAGCAAAAATGGAATAAAATGTTAAACTAATAGAAATATTTAAAATGAATATTTGACGTCTATAACCGTCAATGGCAGTGAATGATAATTTTTTGTGATTAATTAATCAGTTAACGCTTTAACTTTGACAGCACCAGTTAAGAGTGATAAAAAAAGATATATAAAAAAAAAACAGCTGGGCTTGATGATGGCAAATGTTAGACCCGTTCAATACTCGTTGAATACTTACGACGCACGGAATTTGATAGTACTCTTTTGTATTTTTTGTCAATTTCGTCCACACAACAGATGTGGTTATGTGTGTTCAGTGTGCTGTGTTGATCACACAAATGTCTTTTTTTGTTTTGTGGCATGGAGCAAGCGTCCATTTGTGTCCATCCACTTCCTTGATCGGACCAATGTTTGGTCTCCATTTAAACGTATGGGTTTCAAATGGTTCCAGAATCAATAAAAGGACGATTAACCGAACCGTGTACTCCGTCCTGTGATCTGTATTCATGATGATCACCTAGGAGCTTCTCCAAGGTGGCCCCTGGGAGCTTTACGAATGAGCGATACAGGTTCAGTTAGGGTGTGAGCATTGTTTGGCCGGCTAATATTTTTGTATTACTCATGCTATTCTCTAATTAGCCACATGTCTTTAACATGTGCTACTTCGTACACTCAAGATGTGAATGATTAGGTATACCTGCAGGCAGCCAATGCAGTGGTGGTGGAAATTGTTTTCTACTGCGCAACGCTTACATTATGTCACATGGAAATTAATTTGCGTCCTCTTTATGGAGTCACCCTCTGTAGAAGAGATGCAAGGTGGGGGATGCGGCTCTTAGGGAATTAAGGGAAATTAGCTACACTTATCGTAAACATGGAGAGGAAAAGGTCAAAGCTGAGAAACAAGAAAAGGACGCAGATATGAAAATGACAGTTTTATTTTTTACTATAGGGCGTTATTTTATGGAGGGAGGGGTGGGTTCCAACTTGACATTGTTGATAACCTCTTATGTAATGTTTATTAGCATCGTACTTTATGACCCCCTTATATGTCTCTTTTATTAGCCTCTCACCAATATGCTTACGAGTGTTTTTTTTTAAAGAAAAATATTATAGGCGTGACGTAATTTCATACCCGTTTACTAGCCTCTCGCTAAAATAATAAAATAAAACCGCACTCAACTGCCAATTAAATACCACCGCAACCTGGAAAATGAACACTACTTCATCTAGCGCAGGGATAGGAAGAGACACCGTCCTGCCTGTTTTCCATGTCTCTCTCCTCAAACACAGCTGACTCAACTGATCAGCTAATCAGCAAGCTCTGTAGAAGCCTGATAACGATCTTGTTAATCAACCAGGTGTGTTGATGGAGGGAGACATGCAAAACAGGCAGAACATCGGCTCTCGAGGACCCGGGTTCCCTACCACTGATCTGAGCGTCTTTCTTCTGCCTGCGCATAACTACATCTGCATGTGTGACCCGTGATAATATGTCTGCTTAAAATCTCAGGTGGCTAGAATATATTCCACTGTGTTGTCACGGACAACGAGGCACTCTAAAGCAGCTATAACAGCTTGAAGCCCAAGTCTACACGCTGTCAGTCTTAAAAACAATACATAGTCCGCCTTCCTCGCTCTTCCATCTCTCTCTTCGTAATGTGTGTGTACTGTAGGCCTACAACGAGGCACTCTAAAGCAGCTTATCTGCAAGAAAAGTCATAGCTAGCTAACTAATTGCATGTCACAATTGTGCCGGATAACTCCTGATGCGAATGAAGGCGCTCAAGTTCTTATATCGTAGGGTAGGATAACTCATGCCAAACTCCATCATTTGTGACACGGCGCCGTTTTAGACCTGCCCAAAAAATGTGGCAAACTGAAATTGTGAGAAACCGTTTGTTATATCTCCACAATTCAGTAGTGCATAATTCTCAGACTTTGCACGTTTTCAGCAATTTTGTATGAACGTGTAAGTCTCAGAATTCAATGTAAAGGGTCTTTAAAGTGAGAGGTTGTCAATGGTTGACTACGGCTTGCAGCCTTGATTTTTGTGTGATTTCATGTACCTGAGTGGAATTTCAGTGATTACCCAAGCTGCTGAGTATGATGATGATGTTTTAGTATTTATTTTTTGCCCTCTCCCCCCCTCCCCATTAAGTTTTGAAAAGTGATACGACCGCATCGGGTTGCAGTTGAAGCGTAATTACATTTTACATTCACGTGGGTAATCAGACGCCTTTCTCTGCTTGCTGCGTTTGTGGCGCAACGACATCACCTGTTTTTTCTTCTCAAGTTAACCTTGGAGATGATGAATGGCGGATAACTACGCCGCGCTGGAAAAACATAAACACGTTGGTGTACTTTCATCACACGACTGTTTGACTATTTGACTTTCTGATTGTAGTGTAAAACTGTGAACCATTGTCAACAGTAAAAATATAATGCAAGTCTACTTTGGGTCGAGCGACTTTACTACTGCTTATTTAATCTGACTATATTACTTTTAATAAAAAAAAGATGTGTATGTGTTTATCCTGTGATGCTTTCTGAACTGAGTGGTTGAAATACAATTGTATCTCAGAGCATCTGCAGTTATTTCATTTGGGAATAAGGCTGTGCAGCATGAGGTCACGACCCTTACCAGTAAACCAAAATGCTGAATGCCATGTTAACAATCTGACAGGATGACCTGTTCTATATTCAAACCAGAATGCTGGGTGTCAAGCAGGGCAGCAATGGGTCCCACTTTTATAGTCATTGGTATGACCCGGCCGGTGGATTGAACCCACAACCTCCCAGTCTCAGGTCGGACACTCTACCACTAGGCCACTGAGCTGACATAGTCACAGGACTTCACTTTAACTCATTCACTGCCATAAATTCATTTAAAAGAAAGATTATTAAAAATTAGGGGCAAGAAGCAATTTTTTTTTTCAATTGTAATTAATCACATGACTTCACTAACTCACGATTAATCACAAATTCTATATGTTCTAAATGTACAATAAAAAATACTGGGATTTCATCCTCTTGTTAACAAAAGTGGAAAAAAATGTTAAACTAAAAGAAATAGTTTAAATTAATTTTTGACGTTTATAGCCGTCAACGGCAGTGAATGAATAAAAAAAAAAAGAAGAAAGAAAATATTATAAAAAATTCGGGGCGTCAGGCAATTAAAGTTTTTTATCGTAATTAATCGCATGACTTCACTAGTTAACTCGCGATTAATCACAAATTTTATGTACAATAAAAAAAATCTTGATTTTCAACAAAAGTGGAAAAAAATGTTTAACTAATAGAAATAGTTCAAATGAATTTTTGACGTTTATAGCCGTCAGTGGCAGTGAATGAGTTAAGATTTTTTATTTTTTTACTACAAATAGGAAGTGTATAATATTAGGGTGTGCATAGTATTATGTTGCTTTGATTCTTTGCTTCTTTTTCTGTTGTCGTAATAAACTCCTGGTATGCGTTGGTGCGTCTTCTGCGGGCTTAATTCCCAGCCGCTCTCACCTTGTCCTCCGTTTCCTCTCCCGTTGGTTTATCTCCTTTACTCGTGTGTCTTTTTGTGCATCTCAGGTGAGAAGTGTCGCAGCTTCATTGACCTGGCCCCCGCCTCGGAGAGAGGTGAGTAATGACGGCCATTACGCGTCCTCGCCTGCTCGAGGAAATCACAAAGCAGAAAATGGATGGCAAATTGAGTCGATGCTGAAAGATAGGCCTTCATTCAATCAGTGGGTCATACATATACATTTTTTTTGTTTACCTGCCTGCATACATTGTCTACTTATACACAGTATGTACATCATATCATACACTATCTACCTATCTTTATAATCCTAATAATTAAAAGTTAATCACAATACATACATCTCGTCATACACAATCGACCCATGTACAACCAACCCATCAAACACATCCTATCAAATACTATCCATCAATTACATGCATCCTATATTAAACTAAATACGTCTTATCATGCGCTATCTGCCTACCAATGCACATCCTATCATACATTACTGTAGAGTAAATATTATTACTCTATTTAGACTAAATTTGACTCTATTTACGGTGAGATCAAATAGACTCAGTTTTAGAGTAGGCTAAGATTTACACCGGAAGGTGAGTAAAATAAAGAATTGAAAATTAAATAAATAAAAGTCTCTCAAGGATTGAGGGACCAACTCACAACCTTCAGCTTGGGAGACTGCCACAGTACCACCTGAGCTACGCCCCGCTTGCTGTTTGCTTATCTCCAAGAGACCAAAGACATCGTTTTTGGTCTCTTGGAGTGATGAAGATTCCAGCTGACACGAGCGATATACTAACACACAGCAGTAGCTGCGTGGCGCAGGGAGTAAATTGGCTGTCTCCCAAGCTAAAGGACAGGAGTTCGTTCCTCTACCCTTGAGTGACTTTTTTCCCCCAATTCTTTATTTTTCACTCTTTTAAGTGTAAATATTACTCTAAAACTGAGTCTATTTGGTCCCACTCTAAATAGAGTCAAATGTATGCTACAGAATTGACTGTGTACCACTTCCTTACATATACTGTATATCATGTCATACACTGTCATTTACATCCATGACCTGTTTGTGAAATATGTTCCTGGTCGAGGAAAATCTCAAAGCATAACCTGCTATGCACGGTCCCCAGATTTCTCATTCCCAAGTAAGGCCAGCGACAACAAACATGAGGTTAAAGTTTTATTTATTTTAGCTTCAGAGGGAGAACAATGCTAAAAAAACAAACAAAATAGGTCTAAATGAACCCTAAACTTTCTTACAACAAAACACCAAGGTCAATAAACAGGGGTAGACAAGTTAAAAAAAATGCTTCTGTCCAAGTCAAAAGACAACGCCGCAGCATCCTCTAAAGTACTTACACTAGGATGACGGGTGCAAAACACAACACTTGACCCAGATGGAAGTGGGAAATTGGGACGAGCCGCAGATAGCACTCAACAGGTGGTTGAAAAAAGTCATCTTCCTTGCTCTGACCAATCCTATGGTGATATCAGGCTGGGCCCGCCAATCCGCTGCTCAACTGTGGGAAGCAAAAAGATAATAGAACATGTAATTATACATTGTGAAAACCATGACAGGGAAAGAAGACAAATTTTAAATCTCTTGGAAAAAGAGAAATTGAATAATAGTAAAAATTGTCAAATTCTACATTGTTTCTTGAAGTGTACAGATCTGGCTGAGAGAACATAGGGAAATTTAAAATCAAGTTTCATATAGATAGCATATGGTTATTATTATTCAGGGGAAGTAGGTTAGTAGGCATATTTTTCACACTCCATACCAGTAGGTGGCGGTAATGTACCTAAATAGTTCTTGCCAACCACCTTAAAACACTGCTACAAGTAGAAGAAGAAGCAGAAGAAGCTGCTGCCCCTGCTCACAATAAGGCACACATACACGCGCAAAAATCTACAGCAAATAGATGTGAAAAACAGAATAGCATACCATACATACACTAACAAAAATATTTACCTACTTGTCTATATACAGTACATGCATCCTACCATGCATTATCTATCATACACGTATCTTATGTATGTAACTTCTTCAACTTTGACCTCAGCTACCACGACCACTTATTGATGTGAGCCACATTTGTTGTTGAAAAGCAAGCGAGTCCTTGCGCTTCGACCCGCTGTCACACCGTAATCTTCCAAATGCTGGCGTGAAATCAATGGAGATTGGTCACGCTAATCTTTTCACTTCCGCGCTCGTCCGTCAATCGGCCACTGATGAAGTGACCGGTCGCAAGCCTGCAAGTGTCGCTTGCTCTCATTTGGTACCTGATGGGCAAGTTATTATGGCTAAATTGAAATATACTTGATTTAATTAAAATGTTAAATTGAATTTGTAATTCTTTTTTGATATGTTAAACAGACGTAAAAAAAAATCTTTAATAAAATAAAATACATCAAATAAAAAATCTGTTCATCTTGTGTTGAAAAGCAAATAGATAAACAGAATTAAATTAAAAATTGTGTGTGACAGTGAACGGCAAAAGGGAGCACGCAGGGTTGCAACTCAGCCGGATCTCGGTGGAATCAGATAATCTTTTAAAATTGTGTCGTGTGTGTCATGATGGCACAGCTTGAGCCTTGTAGTGCTCCAAAACGTGAAGGAGGAGAAAAAAAGAAACAAACCGAGAGCGTAACAGCGAGATTCCCTCTGGACTCAAAGTTGTTGTGTTTTTTTTAAACATGTCCATCATTTTTGCAAACAACACATATTTGTGTTCTATATCAATCAATCAAATCTAACTTAAAGATGTTCCAATACATTTGTCCAAACTCCCCAATTTCATCACTTTTTCCCAATCCTTTTGAAGATTCCCTAATTAGTTGTGCGTGTTGTGTCAGGCGTGCTGTGGCTGTCGGTGGTGTCGGAGGTCCTGTACATCCTCCTGCTGGT
Source organism: Leptonotus elevatus (assembly GCF_054856555.1). Classification (NCBI taxonomy): domain Eukaryota; kingdom Metazoa; phylum Chordata; class Actinopteri; order Syngnathiformes; family Syngnathidae; genus Leptonotus; species Leptonotus elevatus. Next base: position 30,705,319 of record NC_141239.1, on the reverse strand, counting down.
GGTCGGCTTCAGCCTGATGTGTTTGGAGCTTTTCCACTCCAGCAACGTCATCGATGGACTGAAACTGAATGCCTTTGCCGCTGTCTTTACTGTGCTGTCCGGTAAGGTCAAAGTCTCAAATTACTTGATGTGCAAAAGGAAGTGGTTCCAGACTAACTAACTAACCAACTAACCAACTAACCAACTCACAAACTAACTAACTGTGATGTGCACAATTAGCTGGTAACTAACTAACTAACCTTGAAGTGCAAAAGGAAGTGGTTCCAGACTAATTAACTAACTAACTAACTAGCCTTGATGTGCAAAATTAGGTGGTTACTAACTAACTAACTAACTAACTAATCTTGAAGTGCAAAAGGAAGTGGTTCCTAACTAACTAACTAACTAACCAACCAGCCAACCAACTAACAAACTCACAAACTAACTAACTAACGAACTAACTAACTGGGATGTGCACAAGTAGCTGGTAACTAACTAACTAACCTTGAAGTGCAAAAGGAAGTGGTTCCAGACTAATTAACTAACTAACTAACTAGCCTTGATGTGCAAAATTAGGTGGTTACTAACTAACTACCTAACTAACTAACCAGTCAACTAACAAATGAACCAACCAACCATTTAACTACTCACTCAACCAACCATTCAATACCTAACCAACTGAACAAATAACGAAGACCCATTAAACTGACTAACTGGGCAAACACTTGACTAACTGACCAACTAAACTACTAACTCACCAATGATCAATAAATTGACCAACATACTACCCAAACGACCAACCACTGAAATTACCAATTAATAGTGATGTTAACATTCTTTCCGAATTCTCCCATTGCTGTACATGCTTGGAGGAGGTAAAATAACATTTGTCTGTGTGTCGCCTCTTGTCAGCATCAAACGTCGAGAAATATTGGAAAGTGCAGCTTCGTGCGAGGTCATCCGAGTTCAGAGGTTATCCTCCGTGTTGGTCCGTCAGGGATTGGAACTGCCTTAAAGCTCTTACACAACAACGTGTGTGTGCACGTGTGTGTGTATGTGTGAGTGTGTTCTTACACAAGAAGTTGGCATCGCTGCCACCATTCTGCAGATGCCAAGACAGCATCTTGCATTAGAAGTGAGCAACAGACTCTTCCTCTTATGACTTCTTTTCATCAAATCTTGAGCACGTGAGGAGAGGACCACCAAGAGAGGATCTCTGCCTAGGCTTTCTCCTTTGAGATCCATTAGATCATGTCTAGGAATTGGAATTTCCATAATCAATAAGATCAATATTTTATCAGAGTATTTGTAAAAAGGCAGATTTAAAGATTAGGAGTAACGTAAAAGGACAATTAAGACTTACCATTTTAAAAACATAATTTACAAACTTTTTAAAATGGACTCCCAATTGCTTTCTAATGTGCGAGTTGTTTGTCAGCTAACCAACTCAAGAATCCATTACCAAATGCCACAACTAATAAATAAGATTTGACCAACCAGTTAAATATATTGGAATGTCCAACCAACAAACTAACCCCCCAACTGACCAGTCAACTATTTACATTTGAAATTTGATAAACCAATAAACCAACCAAGTAAACTACTTACATTAGTAATAAACTAACTGACTGATGAAGTAGATTTTACCAACCAATTAAATGGATTTGATCAACCAAGAAACCAACCAATTAACAGCCAACCAACCAACTGAACAGGTAATCATAACTAATGAAATAGATTTGACTGAGGCTGAATTATAAAAAAGAATGAAAGAAAAAAAAAAACGGAATATATAGCGATTTACTATCAGAAAAATGTCAATTCTCCCCTAAATTTAACGGGAGCAGTTTTGGGATTATTTTATGAAAACACAGTTTAGAAATATATGTATAAATAATAAGTAGCAGACCCACTAAATTGTAAGAATGCAGCTTTGGACTGGTCATCAAAGCTGCACACTTTGCTATCTGTACGTATTTAAAAGCAGAACATAAGCAGTAAGCGCCATAAATACATCTAATTAGCAATCCACTAATGAGTCTCTTACGCGTTCGTCTGTTAGCTGACGTCACCGACCGCTGTGGACCTTACGAACCGACTCAGTCCACATAATAATGTGACGCACGTTTCCTAGAAACCGGAGCGGATGCGTCGTCAAGGTCGGAGAGGAATGATGCTCTCTTTATGGCCCGCTGTAAATCTCGTACACTTGTTATTTACCCCTTACACACACACACACACACACACACACACTAACACTTGTTTTTGTATCATCGTGGGGACATCTCATTGACATAATGCATTCCCTAGCCCCTTCCCCTAATCCCAACCATCAAAAATGATTGCCTACCCCTATTCCTTACCCTAACCTCAACCATAACCCAATTCAAACCTTAACTCCAAAACGAAGTCTTGACCCTCAAAAAGAGGTCTGAACTTGTGGGGACCACCAAAATGTCCCCACAATTTCAAGTCGGTCCTCGCAATGGTAGTTAAATCATGAAAAACACGCATGTATGGGCCGCACAATGTAGCAAAGACAAAAGCACACACGCGTACACACACTTAGCAAAACACGTGGTGGCGTTTGACGGAGTGTTAAGATGTTGACTGATGATTACGTCCACACGTGCAATTGATCCAACGCCCCCGACGGGCAGCTTGTATGGATCAGTGGGCGTCGTATGATGACTAATTAGCATAATTATAGCCGCTCTAATTGACGACTGCTGAGCTCAGCTGCAAAGTGGGGCTGGACATCTTTCTTCATGCTCAGTCTGCCTTGTTATCCTTTGGCGGGCCGTGTCTTTGGTACCTGTGACTGAAACGTTCTCCACCTCTTCATACCACCCCTATCATGTATGTAGCATGAAAAAAAAAAAAACGTACAAAATGTAGTTAACAGTGGCGTTAGCCGGCTTGACAGCAAACAGCAGCATGACGGAAGATTTTACCAGAGGTCCGACTGACAGTCAAGCAATCAGGGTGGTAAACTTCTCATGACGTTGCAAAGAGCTACCCTCGGTGGTACAGTAGAAGCAACCAGGCACAGTAAATGCCCAACTAAGGATAAAATGCCCTTTGAAGAAAATGAAAAATCAGATTGAATTGGTATTCCACTTCCGGTTCATTTTTTTTTAAATCAAATCATTGACCTCAATTGAATTTTGCTGGGTAGTGTTGTAAGATGAATTTGAAATCATATTCAAGTGTTTTGGGGTCATACGTAAGCTTTAAATTATTCATATACAATGAACATTTTTAGTTGGGAATTTATTATTTGTGATTTTTGCCAATAGTGTCAAGTCTTTGTCCGTAACGCCCGTGAATAGGGGAGGACAATACTGGAATTTAGCCTTCGAACGAATGATGACGCGTCCTACTGTTCCGTAAGTGTAAATATTTACCTGTTTGTGTATCAGGTCTTCTAGGAATGGTGGCCCACATGATGTATACCCAAGTGTTTCAGATCACTGTCAGTCTGGGTCCTGAAGATTGGAGGCCTCACAGCTGGGATTATGGATGGTCTTTCTGGTGAGTTTACACACATTTTTTTTAAGTAATCCAAAATCTGAGCGTGTAACCCAGGTAGAAATTGAACCCACAATCGGCAGATCATGAGGATGACACCTTGTCCATTAGGCCAAAACTGTGTTTTTGGGTGAGAGTTGGGTTGAAGGAACAGGATGAGGGGGTTAAAGGTATTTGACAGAGTGTGAAACCCAGGTAGAACTTGAAACCACAATCTTTAGCTCCAGAATTTAAAACCTTGTCCATTTGGCCCCCGGGTGTGTGAAACTTGAAACTAATTTAATATTTCAGGTCAGCGTAGGAAAAACTGACTCCCTCCCTCCACCCTCCTACATGTGACTGTCCACAAAGTCTTGGTCCTCCCAGGTCAAAAAGCTATCGACCCTGGATAGTCCGTGGTCCAAAAGTTTAATAAATAAATAAAGCTTTAGCATTAGGCTTTATGATCTAATGTGAGAATCTGGTTGATTGATCGATTTATTCTTCTAAAGTCTAAGTCCTACGCCTTTAGGGTTAGCGGTTAGGTTCCAGTCAGTCTAACTGAGTTAAGGTTAGGATAAGGGGATATCGTCAAAGGTTACAGGAAGCAAATATTTTGACTATCCTTAGTGAGCTCAGGAACCAAAAGTCAGTTAGCACGCCAACCTACGATTGGATTTTAGGGTTAGGCTCCATTTGGAAAATATGGGTGAGGGTTCAAGTGTGGAAGAAAAGGAGCTGTTTTTGTTTGTTGGCACTGATCACTTCATGAAGAAGTCCCTACTACTTCTATCCACCAGAAGCCAGTTTTCCACCCTCTCTAATTCCATTAATGAGGTGAACCAGCAATTCTAGGTGGCAGAGGCTGATATCCAGTCCATGAGGAAATTGGGTCGGTGTCAGTTTGGAAAATGCATTTCTTGAATTTCACAGGTCAGGTCGTATTCAGTAGTTAAAAACAACAGTGAGCTTGAATACCATGGAAGAGCCACTTAACCCAGGTGGGACTTGAACCCACAATCCCCAGCTCCGGAGGCTGATGCCTTATCCATTAGGCCACTGGGTCTGTAGCTTCCTTTCCAGGAATCAAAATTCTTGATTGTCTCAGACTAGTTTAGGTCGACTGAAGTCCAGTGTTCCTAAATATCCATTAACTGAGAATGTGACCCAGGTCTGACTCACACCCCATAGGCCACTGGAACTACAAAATAGCAAGTCTGGGATATAGTAGCAGCTAAATCAGATGTCTGGGTAGATTTTTTTTTGGAGTGAAATCTTTCCGTACTAATGTTGAGATTTCTCCCATCAGCATGGCGTGGGGTTCTTTCACGTGCTGCATGGCCGCCTCGGTCACCACGCTCAACTCCTACACCAAGACGGTCATCGAGTTCCGCCACAAGCGCAAACTGTTCGAGCAGGGTCTCCGCGAGGAGCAGAATTTCCTGGACCAGGAGGCCTTCCACTACTTCCGAGAGCGCTCCCTGCAGTCCATCTCGGGCACATTGGACGTCTACCCGGGCCCCGGGGACATACCCGGGTCCCCGCCGGATCCAGGGGTGGTCCGGACCAAGATGAGAACCGCCTCCATTGACTTGGGCGAGAACACGGACTCGCTGGGGGAGGAGCAGTGCTGAAGGAGGTCACGGAAGTGGTCCTGAATCTGGAATCGGTTTGAACACTACAATTTGAATGTGCAGCCGCCTTTATTTTATTAAGAAATGACTTGACAAGACAAATGGAAATATCAATGAAAGCAGACTTGAATTGTACACTCTGTCTATATATGTAATAACAAAGTATGACATCATATATAATGCAACAATCAATTCACTGTGTGGGATCCTGTGTAGGATTTGTGAATTTTTTCTCCTATTTTTGAATCTTATGATGCTATGTGTAGTATTTGAATGTAACTCATTTTCTATATATCATTACAGACAATAGCAATGATAATGTGCCGAAATCAAAGTTAATCTCCTACTGACTAACATTAGCTAAAATTAGCCACAGTCACACTGTGGTTTAAATTTGAGACATTTCTACGTTTGTACGTTTAAACCCATTTATAAATATTAAACAGGATTTTTTTTGCTTTGTAACCACAAATTGTATGCTAACACTATAACCAGCATTGAGGCAACTAGCTAACATTAGCTACGATAATTAATGACAAATTGTACATTTTAGGTGTCTCTGTTTATTTAATATGTTTAAAACATTTGAAATATAATCAACTGTAGACTTCTTGTATTGTCACCCCAACCATTGGCTAATATGTCAGCCTTCATTGAAACAATAACAAACATTAGCCACAATTAGCCGCAGACAACCTGAATGAATCTTTTTTAAATAGTGAGTTTTACAAATCTTAATGTTTATTTGCACAAATAACAAATGGATGACTTCTTGCATTGTTAGCACAAAACTGTGGCTAATACGATAGCGGTAGCTGTTCATTATAGCGTGTAACAAGCAGGTAGCTCGCTAGCTGATATTGTGTACTGACAAAAAGGGTACAAATGTTTTTGTTTTAATAGAAAATAAAAGTTTTTATGTGGGATTGCTTTCATTTTGCACAAAAGCAGCTAGTAAGTGACAGCTTGAAAGGAAGTGGAATTTTACTGCGTTCCTACATGTAGCATTTTGAATCAACTTTATTTACACGCCATTTGAAGACAATGAATGTAAACAGTTGACATAACAACAACAATAAGTGAAAAACACACTAGCTTGTGTTTTTGTTTGTTTTTTGGTTAAAAATAATTTCTCCTGGCATGAAATAATGTTTAAATATCCAACAATATTACTAGAGATATTCTGGTAATCACTTACAGCAAATACATTCATAAAATCTCATGTCAGTATTATGTTATATATACTTTAAAGATGTTGTCACATGTTAAATATATTGTGAATTGAGATGAGATGAATGGAAGAAACAATTCATCAACATTTTACATTCCATAATCCATCAAATTTATTTCACGGAACATTATGCCTTTTTTGCATGTCCCCTTTTTAGGAAACATTTTGGAATATCCACAAAAAATACACACAATATAAAACATTTCTGCCAAGACAGACGGCCTACACGGCCAACACGTTAACCCTTGGCAGCGTCCTTGGGGGAGGTTCTTGTCCCTGAACTTTGGCATTGAATGGATGCATAAAATGATTTACGAGTCTGGCTGGGATATACAGATGATGGAAATCCAAGGTGGGATCCTTGACATTTCAACAACAGGGGCACAAGTTAAAACACTAACCTTGGCACAATAACCTATTTTGATGCAAAAACCCTGTCTTAAATCGAAACTGTAATTTTCAATTCTAACCTTGACACGAAGCCCTAACTCTGCTTTATTAAATACTTTAAAACACTAACCTAACTTTCTGACTCTGAACACCTTCATTTAAAACCCCAACTGTAATTTCAAAGGCTGGCTGTGCTTAAACCCCTCCTACTTTGAAACCCAAGCCCTGGTTTGAAACCCTAGTATGAGACCCAAACCACGACTTGTAACGATACTTTCAATCCCTTTTTCTGATCTGAAACCATTACCTCAGATCCATACCCTAATTTTAAATCCTAACTCTAATTTAAACCCCAATTTGGGCTACACCCCCTAATTTAAAAACCTGAATTCTGTACTTACCCTGCCCTAATTTGAAGTCCACAAATGACAACGCAATCATCACTTCATCTTTCTTTCTTTGTTGATTTTTGCAGTCGCAGAAAGGCGCAAGTTGACACCTAAGCACAAAATCCAAGCGTAATGAAACAAAATTGAAGTGGACGCTATAAAGAGTGAGCGGAAGGTGCTACTAAAACGATGATTCAAATCCCCCTCAGACCTGTAAAATCAACCCAAAACAACGGCAACACAAATTAATGCAAATGAGCAGCACTAAACATAAAAGTGAGCAGCGTGTGCGTGCGAGCGTGTGTGTGTGTGTGTGTGTGAGAGAGAGCTTTAGTGTGTTACATAACGCTAGCAGATTGTAAACAGCCGGGATTAAATTGGCCCTGAGATTTCGGGAGGATTTAATAATCCCGAGACAATTTTGAAAGCCTCCATGTCACTATTTTTCCCATTTTATTTTACGCCAGCTCATCAATCCTTCACAAAAATTGCCAAATGCCTTTATTAAACATACGTCATTTATACATATATTTGAAGTATGCCAGCTCTGTCGACATTTTATTAGGTCGAAGAGTTGAAATGTTAAAGTTTGTGACAAGCATGTCCAAGATTGGAATCTAATTATGAAATGTTCATTTGAAAGCCTAATCCCGTCATGAAACCCCAAAATTGGTTTTGAAGCCTGATTTGAAACCATTAATTAACCATGACTTGAAACTATAACCCTGGTTTGAAACCATAATTTGAAACCAAAACCAAGGCTGAAAGGCTGATTTGAAAGCCTAACCTTGGTTTCAAACACCAATTTTAAACACTAATCCTAACTTGAAACCCGAACCCTTGCATGAATCCTTAATTTAACACCCTAACTCAGACTTGAACCCCTAATATGGTACCCAAACCGTTGTTTATAACTCTAATCTTGGTTTGAAAAACAAATCATGAATTGAAACAATAATTTGAATCTGTATTCATTTTTTTTTAGAGAGAATTTGAGTCTCTATTATGACCTTAAAATACAAACCTTATCTCGCCTTTATTGAAACCAAGAAACCCAAATTTGAAACCCTAACCCTGTGTAAAAAGTCCTCTGTAGTTGATAATACATGACTCGTCTGTTAAAGTGATTTTAAAAAGAAAAAAAAATCCATCAGGAATCTGTAAGTCTTTTTGTGTGTGCGTATGTGTCGTGTATGTCTCCAGTCATTCAGCTCACTTTTCATCTCCAAACCAAACTTTGAGTGGACTCAACTTTTTCGGCTTTTTTTTTTGTTTTGTTCTGCTTCCTGCGGGGCTCTCGGTGCCGTCCCAGCGCTCCCGTTGCAATGATGCAAGCGGCAGCAAGCGCTTCACAACTCCAATAAAAATTGCAACAAATGAAAGAGTTGAACAGAGGCTGAGCCCAGTTTCACCGGCCCACACAAAATTGGGTCGACATGTCTATTATTAAAGTCACTAGCGCCCCCTGGAAAGTTAGGGAAAAAAATACCCCAAGACCAGCTTCAAGGGTCCACACTAAATTGGTTGGACATTAAAGCATGTACGAAAAAGTCTGAAGGGCTCATAACTGTAACTGAATAGGAAGTGAGCCATTTTGGGAAAATTATTTTAGTTGCTCCCCTGAAAAATTGGGAGGAAATCATGACAGGATAAACACCAAGGTCTCAAAATTGAACAGGAAGTCAGCCATTTTGCTTTTAAACCATCATTTTTGGGCAAATTACCAGGATTTTTGTTGCCCCTGACACTAGTTTCACAGTCTGATAGACATGAAATGGACTGGAATTGTTGATGACAACAAAATGTTTCAATCAAGGACCCATGCGCTTAACTGAACAAGAAGTTATCCATTTTGGTTTGAAGAAATCAATCGGGTGTGCCAAAAAGTCTCAAGGACCCGTGCCTGAAAGTGAACAGAAAGTCAGCCATTTTGGTTTACTAAGCATCCATTTTGGGGCTCATTTCCAAATTGGGTTATAATAGAAACAAAAGGATGGCGAGGCTTTGACATTCCGCTGGCGAAGGTCGCTTCAAGGTGCGCCATGACACTTGTTCTTGAAAAGCATCTTTTTGCAAGGCCACCGCCACCAGCGTGCTGTAAAAGTGGCCAGCGTGTTGCTTTTACTGCAGCAGCGTGCGTATTTGCTGTCTTGTGTCACGATGATTTGTGGAGACACACTTTAGTAGCACTCCATTTTTTTCTGCTATGACACTCAAGACCAATCCCTTCACACAAGATATATAATGACACAACCTTGAATTCAAACCCCAAAACAAAACCCTAACACTTATGTCAAATTGTTAGACCTGCATTGAACCCCTAATAAGAATCACTGAAATTGGCTTCAAACACTCATTTGAAATCTTAAATTAAGTTTGAACTTTTAGTCTTAAAACCGTAACCTTCCTTACAGACTTTAAACCTAAATTCGAACACAAAATTTGTTTCTTGTGACTTTAAACTGGGAGTGAGATTCTTCCATCCCCCTAAAACCACCCAAATATTCGGAACCCTCCTTAATTTTGTGAGTTCGGGACGTGCTCGACTGTGTGATTACTGCCGTGTTGCATCACATAAGCTGCTCTCAGTCATTTGTATTAATTACCCTCACGCAAGCATTGATGATCAATACTTGCAGGAATGAACTCAAGGCACTTTAATAAGAAAAATAGAAGATTATTATTATTACATTATAGGAACGACCCGCCCCAGCAACCACGTCTTTTTTCCCCCCAAAGGGAAGGCAAAAAAGTTGTGAACATTATGGATATTTTAATTCAGTGACGTTGATGCGGCTGTGTGAAGAACTATACTACCCTCTTAAGGTCAATTTATAACATTACACAAGCTTTCGTGGATCCATCCATCAATTATCTGAACTGCTTATCCAACCGTGCCAAATACTGTACACATCACGCATTGCTGTATTTTCAATTGTTGAAAGTATTGTTCATATTTTAGTAGTAGCGGTAGTATCAAACTTACTTCTAAAACCTTAACCCGGGCTTGATACTGAAATTTGAAAAACATTAAATATGAATTGCCAAAAAATGACAAGTGTTAAAGTTGAAGAATACCCTTACACGCAGTCACCGTCCTGCCTATGTTTCAGGCTCCAGCACTAAAACGGGAAATTTGCCAACTACAAGCCTGACATACCGGGTCGGTATCTTTCACACAGAAGAAAAACATGGAAAAACTCGAGTTTCTCGGTGAAGTTACGGTTTAAGATAAAGGCTTTTCTTGTTGCAAAGAAATTTTGAACAAGTTGAAAACTTGAAAAAAAAAACGTGTTTTGCGAGCATAAAAATGGTCTGCCACGTTTTGTAATCTTGAACATAACCATGATGAAAAAACAACACTCCCTCTACGTGAGATGTGAGATTTATGCCTAGTTATTAGCAAACCAGGGATGGGCATTTTCTTTTATCCATGTGGATAAAATAGTTTCAATTTAGAGGTGTACAATCTGAAAATTTAGATTTTTTTTGGGGGGGGGGCAGCAAACTCCTCCTTTTGAGTAATAAAGTATTTGCACGTGTTTACTTCCCATCACTGTTTATAGGCACAACATAAAAAAAAAACTGAGGAACCACAGCATACTTTACAATCCATTGTACATAATGTTACATGAGCATGTTGGAGGAATTCGAGGCATATTTGGACTTTTTCCACCACGTGAGCGTCTCCTTAGCTGCAGAATAAGCCTGGACTTGGAAAATGGCTCATCTGCTTTGTTCCGGAAACTTTATCAAGGCCAACTTTGGGTGGAGGATAACTTTAGGCTGAAAACGTTAAAGCAGTCAGGAAACCAACAGGTCAAGTCAGTCGTGTCTTATCCTATTATGGCAACAAGTCATGTAAGCTCGTGCCAGAAACATAAGTGTTCCTTGTAAATGGACTCCAAGTGTAATCAACTATTGATTATGCTATTATCTAGAAGTTTATAAAACTACTTTGAACAAGCAAGAAATCACATTTACTGTCAATTGTTGGGGATTCAAGCACTCTAGTAATATTGGCCATGTGTTCATTAAGAAATTGTTTATTGATGCTTAGGTTCATTTTTCCACTAAAACTTCAATTCTGCTTTTACAATGGCTATTTTTAGTCTCATTCAAAGAATTGAAAGTGATTGTCTTTCCTGGCGGTTCATTTAAATGTTTGTGGGATTCACATGCCAATAATTCCATCCTTATATATATAATCTCTATAACTTTAAAGTGATAAGTACTGTACTTAATGTATAAAATGACTTTTGCATTAGTTTATTCATAATATGGTGCATTCAGGGCCTGTAGGTATTCCTACCGAGTTGCCCAGTGTTGTATGGTGCGTTCAGGGCCTCTAGGTATTCTTGTGGACTATTGTCATGTGATGCATTCAGGGTGTCTGGGCATTCTTCCACAAAAGTGTTGGTGGTGGTGCGTTCAGGTCTTCACAGTACTAAATTCCTATACAATACTTGTGCTGTATTCAGGATCTCCAGGTATGTCATGTGGTGCATTCCTGGCCTCAAAGTAGCCTTGTAGGCAAATGTCATATGGTGCTTTCAGGTATTCCATAGACTTCATTGCGGTGTGGTGCGTTCAGGGCCTCGAGTTTTATGGTGCATTCAATGTCTCGACGGATCTCATACCTGCGCGGTTCAGTCCAGTTGCCTGACCATCTCCTCTTCCATGTTCAACTCGTTCGTCTTGTCTTTGTGCGCCTTGTCTCGAGGCGTTTTGGGTTTAAAGGCCAAAGAGAGCAGCTCCTTCTGGATCCTCTGCTCCCTCTGGCGCCGGAGCAGGGCCAGTGTCTCCTTCCTCTGAGCCGCCATGGCCATGTAGCGCTGCCGCTCCTCCTCTCGCTGCTTCGCGGCGTTCAGGTTGGGCGGCTCGGCGCGACGCGGCTCCAAGTGGCCGCTTCGCTCCGGCCGGGACACCGGCAACCTTTGCGGGATGTCCGACGACACCAGGCGTGACTCGAGCGGCGTCGCCATGCACAAGGTGCTCCATAGCAGTCGGGCGTGGGACACGTCCTCCGGAGAGGAGCCGCTGAACACGGTCAGGACGTCGTTTGAAGCTTCGATGCTGCGCTGCGGAGGTTCCGACATTACAGGTGCAATTTTTCGTTAACTTCGCTTGGCACGGCGTCGTTTGGAATGGTCGTCATAGCAACGACAAATAACCCGGAAGAAGGGGGGGGGGGTCATCGCAAAGTAACTTACTGGTTCACGAGTTGAGACAGAAGTCAATCAAATGCGCTAAATAACATATGATATATAGCCTACATGTGACGTAGGAATACGCATATTTTGCATTTTAGTAAAAACAGCAACACTGACAAGATAACTTCCGGGTTAAGAAACATCAACAGTAACAAGATAATCATACAAAAATACTTACGTTTTTAATTTACTCAACACTTTGGCCGCCTCCGTTCTTCGAACAGCCCACTTTGGCCCACAGGCATTTGCATTAAAAGGCGACCGGAAATAATTTTGTCATATAGTTCAGACGTTTATTTTATCCAGATATTGATCAATAGAAATTGATGTACTTTTTTATGACTACATTTAGTTATGTGATTAAATTGCTCGATTAATATATTGTAAACAATAAAATGCATTAAATAAACTAAACTAAATAATTTAAAAAAAATTGTTAGGTTTCAAATAATTACTTCATAAATGATCATTTCATTAACTATAAATAATTGTACTTGAACATGAGAATTAATATTTAATTTTAATTTTATACCTACACGCTTAATTTTTTTTATTTTAAAAATAATTAATTACTAAAAAAAATAATGAATAAATAATATAAAATAAAAACTATTGACTACTATTAAAGTTATTTAAATGATTATAATATATGAATGTATCTTACAGTCAAAACATTTTTTGTATTTTTTTTCATCTACAAGTGACCCGTTTTAAGCATTTCCAAGCATCAATTAGTCCCTTGGCAGGCATTATATGAATCTATTTAATAATAATAATAAGAATTATTATTATTATTATTATTATTATTATTATTATTATTATTATTATTATTATCAATCCATCCATTTTCCGAACCACTTATTCCTCACAAGGGTCGCGGGGGTGCTGGAGCTTGTCACAACTGTCTTCAGGCAGGATTATTATTATTAAAAATGAAATGCGGCTCTTGAGCACAAAAGCTTGCCTACTTCCTGTCTTTTCCTGATTGCTGAATGGAATTATGTGGGATTTTGTGTTGTTGCCAAATTTGGACTAAGTAGGCTGGTCTGGTGGTCCCGTTCCAGGCCCAGGTGTCACGGTCTTTGGGGGGGAGGAGGAGTAAGTTCCTCACCATCTTCCCCATCCCTTTCATCCTCTTCATCAGTGGCATCTACCTGCCGTGAGTGCTCCGTCTGGAATCAAGACTTTGTCCTGCACCAAGGAGCCGAACAGACCTGAGTACAGTGAGTGGCATTTTCTTCTTTATGTTTTTCACCTTTCTTTACTTTACAATTAACTGACTTTAAATGATTTTAAGATAAACAATGACTTTTAAAATACAAATGTAGTCCTATGAGTGACTTTTGGATGACTTCAAAGTTTAATGTGAAAACTTGTTAACTGATTTTTATGAGAAAATGTGCATTTTTCCTAAGAGGAATGCCATAAAAATGCCACTGTCAGGTACTGTTGGTCACCCTCTGGTGCCCTGAACTGTGGTGTCACAGTTTTGGTGTAAACGCCAAGCTTGGTTGGACACGGGGGCTGTCGCACCTTATAAGGTAGCACAGTGGCCGCAAGGTGCCCATCGGCCCTCGGTGGGCTAGCGGGAACCAAATATAGGACCGGCCAAACATGGGCATCCAGGCATGGTACATCGGTGTTATCCTCACTGTGATTTTTCTGGCTTTTTGGCGACTCTGCAATGGGAGGTCAAAGCGTCGAATGCCTCATTGTGGCTTCCACGGAGAAAGGCAGTAAGTAGCATCGTATTGAAATGCAGTCAAAATATAAGTGAGTGTGATTTAGAGTTGTTCAGTAAAATCAATCAGAATGAGTTTCCATGGTTTTGTTGTGCTGTACCATCAGCAAGCCAGAAAAAAAAGAAAAACTGACCTTATTCATGAATTAGAGTTGCGGAAAATCTGACTTAATTTTTATAAGATCAGGATTTTTTTCACTTGAATTTTTTTTTTCTTGCAAAGATGTAACTTTTTCTCCTTAAGAAAAAAAACAGCCCAACTTTGTATAACATTCTTTTTTTTTTTTTTTTAAAGGTTTTGGTTTTGAAAAAATATATAATTTTTAATCAGCAGATCTGATGATTACTAACTTCTTATTTAAATAAAAAAGAAAGTGATCTTGAAAATATTACTGTTTTCTTTGGAAAAAAAAAAATCCTAGGAAAAATAGTACTTTTTTCTATCAATAAATGTTTTGTTTTTCTCAAAAAGATGCACCCTTTTCCTGCAAAAATATATTAATGTATATACACGAGACTACTACTATTTTACTCCTGAAAAAGTCAACCATTTTGTCTCGATAATGTGTCTTGATATCTTATTTTTATTGAAAATTTTGACTTTTTTTGGTAAGATTACAACTGTCGTTTGATTTCTGAAATCTTGAAAAATATGAATATTTCTCAACAAAAATATGACAATTTGTCTGCAGAAATACTATTTTTTCTCTTGAAATATCCAATATTATTCTCAGAAAAAAAATATATATTTTGAGAAATTACTACTTTTTTCTGTTAGGGAAAAAAATTGATCTTTCTGAAAAGATGGGCACAGCTGAGACGTTGAGGGGGTCCGGTTTGGTGGCCTCTGTATTGCATCTCTGCTTTTTGCAGATGATGCGGTACTGTTGGTTTCATCAAGCCGCAATCTCCAACTCTCACTGGAGAGTGTGAAGCGGTTGGGATGAAGATCAGCACCTCCAAATCCGAGACCATGGTCTTCAGTCGGAAAAAGGGTGGAGTGCCCTCACCGGATCGGGGATGAGATCCTGCCCCAACTGAAAGAGTTCGGTGATCGAGATCAGTGCAGCGTCTGCAGTGATGCGGACTCTGTATCGGTCCGTTGTGGTAAAGAAGGAGCTGAGCCAAAAGACAAAACTCTCCGTTTATCGGTTGATCCACATTCCCACCCTCACCTCTAGTCACGAGCTGTGGGTCGTGATCGAAAGAACAAGATCCCGGATACAAGCGGCCGAAATTATTTTCCTCAAGGTAGGACTCAGAGTGGAGTTACTGCTCTAAGAGGAGCCAGATGAGGTGGCTCGGGCATCTACAGTAGTTGGGATGCCTCCTGGACGCTTCGTTGGTGAGGTGCTCTTGGCATGTCCTACTGGGAACAAACAAGAACACACTGGAGAGACTACGTCTCCCAGTTGGTTTGGGAACACCTCGTGACTCCCCCTAAAGAACTGGACGAAGTGGCTGGGGAGATGGAAGTCTCCGCTTCCCTGCTAAAGCAGCTGCCCCCGTGACCCGAGCCCGAATAAGTGGAATGTAACCTTTTCACCTGAAAAACACGTTTTCAACAAACACTTCACTTTCAAAAGATGACTACATTTTTATTTTTCCACGTTGGGTCATGCTGTTCCGTTCTGTTCGGTTGTGTTCCCCAGGCCAGCCATCAAGCGGACTTCCCTGCGAGCGTTAGAAATCGATCCAGCTTCTGGCGACCATTTTGACGCGCACATTCTCAACATGGCGGACTCGGCGTTGGCGGATGACAGCAAGTTCCTGTTCCTGCAGAACGACTTCCGCAACAGCGGCGTGGCGCAGGCCGACTGGGCGGCCAAGAAGATGGTGTGGGTGCCCTCCGAGAAGGAAGGCTTCGAGGCCGCCAGCGTCAAGGAGGAGAAGGGCGATGAGGTCTGACCTATGGTTTTCCTTCATTTTATGACAAAATTCCGCTCATTATTCTGACACTTTTGATTGACGCTCAATGTAGCAAAGAATATGAGGGCCACAATCACTTTTACTATAGAATAAAGTTAGAATCTTAGGAGGAATTCGTTTTTTACATGGGAAAATGTCACAATCCTGTGATATTATGTTTTACTGTAAAAAAAGAAACCTCTAATATTACCACATTTTATCCTTGAAAAATTAGGACTTATTTCCTTGAAAACTTCAAGACTTCTTTTTGGACTTAATTATGGTCACACTGCTATTTTTTCCTCTAAAAAAATATGACTTATTTTCTTTTCAGAAAATACAAGGTTGTTGTTTTTAAGAAAAAAATACAAATTGTGCGTGTGATTGGTACCTTTTTCCCTTTTTAAAAAAATGCACTTAAAAAATAAAGACTATTCTTTAATCTATAAAATTACTTATTGTTTTCCTGTCAATAAACGGGCTTAAAAAATATATATAATAATAATAATAATAATAGTAGTAGTGATACAACATTCTCCTGGTAAATCTTTTTTTTCTCTCAGAAAACACAACTTTAAAAAAAATATTTTTCTCAAAGAACACATTTTTTTATCCTTTTTCTCCCGCCCCCCAAAAGAAAATATATAAATGACCATTGGTCCTCGTAAAAATATGGCTTTTGTCCTCCCCCAAAATTTGACTTTTGGGGGTGAAAATTAAAGTATTTTACAAAATAAATAAACAAATAAATAAATAATAATAATAATGGAAAATTACCCCATAACATGAAAAATGTCTATACACTTTGATTATTGAAACATTTATAAAGTTAATTATTATATTAATTAATAAAAACATACTTCTCAGAGGATTACTGCTGTTTTTTTGTAAAAAAAGAAAGAAAAAAAAGCTACTTTACTGTCAGTGGAAATATATATATATTTATTTTTTATTTTTTATTTTTTTACCCAGAATTAGTTTATTGTGAGAAGAGTCACTTTTTTTTCTTGAAGCATGGTATGTGTTTCTTTTTTCTGTACAGTAAAAGTATTACAGTACCTTTGTAGAGCTGGTTCTGTCATCTGATCTGACTGTTGGCCCAAGCGTCCATTGAGGATGGTGGCTGATTGCCATGCGTGCGTGTGTTGCGGTTGCACGTCTGCAGGTGCTGGTGGAGTTGTCCAACGGGCGCAAAGCGACGGTGAACAAGGAGGACATCCAGAAGATGAACCCGCCCAAGTTCAGCAAGGTGGAGGACATGGCTGCCCTCACCTTCCTCAACGAGGCCTCTGTCCTGCAGAACCTGCGAGAGAGATACTTCTCCAGCCTCATCTACGTGAGCCCCAAACAAACACACATTGCACATCGATGGCATACATAGTGTACATTTTCCTAATGGAGCTGGTTGGCGAACACGGGTCTCCTCCATTTACTTACATGGCAAGGATGGGTTTGATTCCAGCTAGGCATAGCATGAGCAGGACACGCTAACATTAGCGTTCAATTTTGTCAATTGACGTCATGGCAGCCGGGACATGATGATTTACATCGCGCATACCGCTGGCGTCGGGCCGAAACCTTATATTGTACAATTATCACTTCTCAGGAGACCCTCAAAACGGCATGTTTGTTCAATCATTAATATGACATCTGCAAAGAGATCGGTCAATCATTTGTAAAAATAACACCCACATGTGTGGACTGACCAATAGTAGGCTATAAATCTTATTCAAAATATAAATGTTACCAAATTGTGACTTGTGATGACAATATGGTACTTACAATACCACATCACTTACTTTTTACAATCAAATGTCTCTGAAAAAGATTTTTTCTTAAAAAAGATATATATATTCTTGGAAATATAAGTCTTTAGTTATAATGCAGTCTCAAAATCGAAACTAATCTTGATTCTTTGGGGGGGGGGGGGGGGTTGGGGCGAATAAAAACAAAACAAAATTTTCTTGGAAAATTATCACTTTTATTGTCAAAATAAGATTATTTTTTTTAATAGTTGAATATTTTTTTCTTGTAAATTATTAGTTCGATTTTAAGTATTTTTTTCCCCACCCAAAACTCGTCTTTGCTCCTTTATTTCCATAATGTTTTGCTAAAAATAATCCATCTTTATTTGGGATATATTACGTTTACTTTTGAAAAATGACAACTATTTCTTCTCAAATTCTAAACTTTGTTTCTCAAAATTATAAAAATTTATTCTTGTAAGACTTTTTTCTCAAAATTACTTTATTTTATAATATTAGGTATTTTCCCTATTACTGCTTGAGTGACTCCAGTATTTTTTTTGAAACACAAGCAAATCATTTAGGTCGGCTTGAGAACATTCCAGGTAGGCTTGATTCTCCCTAAAATAGGCCTAACGACGCCATTGCTTGAGTCTTAAATCATTGCACCTTTTTCCTCAATATATTTCTTAAATAATTGGCTTTTTTGTCTGAGAAAGTTACAAGCTTGTTATTCACAAAACCAGAAGAGCCTTTAAGAACAGAGCCTTTGTAAAATTGGGGATGTTCAGGAAGGATCAACGGGCTTATGTTTGCCTTTTTCCACTGGATCGCAGCAAGTCTAGGGCTAAGGTTTGCACTTGTGCCGCGAAGCTCACCCGAGGTGAAAACGACCCACCAAGTCCTTATATGAACACATCCACTGAAGCTTAGCCCCGTGCTTGTGTTGTTTTCCCTAATCTCCTCCGTAAAGAATATCATCTCCTGTGGGTTTTGGGATGTTTTGACGCGTTGTTGTTGCGCACCGCAGACATACTCGGGTCTCTTCTGTGTGGTGGTCAACCCCTACAAGATGCTGCCCATCTACTCAGAGAAGATCATCGAGATGTACAAGGGCAAAAAGCGTCACGAGGTTCCACCTCACATCTACTCCATCACCGACAACGCCTACAGAAACATGATGCAAGGTCAGCCACTTTCCCTTTCCATCATCGCCTTACATGGAGCAGTGCCAGCACACCGTGATAACTGTGCCATATTTATAGACCGCTAAGCTCTGCTGGCTCATCTTTGGTCTGTTCTGCTTGATTTCCCTCTGCAGACCGCGAGGATCAGTCCATCCTCTGCACGTGAGTCCAACCGAAGCATGCACGAACAGTACTACCAATAACACACAAAATATCCTAATCCAAATCAAACCTTTGGGAAGAACAGTAACCCAGGTTTGCAGCTGGTGTCATCCCAGGACCCCAATTTTGTCTTTAAAGTCATAACACCAAATGTATTTTTCAAATTGAGGGAAAACTTTACACTCAATAAATAAATAAATATCTTTAAGATGAATAAGGCCGTAAATTAAGATTGTTTTTCCATAAAATACTTTTTTTCTGTAAAAAAACAAACAAACATATATATATACTATACTATAAATACATATTAAAAAAAACAATTGGTGTCATCCTAAGACTCCAATCTTGTCGTCAAAGTCATAACACCAAGTTTATTTTTCAAAATAACACAATAAAAAATAATAATAATAAAATAAGGCCGTAAATTAATATTGTTTTCCATAAAATATTTTTTTCAATTAAAGAAAAACTATAAATACATTTGTATTTTTTATTTTACAATTTTATTTTTAATATATAATTTTATTCTGACCTTTTCTTACAAAATTCAATTTTATTCAAGAAAGAACAACTTTTTTTTCTAATTATGCAACTTTGTAGTAGCAGTGTTAAAAAAAAATCCTGGGAAAAAAATTAATTTTTGCTATATAATTTTTTTCTTTAAAAAAGAAGACTGTATTCTTACTTTATTATTTCTTTTAACTTTTTTCTCAAAATTATAAGACTTCATTCTAAGTAAATTTCTCGAAAAAGTAAGATTTTATTAATGTCAAATTACAACCTATTTCTCAACAAGATACAACTTTACTCTAAAAATATTACATGTACTTTTCTTGTAAAAAAAAATTAAATTGGATTTTATTCTCAAAAGATCCTAACATTCTTTCACGAAAAAATAAAAATGTATTCTCACAAGATATCACTTTGTTTTCTCAAAGCAATGACTTTTTCATAACATTCCAAAATTTCTTGAAAAAGTACAATTTTATTCATGTAATATTTTAATTAAAAAATACAATTCTACCCTTCAAATATGTTTTTTTCTTGTACAAACTTAACTTTAATCGTGAACTTTCCTCAAAAAAGTATACATTTATTCTCCAATTTATCTTTCAGAATATGACACCTTTATTTTCTCTTGAAAAGTGCTACTTTATTCTCAAGATTACAGATTTTTATCGCCAAATATGCTACATTTTTCTCAGTGATGTGTAATTTGCAACAATCTGTCCGCAACACACCCAGAATTTGGCCTATTTTATGGTCTCGGCCGTCCAGTTGAGAATCACTGTAGGTGATTAAAGTAAATTAAATATTAAATTTAATATTATACATTAAATATAATGTCTCTCTGGTGACATCTAGTGGAGAGTCTGGTGCGGGCAAGACGGAAAACACCAAGAAGGTGATCCAGTACCTGGCCGTCGTGGCCTCCTCACACAAAGGCAAAAAGGAAGCAAATCCTGTGAGTTTAATGAATAATACAGGATCAAGAAGAGAGCCCTGGGGTGCTCCACCTGTATTTATAACATGTGACATGATTTTGTTGTTTTTCACAGCCGGCGCAACAGCAAACACAACAACAATCATCCGGATCGCTGGCTTATGTGAGTATCAAATCACTTTTAAGATACCGCCAAGTTTCCACCGAGATGCTAACGCAGTTCTCGCCTCGGCCCACAGGGGGAGCTGGAGAAGCAGCTGCTGCAGGCGAACCCCATCCTGGAGGCCTTCGGCAACGCCAAGACCACCAAGAACGACAACTCGTCACGATTTGTAAATTGTCAATCAGTTCGTAAGTTGACACTCGCCACAATTTTGACGGGGCGTGCCCTCAGTAATTAAACGTGTCCTGTGATCCGATTGTGTCCGCAGGGAAAGTTCATCAAGCTCAACTTTGACGTGACAGGATACATGGTCGGCGCAAACATTGACACGTGTATCCTTGTCCACAAATACATTTAAAACATAATATGGTATCACACAATGGGGCATGGGTTTAATAAATTAAATAGTAAACGGTTATTGTAAATTGTGGATGCAAACATTTACCAATTTTTAAAAACTAAAATGGTCGGATTCTTGCACAATTAATAATGTATTTGGGGGGGTTATTCTATAACATTCCAACTTGAAAAAAAATCACAATATTGTGACTTTTTTGTGGCTCCAATTTCATTCTCATAGAGTTTAAGATTGCATTTCTTTAGGAAATATGATTAATCTTGTCGGATTACAATTTTTGACAACAACAAAATCGGACTCATCGTGTTTTATAACTTTTTTCTTGAAAAAAATACAAAATTACTTTCACAAGATTCCAACTTCTGTTTTTTCCCCCAAATCTAACTTGATTCTAGTTTTCGAATTTCATTCGCCGTATTCCAATTTATTTTCTTGACAAATTAAATTTTTGTTTTTCCAGAAAAAACAACAACATTATTCTTTAAAGTTAGTACTTTTTTTCCACAAACTTTATTCTCGTTACAGTACAACTTTTTTCTAGAAAAAAACAAGATTTAATTTTTTGTAAAATTCCGGACAGGGAAAACAACTTTATTCTGATAACATCATGATTTTTATTTTTCTAGAAAAAATATGGCTATTGTGGTAAAATTGTGACTTTGTTACTGACAAAATCCAATTTTGATGACATTATATACTGTACGTCAATTTGACATGTCCAATTAAAGAAAATCGGTCTTCATTTTCGCAATACAGTCCGCAATTACGATGTCTTTTGATTCTTGTAAGATTACAACTTTTCTCCACAAAAAACGTATTTTTTCTAAGATTACCATTTGTTTCAAATTTTTTTCTTTCTAGTCCATTATGATCCAAACACGTATTGTTAGGCTTAGATATCCATTGACAAAAAGTGTATTGCATAATTTAGAGAGCAGAACAATATGTGTTTTTGTTCTGTTTTTATTACTATTATTATTATTATTATTATTAAACAAAAGATTGAAGTTCTTCTTGACTTGATCAGACCTTCTGGAAAAGTCTCGTTGTATCCGTCAGGGCAACACAGAGCGAGCCTTCCACATCTTCTACTACATGGTGGCCGGAGCCAAAGACAAAATGAAAGGTGAGCAGACAACCAAATCAACTGGAGTCCTTTTCAGTCTCTAGTCTAGAAGGTTGCCAATCATCCAGTTGAACTTCAGAAAACAAGCTGGATTTGACTTGTATTTGTTTCTGTTTCAGAGGAACTTCTTCTGGAGGGCTTCAGCAGTTATCGTTTCCTTGTGGCAGGACATGTGGAGGTTGCCGGCATTGAGGATGATGAGCTGTTTGTGGAGACGTTGGAGGCCATGGAGATCATGGGCTTCACAGAGGAAGAGAGAATAGGTACCCCCTAATATCTTCTAGGCCCATCTACACAGCAGTCTGTCAAATCATTCTGTTTGAAGTCCAGTTCTAAATGTTAGTGAGTTCTGTACAATTATTTTCCAATCAAGGGCCCCTCCTACCTTTCAAACAACACTAAAATTCAAATAGTTAGACCTTGATATGAGGGTTAGGTCTTCAGGTACCCCCTTAGAGAAGGTTCAAAGAACTACCAATGTGGACCAATATCAGAATGGAAGTTAGGACCAGTTCCTGAGGTTCCACTGAGCAAGACATCCAAGTGGTGTTCCTTCCTCCCTAAAGCCAAGAAAGCGTTATGGTTGCCCTTGGTGACTCCGAAACACAAATCCAGGTTCTGACACCAGATGATTCTGATAGTGTTACACGTTCTCTGAGATGCAAGGAACTGTGAATGCCAGATAACAGCTATGGCCCACCATGCAGAAGATCATACCAGGATGAAGGTTGTGAACAGGTTTTTAGTGTTTGCACCAACTCGTGCTCCTCTCTGAGGAAAACCATTAATTCTTCTTCTTTAGAAGCAATAAAGTCAACAGAACTTTTTAGTTGAACCTGGATGACTCTAAAACACAAGTTCAGGTTTTGATACCTGATGGTCATTGGTCCTACATGGTGGTATTAAATATTCTCCGAGGTTCAAGGAACAGTGAATGCCAGGTAGCAGCTGTGTAGTTACAGAGGTTCCACTGAGCATGACACAGATCCCAACCTGTTGTCCTAAGCTTTAAAGCCAACTGAACTTTTGGATTCGGGCCTTGGTGACTCTGAAACAGAAGTCCAGGTTATGGGATTCCGATGGTGTAAAATATTCTGTGTAATAAACTCGAGTGTATCTTTGCTGTCCACTTCTGTAGGGATGTTGAAGGTGGTCTCCACAGTTCTCCAGCTGGGCAATGTCAAGTTTGAGAAGGAGCGAAACACAGAGCAGGCCACTATGCCGGACAACACAGGTACGTCAAACATATCTCAGACTTTCATTTAGACTCTCAAGAAAATCTCAATTCTTCCTTGTCTTTCCATGTTGGCACCAGCTGCACAGAAGGTGTGCCACCTGCAGGGCATCAACGTGACTGACTTCACAAAGGCCTTCCTGACGCCCAGGATCAAAGTGGGCCGGGAAGTGGTTCAGAAGGCTCAGACCAAGCAGCAGGTGGGAAGTCCGGCAAAAACAGAAACCAAGATACAGGACGTTCTCATCAAAGAAGTAACCTTTTGTCTTCTTCTCCGTCCCACCAGGCTGACTTTGCGGTGGAGGCGCTGGCTAAAGCCATGTACGAGCGTCTGTTTCGCTGGATTCTGGCCCGAGTCAACAAGACTCTAGACAAGAGCAAGAGGCAATCTTCATCCTTCCTGGGGATCTTGGACATCGCTGGATTTGAGATTTTCGAGGTGACCGATCAGCTTGAGTACCACATTCTGTGTCTCTATCCAACTTCTCCTTAACTGTTTCTTTCTTTGTGACGCTTGCCTTGCTTTGGTGCCTCCTAGGACAACTCATTTGAGCAGCTGTGCATCAACTACACCAACGAGCGTCTGCAGCAGCTCTTCAACCACACCATGTTCGTCCTGGAGCAGGAGGAGTACAAGCGTGAGGGCATCGACTGGAACTTCATCGATTTTGGCTTGGACCTGCAGCCCTGCATCGAGCTCATCGAGAGAGGGGTTGGGACCAGCATTTGTTTTGTTTTTCTAATCATCTAAATGTGAGATTCTGTCCTTGAAAGCATTTGTTGGTGTTCCAGAACAACCCGCCGGGCATCCTGGCTCTGCTGGACGAAGAGTGCTGGTTCCCGAAAGCTACGGATATCTCCTTCGTGGACAAGCTGTTGAGCACGCACGGCAGTCACGTCAAGTTCGGCAAACCCAAACAGCACAAAGATAAGCTGATGTTCACCGTTGCGCACTACGCCGGGAAGGTAAGAATCACCCAACCTGACCAACTAGACATTGGTTAGGGTTCTACGATTCCGAGCAAGTTAGCACTACCGTGCCACTCTTGTGATCTCATTGAGGTTGTCCCATTTACACGTCTGCTGACACGTGTTGCAATACCTTTATGTTGTTGACACACGGTGTTGTCCATTGCCTGCCAGGTGGACTACAACGCAGCCAGCTGGCTGACTAAGAACATGGACCCACTGAATGACAACGTGACCGCCCTACTCAGCATCTCATCCAGCAACTTCATCCAAGATCTGTGGAAGGACGGTCGGTTTTCAGCAACTCTTCCCCTTTTTTGGGTTTCCGGAGCCTGGACCTCTGACTCTGTCCCCCTGTGTCTTCTTACGCTCATTAGCGGATCGAGTGGTGGGCTTGGAGACCATGGCCAAGATGTCAGAGAGCTCCATGCCCACCTCCACCAAATCCAAGAAGGGAAAGGGAATGTTTCGTACAGTGGGCCAGTTGTATAAGGAGTCCCTGGGGAAGCTGATGACAACGCTGCACAACACGCAACCTAACTTTGTGCGCTGCATCATCCCCAACCACGAGAAAAGGGTACACCAGTACACCCTTACATGCATACGCCCATTCACACCCGCACACATGGCGCTGATTGTGTTTGCGCTGCTACAGGCAGGTAAAATGGATGCCAGCCTGGTTCTGGAGCAGCTAAGGTGTAACGGTGTGTTGGAGGGGATCAGGATCTGCAGGCAGGGATTCCCAAACCGTATCATATTCCAGGAGTTCAGGCAGAGGTACAAACACCTTGTTTATGTTCTTCTTGTTCTTGTTCCTGTTTTTGTTCTTCGTGTTCTTGTTTTTCTTTTTATCATTCTTGTTGCTCCATTTGTGATTCTTATAGTTGCTGCTATGTCATGATTGTTTACATTCACCATATTGTTACTTTAAGGGCTATTTTTTTCCGTGTTTGTGCGCAGGTACGAGATCCTGGCAGCCAATGCCATCCCGAAGGGCTTCATGGATGGGAAGCAAGCATGCTGCTTGATGGTAAGATGAAGATGCATATCAACACATCAACCACCAAGAACCTATCACGCTGCCTTCCTGCCACATCAGTGCATCGGAAATTGGAAGCTGGCAAATTTATATGGCTGCGTCCACCACTCATTCCATATTGATGCCTTTCTCACAGGACAGCAACACAGGAAAAAAACTGCTTCAATTGAAAGTCTGAAAGAGGCTTATGTGGGCCACCAAGTTTCGGAATACATATTGATGGTGCTGTTTATTGTTGTCCAGGTGAAGCATTTGGACCTGGACACCAACCTGTTTCGCATCGGCCAGAGTAAGATGTTCTTCAGGACGGGGGTGTTGGCTCAGTTGGAGGAAGAGCGAGACCTCAAACTCACCGTGATCATCATCTCCTTCCAGGCACAAGCACGAGGCTTCCTGGCCCGCAAGTAAGACACACACCAGTACTAATACCGTCAATGGCTGTTTTGTGGATGTACCTAGTAAAGTGTCTGCTTTTATTTTCATCTCTTAGGGCATTCAGCAAACGTCAGCAACAGCTAAGTGCCATGAAAGTGATCCAGAGGAACTGCGCTTGCTACCTCAAACTCAAGAATTGGCAGTGGTGGAGGCTCTTCACCAAGGTTTGAGGCTCACAGACACATTTCACTCCAAACAAAGCAAAATGCTAAGCTTACATAATGTACACGTCAACGCGTTAAAGTATTTGCGGTGAAGTTACTAATACAACCCCTATACACTAAAAAAGCAACCATCATATAGCAACATTTAAGATGTCGCCAGTCCGATTAGCTTTCTAGTCACAAGGTAGTGTTAGCTTTTTGGCTAGCGAGTTGATAACAGTATAGAATTACAGTATGTGTGCCTTTTATTTCGTATCAAAACAAGCTTGTAGTATAACAGACTAGCCTACTCCTATTCCAACCAGGACAACCTAATTAGCCGTGTTAGCTTAACTTGTTAGTAGTGTTGGAAATCATTTCTTTGATTTCTGCGTGTTCAAATAAAACTCAAAGTTGAAGTCTCGTGGAGAAGTTTGCCAGCTTTATTTCAGAGTCTGAAAGACATCTTAGAACCTGGCTCAAACAGCTCTGGTCCAAAAGTGTGTCATTCTCAAAATACACTCACTCATTTATACAAAAACAGTTCCCTCCCCCTCTCTTCCTGCAAAGACAATAGTCTTCGAGTCTAGACACCCCCCATTCATCCTGTCAGCAGAGTGAAATACAATTAGGTTATCTCACTCCAGTTGGGGGTAAACCATTTGCCCCCAGCGCCTCCTGGCACCAGGGATTCACGGCAGACGGCCATTTGGTCAGACACCTCTCATTTTTATCTTACTTCAATTCCTGTTTTCTACTTAAGATGGGGGTAAACCTGGCTCCGGGGATATTTATGAACGCCCTTTGATATGCAGTTCCCTACAACCCTGATTTGAATGGACTCAGAAACCTTACTTCCTTAGGATAAGAACAAAAGACTACAGATTAACTAACATATGGGGAACAGTTGTAACATCTCTAACTAATATCAAAAACACTTTGAAAAATATAAATTGAAACAGAAAAACAATGTTAATAATCTAACAGTAGCATAATGTTTTTTATCATATTTGTTAAGGAGTTAATAGCAATATAGCATTATTTTGTACACATAATACAAGTGCATTTCTTTCTTACTCCATTGTAGACAAAATGGGGTGCCTGTTGAGTCATATAACTAAATATGTTGCAACCCGGAGCACATAGCCTTTAGTTGAACTTGAGAATTTTGATTAGCAAACTAACAACAGCGTTACTGTAGTTGCCAGACAATATGAGTATGTTGCTTACCGTGGAGCAGACTCTGCCTGTGGATTCCTATTATGGCCGCAAATGTGACATTCGTAGTTAGCCTCTTTAGCTTAGCATGGCATTTCTATGAACAAGCTAACAGAATAAAATTACAGCGTTTGGCAGATAACATCCAGTCCACTTCTTACCTGGGCGCAGACAAAAGGTGCACTTGTTGATTTTTGATAGCTTTGAATGACTTTGCAGACTGCTGCAGAGATTTTTTTCTGAAACTGTATTCATCTGGGACCTCAACTGTTCTGTGCTGTGATTGGCTAATTTGCTCTGGGGCCGAAGTTGTGGCCAACAATATTACAAAAAGTTGTTTGGGGCAGACAATGAATGGTGTTGCCTCTCGATTTTTGACGATTATTGGCGCTCTCCTCCAGGTGAAGCCCCTGCTGCAGGTCACCCGCCAAGAGGAAGAAATGGGCCAGAAGGACGAGGAACTCAAGACGGCAAAGGAAGCGGTGGTTAAGAAGGAGGCGGAACTCAAGGACATCACCCAGAAACACACGCAGGTATGAACCTTTGCAGACCTTCTAAAAAAACAATCCTGATCTAAGTATGAGTGCGATTTTGGTGCGCAGCTGATGGAGGAACGAGCCCAGCTGGAGAGCAAACTCCATGCCGAGACGGAGCTGTATGCCGAGGCCGAGGAGATGAGGGTGCGCGTGGAAGCCAAGAAGCAGGAGCTGGAGGAGGTCCTGCATGAGATGGAGGCCCGGCTGGAGGAGGAGGAGGAGCGCGGTGCCTCCCTGCAGCAGGAGAAGAAGGACATGGAGCTGCAGCTGCAGGTTGGTTATTACGCACATGCATTGCATATCAGTACCCATTACAGCAAGTACACTCTAAAAAGAGAACTGTTGAACCAATTTAAGATTACAAATTGAATTGATGACCAACTTAAAAACTTTGCTTCAATTGGTAACACACGATTGAATTAAGTTAATCCAAAGTGAATGTTAAATTGAATGAATTATCATTAAACTTATTATATTCACTTTGGATACATTTATGCAAGTGAATATATTAAGTTTAATGAACTCATAATTAATTAAACTTAAAGGTGTATTCAATGATCTTCTCAAAAAGTAGAAGCCAGACCATCCTACCAGCTCTCCTGTTCGTCCGGGGGAAACCTAGTAGCCATGGATGCAGAGTGCAATTCGAGGCGTGCCGCCACACAGGGTGGAATTAAACGTTTGACTCCGCCCACACGGATTTTACAAAATGGTTTAAACACATTTTTTTAAACAAAATTTGCAGATTTAATGAAGTGCCGTTTTATGGCGTAAAGTTATTTTTTAAAACACATTATGGAGCATCGAAAATTACAAACACTCAAGCCTTAGTCAGCCGGGGCGGAGCTAACTAAACGGTTTGAGGAAGAGGCGGAAGTGCAGTACTAAATGTCTCCAGCATCCCTAGACAGTTGAGGTTAATAATTGGGTTTCGGTCAGTTTTTAATTTTCGCTGTTCTACAAAGTGTTCAAACAACACTGTAAGCGTGATGTCATAAAATGGCACACAAAGCCGCCAGGGCAATAGTTTAACAACAAAGAATGAAAGAAGAAGGCCGTTTGAGGCGTGTGGGCGGAGTCAAACGTTTAAGTCCAGCCTCGAACTGCACTCTGCATCCAGGGCTTACTTGGGGAAACGACTACACTCTAAAGATGGGGAGTGATATGTACTTGAAAAATCCTAGTAAAGTTGATGAAAATTTTACAAGGAGGAAAACTTTACTAGATTTTTTCAAGTAAATGTCAGGAACGTGCAAGCTCGTCTTCATCTTCATCAGTCTCTGCAGACACTCACTTCATAGACGGATGTCCTCTCGCGGCTCTCAGCCATTTTCAAAGCATGCGGTGAGATCGGTGGAGCTACAATGATGAATGGCTGAATCCAAAGCTCAGTGGCTACATGCTACAAACACATGTAGTGCGCATGAGCAGCTCGGAACGAGCACGCACGACACCGTTACGGCAGATTGATGGGACCGAGAACCAATCGTTACGATGATCCACCCGCAAGATGCAGCGACAAAAGATCCTTGAATACACAATTCAATTTGTAATCTTAAATTGGTTGAATAATTCTCTTTTGAGTGTATTTTATATTTAATACAGAAAGTGATTAAAATAAGACATAATTGGCCTATCGGGCATTTTCAATTGCACTCGATGAATCCTGCCTAGCAACAAGTGACTGAGAAGTGGGTGGGTGGGGGCGGGCTAACCAAGTAATTTGGTTGTTTTTATGTTGATAATAATGGTAATGTATACCCACCAAGTCAAAAATATTGAAATACATTTGAATTTTTTTTATTTAATATTCGTAAATAGATTTTTATTTTATTTGTCATTTCATAGTGACTATTTTTAAATGTTTTTATTTATTCCAATTTTTTGTGTTTTTGTGTTTTCACTTGTATTGTGCATTTTGGTCATTTTATTTTGTTTTATTGTATGTTATTTTTGAATGTATTTGTGTATTATAGTTATATAATATCAAAATAATGCTATGTAGTTATATTTATTAAATATGTGTTCTTTTTTTCATTTCTTGTATTATTTACATACCGGTACTATTTACTTACTTATGATATATCGTATTGATTTTGTATGTAATATATTGGACAATATTTAATCAAATAATTGTAATTAAACCTTCTGAAGTTTTAGCATTGAAGAGCTTTTTGAGTTCTTTTTTAATGCAGAATATGGAGGCCCACTTGGCGGAAGAAGAAGATGTTCATCAGAAGCTGCAGCTCGAGAAAGTTGCCGTGGAGGGAAAGGTGAAAAAACTGGAGGAGGACGTGCTACTCATAGAGGACCAGAACAACAAACTGCAGAAGGTACGAGGCCTTTTGTGTGACCATTGCTATGCACATTTTATTTTATTTTTTTTAAATGGTCTTTCTAGGAGAGAAAGCTTCTGGAGGAACGGATGGCGGATTTAAACTCCAACCTGGCCGAGGAGGAAGAGAAGTCCAAGAATTTAACCAAGCTGAAGGCCAAGCACGAGTCCATGATCTCTGACTTGGAGGGTCAGTCACCAGAATTGAAGATTTTTCTCCAACGACCGTGTTCAAATGTGTCCTTCTTCTCTGGTGGCCAGTGCGTTACAAGAAGGAGGAAAAGGGTCGCCTGGACATAGAGAAGGCCAAGAGGAAGTTGGAAGCCGAGCTGGCCGAGCTCCACGAGCAGCTGGCCGACCTCCAGGCGCAACTAGCCGAGCTCCGAGCGCAGCTGGCCGCCAAAGAAGACGAGCTGCAGGTCACGCAGGCCCGGTATGTCAGTAATTGGGAGTCCGCAAAATTATTAAACTTCGCCTTTGATTACAACTGACAAGCTAACTACTATCGTTTTTGGTGCTTAGGCCAAAGCCCCGTCTAATATAAAAGTAGTGCTTTGGGACCATCTTGTCGCATCTTAGCACTATGGAACTATGTTGAAGTGAGCGACAGGGCTGGTGGAGCTAGATAGGCAATCATAAACATTTGAAGGGGGTTGCATCAATTAGTGAAATCCCACAAGAATAATGGGGAATTACTGGATGGTCTTATTATTATTATTATTGTTATTATTATTATTATTATTATTAGAAGAGAGAGAGAAAGAGAGAGAGAAGTATTTTTCAGAAAAATACAGTGTTTTTTTTCCAATTACTCGTTAAAGTATGACTTTATTCCATTGTCAAACCTCAACTTTAATATCAGCACGTTACAATTGTATTATTTTAAGATTCTGACTTTTTATCTAAACAAAATGTCTGTTCTTATATATCTTGAAAGAAAATCCCACTTTACAGTATTCTCTCAAAAAAATATTCATTTATTAGTAACATTACAACATAAGATTACATATAAGATATGAAATGACAGTTTCATTAGGAAAAGATCTGTTCTTGTTTTTATCTATCAAAAAAGAAAAAAATATTCTTATAACATTTTAACTAATTTGCTCACAAAAACATATAAAAACTTTCTATTTTAAATATTGCCATGGTCCCAAAAACTTATTTATACGTGTTTTTAATGCTAGAGTATACAGAAGGCTTTGATGCAGTCTCTGACCTGAAGATAACGCTTGAAGCAATAGCAAAAAACGTCCAGCAGGTGACAGCAGAGTATAAGAGATCAACCAGGGCCATGTTGCATAAAAGCTCCTTTCCCCAGTGTTTTAAACAGATTTGTGAATAATGATGAAACTTAGCTATATTTTAATGCTAATTGCTGCAAAACGGAAATAGATACAAATATATTTTTTTGTGCTGATGAAAGAAGAAACTCTAAACTTTCTTTTGGTAGGTTCCATGTTTTTATAGCAATAGAACACAATATTCTGTGGGCCTTGCAAAATCAGCCAAAATCCAGTAAAACAGCCGGGAGCAAAGGGGGTTGCTTCAGTGAAAATGGCTGCGAGTGAATTAATTAACTTCTTTTTTTCTACAAGTTTTTTTTACCTGGAAAATAGGCAATTTATTAATTCCTGTGGCATTTTAGAGAACAAATGATAGTTACTGTATGTTTATTTGGCGTTAAAATTATGAGCGGGTCCTTGGAAAAATGGCATCCTTGGACCCCCAAAAATTGCCAAGCCTTGTGCTAAAATACAGTTCGTCTTACCTGAAGATCCGAGACAAATGTTGTGGTCTTGCACAGTTTGGACGAGGAGACCAACCAGCGTGGCCTGGCAGTGAAGAAGGTTCGGGAGCTGGAGACCCTGCTGTCCGAGCTCCAGGAGGACCTGGAGGCCGAGAGGTCGGCCCGGGCCAAGGTGGAAGCGGCCAAGCGGGACCTTGGGGAGGAGCTCAACGCTTTGCGCTCAGAGCTGGAGGACAGCCTGGACACCACTGCAGCACAGCAGGAGCTAAGGTCAGTCTCCGGTCCATGGCGTGCAAGATAATCCAGTTTATACCCTATCAAAGTTAAATGTATATTCTGGGTTTGTATAATCTGGTCTAGTCTACTGTATTCACTTTAATATAGTTTGGGTTTGTCTACATTATACGCCAGGGTTTGGGTTAAGGAGATTTCTCATATTAATCAGTTTATAACCTCGGTTACATAATATTCAGGGCTAGTTTATGATATTCTGTTGGTATATTCTGGACTAGTATACCATATTTCTTTGGGTGTATTCTGAGTTTGTCCAGTGTATAACGCACTTTAAACCTCTGGCTTTTTTCAAGCCTCAGCCATGTGTTCACCAGTTTTTGGCATGTTTACCAGGGCAAAGCGTGAGCAGGAGGTGGCCATGCTGAAGAAGGCCATTGAGGAGGAGGGCCGCAGTCACGAGGCTCAAATCCAGGACCTGAGGCAGAAGCATGGCCAGGCGGTGGAGGAACTCTCCGAGCAGCTGGAACAGGCCAAGAGAGTAAACACCTGCCACACAAACCAAATCTAGATGTTTATGCACGTCATTAATGGTGTGAAATGGGCTCCCGTCAGGTCCGAGCAGGTCTGGAGAAATCCAAGCAGGCCCTGGAGAAGGAGTCTTCAGACCTGACTGCCGACTTGCGCTCCTTGGCTGCCGCCAAGCAGGACGTAGAGCACAAGAAGAAAAAAGTGGACGCTCAGCTGAACGACGTCAACGCTCGCTTCAATGAGAGCGAGAAGCAGAGGAACGAACTCGGGGAGAAAGTCTCCAAGATGACCGTATGTCCAAATAGATGGCTAGACAGTCAACCCTCACTATTGCTATTCATTGTGGGTTTGGGACCAAACCGTAATGGAGTTATGTTCTACAGAAAACTTTGCAAGTAGATGAGTTTGTGAATTGCAAAGACTTTACTGAAGCGGAAAAAAGCGAACACTTTCTTTCCTCTTGTGTTGTGGTCTTTCAAGGTGGAGCTAGAGAACATGGGCAGTCTTCTGAATGAAGCTGAGGGAAAGAACATCAAGCTGAGTAAAGATATTTGCGGGCTGTCTTCGCAGCTACAAGACACTCAGGTGAATGACACTCATGTTAAATGTAGTACAGTGTGGCATATTGAAAATAAATTAAAAAATGAATAGCTCATAGGCTAAAAAGCAGCATGTTTAGCTATGACAAAATGTAGTGTATCTGAAAATGCATAGGACTAGATGAACTAAAAGCTAGCTAAGATGTAAGCTAATAGGCAAGTTATCACAGCAACAAGACAGTGTATCTTCATTGTAAATTAATTGTAAATAAAAGACCGAAAATAATTTAAGCTAGCTTACACAAGCTATCTAGCAGGCTTCTCTCTCTCTCTCTCTCTCTCTCTCTTTTAGTTATAACAAAGTCCTTTGGTTTACTTAAAAAAGTAACTTAGCTTATGTTAGAGTATATCAATATTAAGTATTGTACTCTTTGCATGTTCAATTAACTGAATGGTGAGATCCTGGTGAAGAAGTCCCTTTGCAAAGGTAAATAATTAACAGAAGCTTCTGAGGACAAAAAGCTGATGACACTGAAGCCGTGTTCTATCAGGTTGTCTGTCTCTCCTCCGTGGGGCATCAATACTTATTCAGAAAAGTGGGAGACTAGAAGTCTCCTCCCATCAGCCCACAACACACCTGGTTACAACTGAATGAATACAAGAGAATCTGTTCCCATGGGTATAAATCAGATTAGAAAAAATACAATAACAATAAGCCTGACTCCCTTCCGACCAGTAGAGACCGGCCCTCCCATTTAGAGATAGCGAATGAATGTTTGAACTCGTTGCCCTTCCTCATGAAAGTAACACAGACAAGAATACAATTCATTGAGCCTACACTGAGTCAACTAAATCCAAAACGGCTAAAATATAAATTAAAACTAAAAAACAATGTTAATAACTCATCACTTACTTTATTTTTGTTGGGAGTATTTCAAAATAAATAAAACTAAATGACCCTTTTCCTAAAGCTAGCTAAAGACAGCTAGCTTATCACTTGATATGCAATGTTGCTTATTTGTAAATATATAAAGGAAAACAAAAAGGCAGCTAAAGCATAGCTAAGTTAGCACTGTTTAAATTGTAAAATGTACCTTAACGTAATATAATAAAAGTTTGTTGCTTTTATTCTTCTTTTTTTTACAAAACAATTTCATTTTAACCAAATACAAATGAACTAATGCGTATAAGCTAACAGGCAGCCAGCTTCTCTATGTTTTTCTGTAAGAAAAATGGATATTGCTACTGTAAATAAAACTAAATAAAACAAAGCCACCTAGCACATGAGCTCACAGACTGGTGGGTTTGGTTGGTTGGTGTTGTTGAGTCCAACTTTTTTATTTTTTGTGGTGGTGGTGATGACCCTGCAGGAGCTACTGGCCGAGGAGACGCGTCAAAAGCTGAACGTGGCAGGACGTCTGCGGCAGATGGAGGAAGACCGGATCAATTTGACGGAGCAACTGGAGGAGGAAAGCGAGGTCAAGCGGGTCTTGGAGAAGCAGGTGTCGAGCCTCAACATGCAGGTCAGGAAACTCATGCATAAAAGTCTCACCAAAGATCATTTACGCAAGTACAGATACTGAATGTGAATATGCTGTGACTGAACAACATTGCATGACTTGACTTACGCCATCTGACCGCCTCTACTCTCCATCATCAGCTGTCTGACTGCAAAAAGAAGCTGGACGAGGCCGTGGGCTCAGTGGAGCTGCTGGAGGAAGGCAAGAAGCGTCTACTGCGAGACCTGGAGGCGGCCAACAACGAATACGAGGAGAAGGCCTCTGCCTATGACAAGCTGGACAAGAGCCGCAGCAGAATGCAGCAGGAGCTGGAGGATGTCCTCATGGACCTGGACGGACAGAGGCAGCTCGTCTCCAACCTGGAAAAGAAGCAGAAGAAGTTTGACCAGGTGAGCTTGTGGCGACATCGCGGGCTTGGAGATCAAGTGGGAACTACTTAACTTGCCAAAGCCCTGCTTTTATTAACGGATTCTGGATTCTTAACAAATGGTCTTCAATATTTGATACCATAAGAGACTTTGAATACCTCTCCATAACCTGGAACCACCTTACCGCTGACCTCGTCCATCCCAACATTCCATCCTGTATTATTTAACTCGACATCTCCTCTGTGGCGCATGTTCTTTAGATGCTGGCCGAGGAGCGAGCGGTGTCCAGCAAGTTTGCCGAAGAGCGAGATCGAGCCGAGGCGGAGGCGAGGGAGAAGGAGACCAAAGTGCTGGCTCTGTCCAGAGCGCTGGAGGAGAATCGGGATGCTCTGGAGGATGCGGAAAAGACCACCAAAAGCCTCCGAGCTGAGATGGAGGACCTCATCAGCTCCAAGGACGACGTGGGACGTAGCGTAAGTCACCACAAGGCCACAAATTCTAGAACGACATTTTGGGAGGATTGACGCAGATACTCTCCGCCTTCAGGTCCATGATTTGGAGAAGGCCAAGCGCGGCCTCGAGGCCATGGTGGAGGAGATGAAAGCGCACATGGAGGAACTGGAGGACGAGCTGCAGGTGGCCGACGACGCCAAGCTGCGTCTGGAGGTCAACAGCCAGGCTCTCAAAGCCCAGCACGAGAGGGACCTGCAGGCCCGTGACGAGACCGGCGAGGAGAAGAGGAAGCAGCTCCTCAAGCAGGTGGATTCATTCAATATGTTGATAGTTATAAAGATGATATTTATGAAAAATAAACCAGAAATTGGAAATTGTGTATTGTGGGGGAAAACAATCAATTCAAATTGCGATTTTATTGTCAGGTGCGCGAGCTGGAGTCAGAGCTGGAAGAGGAGAAGAAGCAGCGCGCTCAGGGCTCGGCCGTCAAGAAGAAGCTGGAAGGCGAACTGAAGGACATGGAGGACCAGCTGGAGGCCACTAACAGGGGCCGCGACGAGGCGCTCAAGCAGCTGCGCAAGATCCAGGCCAGTTTGCCCAACATTCTCGTCAGGTTCCTCACCTGGCTTGCACCTCGGCTAACCGCGTCGACGTCTTTCTTCCCCACCCTCAGGGCCAGGTGAAGGATCTCCAACGGGAGCTGGAGGACTCTCGCGCGGCCCAGAAGGAGGTCCTCGCCTCGGCCAGGGAGACGGAGCGCAAATCTAAAGTCACGGAGGCCGACGTGGTGCAGCTACATGAGGTACGACGGATGTATTATCAGATTAAAAACGTACAAACTGTTCAAGTCAAATCAAGCATTTTTATTGAACTTGTCGTTTAGATGCTGGCGGCAGCCGAGCGAGCTCGAAAGCAGGCGGAAGCGGAGAGAGATGAGCTGGCTGAGGAGCTTGCCAGTAACTCCTCCGGAAAGTGAGCGCACCTCACTTCCACTTTTTAAGTCGTGACAAATGTTTCGGTTATTTAGTTTAGGCAACATCCAAAAATCTGTGGGATGTACGTTCTTGAACGCACCAACCCTCGAGACATCCATTCCAGGACCATGCTGTCTGATGAGAAACGCCGCCTGGACGCCAAGATCAGCCATTTGGAGGAAGAACTGGAGGAGGAGCAGACCAACACGATGAACCTCAACGAGCGTCTGAGGAAGAGCCAGCAGCAGGTAACGTCGACCTTCATGGGATCAAGAGATAAGCTTTGCGTGAAACAAGGACACTGATTTGGATGTTTGTTGTGTTGTGTTTTGATTTGGTAGGTTTCCACTTCCTGTTTTTGTTGTTTGCTTAAAAAGAGCTGGTATTGGCCAAGACTTGACTAGTCAAGCGTAAAAATTGTTTACAGGGCAAGTCAACAATAATATGTTCTATGCAGCCCCGTTAGTCTAAATATGGTATTCTGGTTAATATTGCGTTTTTATCCATCTCAGGGGGCAACCATTTTGCCAGTGGCAATACTGGATTTTGACAGATTTTGCAAGGCCCACAGAATATTGCGTCCTATTGCTATAAAAACAAACAAACAAAAACCACCTACCAAAAGAAAGATTAGAGTCTCTTCTTTCTTCAGGAAAAAAAGTATATTTGTATCTGTTTCCGTTTTCTAGCAATTATCATTAGCATATAGCTAAGTTCCATGATTATTCACAAATCTGTTTAGAACTGTGGGTAAATCACCTTGTTTGGAACATGGCCCTGGTTGATCTCTTATACTCTGCTGCCACCTGCTGGCCGTTTTTTGTAATAACTACTACTACTACTACTAGCTTTAAGCGACCTCTTTTTGTCAGAAGCTGTATCAAAGCCTTATGTATGCTCTAGCATAAAAAAACACATAAAATCATTTTTAACTCATTCACTGCCATTGACGGCTATAGACGTCAAAAATTAATTTGAACTATTTATATTAGTTTAACATTTATTTGCACTTTTGTTAACAAGAGTATGAAAACCTAGGGGGAAAAAAATATTATAAACGTATTTATAAAGATTTTTTTTTTCTAGGAAAAAAAGCGACTTTCCAAGTTTCCTAGTTACCTAGTACCTTGTGCGCGCAGGTGGAGCAGCTCAGCACCGAGCTGATGTCAGAGCGAGCGTCGTCGCAGGCCAAGGAGGCGGCCAGGCAGCAGCTGGACAAGCAGAACCGAGAGCTGAAGGCCAAAGTTCAGGAGATGGAAGGCCAGGGCCGATCCAAACTCAAATCGTCCGTCGGCGCCCTGGAGAATAAACTGAGGGAGATGGAGGAGCAGATAGAGGCGGAGAGCAGGTCAAAAGAGCATGAGATGATGGCACGCGCTGGGAAATTGATGGCACGGTTATGACGATGAAGATTATGATTGTAGGGAGCGTCAGGCCACCGCCAAGAACTTGCGTCAGAAGGAGAAGAAGCTGAAGGACTTGAGCACACAGATGGAAGATGAGAGGAAGCAAGCGCAGCAGTTTAAAGATCAGGTGACACGGCACGGGCCCCGAACGCAACACGGGTGTGGCGGTCACTGACACGATGATGTCGTCGTTTGTGACGCGCGCAGGCCGAGAAGAGCAACGTGCGCGTGAAGCAGCTGAAACATCAGCTGGAGGAGGCGGAGGAGGAAGCGCAACGCATGGCCGCAGCCCGCAGGAAGCTGCAGAGGGAGCTGGACGAGGCGGCGGAGGCCAACGACGTCCTCGGCAGGGAGGTGGCGGCGCTCAAGAGTAAACTCAGGTGACGCACGGCAACAGCACGCGTAGAAAAGAAAAGAAAATTAAAGGCACGTAGGATAAGAAAAGACAACTTTTACCATCAACATCTTGCAGGAAGTCTTTGCCAATGCTGTTATTCTTACTTTTTTTCTATACATAAAATAAGTAAGTGTATATACCGTTAAGTCGTGTAAGTTGTATATTTCTGGGAAAAAAATTGTTATCTTGTCAAGATTAATAAAGTTTTGTGGACAAAAATCTGAAAATTAAATTAAAAAAATTATTGACAAAAGAACATATTTTTATTTAAGAATAAATTTTTATTTACTATTAATGTTATATATTTTCAAAAAAGTCATACTTCTACAAAATTAAATAATTTGTTTAAGTTATTTTCTATAAACCAATTGTAATGCAATATTTTTAAGTCATTTTTTTTCACAAGTTGGGAAAAGTTGTACATTGTTTAGAAAAAAAAGGTTCATTTACAGAAAGTTGTAAATTGTGTGCAAAAAAAGTCGGATGTTGGATGGAAAAGTTGTATATTTTCATTTTTTAAAGGGATACTTGACTCATTGAGCCATTTTCAGCAGTAAAAAGTTAATATTTTGTCCATAATTAATGTGATTACTTCATTACTTTTCATGAACAATTAATACCTTTAAAAACTAATTTTCTGCCACTTGCCGTCCACTGAAGATGACATCACCTGTGCTACTTCCTCAGCACAGGTGATGTCATCTTCAGTCAACAGCAAGTGGAAATTTTTATTTTTAAAGGTATTAATTGTACATGAAATCAAATGAAATTAATTCTGGACAATATATTAACTTTTTAATATCCCTTTGAAGTCATGTAAGTGACTTTTCCATAACAATTTTCTAGAACAACCCATCTCCACCCAGGAAGAGGTTCTGAAAAGCAGTTCTATTTTAACAGCACGGCCCCGAAAAAGTGTGATGGAAAAGCAAGCACCCCCCCCCACCCCCACCCAAAAAAAAGACAAGAAAAGAAAAGCAAGCACACATGGCGAAGTCCTATTAAAAGTATATTCAAAGTTTAATATATATATATTTTTTTAATATTCTGGGGGAAAAAGTTGCATTTCATATTACATGTATATTCTCTGTAAAATTATATATTTTTTAAAGTGAACTGAAAATATTTTTCCAAGACATAAAACAGTCATATTTTTATAATGTTGCATATTTTCTAGAATTCTAGCATTTCTAAATAGAAATCTGGAAAAGATGTAGTGTTCCCTTGTATTCCGCTGGGGTTAGGTTCCAAAAAATGCCCGCAATAGATGAAATCCGCAAAGTAGATAGCTTTATGTTTTACATTTATTATAAATGTTTTAAAGCTCTTTTAAAAAAAAAAAAAAAATCTCACCACACAGTTTATACACTTTTCTCATCGAGACGTTTACATTTTCTCACATTTCTCTCTTGTTTAAACGTTCTCAATGTTCAAACCTTCCTAAATTTTATAAAATAGGTGCATTACTGGAAAAAAAAAAATGCATGAAAAATTGCCACCCCAAAAAATCTGCAAAACAGCGAGGTTGGGAAAAGTGAACCGAGTTACAGCGAGGGAACGCTGTATTACAAAAATGTAATATTTTCTAGATGTTGGAATTTTTAAAGGACTGGGGGCTCGATAGCTAACACAAAGAGGAGAGGGCTGAGGGGACAGCCCTGATGAGTTCCGCGTTGTAGATGGAAAGCTTTTGAATAATGATTATTAGAAAGCGCCATAGCAGTTAGACAGGCGTAGAGTAATTTCACCCAGGACAGAAAATGATGTCACAAGGCCTCAAACAGGTAATCCCATTCCACTCTATCGAATGCCTTCTCCGCATCCATAGAGGGAAGGCATTCAGAATCAGCCTGGCTGGGTGTGTATAATATATGAAAGGGACGGCGGACACCAACAAAGGAGCGTCTGTTCTTAACAAAACCAGTCTGCTCAAAGGCAATACTACTAGGCAGAACTCTTTCCAGTCGATTAGCCAGAAATGTTGCCAATATTTTGAAGTCAGAATTTAGAAGCGAGATTGGCCTATAGGACCCACACTCTTGAGGTTTTTTGGTGTGTGCAAAAAGTGTTATACATGCTTGATTCAGACTACTGGGAAGATCACCTCTGGCAAGAGAGTCTGTAAATAAAGTAGCTAGAACAGGAGT
The DNA here is from genome assembly GCF_054856555.1 of Leptonotus elevatus. NCBI lineage: Eukaryota > Metazoa > Chordata > Actinopteri > Syngnathiformes > Syngnathidae > Leptonotus > Leptonotus elevatus. The sequence continues at coordinate 30,664,914 of NC_141239.1, read as the reverse complement.
TAATTTTTCTGCAAATACACATAGAACTCACTCGGCAGACCATCAGGGCCGGGTGCTGCTGTAATGGTACTCCAAACCTCCTGCTTGTTACTCTCCATCTCAACCTTCCTCCTCCTCCTCCTCCTCCTCCTCCTCCTGTTTGTCTGAGACAGGCGTGGCGGCGAGGCCAGTTTCAGCAGCCCAAGCCCTCGTAGTAGTGGCGGCAGCAGCCTCGGCAGCGGCGGCCTTGGCGGAGGTACCATGAGGAGCTTGGGGGCGCTGACAGGAGGAAGTGTCGGCCGCAGCAGGAGCACCATCGTGGAGAACTCGGTGGACATCCCCGAGGAAGACGAGGAGGAGGAGGAGGAGGAGAAAGCTCTCTTGCTGTCTCCCGCCGCACGAAGCTCCCCACCTGCGGCCTCCGAAGAGGAGCTCCTCGAATGCCCCCAAGACGAGTAATTGCCACAAGTTAGAGCGCCACCTGTTGCTTTGGCATGCAAATAATCTGTGAAACGCTCAAAACATGAATAGCAGCAAATAGTGCAACAAAATAAGTTATAATTACAGTATATAGATTTATATGTATTTGTTCACCACAAGAATGTTATACTTGGCTACAAAATTTTAATATTTGGTCACAAAATTGCCATATTTCACCACAAAGTGTTATAGTTCGGCAACAAAATATTCTATCTTGTTTCCCAAAATGCTATTGTTGTCCAATGTTTATATTTGCCATATTTGGCCACAAAAGTGCAATATTGGTACAGGGAAATGTTTGATGACCAAAAAAAAAAAAGTACATTTTGGCACAATTTTTTTTCTCAAATAGCATTATACTGTACATTGTTACAAAAATAATATATTTCTCAACACAAAAAAAGTAGTTAGGCCACAAAGCTTACTTGACTTCAAAAGTTAAGTGTGTGCCAAATGTGGAAAAAAAAAATTATCAAAAATGTTACCCCTAGCATACAGTATATTTGGTAAAAACTAACAAAAAGTTATATTTTGACACTTAAATTTTATCATTTGCACCGAAAACACTTAAGTTTGCCATGTAAACACGAGCTTTGCTCACGTGTGCTTTTCAACAAACACATTTGAAATTTTTCTTGACACGTGGCTTTTGAGAATTGTGCACTTGCTAAACACGTGTTGGAACGTTTGGAATCAAACATTGATAGCCATTAAAGTACATTTGAACCCTCCTCTATTTGTATCTTTCTCTTTTGTTGAGTTTTAGTTTGTAAAAGGGCTTAAAACGTACAAATGAGAATGCATAGTAGAAAATCTAAATAATTCTTTATTGAAAATATAAAGAGCTAGTGCTGAGCTGGTCAAGCAAAGTGACAAATCTTAAGAGAGCTTCAACATTTCCTACAACATTTCAGCCATGTTTGTGTAACAAACGAGTTATGAATACTATGACGGAAGACAGTTCTAAGTGCAGTACCACAAACGGCCACATGGTGTTGGAGGCAACAGAACTAGAAAAAAAGTGCTTTTTTGGACTCGTATTACAGTTTAACATGTTGAAGGTGTATTCGGACCACATGGGATAAGAAAACAACAATGTTGTTACTTTCCAAGGTGAAGTAATTTATCACTCTTGTAATGCAACACTATTTGCCTTAAAGAAATCGGACAATTCTTGGAAAAAATTGTAATATTGCACTTTTTTTTCCTCAAAGAAAAATATGTAATATTTCTTTCAATATGCCTTTTTATCTGGGTACTAAAATCTGGAGAAAAAATAGGTATCTTTTCTCGAAAAATATGTAATCTACGGTATTCTTAAAAAAAAAATCTGACTTAATTCTATAGATTTTTACTACGCCATTTTTCTGCAAAACCCCCCCAAAATATTTTTCTACAAAAAAAATTATAGAAGAATAGACTTATCCTAAAAAACTTTTTTTAAGTCTATGGGGGCGGGAGGGAATCAAGATATTGGAAAAACTATGCCTTGATTCTTATATTTTGTGTATTTATTAAAAAGAAATGCAATTTTTCCTTGAAAATGGGACTTCATTCTTATATTGTGAGCCTTTTTCCAGTATATTGCCATTTTCGTGTTATTTTTTAAATATATATTTTTTCTATAAAAATATGTAATTTTCAAGACAAAAAAAAAAAAAGACTACCGATACTCTTGGGGAAAAAAAGTAATACAGTGGAACCTTGGAGTTTGAACGTCTCAGAACTCGTACAATTCGAACTTCAACCAAAAAATCGGGAGTAAAAAATGCCTCGGAGTTTGAACTCATTTTCGGAGTTCGAACATCCAAGCAAAGCAAGCTAAGCCGAACGTACCTTGAAAACGGGTAGCCGAGTGAAGCCGAGCAATGCCGAATGCTCAAGTTACGATAGTTGAGACGATGCACTGCTCATTTACAGTCAGATCGTCAATACTCCCGGAGGTGCTCCATACTCGCCAGTGCATTTTGATTTTTCCACGACAATTTTCTTCGCCATGAGCCCAAAGAAAGACAACAGTGCCAGTGGCAGCAAAGAAAAACATACAGTGCTACGAACCACAATGGAATTAGGAAGGAGATTATCGCGCCGTTTTAACTACTGTTACTACTTCTGTAAATACTGGCAGGAGGACCCCCCTTAGCTGTTCAACAACGTGCCTGACGTTAAACAACGCACGCAAGGAACGCTTAGCAGTCTAACAGCACTGAACTAAAGCTAACATTAACATAGCATTTATCATCCACAACAGGTAAGGTATTTTTATTGTTTAAATACTGTACTGTACTGTAAATGTAAAAAACATAAATAGAAATTAAAATAGGAATTTTCTGGTTTTGGAGCTTGGGAATGGATTAATTGCATTTACACTATTTCCTATGTGAAAAAAAGTTTCGGAGGTTGAACAATTCGGAATTATGTTCAAACTCCGAGGTACCACTGTATTGAGGTATTTCCAAATAATGAAGCAATTGTTTCTTGAAATTTGGTCAAATAAAGAGGCGTAAATTATCTTGTTTACTTGAAGAACAAATTAATGCACAAAAAATAAAAACAATTATCTTGCCATTTATTCCACCCCACCCCACCAGTCTATGTCCAATAATCATTTTTGTACAAAATTTTAAACGTGACAAAAACAAAATGTCACTTTTCCTCTGGTCTGCAACAGTAGCGCAAACAGTGTCGCACAAAAAAAAGAAAAAGAAAAAAAGTTCAAGTGCGAGTGCCGACGGCCAATTAAAAAACACGTGGCCACACCAGGAAATTTCACTCGCATTTCACAGTAGCAATTTGGCTCCCGCTCCAAAGTCCAACCTCTTGACCAGCCTGCACAAAACGGTGAACAAAAGTTACAAACAGGTGACAAGCATCATCATGGCAACGAGAGCGACCATCTTACGTACCCTTTGTGGTAGAGTCCGTTGGCAGGCGGCACGTCGGGGATATTCCCGGTTGGGAGTCTGCGGCCGGCCGGCTGCTCGTGGACGTACTCGCGACACGACGCCAGCTTGGACTCCAGATTCTACCGGCACACGACAACAAATTTGACGGCATGCTGCAAAGGACTGTGGCCACGTTGAAATGTTGTGACTTTTACGTCCTCGTACTAAAAAGGCTCCGAACAACAACTGAGGTCATGTGGTCGCCCTCTTATAATTAGATCCAGGTTAAACTTGTACGGTGCTAAAAGTGGTCCTCTAAGTTCTTACGATGAAGGACGCTTCCGTTGCAGTTTGTTTTGGAGCTGAGATTCGAACCCAGACCCTTGACTGCCAATCAGCCAGCCAGCAAAATGCAAAAGTTCTCACCCCAACTTTCCTGAGCAGTTCACCGACAATGTTGAGCGCCGAAATCCTGGCGGATGTCGTGAGAGGACTCCCTGATGTGCTAACCTCGCCTGATGACAAAACATAACACGAATATCATTATACATGATATATTATAATAATAAAAAAACATTCATATTTGAACTAAGACGTGAATCTCTTTTCAATCAAACCTTAAATCATTTTAATTTTAATTTTGAATTTATAATTACAGTATTTATAAGTCGCTCTAGTAAAAAAAAAAACGCATCAAAATGCTCGTTCTCTTTTCGTTGAAATGTGTGGTTGAGTTATTCAGAGCGCCCCTCATAGGAGTGCGGTAGTTAAGATTTGAATGAGGTTTAAATGGTTTTGAGTCGTGCGATGCGTTTGGACTGACCCGTATTGACGGACGGCATTTGGGCTTTGGTGGCGGGCACTCGAATAGGCGTGGTGGCAGACATTTTGTCTGGATGTGTGAGGGCCGGCGTGGGGACGGTGGCTGTGGTGGGCGTAGGGGCCGAAGATGATGATGATGATGACGACGAAGGCTCTGAGGGGATGCTGGTTGTGTGTGTTTGCTGCTTCTGCTGTACAGCCAGCTCCTGTCGCAGGTCTGCAACACGTTCATCAACACAAAATAAAGAATTTGTTGAAAATTACGCTTTGTCCTTCAACAATTCTCATTTCATTCTACAAGAAAAAACATTTTGTTTAACGCATTCACTCCCAGCCATTTTCACTGAAGCAACCCCCTCTGCTCCCGGCTGTTTTACTGGATTTTGACTGATTTTGCAAGGCCCACAGAATATTGTGTTCTATTGCTATAAAAACATGGAACTTACCAAAAGAAAGATTATAGTCTCTTCTTTCATCAGGAAAAAAAAGTATATTTCTAAGTTTCCATTTTGCAGCAATTAGCATTAGAATATAGCTAAGTTTCATCATTATTCACAAACCTATTGAAAACAATGGGAAAAAAAGAGCTAGTTTTCAACATGGCCCTGATTGATCTATTTGACTCTGCTGCGGCCTGCTGGCCGTTTTTTGTAATATAGTCCTCTTCAGGTCAGGGGCTGCATCAAAGCCTTCTGTATGCTCTAGCATAAAAATAAAAAAACATAAATGAAAAAACTATAAATACGTTTTTGGGACCATGGCAATATTTAAATTAGAAAATTTAATATCGCACCTTTTCTCCACTTAAAAAACAAAAACACTTTTCATGCGATAAGCTTTTTTTTCAACTAGCAAAACCGTGCTATTTTTCTAGAGACAATTAATTTTTTTCCCTACAAAATATAATTTTTTTTTTTTTTGGGGGGGGGGGACTACTCTTGAGAAACGATCTTATTCTTGTTATATTAAGCTTGCAAAGAAATCAGCTTTCTAATATGCCTTTTCTTAGTTGGGGGGCGGGGGGAAGCATTTTCTTCGACAAAATATGTAAAAATAAATAAATGACTTCCATTTGTTCTAATAAGCAATTTACAAAAATCTTGAAAAAGAATAATTTAAAATGATTTTATTTAATAACTAACTTTTTTTTTAAATGCAATAGACATTTAATTCATGCTTACTGTATATGTATGTGCATGCTTCATGTATAATTAGGCTTTAAATATTGTTAAATTTTTTAATTGGGGTTTAAATGCCACCGTCAATGAATGAATGAATGAATGAGGCGTGACCTCTGGCCTCGTCCTTGAGCCTCTGCACAGACTCCAGAAGGTTCTCCTTGTCGTCCAGCTCGCTCTCCAGGAAGGCGTTCCTCTCGATGGCCTGATTCATACGCAGCTCAAAGTCTTCCAGCGACATGATGGTCGCCCTGAAACGCAAAGACAAAAACTAAGACGCCATCCTCTGGCAGTGCTAAAGATTTTAGCCGTGAACTAATACTATTCCTTTCGCAAAGGTCATATTCCCCCCCGCTCACCTCTTGGCTCTCTCCAGGTCGTCGTTGGCCTGTTCCAGTTCCCTGACGTACTTGTGCAGGTGGTCTCGGATGGACGTCGTCTCGGCCAGCTCGCCCTCCAGCGTCGTCATCTGGCGACACGCCTCAGAGTGCTGCGTGCCGTACTTCTCCTGGAGGGGACGGACGGAGGAAGGGAACGGCATGAAATGACATTATTCTTTGTCAGACCCACAAATCAAGTTCACACTCAAGCCACTGTTCCACCTCTATTTGCCACTTGTCCCTGAGATTCTTTCACACAAACCAGCAACAAGGAGAAAACAGCAACTTAAAATGGTAAGTGTGAAAGGGGTAAAAATCCATATGAAGGTTGTCAACGTGCCAGAAAGACAAGCGAAGTGATACAAAGTTGGTTACTAAAGCAAACGTTCCAGCTCTGAAGCCAAGAAGTTTGCAGGTCATGTTCGTCTTTGCCATCCTGTGTTGGTCGGTACCTTTCACACTCTCCAGCGATAAGCACAGTGTGGAGGGGTTTCGAATCAGTATGAACGCTACTTTCACAAATACAGCAAGGAAATTCCTCAGCTATTTTTGCCCGTACCATTCCATGTCAGTACCGTTTACACGGTCCAATTTCACAGGAAAATCAAGACTGCTTAGATAGACAGTGTGAAGGGGGAGTGGGGGGGCTATGTGAACATTGCTTGTGTGCAAACATACAAAAACGAGGCGCCACATGACAGTCATCTTTGTCCCTGCTATTCTGTCAGTACTTTTTACACAACCCAAAGACACAGAAGAGAGAGGGCGAGACAGAGGCTGAGATAGTCAGTAAAAAGACAGCCGCCTTGATTGGAAGTGTGAAAGGGGAAAAAATAATCCTGTATGAATTTAACCTAAACTAACACACTGTAACTAAAACCCATGTGAACCCTCTACCTTCATAATGGAACTAAAGCCACCATTCCACCTCTAAAGCTGGGAAATTTGAGGGTTATGTTCGTCCCTGCCATTCCATATCAATACCTTTCACACAGACTAGCATCTTGAGGAGGAAAAGCCAGCTTTGATGGGCAGTAAAAGGGAATCAACATGAAAATGCTACTTTCACAACTAAAGCCACCCGTCCCAATTCTGAAGCTGGGAAATTCATCATCTTTGTGCCTGCCATTCCATGTTGGTACCTTTCACACAGTAGAATGATGTGGTAGATGGAGCCAGATTTCACGAATAGTGTGAAATTAATGTCCTCGGGCTGTTTTAATCATGCTGATGCAACCACAATGGACGCCAATATTCAAACGCCGCCGTTATTCATGATATGACTGAAGAGGACGAGTCATATGGAAGAACAGACATGGCCGATGGCATCAACAACTGCTTCCTGCTGATTCTCCTTCCCTCAAATCACCCCCTCTGTGTGCGATTGTGCGACTGTGTGTGCGCGCATGTGTGTATCCAGCAATAAAACCCAACATGCATCAGCTGATCAAAAGGAATAATTTTGGATTTACCGTGTACAAAAATGGACATTTAAGTAGAATTTTCCCTTAGGAGGTCCTTTTATTATCCACCCTCAGTTGACATTAACCACAAAATCAGTCTTATAAAACTATTTCAGCCCGCAGCATATACTAAATATTAATTACATTTCAAGATAAGGACACACACGTCAAAGTTATGCAACAATCGTTACACACAATCTTATCAGTTAATTATCGAGCCACCATTGCAGAAAACGAAAGCAGTGGGAAAAGGGCTGAAGTTTTGCTGAATGCTTTGAATGGGACAAACAATCGCCATTTGTTGGCCAAACGATAAAATGGTTTTTGTTTTGTTTTTCAACATGGGGAAAGAATGAAAATCAAGTGGTATGGTTGTGCAACTTTTGGCTGATTTTAGTTTGTTCATCCATAAGCTGAGATGGGTAGAGTAGCCATAAATGGCGCTCAAGTAATAGTTTTGTTACAAATTGAATAATGTGACCCAACAAGTTGTCCTCCAAATAATTACTTAAAAGTATTCAGTGGAAAAACTACTCTAGTACTAAGCAACTGGTGAGTAAATTCTAAATTATTTTAATCAAAAAGATAGGGCTGGCTTAAAAATAAATAAATCAAATATCAATATCGAATTGGTTTTCCTTTTCAAGCCCAACATCGTTTCATAAAACCATGAATGGATTATTTTATATATCTCTTTTTTCCCATAAATTCTTAAGAAAATAGAATTTTACAGGCCACATTTTTTTGTATCTTCCAGTTTCCTTGAAATTTACTGTTCACATGAATTTAAAAGTATTTTGTTACATTTATGAAAGACCTGATTTATTGCACTTTAAGACATTTCAGATTATTTTAAATTTATATTTGCAATTATTGAATTAGATTATGAAAATATTTGCATCTCATCCGTGCTGATGTCATTGTTTGTGTAACACTTACGTGATTACAACGTTACTTTCAATAATAAACTAAATAATTTGACCAGTTACTGCCATTACAAAATTTAATATTTGTGGAGTTTTTATCATGTCCTTGACATTTAAGAAGAATTTATGTGCCATAATTAATCCATATCGGATTGAATTGAAGTGAATCGAACTGGGGGAAAAATACAAATCGAATCGAACTGAATGAACTGAACTCTTGTGAATCGAAATCAAATCTATTGAGGAAATGAGACTCGATAGCCAACCGGGCCATCCCTACAAAAAAACATAACCGTCAACTAAACAAAGACGTAAAATACAAATGTGCAAATTCAATTTCCCCAACAATATCACTTTAATTGAAATGATAATAAACAGAATTTTTATGAAACATAAATAAAGGAAAATTCTGCCACAAGAAGTTGTCTTGAATGAGCTTTTTTGTTTCCACAATAAGCTCGATGCGCATCGCCGTTCCTTCCTCTGTTGCTTTTGACTGTTTTATCCAAATGAGTAATTCCTTTGAAAAGTTAGCTTCTAGGTAGTGGAAAACGTATGTGGTCATGTATCTGCCTGGCTGCGAGAAGTATCTTGTGCAATCAATAATTCATTCATAAAAATACAAACTTATTCAAATGATTACTGGGAATTAAAGGAGCATTCAAGGATGTTTTGTCGCGGATCATCTTAATGATTGGTTCTCGATCCTGTCGATCAATCTGCCGTAACGACATTGTGTGTGCTCGTTCTTAGCTGTGCATGCGCACTTTGAGTGTTTGTAGCATGTAGCCGCTGAGCTTCAGATTCAGCCATTCATCGTTGGAGCTCCACCGATTTCACCGCATATTTTGAAAATGGCTGAGAAAGGACATCCGTCTCTGACGTGAGGCCGGCTGCAGAGGCTGATGAAGATGAAGATGAAGAGGAGCTGGCAAGTTTTTTCACATCAGAAATTCTAGGTAAATTCTTTGCAAAATTTACTTAGAATTTCTGAGTGCATCAACCTTTACTAGGCTTTTTCAAGTAAATGTCACTCCCCATTTTTACAGTGTCGGCGTTTCCCCCGGACGAGCAGGAGAGCTGGTAGGATGGTCTTCCGCATGCGCACTTTTTAAAAAAAATTGACAAAAACGGACGTTTGCCTCTACTTTTTGAGAAAATCCTTGAATACACCTTTAAGTAAATGTAACCGAGTACATTTTGCACATTGTCACACAACTCTGTCCGTAAGCAAAAAAAAGCAGAGAAATAACAAAAAAACAGAAGACTAAGGGAATTATGAAACAAAAATGTGGCATCCAAAATTGTATTATCAATTAGCCATGGGTGTGTTTTGTGCCATTTTTTTACTATTTATGCCGCAGAGCAATTATAGAATGTTTTTTTTTTAAAATCCCCTGGCATATTCCAGATAGCCAAAACGATTTAAAAACAGAAAAAGTAAATGACCTAAAATGGATTCTTCACAACACAAATCAGTGTGTCTAATGTTTTAGCCAGTGAGCATTTAATAAATGACCCCCCTCGGTTAAATATCAGATGTACAGAAGAAGCATTCATGCCCGGTTTGTGTTCTTTGTACAAACGCGACAAGTCACAGAACATTCCGTCCGCTTGGGTCTCGTGGCATTTCCGCCTGGAGGACGCAGCTAACTTTTAATTCTTGTCATGCATAGAAAAGAACACACTCAGCAATAAGGAAAGAAAAAAACACTGCTGCCAGAGAGTATATTGTTCGAATATCCTACGCTTTTTATGTGTTGCAGCTCCATGCGTTGTTTGAAGGTTTAGAATTACCGCAACAGCTATGCTAATTTGTTGTTATTTCAAACTGTAAATTACATTGGATCTCTCCTTCCATATCACAAATTTCCCCCGTCCTGCTTGTTTGGTTACCTTGTAGTTTTCCAGGTCCATTCGCAGGCGGTTGTTGGCGGCGAGCAGCTCACGGTTCCTCGTCTCGTATACTTTGAGCTCCGCTTCCAACTCGGCCTCGTAGTCGCGACTCATCTGCTGGAACTCCTGCAGCTCCTCCTGGGCCTCCTCTTCTCTGAAAACACACAGAACAGGAGATCTCACTTGGGCTTTACTCATTAAACTGAGAATTATGTAAGGACTTGCACGTTGGTTTCCATCTAATGAATGGGAAAATGTTGCTTATTTTCCCTAAATTCGCCTTCAACCCTGTGGCAACACGCAAGCGATCTCGCATGAAATACTAACATGAGCACACGAGATTTTTTTTTTTTTTCATTTGGTGTGACCAGCAAAAACCAATAAATGTCCTTTATCTGGTCTGTAATGTTCATCTGAAAAATGCCTGAGATGTTTGTGGAGACCATGTGAGAAATTTGCTTTCATGAACCAGAACGTAAAATCAACTCATATTTGTGATTTGAGATAAGAAGATATTTCCTTGCCACAATGTCAACATCCTTGAGGGAAAAAAAGGCTTTTAGCATGAAAAACAAACCTCTGCTGGTGCTTGGCAGCCTGCTCCTTCCAGTAGTGCACTTCATCCTTCAAGGATCCAAACTGAGGCACGTTGGGATCCTCCATCTCCTTCCCCAGCCTGGCTGAACGCAACCTCACACGGACCCAACTTGCCCTGGTCCAGTCAAGCCGTCGAGACCTGAAAGGAAGTCCATTTGGAAAGCGGTCAACTTAACTCATTCACTGCCATTGACGGCTAAAAACGTCAAAAATTCATTTGAACTATTTCTAACAAGATTATGAAAAGTACATTTAGAACAGATATGAAATTTGTGATTAATCATGAGTTAACTAGTGAAGTCATGAGATTCATTACGATTCAAATTTTAATCACCTGACGCCCCAAATTTTTAATAATCTTTTCTTTTCTTTTTATTCATTCACTGCCATTGACGGCTATAAACGTCGAAAATTCATTTAAACTATTTCTATTAGTTTAAAAAAAAATCCCACTTTTGTTAACAAGAGTATGAAAACCTATATATTTTTTTCAATGTACATTTAGAACAGATATCAAATTTGTGATTAATCGTGAGTTAACTAGTAAAGTCATACGAGTAATTACAATTGAAAAATGTAATTGTCTGTCGCCCCTAATTTTTAAAACATTTTTTTTAATGAATTTATGGCAGTGAATGAGTTAAGCTTCCATTCCATCATCTAATGACAAAATCTACTTGTGTGAGTTGTGTCTTGTAAAAGATTAATACAAATGGGCCAGCAGGGCTTTCTTTGACATTTGGCATAACTTATACGACTTATGCCGCATAAGTCCTACTAGATCTTGGTGGGGTGCAATCAAGTATGCAATAAAGTCCATTCAGAAAAATGCCAATTTTAGTCTAATTTTGCCTTCTTCTTGTTTTTTTTAATGAAAACTTCAAATGCGTCGTAACTATACACAATTAATGGAAATTTCTCTTTAGAAGTTTCTCAATATTTATTTTACAATAGTTGGATGCAGTCAATCTGCAACTCAAGGCGTTAGGGAAAACATCAAATTCAGATAGCACAGGAAAGACTTTGTCTCACATTTGGAAATATAATCATTTATCCTAATTGAGTACATGCAAGACAGTAAAACAAAGTCCCTTTGGAAAATCGCTAATTTTAGTCTCTATTGAGTCTTTCCAATAAAAACGCTTGGTGTATCATACATAAAACTCGGATAGTAATTACACTTTGAAACAATCTCACATTCGGCGATATATACTTACTGAACAAAAATCTTTCAATTTTGAGGTGGAAGCTTTTTTATCACCTTGATTTGCTGCATTATCGCGATAACGGCAGACATGAACAACCAGAAGAGTGTATCAGATGTAATCAATGTTCTCGCTTGAAATGACTGTTATAAAGGAACTTTTCATACAACATTTTTAACAAGTTAGGGCACGTCAAAACTTGCCAGACAACAAGCACATGCATGCCCAAAAGATAACGGTTATTTCAGTCCCTAGTGACGAATAATACTGAAATAACTTACTTCTTGGGGGGCCAGGCAGCTCAAATTTTGCAATCCAAAGAACAAGAGAGTCAATGGAAGTTCCCTGGGGCTTTTAAATGCAAATAAGTTCGCTGTGCCGTGCGAAAGGGGGTTAACCATTTAAATCCCAGCTGACATCAACACACCGCAGCTCACCGAGGAGAAAAAGTCGTTGAAAGGCGACAAAACACGCCAAACTTCACACTCGCCGTCGTCTGACTTTCTTAAAAACGAGCACTCTTACCGGCTGGATGTTACACCGAGAAGTTTAAATCACACTTTAGCCCGAGTCGGGAGTCACAAAGTTCCTACTGCCGTGGATGAGGACGTCGAACAATAAACGCTGCCATTCATATTGTCCGGAATCGTTCACCAATCACAAGTTACGTGTCCGGCTTATTTTCCGCTTCCTATTAGCCGCTACAGTTGTCTGTCAAGTTATATTAGGCGTGGTCTTTGTCGAGACAGCCAATCATATGAGTGATACAAAAGGGACGTATCTGCATAATCTTCACAGTCTAGACGTTTTGATGGATTAGTGGGAGTGATGCCTTCGAGTTCTATCGGGGGGGAAAAAATAAAGAAATCATATATTTAAGGAATATGATTGATTTGGTGGAGGTAAATATAGGAAATGTCCCTCGGTGTTTTGTAGCTAGCTACAAAAGGAAAACACAATTAAAAAAATGAAAAATAATTTTTTTTTTATCTTGCTTGTGTATTTTGTGCAATACACAAGTGTAAACCAAATCATATGTTAATAAATGAAATTTGGTTACATTTTATGCCTTCCTGGCCTCCGATTGGATGATTTCACTGTCAGCAGGGTCAATTGTGTCCTTTTGAGAGGGATTAAGGCGACCGATCTGATCCTAGTTAATCCACACGCATGTACCATCACTTCACAAAAAGCTGGTTCACACTCCAACTCTGTCCTTGATGCCTATCTGACTCGTTGTATCCCTTGATTTATTGTCTCAACGTTGCTTTCCCTTCCTGGATGGCATGATTGGCATCCTAGTATACTACCCCAGAGGTGGAATAGTCGAATGTTAATGGGTTTTTGCCACTTTCTGTCGACTGAAGATGACATCACTGTTTCTCAGGGCTCATGCAACAACATATATCAGCTCACCTGTTTTCTGAAGCTGAGTTGTGATGTCATTTTCATGTGACCGCAAGTGGCAAAATGGCCGCCCCCTGAGATGGATAAAAACGGCTGGAACACAATATTAACCAGAATAACGTAGACTGGTGGGGCTGTATAGAACATATTATGGTCAAGAATTTGTTTTGGGTTGACTTCCTATTTTATGAGTACGTACAGATTTTAAACGACATTCATTCTGATATCGTCGCTGTCGGGTTAGGGTCCTTCGCCCTAGAACCTATAATTTCTCAGAATACCAAAACTGCATTAAATAAGTTACTAAATATAGTATAATTAACCTGGACATCAACCATAAAATTGTAGGTAATTAAAGTGACAGAAGTGTTTCTATTTAGAAATGCTAAATTATTAAGAATCTTCCTGGGTGGCATCCGGGCGGTTCGGTTAGGCTTCTTTGACACATACGTTAGTAGACAAGTTACTTGAGCTAGTGACCTTTTTCCTGGCTCTTCCAATCTATCTGGGCCTTTGCACACTTACTAATCAAAACCAGTTATGACAGAGCCACCCCCGTGTAGGGTCAGACCAGACAGTAAAAGAGTAGGAACCATTTTGGTTTGGACAGATTAGACCTTCTTTGCATCTGGCACAGAATAGCCGTGTCTCAATCTGCATTCCATTTGAGTAATTATTGTTTGATAAGACAATTTAACGTCACTATGAATGAGTGACGACGCTCAAGCAATAAAACAAAGTTGCCGTTATAGTTTATTGTATTTTGGACACAAAAACAAACAATGTGTAAAATTCTCCCTTATCATAAGACTTGACATTCCACTTGAATCAAGACTGGATGGTCTTGCTCTTGAGTGCATAGTTGTCATTTGCTTGCACGTGCTTACACTTATTAATAAAAAAACACAGACCTACAGTACTATGTATTGATCTCCAGTACAGTACATGATGAGGTATCTTGGCTGATGGCAACAAGAGTCCAGTTGCCTCCATTCACCTATTGTGGATTTCAAGTATGACAGGATGAACACGCTGATGAATGAACACAGCATTATGCCATTTTAATGGCTTCGAAATGAGAATTCCAGGTTCCCTCCCAAGGGTCTTTTGTGCCGCCATTGTAAATGAAATCCCATTTATTTTGTTGCCAAAACACCAGCCGCATTGTCTTGACTAGACGCCTAAACCAGCGTGTTTGTCGCAGAGGTAGAAAACAAAGTCAACACAAACGCTGCAATGCGTCGACATAAGAAGGCACAAAATGGCATCAAGAAGAATGACCCCGCCCTTAAAGTTGAGTTTGAGGAGCTGCACTGTGTGGTGGGTTGAAGTGGACCCCTGTTAAATCTTTATGCTCCTATGAAAATAAACTCAAAAGTATTGGTTAAAAAAATATTAAACATTAAACTGGCATCCTCATTACTCTAATTGCTACAATTTATTACAGTATTATCACATTTATTGTTGTTGCTGTTAAATCCTGACTTCTTTTGTCAGCCTAACACAGTGGCAGGCTTTTTTTTTTAAGGGACAGATGGGTCAGCTCATTTACAATCATTTGAAATATTAATATAAGGGAAAACCAATCTTAAATGCATATCTAGATGTTTTTGTTATTATTTAGAATGAATCAATGAGACAAGTGTTTAAAGCAGGGGTAGGGAACCCTGGTCATGAAGAGCCACTGTCCCGCCTGTTTTCCATGTCTCCCTCCGCCAACACAGCTGACTCAAATTGTCAGCTCATTGACAAGCTCTGTAGAAGCCTAATAATGATCCTTTTCATCGAATCAGGTGTGTTGGTGGAAGGAGACAGGCAGGACTGTGGCTCTCAAGGTGCCAGCGTCCTCTACTCTTGGTTTAAAGCAATACATTGATTAAAAAACAAAATAAAATAAAAAAGAATAAATGCATTTTCATTAATCATTTTTTAGGAAAAGCCGCTAAATTAATGCAACAAATATTTCACAACTCTTGCATAAATTGAGCTGCTTTTTCCTCCACAAACGAGTTAATTAAAATATATGTATTTAATTTTTTTAACTTGATGTATTCACTTACCTAAATAAATGGGTTACTTGTATTGCACGATACAATTAAGTGACTACAATAAACAATTTTACAGAAACATTTGACATTTTTAATACATTTTCTTAAATAATTTGGTTAATTTAATTTCTATAATAAAATGAAAATATGAAAAACTTAATTTTGCATTTAATTTTTTATTTATTTACTGTAATTGATAAAATAATGACTATCAGTAAAAATAACTGATTTGATATACAGTATACAGTGAACAAAATACCGGCAATAGGTCATTTAATTGAAATTCAAATAATTAATAATTTTTGAATATTATTTCATTATTTGTTAAATGTGACCTTAAAGTTTGTGTGTGCATTTTCTTGGTACAAAGACACACACTAATTGCTTAGCCTGCTTACCATTTTAGCAACTGGTCTTTCTCTGCCATTTTTTCTGATTGGCTCAGTTTTGTAGTTCTGGGGCAATAGCGCCACCTGTTGCGTTGGCATACATTTCATATATACCCGGGTGTGTATGGAGCCACTGTACATGGTCATGGCTTTGGGCCCAGCAGGTGCTCCTGGTTTATGATGTCTTAAGTTGTTCGTATTCAACAGCATCACGTGACTAGTTGCCCTTGTCGGTCTGTCGTTCCTGTTTCCTGGCCAGGCGGGCCTGGCGCATTTCTTCCAAGGTCTTGCGGGGGTCCATGATAAAGGCAAGCGCCACGCCGACCGTGCCGTCGCCATCCTGGCGAGAGAAGCAGAGGAAGGTGGCCCAAAGGAAGGCGCAGCAGCCCATGAAGGCCGTGCGCATGTGCAGAGGCAGTAGTGCAAAGTTCAGGAACTGACAACACACACACACCTTACAATTAGCATTAGCATTTAACAACATATACATAGTTATTACTAAATAGCAACATTCTATCATTTAACAACTACTATTGCATCTTTTTTTTTTTATCAATAACACATCAAAATCAGGATCTGAATAATCTTTATTGACCAAGTAAATGGTAAATGGAGATGTGAGCATTTATATAGTGCTTTTTTTTATCTACACTTTATGGTGCACAAAGTGCTTTACAAAGACTCACATTCGCTCCAAATATGTAAGAACACACAAGGAATTTGTCTCCGGTATTTTGAGCCACAATGTTACAACAAGAAACTATCAAAAATAACATTTAGGAGATAACACATATAATAGTTCCAAGATTACCAAGAGTCGTTAAGCAATGGAAGGATACTGCTAGTGCGGTAGTAGTGAACAATGACATATCAACAATAAACATACTATCATATGAAAAATGTGTTTTCTGGTTGTAACTGAATTAATTGCCAAGATACCGTTAATGAAGATTTTCAGTAATGGTTATCATTAGAAATTAATATATAGTTATATAACTCTACTTACGTACTAAGTAGCAAAATAGTGTCATTTAACAACTAGTAGAGTCATGAAAAAACAAAAACAGGACATGTTAATTAAGATTATTAAATGGGACAGTGCTGTCATTTAACAATGACAGGGTATGTTTGTTATTTTCAATTTAAATTATCATTTTATAACTACTAATACATGCTTAACACTACCTAAGAACATATAATCACTTAACCATTACTAGTGTATGTTTATTAGCACTATTAATTATTATACTGTCATTTAACGATGACTAGTGTATAACCATACATTAATTTAATAACGACTAGTATGTGTATATAATTTACCACTATTAATGAACATAGTGATTTAACAAATCCTAGTGCATATTCATTGACTTATGATCATATCATCATTTAACAACTACTAGTTTAGGTTACTGTCATTACAAATTAACTCACTGCCAATGACCAACTGGTAGTGCATATTATAATTATTAATGAGCAATCAATTATTTAACAATTTGGGAATGTTATTAACATCATGAATTAACAACACACAGACATTTAACAATAATCCATGTTTACAATTGTTTTAAAACAACTGGATATTATATTACCATTAATTAATATTTTTATCATTGAAAATTAACATACAGATATTAAACAGCTTTATTATCGTGATTTATACAGTTATTTATAAACGACCAGTGCATGTGTGTTATTTTTATTCACCAACAACAGACTACAGTCATTTAACAAGTATGACTCGAGTTGTGCTGTCAGTCGTGTACGGCATGTGACCGCTGCTGAGGTCATTTATAAATACATATGCACACATTCTTTGCGGGTGCATTCCCGTTGATACAAACAGAAAAGTGGAAGTGAGTTGTAGAGTTCAAAGAATGGAACAGGAATAATGAATCATAATGTTTACCTGCATGAAAGGCCAGTACATGAGTCCAGTCTGGGGGAGGAAACAGACACACATTTCTTCATGATCACGTACAAACATACACTGTATGTAAATCCGATTCTGGACTGATTTCCACCTGTAAGCAAAGTCAAGGGGCCTCGCTTCCGCAGATACTACACACAGGCGTTGTGTGTAATCTGGGTTAATCCCACTGGCGACAAGGAAAGAAGGTGACCTCCCCCACCGTCACTCACCTTCCACGTGTTGAAGAATTTATCTCGCCAGTCTTCAAAAATGTCCTCCTTGCCCTCCAAGAAGCTCACTCCTGAAGGACAAAAGACAAATCCAAGACATTTTTGTGCGTCTACTCATGATAGACATTCATACCAAATTTCATGTCGCTAAATCAAACTGCATTCGAGGCTGATGCTCAAATTTGATATCAATCGGACCTTACATCTTGTAGTAGTCCAGTTTGAAAGACCCCAGGAAATGGGCAGACTTTTTGTCGGTCTACAGGAGTTCTACTTCAGCAAATGATATAATGCTAGAGCTTCATGTTTTGGAATGAGTCATCAAACATTGCTGCTATGCTCTGCCTACACATGCTGACGGAAACTAAAAATTGTCATTAGTGACAGACACCCCGCTGTGTCACGTACATGAATAAAATAAGGTAATAACTGCAAACCTTTTAAAGGACTGCTGTAAATTGCAAAAATAACCCTGTACAAAAAAAATCGACTTCCTGTATCTTTCTGGTTATAGGCTACTGGCTATAGGGGGCTGCATTTTCATCAATTCAAGAGCTGAGTAATTTGGAGTTCCATTCTGGCATGTCATTAAATTTCAAACCAAATGTCAGATTTCCTGTGTCTTTTCAGGCTTTTCTAACTTTTTTTGTGGGTCTACAGTCTACTCATGACAGCCTTGTCAACCAAATTTCTTGTTGCGTTAAGTGAAACTGGCCTTAGGGGCTAAATTTATTTCAACAAAAGGGTAAGTTAAAACTAGTTTTGTGGCAAGTGATCACATTTTAAACCAAAAATGGCAACCTGTGTCTTTTCTGGTATATATAGCTCCTTGAGACCTTTGTGAGGGCCTCATAGGCAAATTTATGTTGTTTAGGGAAACTAGTTTCAGGAGCTGAATTTTTAGAGACTTCCGGGTAATGCCACTAAGCCAATTTTGGCCTTTAATTAACCAACATCTTTTAGGTAACAAGAAGGAAGGAAGGAAGGAAGGAAGGAAGGAAGGAAGGAAGGAAGGAAGGAAGGAAGGAAGGAAGGAAGGAAGGAAGGAAGGAAGGAAGGTAGGAAAGAAAGCTTTTCCCCATGCACTCACCCGTGTAGAAGACACTGGTGGCCAGCGGGGAGGCGAAGCTCTGGTCCAGCAGCAGCTTTCGGAAGAGCATCCCGGTCGACTTGCCGGGGAAACGTCGCTCCAGCGCCCTCATCCAGAAGTAGTTGAAGTTGCCGTGGAAGGTGACCGCCACCACGGCCACGTTGCGCGTGTGCGTCCAGTCCAGGTGCTGCTTGTGGGCCAGCGTCTGGTGCACCAGGTCACCTCCGGCGAACAGGCCGCCGTACAGCGTCACGTTGGCCAGCCAGGGGAAGCGCTTGGCGGCCTCCCGCAGTACCCGCCTCCGCATGCCCAGACTGGAAGGTCCTCTCCTCGCTGCTTGGTGCGCTCAAGATGCGCGCATGGCCCGGTCAACTACGTCACACGTATACGTTTCATGCACATACCGGAAATCACGCTGCTAAACTAGTGACGTCATCCGTTAGATGATACTAACAGCAACTGCTATGGGCTGCCAAAGTGAAAGATTGCCTCGTAGTCTGTGCACAACGCGCCTCCTCCTCAGTCAAGTGGCCAATCCTGCGTTAATCTGATAGTGTGTGCGCGCGACAGTGCGCCTGTCTGTTATTTGAGTGGAACAGCTGTGTCCTTTCTGCGCGGGACACACTGACACGAGTACTGAAAGTATCAGCATCAAGGTCGACGTCACTTAGCACGATACAAAAGAGGACCTTTTTTATTTAAAGAACTTTTTACTGACGACCTTTTTTTTTTAAGAACTTTTTACTGACAGTTTTGTCACCCAATAGAGATGTCATTGAACAAATGGTCTTTATGGTTCTCCACATCGCATCATCCTTTTCCACCAGCTGCCCTCATGCCTTCCCTTACTACAGCTATCAACGTTTTAGGTTTCTTCACTGTAAAGACAGTGAAGTATGGCCTAATGTAACAACGGTAAAGAACAATGAGCAAGCAACGTGCAATCAAATTAATCACGGCACGAATTTTAGTTATGGACTAATTGTTTTTTTGTTTCGTTTTATTGACTTTCTTGAGTATTATCTACTTAGTAAGTGTTGAAAATTCGCATTCGTGCAGCACAAAAGGGAATTCTCAAATCGTGCTAAACATGACTAAAACACTAATTCAGCGGCAAGTATGGAGCATTGCTATACATGCTGCATGGCTCTTTATACGGAGATGCTCGACTTGGTTTGAATTGTCAAATGCATATATTGTTGTTTGTTATTCCATTTTTGTTCAATTAAAACAAACAAGTATGGCGCATTAACGTTTAATAGCCATTGGCGACCACGAGATGGCAACATATGTCCACACCACCCAGCTTGTCCTTGTTTTGTTTCATGATAAACTAATTCCATTGTAATCATTTTAATAACTGTATTAATAGCGAAAACACATTAGAGGTGTAATGCCTGTGTTAAGTAATCTATATAAAAATAATAATAATAACGTCCCAAACACAAAGAAAGAAGCAAACGACGACTGACGCAATGTGACGTTCTTTTTTGATACTTTTCAGACTTGTCAGGTTTACGCGTAGATTTACGCATTCATTCATCAACTTTCAGTGGGTTCAAAGGAAAACGGTGTTAGTTTACTGAATGTAAGGTCATCTTATTAAAGGGCTGTAAAAGTCTCAAAGCATCTATGCCACGCTCCAGATTGGACACGCGTTGACTGACGCGCGCATACGCGAGAGCGAGAAAAAGTGGTTAGGAACCGTCTACAAATTACATTCTCCAGGGTGACGTATCATCAAATCACCAAAAAGGTTATGTTTATGGTCCTTTTAGTCCCTTAAATGTCCCAAACTTGTCTATAATAAAAGATATGATAAATATTGGAGCTGTAGTAGTTCCATACCATTGTTGTCTACTACAGCAATCAAAATGAGAAAATGTGTTTTTGTTGATTTTTGGTGAATATTTTGGAACATTTTTGTCCCTTAAATGTCCTCAAATAGTCCATATTGAAAGATATGATAAATATTGGAGCTGTAGTGGTTCTTTGCTTGCCATGGCAAGCTACTACAGCAATCAGAATGAGAACATTTGTTTTTGTTGATTTTTGGTGAATATTTTTGATCATTTATGGTTCTTTTAGCCCCTTAAATGTCCCAAACGTGTCCATAATGAAATATATGATAAATATTGGAGCTGTAGTAGTTTGTTGCGTACCATTGCTATTTACTACAGCAATCAGAATGACAAAATGTGTTTTTGTTGATTTTTGGTGAATATTTTGGAACATTTTTGTCCCTCATATGTCCTCAAATAGTCCATATTGAAAGATATGATAAATATTGGAGCTGTAGTGGTTAGTTGCATACCATTGCTATTTACTACAGCAATCAAAATGAGAAAATAGTTTTTTGTTGATTTTTGGCGAATATTTTGGAACACTTTTGTCCCTTAACTGGTCTCAAATAGTCCATATTGAAAGATATGTTGAATATTGGAGCTTGAGTAGTTAGTTGCATACCATTGCTATATACTACAGCAATCAGAATGACAAAATGTGTTTTTGTTGAATATTTTTAATAATTTATGGTCTTTTTAGTCCCTTGAATGTCCCCAACTTGTCTATAATGAGAGATATGATCAATATTGGAGCCTTAGTAGGTAGTTGTTTATCATTGTCAGTTACTACAGCAGTCAGAATATAAAAATATATAGAACCTTTATGGTGATTTGATGACACAGTACGTCACCCTGGAGAATGTAATTTGTAGAGGGTCCCTAAATAAGACGGTAGGACTCCTACCGTAGGAGTGAATATCAAACATCGAACGTCAAGCCAACTTTTTCTCGCTATTGACCATTTGCACCGACGCCGCGTGATTACGTGATTGCCTTATGACGGACGGCGGAACGAAATGATTGTTGAATGGAAGTGGACGTGACCCGGAGCGACTTAGTAACTTAGCGACTGTTATTTTACAAATTAAAAGTTATTATTGCCCATCGAGCCATGGAATCTACTTACTTCAACCGAAGGTCGCCTGTCAGTCGAAGTTGCATATTTTGTCGGGACTGATAGAGCGCAATATTTACTTAAGTTGGAGATGGCTAGTTTGAAAACAGCCCCTTACCTTCTGTTGACTGTCGTAGTGGCAAGCTATGCAGTCATTTCATGAATATGACTCCGGCTGCAGAGTGAAAAACTCCAAGCACAAAGACGAAATCCCTTATTATTAAACAGTTAAATGCACTTAATAGTTTTGAAGAAGGTACATTTTAAAACTAATCTGTGTGTTTGTGAAGTTGGAGTGGACGCTAACTATCTGGCTCGTTAATGTGATTTGACCACGCACTTCGACACCTCTGTTACAATCTTTGTTAGAGTTTACGTTTACTAGTAAAATGTATGAACATTTATCTACTAAGCTCGCAAAAAATGATCGCTGCAAATCCGTGAATACTTTGTGGGCTGCCAGTCCTTTCCGTTGAATGCTGCTATCAATGGACGTCTTTTGTCTTCATTAGTAGGTGTGCGATAAAAAGCAACATTTGATTTACTCCTTTGTCTGTCTGTACAACCGACCGCACAGCAAGATATGACCATTTTATAAGATAATCGATTAGATAAAGGACTTTACGCTGTATGAGATTCAATGGTTACAATACAGGCAAGTGGCTCTTTTGTCGTCCAGCTTCCCGTAGGGGGCGTTCCCATGAGGGCTGTGACGGCACGTGCAAAAGGTCTATACGCGGGCGGGCACACGCACGCACGCACAAACAGGCGCACACGCACATAGCGTCAGATGATCAGGGGATGCGAAGGGGACGACAGAGAAGCCTCCTATTGGTTGAGTTGCACGTCAATCAAAATGTGCTTGTGTGCGATTGGCCCGCCGTGCTTAAAGGCCCACACATGTGCCATTTGTGGATTTTTGCGTTCAAGTTGAAGTCGAGACTCGATACTGAAGCGAGCGAGCGTCTCGCTGTGGTCAGGCTACGTTGCGCGCAATCTGGACGTCGGCGACGAGATGAAGGCCAGAAAACATTAAAAAGGTACGTGGACGTTACGAGGAACGTGTTTGACACTGTTTTTGCTGCTCTCGCTTCCTTGTTGCGAATATCGAGCGCGATCTCTCTCGCTTAGAGTATTATTTCATTGTCTTTTTGGCCACTAGCTAACTTAGCCGCAACTTTTTTCAGCCGTCTCGTTGGTGTTTGTCAACGAGAAACTACTAAAATATGATTGATATGTATCAATCATTGCCAAATTCGTAACCGAAACCAGAGATGAGCCTCACAGAACTCTCCATTGTTCCTAGTTCGCGATACAGCTGCAACTTTTTGGCTCGTTGTCCTGTCACCTTCTGTTAGATGACCGACGCTTCTCTAAAAAGTTGACTTTTATTAATAGCGACGTTTTTTTTCGGTATAGCACGAGAGCCGACTTGAGCAGAAACTCCGGTTGATTTGGAAAACCATAATTTCTTTATTGTATGAGTTATTGTAGAGACTTGACTCTCGAGCAAAGGTAAAACATTTGAAATTGTGCAACTGAGTTTGGCTCCTTAGGCGTCAGATAACGTTTATTTTCTGGCAATAAAATAAAGTCGATGTTAGCAGATCCTCTATTAACCATTACTAGCTATAATGAGCTATTAAGTTATAACATTTTATTATTACCAGTCTTGCATTCCACGAGAGCCGATGTTAACAAAACGTGTGATATATTTAGAAAAGCTTCACTTCTCATTTTTATGATAGCTATAAATAAGCTATTAAGTATGTATCATGAGTGTGTGCATGGTGCGGGTGGCGTAATTGGATGACAACTAGCACAAGAAATACGGAAGATGTTGCAACAAGTGGCGACATGTCTTCTGGTCGATGATAATTATGTGGTTTTGCTGCTCGGGTGCCTTCCATAACTTTGCTCTTTGTCAGAGCACGTGTGGCATTTATCACTGGAACATGAACCCACCCTATCACTAAGTATAATGTCTATTTTAATGCCCTCACATTATATCTTGCAGGGTTTCCTGATGTGGAATCTGTCTTGTTATGACATGTCACATCTACACTGCAGTCAGTCAGTTACTAGGGCCCGGACCAGCAGGACTTGTTCACATGCACACTGACCTAAATACACCCTAAAAAAAAAGAAGCACTTTATCCTCAAATTAAAGCTGAGACGGAGTTCATTGCTGCAACCACACCCGTGTTGTAAGACATTTTTCATCCTGCAGCTGTGTGTTTTCTTCCCCAACAAGAAGGATTACACACATGAGAATTAATGACTTCAGGCTTCTTATTTGCTGGGCGAAGAGAAAAAAAAGAAGTCATAATAAAAGGCTGGACAGTTGGTGGAACATGAGAGGCGTGAGAGCAAGTGCGGGGCTATTGTTCGGCCCTTGCATGCCTGCATATTAAAATGCACGTGAATGGGCAGCAGTGTGTAAACAACACACGCAAAAATGTTTGTCGCCATTGTGTATTCATTTGCTTTTTAATCAGTGGATTTTTTTGAGGGGACTGCAAATGTGTCATTGCTTGCAGTTCAGCGTAAAGCGCGCCGAAGCTTTTCGAGACTTCCTCTTTCGACCGGGCTGAGGAAATGCGCCCGACCGCGACGGAAGACCCACAAAAGACGGTCACAATAACACACTAGTAGTTAAACGAGAATGACAGCCAACAGGTTTTATGTCACGTTCGAACCTCCTGAACTTGTAAGTGTAACATCAAAGAACCGCAACAAAAATATTTTCAATAACAAGTGACACAATTATTTTAATAGACACGTGGCATTTTTTTCCACATTTGAAAAGCTCCCAGGTGTTATAAGGTGTTTATATTAGTCAACTGAAATCCAACCGTTAAACGAATGTTCGCCAAATACATTTTGCGTTGTTTAGGCATGGGAAGAGGGTCTCACCAGCTCGTCTCTGAAATCCAAGCTTCTACGCAACTGCAGTGATGAACAGATGCCAGTAGAGGGCAACGTTGCAGCGCATTGGATATGAGATCAGCACAATTTTTAATTGGAAGATAGAGATCAGGCTAGTAATAGGAGGATCCTCTGTTGACATTTTTTAGCCCATGCGCGATGGTCGAGTGGCAGAAAACATGGCTGTCTGTATAGACACAGCGTAGATGAAGAAAGTTAGCGGGCGAAGGGCGGAGGAGGTTCATGTAGAAGCTTAATGTATGAGACGTGGGATGATGACCAAATTTGGTCCGACTCACCTGTTTCCTGGCCACATATCTGCGTTGGGGATATTTGCTCTTATTTAATACAAAGTCCTGTCCAAAGCTGGGTAATTATTCTTCATTGAAGTGTTCTTTGTGGTGCCAAAGGGAAGGAGGGTCTATCGCATTACAGTTAAGTTTGTGGAAGTATGTCACTTAAAACACCCCCCCAACACACTCAACAATCATTCGTTCCATGGGGGTATTATTTCAACAAGCACCACACTTTATTCTTTATTCATTTTTGAGAATGCAGTGTCTTTAGTACAGTGTCACTTGTCCTGTGATGTGAGAATTGAGAAATGGCATCTGGTCTCTGGTTAACAACTGACTATCAGAGCTTACACAATTCTTTTCAAATCCAGTCTTGGACAAACATGCAGTCATGTTACGTAGCATTAGCATACTAGCATTGTAGCACCTTTAACTCATTCACTGCTATAAATTATTTTCTTTTTTTTTTAAAGATAAAACATTTGGGGCAACAGGCGATTCAATTTTTTAATTGTAATTAATTGCATGACTTCACTAGTTAACTTGCGATTAATCACACATTTTATATCTGTTCTAAAGAATACAATAAAAAAATTCTAGGTTTTCATACTCTTGTTAACAAAAGTGGAAACCATTTTTTTAAACTAATAGAAATAGTT
Organism: Leptonotus elevatus; assembly: GCF_054856555.1. NCBI lineage: Eukaryota > Metazoa > Chordata > Actinopteri > Syngnathiformes > Syngnathidae > Leptonotus > Leptonotus elevatus. The sequence goes on along the minus strand of NC_141239.1, from coordinate 30,639,186 downwards.
CAAATGAATTTTTGACGTTTGTAGCCGTCAATGGTAGTGAATGAGTTAATGCAGCTGTCAGGATAGGCCTTAACAACTACAGCTACTGCGTACACAAGTGAGGTCGGCAGGTATCAAAACACGGATGCATAATATGCAATATTTATTCGGATAAGATGAATAATATGTGGACACTGAAGTATAAAACCAGGCACAAAAATTATATTTGGTCTCATTTATAGAAATCCATAACACAATGATACTCGTTGCCTTTTGATTCTCCGTTCGTAACGCTGGACGTCTTTTTCTTTAGCCTTCAGGTTTAGCGATCAAGGATAGCCCATTTCAAGACGAGGAACCAGTCAGGGTGGTTGTCGATCGGGCTTTGGAACACCCGAATAAGGCCGAAAAACAATATGACTCAGCGGATTTTATAATGCACAAAAAACTCCATTTATTATTTCTTTAAAATCCTCTCCAAATAACAAATATATAGTCACAAGTACTTACCGGCAATAAAGTGAGCCTCGCAAACACGGCAGCATCAGTTGGAATCCAGGCTTTGATCGTCAAGTTATAGCTTTCCGGCTCGCAGCCAATTCTTTCATTTTTCGCGGCCCATTTCGGTGGGAATGCGATAAAAAAACAAACTTTTTTATCAGGCCCCCGACGGGCCGTACAATTGATGGCATATCAAGAATGAACCATTTGCTTCTCTTAATCCTCCTCCAAATGTGCAAAACCATCGAACTCCATTGTTTCTTGCCACTCAGCTCCCGATTCTTCCTGTGATGCAACGCGCAAAACATAAACAATGACGTCACACAGGATTCATCCATTTTCATTTGTAGAAGCAGCACTTCATACCACATTGTGTTTATGTGACATGCCAGAATTGATTGATGGAAAACATTGTCTTTACTTTGTGACGTTTATGCAATCCATATGCCATGCTATGTGTGCTAACTTCCTGTATGTGTGTGTGTGTGCGCGCGCGTGTCAGCGAGCAGGTGAGTAGCAAGGATGTCGGTGGAGGTGGACGTGCTGCTGCAGGAGGCCAAAGAGAGCATCGAGGCGGCGCAGAACTTCCGCGGTGAACTGCAGCAGCGCCTCAGTGGGCTCAACCAGGCGCGAAAACAGGTGCGCTTGCTCTCAGCATCATCATCATGACGTCATCATCATCATGACGTCATCACCTGGCATATGTGGCAAAACGGGAACCCAGAAATTAAATTCAATACAAAAGACCATTAGAGACATTTTAAACCTTAAACCCCAGGCCTTGTCTTGAAACCCTAAGCTTGACGTCAAACCCTAACCCCTTTTCAGTCCTGAGTTTACAGAGAAGGTCCCAGGGGAATGTTCCCCCCGCTCCCAGGCGGCGGTATCTCTTCCTTCCTGTTGCGTTCTTGAGTGATCCGAACAGCGCCAGCGCTCGGTAAACAATATGTCCACTTCCTGTCGCGTCCGCGTCCCTCTGGCCCATAAACATTCTCGCCGTCAACAAACTTTTTTCTCTGGTGTTATTGTTGTGTTTATTTTTACGGGACACGTGATCACGCGCTTACTACAAGATGGGAACGTAGTCATGTGATGCTAACATATTGCGGCATGTCAGAGCGTTCATGCAACTATGGGGTGTGATGCGTCAGAGCAGCTGGAAGGGATGCATCCTAAATACTGTCCGGGGGCTTCTGGGGATGTGCAATTGCGCTCGACAGTTAACATATCTCAGGGATATGTCAAACTTATGAGAAAAAGACTTGATGCCCTTCAAATCCAAAATACTGCGCCAATTGTTTTGATATTTTCAGAGGCTGAAGTTGACATGAGTCCAGATGTGCATGTGAATTTTGGTGACAATTCATAGCATTTTTGCGTCATTAAGCGACATTTAGCTTTTGTGCATTTAAAGTTGTGCTCATAAGTTTACATACCACAAGGGTATGCAAACTTTCAAGCACCGCTGCCTGTAATTGCCTTCGATTTTGTTGGACCATTCCAAATGATGAAATAAAATTGTCTAAAAAAACAATATCAAGCATGAATGGATTAAAAAAAACAAAAAACTTTTTGAGTTGTTAATTGAATTCAATTACAAGTACATCTAAAGTTTTTTATAATTATTTCCAGACTAATAATGAAAAATGCAATTAAATATTTTTTTTAATTAAATGTTATTTATAAAGTTACACATGCATTAAAGAAATATCATTAGATAAATAAAACATCAATAAATAAATATGTTAAATGAATAAAAATAGTCAACTTAACAAAACTTTTAAATTAAGTGAATGGTTTAGTAAATAGGTAATAATATATCTTATATTGTACCTCATAATGTAATTAGCATAAGTTGGGATTTTACATATTTTTAATGGTTCGTCATTCATTGGCGTCTCGTCAATCCGTCATTTTTTTCAAGCCGAACCAACCTGTAATCATCGGCCCGTCGTTTTGTTTTACCTTTGTTTCCGTTCTCACTTTGTCACCGCTATTTTAGGAACAACCGACAAAGATGGGAATTCCATCAGTATTGCCGGACAGTCCGTCACTGGCGTCAGTAGTCCGATAAGTCGAAGGGGAAAAAAAGCACTGATACTCCCCTTACTCCCGACTTCACATTCACATGATGAAACACATAACTAAACTAGTTAGCTTGCTAGCCATAGCCAAATAACATGTGTGACATCACACACGCGCATACACATATATTTACAATCATCTCCTTGACTCAAACATGGAGTCCAAAACATTTAGCCGGGTTGCCTCACGCGCTCGCATCTTTGCTGATATTTTTGGAACTCGTCATTCGTCGTCCGCGTGGCGACCATCGTCATCAGGAAGCGGCGGCGACGTCGTCTCCGTTTCCCCCATTGTGTTGTACTCTCGCAAGTCCTCACTTCGGCTTTATCACAGCTCGCCGCCGACTTCCTGGTGTCTCTCCGTCACTTTCCCTGCACGCAAACACACGCACACACAATGCGTGCCTTGTTGTGTGCGCTGCAAAGAAGAACTGAAAGTCAGCCAGCTTCTTGATAAGCATCACTAGTTGTGGCCGTGTGAGCAGTACAGGTCCGTTTCTAGCTTCATGGGGGCCCTAGGCAAGATGCTGTTTGGGGGTCCCTATTTTGCCAAACTACAATGAAGAGATTCCTAACCCTTTAGATGGTCTCCAAAGATGCCACAATCCATCACACTTTATGAGCAAAACAGACTAGTTAAACATCTTAAGTTGACAGTCATCTTTACATTAATAAATAAAACAGCTTTTAAGTGTTTAGACAAATATTTAATCTAAATAAAACACAACAAACTCAATTTTAAAGTGCAACAAGGAAAACAAACTAACTTAAAATAGCTCCTTAGGTTATCAAGCAAATAGACCATGAGTGAATATTCCCATTTTTTTAAATTACAGTAATATTGCAGTAATACAGAATATTAAAATTAACCTGTTTTTATATAAAAAATTGTGATGTCGTTTTTAAAGCTTTTACCCAATTACAAATTTGTCACTTTTTTTTTCTCCAATAATTTACGTATTATACTAGTTAAACTCGGGGCTGGCCGGGAAGGTTAACGTCTATAAATTAATGCCCGAGCCTAGCGAGCTGGCTAGCAAAATAAATAAACAAACTTGCTAAAAATAAAATAAAACTTTTTGCCTCCAACAAGTGCCAAACTTTCTCCTTTGACCATTTTTCTTCTTCAGTTTTTCTTTTTCTTCCGTTTTTCCGCGCCGCTGAGATAACTTCTTTTTTTAATGCCATTACAGTCTGTTTTGTTTAGTACTCTCGCTAACGGGTAAGGTAGATGGGTAGCTGTCAATCATTCTCACACAGTTCGTGACGTAGAGGCTCTACGTCACTAACTGTGTGACACAAAAACACCAGCCACTGTTTATCATCACCCGTTTATTTTATTTATATCCTATGTTTATTTTTTTAAGCATAAAAGGCATGCAACAAACAAATATTAGAGACAAATAAAGACAGGACATTTTTGTGGTCCTCCAGTAAGACTACACGTAGACATAGAGCTTGGGGGCCCCCTGGTGGCTTGGGGGCCCTAGGCAGCCGCCTCCTTGGCCTATAGCAAGAAACGGCTATACAGCAGTATTAGCGTTAGCATCTCATGAGCATGCTGACTAATGCAGCATTCCAGAATTAATGATCGGTTGTAAATTTGCAAGCTATTGGAACGGCAAGGTCGATTCTTTTGTCATTTGGGTTTCAGATCAAAAGATGAATAACAGACATGACAAATGTTGAGAGTTCCAGCTTTCATGGTATTTACACGTCTCAGGGCAGAGCACCTTTTGTTTGAATCCACCCACAGTATTGAAACATGTGACTGATTGGTGTTTCTTGTTGCTCGGGTGTTGTCTTTTAGATTGGGAGCGTAAACGTTTGTGTTTCACCTGTAAAAACTGCATTTGCTATTAAGACCAGCCTCGGTTCTGGATCGTTGGAAGCCATTTAATGGAATTTTCTCTTCCTGTTCAGAGGAAGAAGCAGGTTCTTTTGGGGTATCATAACTCTTACCTATGGGTGGAAATTTAGTTGCATTTGTCCTAAAAAGAAACTGGCATCCAAAGTGGTCTGAGGACAGAACCCTGTGGCACTCCCAAGGGACAAAAGAATGAAAAGCCTAACTGGTACTGGTCTTCTTCTACCAGGTGCGGGGCAGCTCGAGCCAAGCCCGCGACGCCCTCCGCAGGCATTTTGCCGAACTGCAAGCGGCGGCCACCCGGCTGCTGTCGGAGCGACTAAGCGCACTGCTCGGCGAGGTGGACGCCATTGAGGCGGACAGCATCAGGCCTCTGGATGACTGCCAGAGCCTGGTGGAGTACGGCGTGGGCCAGGCCGACGAGCTCCTTCGAGAAGGTAAATAAATAAATGGCATCTGACGAAGGGTTCGTTTTTTAGTTTTAATGGTGGCGTTGTCTCCGCAGGGGAAGCAGCTCTGCGCTGCGGTCTCGGCGAGAAAGAAGACAAACTGGGGAGCTTCACCAAGAAGGCCATGCACATCCAGTTGGACAGGTACAGTGGCCCTAACTAGAGCTGCAACTGATGGCAACAACAAGAGGACAAAAATATTACCCACACCTCAATTGCACAATTTGTATTGGTTTTGTTGTTTAATAATGCAAACTATTTTTTCTCAGATTACCTTAATAAACAATTCTAAAAATATCGATAGCTGCAACCCCAGACTGAACCACCTCCGCCAAGGACGTTTCGTTAGTTAGCAAGATTGTACGAGATAACACAGATAACACAAAAGGCTACGACAAACGTTTGTCACCGGTTGTCGTAAGGAAGAAGCCGTTAACTTTCGGTGCAGATTTCGAGGGTTGTGACTTCTCCTTTAAGCTCGTGCCTGTCACTGACTGTTCTGTCTCTGACGTTACCCAAGAAGTTGGGACCTTAGCGAGTCAATTTAATCCTCCCCCAATCCGCATCAGCAGGATTTTCACACAACAAATGGGCAGTGAAAGGGGCAACTGACTAACTGAAGCAGGATGGCAGCTGTGTGAAAGATAATATTCCAATTGCTATGAAAACATGGAACCTACCAAAATAAAGATTAGAGTCTCTTCTTTCATCAGGAAAAAAAGTATTTCTATCTGTTTCCATCTTGCAGCAATTAGCATTAGAATATAGCGAAGTTTCATCATTATTAACAAACCTGTTGAAAACACTGGCAAAAAGAGCTTGTTGCAACATGGCCCGGGTTGATCTCTTATATTCTGCTACCACCTACTGGCCGTTTTTTGTAATAACTACCATTACTTTAAACCACCTCTTCATGCCAGAAGCTGCATCAAAGGCTTCTGTTTGCTTTTGCTTAAAAAAAACTATAAAAAAATAAATGTTTGTGATATTCGCGTTTTTGGGTTTGAATGAGTTACAGCCTCTTGTGTTGAAAGCAATAAAGCAACAAATGAAGTGGAACCGGGAATAGCTGATGCTGTAACCTTAATTGAGTGTTGCAACGGCGTGATTGTGTTGCAGCCTGCCGGAGGTTCCGGCCCTGGTGGACGTCCCGTGCGTGTCGGCTCAGTTCGACGACTCCCTGCTGGTTCTGCTGCGGGAGCGCGTGTGCCGCCACGGCTCGGTAGCCTCGCACCCGCCCGTCCTCATAGAGGAGCTGCAGGAGAGACCAGGGAGCATCCTGGTGCGCTGGTGTAAGGTGAGCAGGACGGGGGCGCTCCCGTACGACATGGTGCCGCCATTTTTTTGTCATTACGATGATTTAAGCCTGGGGTTTCTTTGAGCATTCCATTTGAAAAGTTGTTTTGGTCACGTGGCGGTTTCAGGTGGATGAGGATTTTGCCGCCGCAGATTATCGGCTGCAGTACCGACGCCCGGGCAACGGGGGGAGCCAATACGAGGACGCCTACGTGGGGCGCGACACAGACTTCCTAGCGTTGGCCCTGGACCCCAACACAGAGTACGCGTTCAGGGTGTGTGCCCGCGGCGAGGGTCGCACCGAGTGGAGCCCCTGGAGCGTCGCCCAGACCGGATACACCACCATGGAGCCGCATGGTACGAGTGCAGGCGGGACCGCCTCTTGGTTGGCTATGGGGTTTTGTTTTGTTCGTACTTTGAGTGGCTCTTTTAGCCTGAGTGTGCGATTGTGTTGTTGGTTGGGGGTGTTTCTGTGTGTAGAGTGGCGTCCCGGCACGGAGGGTTACATCGTGAGCAGCAGACGCAACATCGCCTTGAGGAACGACTCTGTCCCGTCCAGCTGCCCGGTACTCTACTCCAAGGCGTCAACCTACTTCTGTGGCCTCACACTCACTTTCAAGTATGCGCACACACATGTTCACTCACGTATACATTTTTCTAAGTTTTTGTCACTTGAAGGATTTCGGCGACCGGTCAGCCAGACCGCCGGGACAGTTTGGGCGTGTGCGTGGACGGAGAAAAAGGCTGCCGCTCGCTTCAGAGAGATCAGGCCGTCTGCATCTCCACCAACGGTAGCAAATTCTACAATTTGAATTCAAAACGATACATCATTTAAAAGCGTTCATAACTAGCTGTTCTAATAATAATAATAAAAAGTTGCTTGAATAATACTAATCAGGTGTTGTTTGTCAGGTGCCGTGTACGTAAACGGCAAGGAGATGACCAATCAGCTTCCGACGATCACTCTGGGTTCGGCGGTGACGTTCGACATGGAGGTGGTGGGTGTGGTCCCGCTCAACAACAACAACCACGTTAGCGACGACGTCAGCAACGACGCTAACGGCCTGAAGCTGCGCGTCACCATCGGCTCAGGCAGCCGCGAGGTGGTTTTCGATTGGCTGCTGGACACGGCCGTGGACGGGCTCCTCTTCGGGTGCGCCTTTGCGCACGCCGGATGGAAAGTGCTCGTCTTTTAAAGCACAATAGCGGACACAGACATCACATTTACACCTCAAAGTTCCAGGATATTTTCCTGGAACGAGGTGTTTCCAATCAGGTAAGATTAGTGGACCTCTCAGAAGTACTAACGTCCCAAGCAGTGTCTTCTTTTGGACCCAAAACTTTGCTCCAGGTTAAATAGTTTCTACAGTCCAAACACACAATGCATGTTTTATCACCTGAAGTTCAGGGCACTTTTAGTTATTGGTGTTTATAAATCCTGGAATTTAAAGGTTCCTATCAAGCCCATTCCAATGGTTCCTGGGTCTCTCAAATGCACTAACTTAATTAGAAGGGTCTTCTTCTGGCCCCTGTAATTTGCCCTAGAACTCAATTCAGATAATTCCATAAATTCCATAGTATAAATTTGATGACCTCATCAGACCCCAGAAGCCATTTTGTAGACCTAGTGCATATTGCTTGACTACTTAATTTACAATCATGTCACTCAAAACGGCATCTCTTTTATTACTTTTTTTTTTTTTTTTAATAAATGACAATCTTTTATTTCCCCTTTCCAGGATTTGTGTGAATCATGAAATACTGAAAACCTGACAGAATTTAACCCCCCTCCCTAAAAAGTGGGACACTGTGAAACGTTTTTTTTTTTTTTTTTTTGCACATGTCGGTGGGACCATCTAGTTTGACATCATAGTGTGTAAGGTGCCGATAAATGGAGGACAATCTTTGTATGGGTACTTAATTAAAAGTAAAAAAATGGATGGCAAATTCTGGAAAAACAACCCATAAACTTGGGAGACTATCCTTCTGCCATCTTTTTTTTATTTTTTTAAAGTCATTCTTGTGTTTCACTGGTTCAATGACCTTGTGTGTGTTGAGGCTTTAGTGGGGGACTGGCAGACTTTAGGAGGCCCGCTTGAGGTACAAAGTTCACACAGAAGCTTGTCTTGTGTGGTCTTAACTGTCTTAAAAATAGATTATTAATATTCTAGATGACTGTGTTCTAAGGAAGATTGTTACCAAAATGAGTTCTTAATGTGCTGATGTTTTACACAAGCGAATAGTCACACAGTTTTGTGTTGTTTTGTTCACCTGGTGAAGGATGGTGTCCGTCACTGTGGAGCCACAAAATGTAAATGTTCTTTTGTTAATTACATTTTTTTTTTTAAGATCTGTGTCTTTAAATAATAAACCGTTGACAGAGACTTTCTCCTGTAATTGCTTCATTACTATGAAAGAACATACTGCATATTCCCAAATCCTTTCCCCCCAAAAGGCTTTATTTTAGCTCCGGTTGTCACACTGCTTCTATTTGCGATGGTCCTTGCAATAACTAAAGCTGGAGGGTTGTGGCCCTGTAATAATAATAATAAAATTAAAAAAAGATGACAAGAAAAAAGATTTCTGTTGTTTTGTGTTGTAAAGAACGTTGAAAGCTGTACTAAAATATGAAGAAAAAAACATGACTATCAACTGTACATATATTAACATTTATCAATGAAATGTGGATGTTTTGTTGCAAAAATTCCTTACTGATTATTTTAATACAAAAGCATTTTACACGTTTTGAAAATATTGCTAGTAATAATTTTAGTGAGAGACTTGAAAGTATTAAAAAGATGTGCTCTTTTTAATAGAAAACAAGTTTGTAGCAGGCTGCTGGTACATGTTGTGCAAAATAATATTCTTGCCGCTATGTATGGCATGAGTCACACAAATAAACGCAGTTAGCGCATAGCCACGTCCAATGCTGAGCTAACATGAATGATGTCAAGAGTGAGGTTTCAATATCAAGAGTGGATTTTAGGTAATAAAACATTCTCAACTGGTATTTTTGTTCTTTTCTCTGAAAATGAATGATGGGACCAGCAAGGGTGGGGGAGAAACAAATGTTCTGGAAGAATGCAACATTAAGGCACTTGTGCTCAGTGCTGGCTTCACTATTGATTTTGGACTTGGATTTTCTGCTGACCACTCAAACTAAAGATTTGATGTTAAAGTTTGGCAAAAGGCAACATCGGCTCAGAGGGAACAAAACAGATTCTGGATCAGATCTTAGCGAGAAAAAACAAATGCAAAACCGTTGAACGAGACATGAGAAGCTCGGCAAGAAGAAAAAGATGATCTCTGATGTCCTGATAACATATTGCTATGTTCGAGTTGACCCAGGTTAGACTCAAACGGAACCTGCATTCCTCTTTGGTGTGTTTCAGGACAAAATTCTACAGTTTTTGGAGAACAAACCTGAAATTTTGATCAGGAATTTGTTCATCTTAACATTCCAAAAATCAAACAAAAAGTCCACTTTGTGTTTCTGTGAAGGTTTTAAACTAACACCATTAGGAAGATGAACAAAATCATTTGTCTTGAGATAAACACAAAAACATGTTTGGTGTCTCCCTCACCCAGAAAACATCACATTTAGAGCTCTACAAGGAGTTGTGGTTGTCCTTCTGTCAGGAACAGGTGTCTCCTTGAAACAGAATTAGGCAAAAAAAAAAGAAAGAAGTAAATTAGATTAACGTTCCAACCAGAAAGTCTACTTTGCAATTCTGCAAAGATTTCTGGTCACTCCACCATGATTGTTCAGCCAGGACCAGGGACAAACTCTTCCAAGCCATGGGAAGAAGAGGAAACCATGAAGTCCTGTTGTCTCCAACCAGAATCAAAAGTTCAAACATTTGCTTATTGTTGCAAACAAAGCGTCTAGTTTCTGATTCTGCAAAGGTTTCTGGTCACTCCACTGTTGTTGGTTGGTCAGGAATGTGGACAAAGTCCTCAAGTCTTGGGATGAAGAGAATAACAAGAAGTTCTGAGGTCTTCTTGATCCACAATCAGTCATGACAAAGGGAAATTTTTAATTTTCTGGGGTCCAGAATTCTTCAGTCGTGACATCCTAAAAACCACAAAGGTAGACTGACAGTTCCAAACCCACAGTTCAGTTTGGAGTTTCTCGTAACTTGGACAAGGATTTGGGAAAGCAGGAACAGTGATGGTCTGGTCTCTCCTAGATCCAGAATCAGTCTTTGAGTGCTAAAAGTTGTCTTAACTCTTTTATAAAAAAAAAAATCAAATAAAATAAACTGTGTGGGATTTCTCATCACACCACACTTATTGGTCCGTTCACATTTACAACCAACATCAGGGACATGGAACGTTTGCTTACGTTTTGGGGTGACAAAGAGGAAAAAACATGATTCAGAATTATTATTTTTTTGTCTTAAAGACCGGAATGGCCCCAAAACCGGATTGAAGGTTTAAAACCCGAAAGTTAATTTTGGGGTTTCTGCTAACATGGACAAAGTCCTCAAGTTTTGGGATAACAAAACAAGAAAACGTGCTGTTCTGGTGCCTCCTTGATCCAGAATCATTTTGGAGCTCAGAAGGTTAGGCCAAAGGTTCCAAACAAAGTCAAGTTTGGGCTTTCTGGTTGCCCACCCCAACAAAAAGGTCAGTTAGGAACATAGACAAAATCGTCAAGGTTTAGGATAGACTGGAAAACAAGGCTGTTCTGGTGTCTCTGCGAGCTACAATTCTTACAAGTCTTGATGGCCCAAATCAGCATGGAGCCTCCAAACACAAAGTTCAGTTGGGGTTCCGCCATTGGTCGCGTTAAAACTCAGTTCCGACTCTCCTGCCACCTGGAGGCGTCTTCAGACTCGGACGGCTCCTGGTCTGTGTCCATCTGAGACTCCACCGCCGTCTCCCATTCTTCCTCCTCCTCGTCTTCCTCCTCCGGGTGTTTGTCCTTGTGCGCCGCCGCCTGGAGTCGGGCCATGGCCCTGTCGATGGTTTTGGTGGTGACCAGGTTGAAGTCGTGCATGCTGACCAGGTGCAGCAGGAAGTTGCGGCGCAGGTTTTGGCGCACGAGGTGTTGGCAGTGCAGCTCGGTGAAGAGCAGGCAGGCCTCATTCATCTGGTGGTCGGCGATGAAGCTGCGGGGGGAAAAAATATGTCGTGAGCGCAAGATGGCGGCGAGCATAGTAGGTTAACGTTAACTTGGGTACAAACCCATGTTTCATGACGTGAAGGTTCCACAGCTTCATGATCTCCTTTTCGCCCTCGTTCACGTCCGTGAAGTCTTCGATTTGCTGCAGGTGTGCAAGAAACACCACCAACACACACACACACACAAAAACCCATCAATGGACAAATTCAATCACCTCTATTGATCGGCACAATTAATCGCAACTCATTCAAGCCCAACTAACGCTGCCTAAACTACGCTTCCATTCATTCAAACAACATCCGGCATGATTGCCGATACTTTTGCGTCATATCGTTGTCGTAGTAACCTTGACGGTCTTCTCCTTGAGCCAGTCGGGGTCCCTCTCATCCTCGCTGTCCACGTCCATCTCCTGCGGCGGTCTGGGCACGCAGCTGTCGCTCCTGAAGTACAGCCTGTTGTGTCCGTTCACGTACGACCTGAGACGCTCGTGCTCGCCGTCCTCGCAATCCAAGAACTCGGACAGACTCGGCTTGCTGCGCTTGGGCCTGGACCGACATCAGACATTTACCATAAAAGTCCAATCGCAGGTAGGGGGGGAGTCGCACGTCTTAGCTTTCAAGAAAGTGCCAAGTTACTGAAGTGACATACATTTTCTATTTTTTTTTTAAGTGGTAAAAAATCTTCTTTTTTTTTTTTACTAACACATTACAACATAAGACAAGTATAATGGCATTCAAACATACAAAACAAATATTTCTGATTGTTCCCTCTGTTGCTGAAACAATTACTAAGACAATGTAAAAAGAGTCAAATGATCTGCCTGTAATTCATATCTTTAATCGGTGGAAGAGACCAAAAATAAGTTATTTTATTCACCATTTATTCATTTAATTAATCAGCCAATGACGTGCATGAGGAAGTTACAAGACAAGCTATAGTTCAAACAATTTAGCAGTTCCAAAACCCAGAACGAATTTTCTCAAATATTCAATCATTTATAGAGCAAATACAGGATGGAAGTCATTGTCTGATATTATCATGAATACACAAGCCAAGTACACTTTCAAGAAGAAGTTAAAAGAAGGTGTAATTACTAAAGTTGCAATAATAAAGGAAAGTATTTAGTGGGGTGGAAAAGTAGGTTACAATATGTAAGGAAATAAATTTTGCACTGAAAATGTGATATTGAATGCATATGGGTTGTTCTTTTGTTTGATGATACTTTTTCATCATGGTGTCTTATTTTGTACTGATTAGTATTGTTATTTTATTTCATTATTAATAGTGTTTTTATTCATTGTTTCATTATTTATAAACCATTAAATGGTTATCTGAATGTTATTCTGTCAAATATTGGAATCAGCATCAGTCTAAAAAATAAATATATATATCCATAACGTTTGGGCCCTAGTTCATACTAAGCCATCTTTGTTAGTAGATGTCACAAGATGATGTCAAAACACTACTTTTGTCTATAAATAAAGCTCCAAACTCACGTCAACTGTTTGCTGCCACCAAAACGATAACTTATGTATTTCTCTATCATGTAACTGGGGTACCTGCAGACCAGGACACGAGTGACGGCCGCCCTCTTGACGGGTCCGTTGCGGCTGAAGGCGAATCCCGGCTGGCCGTGGACTTCCTGAGGGTTCCCCGCGTACGAGACGCCGTGGCTCTCATTGACGGACACCTCGATCTTGGCTCCCTTGGGGTGGGGCTGCACAGCAGCAACATTGACCAGCGGTTAGCCACATTTCCATGAGGTGGTTTATTTAATTGGGGGAGAGGCATCCACCCACCACATAGTTGAAGATGAAGCGCGAGTGAGACAGTTTGAGGTGTTTGATCAGACTGTACAGCTTCCTGCAGTTGAGAGTGCACCAAGGACAGTGAAGGTCGTCTCTGGCCTCAGTCTGCTGACGACTATTGTTGTTGTACTGGAACTACAGACAAAACACATGCATGGTAGAAACTACTAACTAGTCAGGTTTACCCGGTAGAACATGACATGTACTGACGCTCACCTGGTAGGAGGTGAAGGCTACTGATAGGTAAGTTTACTCATAGCTTACCCAGTCAAGGTCAAGTTTAATCGCTGGGGGTGAAGTTTACTAGCAGTTTTCCTTCTCCTTTACCATTAGTTTACATGCTAGAAAATGTAGCTTTACTTGTAGTTGACCTGGTAGAAGATGAAGCTTACAAGGAGATGATCTGGTAGAAAGTGACATTTGTCATGTTGTAGTCAACATGGTAGAAGGTTAAATTCATTGGTGGTTTACCTGCTAAAAGTTGTAAGTTTGCTAGTAGTTTGGTTGAAGGCAAAGTTGACTAGTAGCTTACCCAGTAAAGAAGAGTTTTAATAGCAGTATACTCTGTAGAAGGTGAAGTTATCCGGAAGAAGATCAAGTTTACTCGTGGTGCACCTACTACTGTCATGTTCACTACTAAAAGGAGATGAAGTTTTAAAATATTACCTGGTAGAAAGTAAAAGTTTACAAGTAGTTGATAGTAGAATATTGTGTTTACTGGTAGTTTAGATGGTGAAAGTAAAGTTTACTTGCTGTCCATCTGATAATAATAATAATAATGCATCAGCTTTATAAAAGTTTACAATTACTAGTTCTTTACCCAGTGGAAGGTAGAAGTTAACCATACTTTATTTGGTAGAAGACATACTTTTATTTGCAGTTTACTGTACCTGGTTGAAGTTGATTGGCAGCTTAGCTTGTAAAAAAATGAAGTTTTCATTGAGGGTGATTTCATAGTTGGTTTAATAGCATATTTAGATGGTAGAAGATGAATTTTAGTCGTAGTTCACCTTGTTGAAGGTGACGTTTATGGGTAGTTTACCAAGTAGAACTTAAGGCAAGGTTTTCTAGTAGTTTATCCACTAGAAGGTGATTACTAGTTTAAGTGTTGTTTAATCAGTAGACGACGTAATTTACTAGTTGTTTACCTGGTAGGGGTATAAGCTGATTCATAGATTACCCTGAAGGCAAAGTTTTAGTTGTACTTTACCTGGTCCAAGGTGATTACAACTAGTCATTGACCTGATATAATATGTTTTATTTGCACTTTACCTGGTAGAAGATGCGTAGTTTGGGTCGAGGTTCTGCTGGGACATGTTCTCTGGTTCTGGTGTGGATTTTGTCTGAGTCGATGGTTTCTTTCACAGCTGCGTGCAAACATGTGGCCAATCAGTCCAAAACCTTCTACAGCCTCCTCACATGATCATCTTGTTAATATCTTGAGGGTCTCACCCTGTGTGGCGTGTGCCGCGTTCCTCAACGTGTTGGCTGCTTTGCTCTCCCGGTTGGCGTCAGAGTTGCGCGTTGCCAAAGGTTTGGCAACGGGAGCCGTAGAATCGTCGCAGACGTCGCTGGTCCAACGCAGAGTGAAGTGAAGGGTCGGACCGTCACAGAACGCCTCCAATGGAGGCATGTGCTACACACGCACACATAACACCACTAATTTTCTGACAATCACACCCACACAACACGCACAAAAAACTCCCTTACCTTTGTGTCCAGTATTGTTTCCCATGTTGCCGTCATGTTGTTTAGAGGACACAGCTGTGTTAATTCTTGCATTGAAACTTCGTAGTCGCCATCCAGCAGTTGCAGACGTCTGAAAACGCACAACATACATTCATTATATTGACATATTTATGTATAATAAACAAACATTTCGTGTGTTTGACTTTGTGCATCACCTGTTCTTATCAAAGACCATCATCTGCGCCACCAGCAGGCTTTCTCCGTCCTCCCTGACGGGGGCGCTCCGTCTCTTCTTGTCCAACGATTCCTCAGACAACTCTGGATTGGGAAAATAATTTCTAACATCTTCCTTCTCACTCACTTTTTGTGCACAATGGAATTAAAATCTGAATTTGGATTTGTATGACAAAAATGGGATACAATTGGAAATGGGATTGTTGTATATCAAATTTGAAATAAATTGGAAATGGTATTGAGAGATGAGGGAAAAAAAGATTAAAATCATGTTTTTGTGAAATATTAAAATGTGAAAAAGACTAATTGGAAATAGATAATAATAATAGTAATAATAATAATAGCCAAAAATCAGATTTTAGTTAAAAAGTAAAACAAAATAAAAATGCTAACAATCAGACCTTTGTGGGGGATTGGATTTCTGTGAAAAAGTTCAATTATAATCATGAATAAGATTTTTCTGGGAAAAAAATAAATACAAATCAGAAAACTGATTTTTGTGGGAAGGGGGGGGGGGGCTTGAAATAGTATTTCTGCGACAAACAGTGCTCAAAATCAGATTTTTGCGAAACACTAATTTAATTAGAATTTTTGAGAAATAATTTAAAATGTTTTTTGGGGGGTAAAGCTGCAAATCCGATTTTTATGAAAAAACTATGCTTAAAATTAAACTTAAAAAAATAATAATAATTGGTAAATAGTATGCACAGTAATTTCTGGACTATAAGGCGCACCTGACTATAAGCCGTGCTAGCTAAATTTGGGGAATACTCGAGTTTGCTACACATGTAAGCCGCACCTGACTGTAAGCCGCAGGTGTTTTAATGTTACCGGACCGGGTTCCCGCTACTTTCTTTTCCATAATGAGGGTGCAAATGGTCTCGCTCTGTCTCTCCTACTGTATTTGGCCTGACGCTCTTGCTCTGCCTTTATAATGCGCCCCCTTGTGATCTGATACATAAGTCGCACCTTTGTATTAGCCGCAGGGTCGAATACAAGTAAATATAATTATATAGCGCTACACCATATGGTGGCCAAAGCGCTTTATAATGCCTCACATTCAAACGCCAGTGGTCGGCTGCTGTCATGCAGGTCCATTGGGAGCAAATCGGGGTTCAATGTCTTGCTCAAGGACACTTCAACATGGTCACAAGAGCTGAGAATCGAACCCACAACCTCACAGTTGGGAGACGACCATGCTACCACTGAGCCATGCCACGCCGATTTGAATAGTATTCTTTCTGAAATAAATCTTTTAAAAATCTGATTTTTTAAAATGTGAGATGAGATTTGTGTGTGTGTGTGTGTGTGTTTTTTTTTTAAAGTCCATCCGAATGTTTCTGTGCTGACCTCTGTGGTGGCGCGCCTCTCCATTTGCACGTCCATTGAGGGGCAGCCCGTGGTCATATCCGGGCTGTGACACTCTGAAAAGCAGCGAGTAGGACTTGACCAGGTGTGAATGGCTGGCTTCAAACTCACTGCTCGGGACCAGCAGGTACGGAAAGCTTCCGGAATGTCCCGGACCGCCAGCAGAAGTCACGTCTGGGTTGAGTGGAACTTGCTTCTTTCCAGCTGGAACCTGCTTGACCGGACAGCTCACATCCTGGAAAGGAAGGCCCATACTCGTGTTAATCAAGCTTGACTGATTCAAGGTTAGTCAAACTTAAGCAGAGCTGTTTGTTTTAGTGTCTCTCAATAGTGAGCACACTCCCACACTTTTTTCATGGGATAACACTGAAGAGATGAGACTTTGCTACAAATGTAACATACTCTGTACACGTCATGATTAATAGTACAGTGTTCCCTCACTATAACGCGGTTCGCTTTTAGTTCAATTTTCAATGCTTTTTTTTTTTTTACAGTAATGTACGTATTTGATCAAATTTATGAAGGTTTGAACATTGAGAATGTTTTAAACAAGAGAAAAATGTAAGAAAATGTAAATGCCTCAATGAGAAGTGTATAAACTGTGGTGAGGGGTTTTAGAGCCTTAAAACATTCATAATAAATGGAAAACATAAAGCTAACTACTTCCCAGATTTAATTTATTGCGGGTATTTTTTGGAACCTAATCCCAGCGGAAAACGAGGGAACACTGTACAACTTTACTGTTCCCTTAACATAGCACACAATCATTAAGACCCAAAACACTGGCAACAAAAGTGAGTACACCCCTAAATGAAAATGTCGCAATTGTGCCCAGTTAGCCATTTCCCCTCTGGTGACTACTGACTCATTCATGTTACAAGATATCAGGTGTGTTAAATTTGACATTATTTGGTGAGGGTTCATAAAAAAAAATAAAAAAAAAAGTATAAAGCATGACAAACGATAACATATGCTTTGCAAATTTGACTAAATTCTTTGACTTAAAGTTGGGAGCATACTTATGTTAGGCAGAAAATGAGAGTGGGCCAACTAAATTTTTTGTCATTTTTAAATTAAATGCAAAAATGATGAGACTTTGCATATTCTTCTGATGAATACTGGTCTAAATGAAGGTTTGTCCTTTATGGCACCTAGCAATTAGCCCTTGACCTGAGTCATCAGTACAGCACCAGAACAACTCCCATTTGCAATATGACCACACTCATGAAATGAGGCTTCACCTCCTGCAAAAACACCCCCGAAAGTCGGGTTTAGAGAGTGAGAGAAATCATAAAGTAAGTAGGGCTTCTGATTGGGAGTTAACGATGATTTTGTCATTTATCATTTTTTGTGGCACACTAACATTTTAAGGATGTTTGGACTTGGACCACTATTGCACCATATTCCTAATCCCAAACGGGGTCCAATTTATGAAACTGAAGATGACATGACAGTGCCTCAGTTATGGATAAAAGTGCAAGCAAAATAACTGAATATCAACATCCAATACGAGTCAAGTCCAAAATCATATTTGGTAAAATGCCTGTCTGAGGAAAACAACAATCTCTGTATAAAAAAAAAACTATATCCAGAAGACGCAAACATTTCTATATCAATCCCCAGATTTTATTCAAGTCTTAAAACTTGAGATCACTCTCCTGCAAAATGACAATTAAATTAGCCCACTGTGGTTCTCAGTGGCTCAACTAGGAATGAAAGAAAAAAAACTTCATTGATTGGTTGACTTGATTATTTGATGACATCATCCCACCTCACCTTCCTCCTCTTGTGACAGACTTTGACCAGAAAAACCTCCAGAGACACAGAGTTCTGCTCGTTCTCGCAATCCTGAGACGGTTGCCCTGGCCACAACAAAAAGCAACAAGTCAACCAGTGAACTGGCGGGAACGAGAGCAAATGGGATGCAAACTTACCTGATTTGTGGAAGAAGCCAGTGAAGGTGAGCTGCAGATTGGGCGCCAAGCTGGTGAGAAAAGCGCATTGAGTTGGGCAGATTTGCATTCATGCAAGTCAAGAAATTTCAACATTGCGCATATAAAAGAAACTCACCTACGGCAAAATCCACTAGCTTAATGC
This sequence comes from Leptonotus elevatus, assembly GCF_054856555.1. Taxonomy (NCBI): domain Eukaryota; kingdom Metazoa; phylum Chordata; class Actinopteri; order Syngnathiformes; family Syngnathidae; genus Leptonotus; species Leptonotus elevatus. The sequence continues at coordinate 30,620,686 of NC_141239.1, read as the reverse complement.
TAACACATAAAATGCCAAACTTGATATGCTAACAAATAGGTGTGTTAGAAAAAAATCGATTCTGCAATATTACAGCGCGCAATTCTCTAATCGATTCGAAATGCGGCTGAATCAATTTTTAAACGTTTTTCAAAAAAACTTCTTAATTAGGTTAAGATTCAAACATTAAGCATGGAAGAATGTTATATTAATGGAACATTAAGCCTTAATATTTTATTTCAGTGCTGTTCAAACATGAAACAGACTGCAAACTGTTTGTTAAATGCAGTGGCTCATTTATGAGCCAGAATTTTCAGATAAATAAATTTTCATACAAAACTTAGTGTACAAGTTTACTGATTATTATTTTCCAAATTTGAGTAAAAAACAAAAACAAAATAATCAATTTATAGATTCGTATCGGGATTGATCGGTATCGAGTCGAATCGTGACCTATGAATTGCGATACAAATCGAATCGCCAGGTACTAGGCAATTCACACCCCTACTAACAAACAGCATCTACAGTATGTGGCGGTGTTAAGCAACTGATATCTGAACACATCAACACATGTAGATAGACATGTGCTCACCCGCATATACAGCACAGTATTCTCCACCCTCTGAATCAGTTGAAACTCGTGATTGTGTCCAGATGACTGCATTATACTGCCCCCGGTGGCCAAGTCGTGCACACCAACAGACACCGCAATCAATAAGCTTTTTGAAGCACAAACTGATTCTAATTATGCTATATTAACTTTTAATAAAGTAAAATATTAGAATTATTAATAAGAAATATTAAAGGAACTTTGCGATAAAAGTGTTTTGCGTTAATACAGGCAATTAATACAACTCACATCACACTGGCACCACTGGATTTATAATTTCTTTATAATAAATGAAACAATTATTTAATACAAAAATTACTTTAAAAAACCCAAACAATTTTACTAATACTTTATCGTCATTTTTTTAACACATTGATTAACTAATTACAAAAAAAACCTTAAATTAAACGCAAGTAAAAATTTGTATGTAAAATCTTTATTTATACTTATTGAAGAGTGAGTTACAGTGCAACTTGCATCGTGGCCAAGTGGTGCAGTGACCAACCAGAAACAATGGAGCCACAGTGGAACAGACATGATCCCCTCCCAAAATAATCAGACCAAGTCAACATGGTTGGACCTTGGCGGAGGTCTCTTCTTACCCACGTGTCTCTTGGTCTCCTTGCATCTTTTCCACTCTGAAGAGCAGGTCGTCCACTTTGGAACTTTTCCTGGGCAAACAAACGACACGTTAGCAGCAACAACAACATTTGGAGATCTCCGCTAACGTGCACCTTGTTGTCACCCGACCGAGACATCTTTTGTCCTAATAACACTGTGGAAAAGGGATGAAAGAAAACACACCGAGCGACATGTCTGAAATCGGCTGAACTGGATGTTCGCGGGATGATCACATGATTTTCAGCTGATTGGTATCGGCTGACAAAGACGAGACATAGCTATTTTCAGAATTTTTCTTTTGTTAAAAAAATAACAAAAATCCCAAAGTCCAAACATCTTTCAAAATACACACATACAGATGTACTGTACATGGAGATAGACAATGCGCTAATATTTGACTGAACATTATATTTGTTGTTTTTTGTCTTTCTACATGTTTTGCTGCATCACTTGTTGAAACAATTGTTGCCTGCAGGTCCATAACGCGCTAGCGACCCCAGTGAGGAAAAGCGGTATAATTTTTTTATTTATTTTATTTAAAGAATGAACACTGCGACACTGATACTATTTGTTAGCCTTGCATTGTTTATTAGCATTAAGCATTACCATGGCGAAGTTGTGTGCTAATGTTTTATGTAATTCTCCTTGCTTTATGTTTAGTTGTAAACCTCAAAAGGGATTTGAATTAAACAGGCAGAAGGCTTTTCTTTGAAGATTTGTTCACTTTCAAACAGTTCATCATTGTGAAGCAACTTGAATTGAGTCCGCTACAATCCCTAGCGTTACTGTCTCAAATTTTTGTTCATAAAAAATTAATAAATAAGATTGGCCGAGCTATGTTAGGTTCGTATCTTGAAAACAGGAAAGTCAGGTCATTTGTAAGTTTAAGTGAAATTTCTGTTATTTGTCTTATTTATTTGCTTCAATTAGCATTTGTAACTCCTCAATAAAGTGCTCTGACAGGACATTATATACTAATCATTTAAAATACTGACACGTGTTTTTGGAGGCTATGTTGGGGGGGGGGGGGGGGTTGTGCAGTCATGAGGTGACAAAATGTGATGACAACTTGAGCCTTAGGTCATATTACAGTGTGAAATATGATGAGTGCTGGCCAAATACTTTTTTTACACAGAGAAAAATGCATGCACACATTTGACCATTATTTGTGTATTTCTTAAGAGACTATCACTGTGTTTTATAGTGTGCAGCTGCTTCCTGAGGCTCTCACATACTTAGGTATTATTTTCAAACACTTTTAACTGGTTGATTTGTTGGAGATGCAAAGACGGCCTGTGGAGTTAAGTGAAAACACCTGTGCAGACCTAATGTGAAGCACTTGTATAGCACGAGTCAGAAAACACTTCAGGTTTGTGACTGTAGTTTGCACTTTCATTGGCAACTAATTGCATGCGGAAGGAAGTGAAAGTTGAACCGCTGCTGTCTGACAAAGAAGATGATACACGTATCAAAGTGAACAATGGAGCTCAATTGCCAGAGGATAAACACTCAGTCTGTGTGGTAAAATAATTAGTCCAGGTGAGCATGTGATGATAGCAAAAACAAACAAACACACAAAAAAAACTTTGGATTTTCAGTAAAATAAAAAGGAAACCAATTAAAGCAACATTTTGTGGTTGTTACCTCTTGCCTTTCTTCCTCGAGTTCCTGTGTGACATGTACGTGAGAGTCCTGTGTAGGAATATGGGCTAAAATTGGAAAGGAAAGAAGGATATTGTTAGAGTAATTCCATGTCAACAATTTTTTTTAATGAACCCTAAAAAAATACTGTAATGTGTCACGAAAAACTCACAGAGATCAAGTTCCTGGTGCGGAGGAACCTGTAGATTTGGGTCGGTTCTGCAACCCAAGCCGCCCCCACCAAAAAAAATTACATTTATTGTCTATAACATCAACAGTTTGAGATTTCTTACTTTGTAACTAAATTGTTAATTCGTGTCATTTTGGCTGGAATATTATAAAGTACAGTACTTCATTCTTTTTCATGTTTAAAAAAATTTAACTAATGAAATATTTTTAGTAATGTCAATAGAAACAACACAGTTTGATGAAATGTTAGATAAAGAAATGATTGAAAAAGAAGATATGATGGTGGTGGTGGTAGTAAAATAGTCCAAAGCAGAGCTTATGGGTAAAGCACGTTCATTCCCTCCTCCATTTATGTAATCATCACTTCCAACAAAACCACAACAAACGTGTTTAACGAATTAAGTAACTTATGACGTTGAAACTCACTCTCGAAGGCCTGCAGGAACAACTCGTGGTCGGCTTGGACGAGCTGCATGTTGGGCTTCTTCGCGTCGGAAGAGGACAGCGAGTACAGTCCATTCGCCCTCGCCCCTGACCCACCAGAAGTCACCGGCTGGCCTCCAGCCGAGGTGCCGTGCCTGTGTGGAGCCATCCGCCGGAACCAGGGGATCTTTTTCGGCTTTTGCTTGTTAGGAGAGAAAGAAACTTGCCTGTTTTCTTTGTCAAAAAGAAGGGGGGGGGGGGAAGAGTAGCGGCGTCTCCGGAAAAGGCTGCATACAATTAAACACAGCTGCGGGGGCTTTTAATTATCAATATTATTTTTACATGTCCAAGCGAGACCCCAGAGAGGCGTTCCGGCGCGGTTTAGTTAAAAAAGACGGCGGAGAGGCTCCAAATGCGGGAGACGAGAGCCACCCGACGCCGCCGCTCGGTAGCTAACTTCCTTAGCCCGGCTATCGAGCACGAAGCGACTCTCCGCCCTCGCCATAGAAAGAAAAATAGGAAAAACGACAATTAATTAAAACACAGACACGCGCGCGCATTTAATGCACATTGAGTGAGGTTTAAGTTTACAATTCCAAACTAATTTCTGTAAATCGTTAATTGAGCGCCTTTTGCCAACTTGAGGTATCACTATCGCGGCAAGTCAGAGCAAAAATAATCAGTTTTCCGGTTAGAGTTTTCAAGACAAAAGTAATGATTGCTATCAATACGCTCTATCGTGTTTTTCGTACAAACAACTTGTTTATCTCATAATAAAACGTAATAAATGAATATTAACTTATTTCTACAAATCCAATTACAATTAATATGTGCTATTATCTAGTCAACTCATTACTTTTATTTTGGCGACCGATAACTCTATTCCCTTTTCAAAACCTTACATAAAGCTGGCTAGAACGCGTCCACTTTTTATACGCATTGAAAGATCCCGCCTTCCGAGTGCTCAAGCCAATCACCCCACTTGTTTGTGAAACGCGGTCATTTGATTGACGGGAGCGTTCGCCTTTTCAAGACATTAAAGAGGCGTTTATGATAATATCGCGGGTTTTTATGTTACTTATATAGAGGTTTTAGAAGTTTTAAATGTGAATACAGTAGCGCGTGTGGGAGGACAGTTTTAATAACCTGGCAATAGCCAGATTGATATTGTGATTCACTCAAGGGTGTTCTCTACAATATCAATCTGGGACTGCTCCAAGGTGATTTACTTGGGAAAGGCGGGACATTCTGTACAATACTTCGAGCTGATTGGACGACGCGGCATCGTGCACGTTTGTTTTGACCAATCACGACCACGGATGAAAATGTCTTCGTTCTCGTCATAGGGAAAAAATAAAAGCACAAACATATTTACCAGCTAAAAATGCACGAAGCGCCTCTCGCTGTTCAGCATTAAACAAGGAAACGGTGAGTAATTATGCAAGAACAGAATTAATTGCAGCATCCATTCGTCCATGTTAGGTTTGTTTGCCCCGCCGTTGGCGCTGGCTTCCTGGTTTCATCACAGATGCATATCAGGCCCAAAACACAATGTCGCTCTGCGATTGGTCCGAACCACATCGGTGGAAATCAACAGGCTCGGAACAAGATGTATTCTCTGGAGTTTGTGAACTCACAAATACCTCGAGAATTCAGCTTGCAGAGCAAGGTTAGAATTTTAAGGCTGAAACTATACAACTTTTCTTCTGCTTTATCCATTTGTATTATATGCATGCAGTGTTTTACATGATATGCATCATGTGGATTGTGTTGCAATACCTTTACGAGTTTAAATTGTTTTAATAAGTTAAAATTTTTGTGTGTGAGAGGGGTATTTTTAGGCTTAAACTGTATTTATGTGGTCTTTTTATAATATTTTAATGCCTTACAAGGTAAACAATGTGTTTGTACATTACAAAAGAAACAAAATTAATAATTAATTTCTGATTAGCTTTTATTATTCGAACATACTCCCTTTTAAAGTAGCCATCCATGTTAGTCGTTTGTCACAACAACATAATACACTATTGCACTCTACAGAGAAATTACATAGTTAAAAATAAACAAAAACACAAAAAACAACAGAAAAATCTAGGCAAGAAGTTGCAGCTTGACTAACTTGTTGGTCAAATGTGTGACGAGCTGCATTTCTAACTCGTAATAAAATCTTCAAAATTACCCGACATTTCTTTCTTATCTTGCCTGGGAGGTAGGCAGATAGATGTCATAGCAGCAAGAAGACTAATCAGTGCACTTTCTGTCTCGGCATTGGCATGTAAGTTAGCTTAATGGAGCCTTGGGTGGCAAGTCGTCAGTCGCACAAGTGAAAATCAGTAACAGTTAACACACAAAACAACAACTTTGGTCCGTTCCGTTGCCTTTCAGTCATCGTGAGCGTGCACAGGTCATCTTCATTCTCATCAGTGCTTCCTCCACAGGATGTACGTCATGAGCAGGATGAGGCCCGCCGACAGGCCCGCGATGACAAACTGGTGTATGGAGAGCACGTTCTCCAACGTGTGGATCCTCTCCTCCATGGCGCTGGTATGGAAGTAGTCGTAGATCCCCGCCGTGATGCTCCACAGCGCCCACACGGCGTCTAACACCAGCGGCATCGCGGACAGACTCTGCGGTTACGTGGTGCCTCTGGAAGAGACATTTTGCTAAATAGGCCAATTTCAACCCTAATGATGGTGCAATTATGCTGTAATACTCATTTTATGTATAGAAGTGCCTTAGATACAAGTTTAAAGGGATACTTGAATGACTCATTTCACCATTTTTAGCAGTAAGAAGTTATTCTTTTGTCTATAATCAATTTGATAACTTCAATTTTTTTTCCATGTACAAGTAATACATTTAAAAACACATGTCGCCACTTGCTGTCGACTGAAAATGACATCACATGTGCTCAGGGCTCAGGTAAGGACCAATCATGGCTCAGTTTGCAAATGACCAAACTAAGAAAACAGGTGTCCCAATTATTTAGTAGACGCTACCCCCGCTTTGCTGGATTATGTGTGAAAAGCACAAGCAGATAAATGTTTGGACCTATGTTAATGCTCAAGTGCGGCAATTAAGCAGAAACTGTGTGAAAGGCCCCTCTATGTTGCATTATTTGGAAACTACGGGTTGTTAATGATGCTATTATGTGATGCACTGCATTTTAGTTTAGCGAGAAGTTAATACAATCATCGCTTCGCCTTCCAACATGTTGATAAGCTAACCCGTTAGCACTCAACAAGCTACCACGACTCAAAACAATAACAAATATTACTCACCACATCCGCCGACTTCACTCCTGATTTTCCCGAGGGTGTAACGCAGCCTCCCCACCTCCCGACGAGATGAGCAGGCAGCGTTCAAGACATCACAACTCGTCCAGAGAACAGAGCACTTTTCTCTGGACGGACATCGCCCTTCCCGGTCCCGAGGAGCTCCTACAGCGACGCCTTTCTTTTTCCGGGTGTGTCATATGACATAAATTCTCCTCCTCCAATGGCGAACACGCTAGCGAAAAAGCTAGCTAACGTGCTAAGTACGATCGAAGCTTTCAGGCCTGTCACTCAAAGGCCACTAAAAAGCGCCATACGGTGAGACTTCATCTAAGTAATTTTCCGATTTATATTCTTCATCGTTTCTTATTTGAGTCCTACTTTGGATAGTTGGTGGAGGGAGGGAGAACACACAACCAGAAATGTTAGCGTAGCGTTGGCAAAGTAGGGGTAGTGTTTACAAACTGTCGTTTCAAGCAACGTTTCTTGTGCTTTACAAAATCTAGATATTTACCAAATTTAGATATTTACAAAATCTGAATATATTCTGACGTAAAAAACGTAATATGAGGCTGTTCAGCACTGCCAGGCGCGGTGGCCAAGTGGTAAGGCGTCGGTCTCGTAAACCGAAGATCGCGGGTTCGAACCCCGTCCGTGCCTAGGACGTTGTATATACTGAAAACTTTTTAATGGAAGAGACGTTCTCTCTCGCCGATCTACAATATGAAAAACAGTTAAAATGTCCGAAGATCAAAGCCCCTGTCATTCAAATAGAAATAACGTTTTTCTCCAGTAGAGGTCAAAAAGCTTCTTGTTGTCCTAGTTAATTAATAGGGAATTGAAAAGCAATGACTCATACTGACGCAACTACTTTGTTGTAGTGTTATGTACACTCGATACGCCAGGTTTCATTCAAAGCTGTAGCCCCACAACTTGCACAAGTGACAAATCCGTCAACCACGATCCCCTTTATCGAGCCATAGTAACGAGATTCCTTGAATGCGAGGGACACTAAAACCTAGCGGGCCAGCGGCGGACCAAAACATGGTCGGTGCAGGTAAACGTTGACACATTTAAATGAATAAAATTGTGATTTATCATCATACAATGAACATCTTTCTCGCGTAGTAGTTTAGAGACTGTTTTATGGACATATCATTGGACTGTGTGAAACTGTGAGTCATTCATTCTAACCGTGATTTGTCAAACGCAAGTGGCACTAGGACCCAGAAAGGAAGGAAGTGCGCGAACGCTTGACCTCACCAAGATGGCGGACGAAAACACGGACAAGACCGAGCCAAAGTTTTACAGCGAAGTTTTAAGGTGCACTTTCGTTTTCGTTAGCGCATTTAAGGGAATTAAGTGGTGATTATAAATACATTAATCGCTTACAGGTTATTTTATATGAATACTTTTGGTTGTTTGTATTTATTTATAATCCAGCTGTTTACACGTGTTTCGTAGTTGATTTATTTAAGCTAACTATACATGTAGGGTGCGTAATACACAAACAACCAGAGGGAACGTACTGTGTGTTTATAAGTTGTTAATCATATTATATATGTATGTGCGACCTGCGGCAACACGCTTCTCTTGTCAACGAGCTAATACGTCACTGTGCCTTGTGTAATTTAATTCCACATAAAGGTTACTCGAGTTGCACAATCAAATGTAATAAAGCGACAAGTGTAACATTTATGCGAAAAACAGATGAGCAGCAGATACAGTTTCACAATGTTTTGGCAAGAAAGGAGTGAAGCTCTTCACCTAAGTTAGGTGTTTCCAAACCACAAATATCCAGGTTACGTTGCACTTGTTCAACTACACATGATAGGCGTGACGGCGCTTACTCATACATATAGACCAGCCGAGTTATGTTAAATTGTCTACCTAACCTATATCAGACAGCCCAAGTATGTCATTTGTTTTGAATATTTCAATTTTCTCATTTCAGCCCTTCTGAGCTGTTTTCAGCCCGAACCCGGAGCCACAAGATCCCGGTCCGTGGCCAAAAAGATTTCTACCCGGATGACTCAGAGGAGCAGCGTGAGCGTCTGGAACAAAGCCTGAGCGAACATTGGAGCCTGGTGTCGGAGGAGCGAGTGGAAAAGCTGTGAGTGGACACGCAAACATAATGATGCCTTCGTTATGTGTCACTTGTCTTTTATGGTGTTTAATTTTCTTTTGCAGCAGTAACCTGGTGAAAGGTGTGTGGATCCCCAGTGAGCACATTGTGGAGCTTAAGTCTCCAGCGGTGAGTGTCGAAGCTTCATCTCCTCCACCCTTTCTCATTCTGTGTTAGGTACCATTTATACAGAACAGCTACAAGTGAAGAGTTGTAATAAATACCGGCATTAACAGGCAATGTGAAAGGGGCTTTTATCTCACTTGTGTGTTCATCTCACGGTATTATAGGGCAAGTTCTGGCAGACGATGGGATTCTCTGCCGGTGGCAAGCAGTACCTCCTCCCCGAAGAGGCGCTCTATCTGATGGAGTGTGTGAGTGGCACCTAAAGCACCATGCATCCCTTTTTTGCCTCCCGCACCGTGGCTTACTTTGCCGTTGTGTATCAGGGCAATGTGCAGGTGTTCTACCAGGACCTCCCACTCTCCATCCAGGACGGTTTTGAAAGGTTTCTGTCTTCTGATACCGTGAGCCTGCAGCAGTATCAGGTGCAAGCAAAAGTGCTCATAGCAACCCTTGTGTCTTACTCAAAAGTTCTAACAAGAATGTAAACGCACAAACAAAATGCTATGTAATCATCATTCATCAATGGGTTATTTTCAGACTTGCTGAAAACTACCATTTAAAAAAAAAAGAAGAAGAAGGATTTTAACCCTTTCAGTGCCAGTTTTATTATGTGCCAGTTGAATTATTGAGTTGAGTTATTGAGTGTTTATTACCAAAAAACAAAATTAATTATATAACAAATAGCATGATGGGGCTTTGATGGCGTTAGTCTTGGATATGTCGAAGATTAGCAACAAAATTCAGTTCTGCATTTGTTTTTTTTGTTTGTACTTACAGTGGTGCCTTGAGATACAAGTTTGATTCCCTTCATGACCATGCTTGTAGCTCAAAAGATTTATACTGTATTTGACATCATTATTATATTCCCCATTGAAATGAATGTAAATGAAATTTTGCAACCCCCGCCCCCCAAAAAAATCTAAAATGCGTCTGTTTTAGAAAAATAAATAAATAGAATCAAAAATCTTTGTAGTCATATGCAAGCATAACAAAATTTAGTTCCAGCAGCTTTCGGCACATAGTATACAATACCAAACTAAAAACTAGAGCTGCGGGCAGCTATAAACGGCCCTTGCAGCCCGGGCCACTTTGGGGTACTTGCACATTGGGGTACGGGCACGTTGTGTACTGGCACATTCAAAGCCAAATTCCTTAGAAAATGGCATAATAAACCTTTACATATTGATTTTTTTTGTGTTCAAAGGTCAATGAGTTTTGATCAATATTAAAACCCTCAAAAATCAGTTGAAGAAAAAATGTTGAAGAAAGTTGAAGAAAAAATGCTTTAAAAAAACAAACTTGCCAGTAGGTGGCACTAGCAGTACGAATAAGTATAAGTTTGTAGATGTCTTCAGGCCTGGACTCTCATCAAATGTGTCAAATTTTGAGAAGATAGGATCATCTGGGTCAAGTTAACGCACCGTAACGGCCACGCCCTTTGGCGAAAAGTTACAATAATCGGTGTGGAGCATGAGAAACATCTTAAGGCTTTCAACTGGATCCCTCAAATGTACTTGCACAGTAGATAAAAATGTAAGGTATGACATTTCTTGTCACCACAAGGTGGCGCTACATGTATAACCAACTATTACCGTATAGCTGTTTTCAGGCCGTAACTATTAAGATGCATGAGAAGTTTGCGATTTATTGGAGCTTTTATAGCGGAGTTATTAAGCATTTTCTCTTTTTTGATGAAGAAAATATTAAAGGCAAAATTTGAGGTCCCGCCCCCGTCACCCCATATAGTATTTCAAAGTCAAGATTTTTTACCCCAGTTGTTGTCCCAGGTCTTGAGATGTTACATGCCAAGTTAGAAGTCAATCGGATGAAAACTGTTGGCAAATGGGCAAAAAGAAGGACCACAGTGAATGTGCAAAAACGGGCCAAAATTGGACATTCAAAAATTCATAGCTCACTTCCTGTACATTTTAGTATATGGCTTCCAATGACTTTTGTGTGTGTCTTGGGACGCTTCACGTGCCTGCCAATTTTCGTAGACCTCGGTCAAACGTGCCGGGATTGGTGCATATTTTTCCACGCTAGGGGGCGCTATATGTTATGTTGTTATGGCAACTTCATAATATCACAATTTTCTCCGAGCCCAACGAGTGTGCAAAGTTTGGTGAGTTTTCATAAATGTTTAGGTCATTTTCGGCAAGTAGGTAAAAAATGTGCTAACTATATAACAGATGTTACCGTACAAGAAAGTGGATAAGACAAAACAAAACTATAAATTCCCACAAAATTTGACGCAACAAGCCTTAACACCGCCGAAATGATCACCAAATTGATAAAAAGAAAGAAAAGTAAAATGCCAGTGAACACCTTTAACTCCTCCTTTTCCCTCCCCAAGGTGTTTGGGCATCTGAAGAGGCTCGGCTACGTGGTGCACAGGTTCGATGCCAGGTAACGGGGACAAGATGGCTGAGCAGTGAGGTATTTGAGGTCCAGACATCAGCATGCTTTTCTGTTTGTCTTAGCTCAGAACCGTCGTCTTACGCCAGGCAACTCAACTTGCAGCAGTCACGAGGTGGAAGGACGCTCAAGAGGAAGCGCAGCGACAGCCCTGTCGCCACTTGCAGGTGTCACAGCTAGAAAAAAAGAAAAAGTGTTTTGTTTTTTTAACAGCTTGTCAGGCAGTATCCTATTGAGTGTGAATTAATTGATAGCCCCCCTGCTGGCTTTACTACTACATGCTAGTTGGGCCTGAAACGTACTCTTTCTGGTATCTGGTGATATTCACTCCAGCAGTGAATGAAAGTAGAAATCTTAACTATCATTGTATTGAAGAAAAACTAACTTTTCTGCTTCCTGTTTAGGCAGCAAGCTTTAGGTTTCAGTTAAACGTGGCCCATGCTGGTTTTGGGTGCCTGACAGTCCATCAGACGAGTAAACATTTAAAACCACACCAAGTTTAATTTAGCTCTTTTTGTTCCCAATTGTTTCATAACAGCCTATCTTAGCAGCAAGCTAGTTGAGTCGGAATTAAATACTGCTGCTTTCAGTTGACGGTCTAACAGACATACCAAGTAAAAACCTAAATATTAACTCATTCACTCCCAGCCATTTTCACTGAAGCAACCCCCTTCGCTCCCGGCTGTTTTACTTGATTTTGACTGATATTGCAAAGCCCACAGAATATTGTTCTATTGCTATAAAAACATGGAACCTATCAATACAAAGATTAGAGTATCATCTTTCATCAAGAAAAAAAGTATTTTTCTATGTTTCCGTTTTGCAGCAATTAGCATTAGAATATAGCTAAGTTTCATCATTATTAACAAACCTGTTTAAAACAGTGGGGCCAGCCTTTTTGCAACATGGCCCTGGTTGATCTTTTATACTCTGCAGCTACCTGCTGGACTTTTTTGTAATAATTACATTTGCTTTAAGCGTTCTCTTCAGTTCAGAGGCAGCATTGAAGTCTTGTGTATGCTCTAGCATAAAAATACATAAAAACGTATATGAATACGTTTTTCGGACCATGGCAATATTTAAAATAGAACGCTTTTATATGTTTTTGGGAGCAAATGAGTTAAATAACCATCACATTTAAACAATCTTGTTTGATCATGTAAAAAAAAAAAATCAGCTGTCCGTAGCCAGCGAGCAAGTAGGGTTTGAATTCTATTTTTGTTTTTTAAATCTAGCCATAGCGAAGCACACATATTGCCCGCTGTGAAGAGAAAGGAAGCAGAAGAAGATCCAACACCTCCCGAATCTCAGCCGATGTCCTCACCAGGCACCTTGGGGCCGCAAAGCCCCTCGGCAGATTCAAGCGGTGGCCGACCTTGGTGGATAACGGACCCTCTTGCGGGCCATGAGTGCAATGAACATACCTGCCATCCTTCCTCAAGCTGGGATGACTCCATCGTGTTCCCTGATGTGGCCTCAGTGCGCAGGCACACCAGCTGCTTGACCTCTCCAGACCCATCTCTGCTGCCCGGTGGTCTGACGGTGGGTGAGTGTGACGTCAGACCGTGGACAAGGAGGATTAACCAGCGGGAGGTGAAGATGTCTGCCAAGGACAAAGAGAGGGAGAGAAAGAATCACAGGAGGAACAGGGGTGTCAACAGAGATAAAAAGGTGTGGAGTGGGCTTGAAACCCTATTCTCAAACCCTAACCTAGGCTTGAAACCATACTTTAAAATCCTTTTCATAGTTTATTACCTTAATATGAGTTAAAAATCCAAATTTGATTTTTAGTTTGAAAACTTAACCTAAGCATGACGTCCTAACTTTGACATCCTAAAAACGCAGTCTCAAAACCCTCATGTGAAATCCCCATCTTTGTTTGAAACCCTAATTTGAAAATCAATTCTTAATTTAAAACTCTATCTCTGGCTTCAAGCCCCACTTTGAATCAGACTTGAAATCCTAATTTTAAATCCTAACGTAGAATCGAAAGCCTGTCTTGAAACCCCAATATGAAATGCCCACTTGTTTAAAATCCTAAACTTAGCGTGAAATGCCATCACTATCTTAAATTCCTCATTTCAAGGTGCAACAGTGCCGAAACTGGGCCGAGTATCATCAGCTTTTGGCGAGCCGGCAAAGGAGAGACTGCGGACGTCCGGAACACTTGTGGAAGAGGGAAGTTACTCCTTTACATGACCACACCCAACCCATCTCCACAGGTAGGCCATCTAACCATGTGACGTACATTCACGTCTAATTTGGTATTCTAAAATTCATTTAGCAACATCGATTAAGTTACACAAGTTTTTTTCAGTTGCCTGTTTAGGCAGCAAGCTAGTTAGGTTTCAATTAAATGCACCCTATTTTGTTTTTTGGCAACAGTCCCACAGATGAATCACCATGGTGTTAAATGTAAAAATGTTCTGCAAGCAGTTTGGGTCTAAATTAAATGTGCACCCTGCTGTGTTTGGGCGAGTCAGTCCAGCAGAGGAAAACATTGTATTAAATTTCAACACATTTTTGTAAGCTGTCTACTTAGGCAGTTAGCAAGTCACAATCTGAATTATATGCACTTCAGTTTCTGGTGACAATCAATCCAGCAAATGATAACATTTCAATACTTACTTACGACAGTTGCCTAAATGTGCCTGAATGAAATATGCTCACTGTTGGTTTTGGCAGCAGGAACAGACATAAACATGTTGATTCATTGTTTTTGCTTTTGTTTGTTTCCTCCAGCTGGCCATTTAGGCAGCAACCTACTTGGCTCTAAATGACAGTAGACACATGCTGGCTTTAGGTGACTGCCAGTCTAGCAGATGATAACCTACCTAAAACACCACTGTGTTTATTTTTTACTTCTGTTTTCATAACTGCCTGTTTAGGCAGCAAGCTAGTTGGATCTGACATCACTTTTGTTTTGTTACTTCCAGGTGAACTGCTAGACAAAATCAGTGTAATCAAGTCCACACATTTGCTTGAGGAAGCATCCAGGTATCAGCAGTCCTTCCACTAAGTCTACGTTCACACTGCAGGGCGTGATGCCCGATTCGGATTTATTTGGTAAATCCAATCTTTTTATGTACTGTTCATATTGCAAAAACAAATGCGACATCTAATGTAAACGCAACGCTCCCGTACTGCGACTCGCGTGCGCAAAGAGCTCACGTCGAGTGACATAAATCCAAAACAACGTCACGTTGCAGTGATCACGGAAGTAACCCGACTCGCAGCGTTTTACCGCCAGCCAAACCGCAGACGCCGACTGCGCAGAGGCAAGCGACTTTTATCAGTGTCATATGCAAATTTAGCTGTGCCAACGCACGGTACAGATCGGTGGACTGGTGGACTCGTTTCGCGGACGTGTTAGGAGTTTGATTCATATGTCTTGTCTGCATACATTATGCAAATTCAGCTGTGCGAACGCCCGCGTTCCTGGTTTGTGGACTGTTTTCACGCTCGTTCCTGGTTGGCTGCTAACCTCGGCTTCCCCGTGCTTGAACGTGCTGTTTACAAAAAGCAACAGAAATCCGTCGGACTTATTTTTTTTCCCATCTCATGTCACCAGAGTAACGAGGTTGGAAGAGGTAATATAAATATTTTGGGGAAATGAGGGGACACTCCTCGACATCCTTATTTCATTGAGAAGTCTACCGAAGATGACGTCATGTCATCGCCGTTTCCTGATGAACCGTCTGCAGGGCTGAATTTCTACTATCGCCACACATGTCAACTTTATGCTTCATGTTTCATGTTGTGCGATTAAATTAAAGACAAATAAAAATCTAACATTGTTACTCAAAACACCTTTGTATATATTCACAGACGTGTCAGTAGTCTCCTTTCCAAGCACTCTCTCCCGCCCGCGCTTTTGATGACGTATGAATCGGATGAGTGCTGATGAGAGTTCACAGTGCAGACGCATCGCATACATATCCGATTTATATCCACATACAAAAGAGGCCCAGGTCAGATACTTTTGAAAAAATCGGAATTGAGCTGCAGTGTGAACGCAGCCGTTGATGTTTCCTGTAAAAACAAAATGGATGTAGTGAGTCTCCTAATGGTTCATTAGACGGGACATAAATGGTCCACCTGCTCCACACTCTTTCAGGTTGAAGGCCTCAGAGGAGTGGAGGATTTGTTTCACTGTTTACCAACCCGACACGGTGGCTAACTTCAAGAAGAGCAACCCGGGCAAACCCTTTGCTCGCATGTGCGTGTGCAGGTGAGTTTACTTTATTATGATGGTTGTTTGTCTTTTTACATGAATACATCTTTTGTGTCTTGTGTCTGTGAATGGACTGTCAACACAAAACACATAAATGGTACGCAATTACATTAGGTGAAAAATATTAAAATGAGAAAAGAAATTCGAAACGTATACAAAATATTTCACATTATTTTTTATAAAATATTAATATTATAATACTTTTGAAAAATAAAGTATGTTCAACGCATATCTACAAATGACAATATGATATTAGAAACTACTGAAAAATATCAAATGAAAATATATATACTTTTTTTTTAATTTGTAAAAATAGTCTGTGGGAAATACTTAAATTCTACAAAGATGGTGGGGGGGAAAATGCGCCATTCTAAAGTTCGCTTTATTTTTCATGTACTATGTACTAGTATGTAATACTTTAGTCCAAAGCCACAAAATTGCAAAAATTTGCAAATGATCAAATATAAAACAATGCTAAACTTAAACAAAACTGAAAAAATATGAAAAGATAAAAAAAATACAACAAAAACAAATTAATAAAAATACACATGGAAAATAATAAAATATCAGAATATATATAAAAAAAAAATAAGACAAAAAAAATCAGAAAGATCAAAATAATTGGTAAATGGACTGAGCTTATATAGTGCTTTCTACACCATATGGTGATGTAAAGGTATATTTTTAACAATGATACAAAATATTCGACACGAATACCAAAAGATATAGTGTTAAAAAAAAAAACAACTGGAATACAGGTAGTACAAAAATCTGAAACAATACACTGCAAATACTTTTTAAAAACATGGGCACCTATCATTCTGTTCACTTTTCCCTTCCTGTATGTGCCCACTAGTTTTGTTCATGTCCAATTGTACATCACACTTATATTTGACCGTTCTGGTTTCGTTCCAGCTTCAGCGGGCCCGTTCCGGACTTGGCAGCCATCAAGCAGCTGAGCTTCCAGAGTGGTGATGTCCAGGTAGTCTTTGCCGTGGTGGATGCTGGTGACATCTCCTTTTACACCTTCAAAGACTTCCAGCTGCCCATTGACGTGTACCCATAACCCCCTTTGCCCACTCCCCTTCAGATTCAGTAAACATTTTAAAGTAAATGGTGAGAAAAAATAAAATATCTGTTAACCAAAATTGTAGACCTCTTGAAATGGTAGACCTTCTGTGTCTTTTGAGACATGACTTCTTGAGACTTTTTTTGCATGTCTATTTATGATGGACATGTCTACCAAATTTCATGCTGTTAAATCAAACTGGTTTTGGGTGCTGAGTTACAAAAAAAATGTATGGGTGCTTTGACTCCAAATAACCACTTTGAGCCGAATTGGCACCCCTGTGTCTTTTGGCTGCGGACACAGGCAGACGTGGGAATTTATTGAAATATTTCTTGTGGTGCTAAACATGATTGATATCTTTCCTATATCCCATTGTGCTAAGAGAATCTGGCTTTGGGTGCAGAATTTTTGCAACGTTCTCGGGATTGCATTGATCCTAAGATGGCTACTTCAAATGGAATTGGTAGCCCTATTGTGTATTTTTGGGGCATGCAAGACTTGTTGAGACTTTGTATGTTTGTTCAATATAGAGCTTACAAAATTTCATGTTGCGAAGTCAAACTCTGTTTTTGTGGATCAATTTGTTTTTTTTAAGCTGTGGTACTACTGTGACTTACGTAAAATTAATTTACGTCCATATGTACCGATACTAATATTTTTATTTACAATAAATCAATTATTTATTGACAAAATAATATAACAATTTTATTATGTTCCAATAACCAGTAATAAGAAATTAACGAACGAACGAACAACTTTATTCCAGATCCAGGGAGGGTCCATGTCACAAAACAAAAGAACAATAACAGAATAAAAGAGAAAAAAGGGGAGGAATAATAATGATAAAAATAACAACAATGCCAATAGTAAAAACAACCATAATAACATTGATTATACCACTGTCTGGAATAAAACCGACCAGAACTGCGCACATAATACAGCCATGTTAATTATATACGTTTGATATTTTACTTGATATTATACTATTAAATATCAAGTAACCAGAACTTCACAAACACTAAAAGCTTATATGTTGGTATTTTTTTTAAATGATTGATGACTCACACTGCATTACAATTATGGGAAAAAAAAGTGCTGTAACATAAAATGAACCTGCTTTGTACTTAAAAAATAAATACATTAAACTGTACTTTACAAATGTGAGTGCGCCTGAGAATTGGACTCATTTGTCCACGAGTGACATATTTTAAATGTTTGCAAACGTTTTCCGCAGCTATTGTGCTGTTGACTCAAGTTGTCTCGCTGTACTATAGACAGAAGGAGCGCCAGGATGCATTCACTGTCTCATTGTTGTGCCATTGACGTAAGCCTCCCACCGTATACTATTTATAAAGCCGCCGTTTCAGCGGTTGAGGCAAACAACCATGTCGACCTGGAGATTTATTGTTCTTTTTTGCCTGGCTGGTGAGTTGATGCAATTTGGTTTCTTTTCAAGGTGTCTTGGTATTTTGATTGTTTTTTAAACTTATGTTTGTAGCCTCGTGCACTCGGGCGTCCGACTGCTCCTACTCTAATCTGCTCAGCCATTTGAACCTGAGCTCCTCCAACTACTTCCTGGCCAACTTCAGGCCCGTCAAGCACTGGAAGCAGGTCACCGGCGTGGAGCTGTACCTGCTTCTCTTTGGCATTTTGCAGGTGGTAAGTCAGGAGGAGAAAACAAATATTCAAAGGCATACTTTTTTTTTTGGGAGAAAAAATGTTGACTGATTTACCCTGATCACAATTCAATATTACTGTTAGAAATTTTATTCATCAGTTCCTTCTGTTTTTATTTGTACTTTCACAGTATTTTAGATTCATATTTTGAGAATTTTTTGTCATTTTGTGTGCATTTTTTCAAATCAACGTTTTGCATTTTTTTCTCCAATGTATTCAAATTTGTATGTCTAGTTTGTTTTTTTCCTTGTGTTTTTCAGATTTAATCTAATCTATCTATCTGCCATATTAGTCAAATTTGAAACAGGCTTGAAATATTTCTTTGGGTGGGGTGAACTAATTACTGAATAAAATTACTGAAAAAAATGAACTGTCCCTCAATAGTAAAATTTGATCTGATATGCACGTGGAAATGTTGTATTTACTATTTTTGTTATACAATACTTAGATAAACTGGTTGGATTTTTGTTCAATACTTTTTGTAGTGTCTTAAAAAAAACAGGTGAGCCGTGATTGCATTGCCTGAGCCTTGCGCAATTGTGATGTCATTTTCAGTCTACAGTAAGTGGCAAAATAGCTGCCCCCTGAGATGGATAAAAACTGGTGGATTTTGTATCTTCACTCATATTCCACAAGTGCAATGTTAATCAGAATGTTGTGTTTAGACTAGTGGGGCTGCATAGAACATACTGTAAAGAAAATTCTGGGGTTGACTTCCCCTTTAAAGACTAGCTTTATCACAGAAAGTCTCACAACTTATCAAAAATATTTTTCATTGTATTTATTTTTTGTTAATGTATAGGACGAGAAATTTCAAACCATCACAACTCACGTGTGGATCGAAACGGTGAGAAGCTGCTCGAGTGAAGCGCAACAAACCAATTCATATGTGTGCTGCTTATTTTCATCTTTACTTTTCTGTGTTGACAGGTCTGGAAAAATGATTTCCTCATATGGAAGCCGTCCAATTTCTGCAACATCACTCAATTCTCAATTCCCAAGTCCATGCTGTGGATGCCTGACATAAACATCCAAGAGGAGTGAGCTGACTTTTATTTGTATTGTTGATAACGTAAGAGCAGGTGGCACTCACGTGGCCTTTTTTGTTCAATAGCAGCTTTTTGTGTTTGCATAACATGTGTAATCTAAGAGCGCAATAAGCACTACACTGGAAATGTTTGCATTGCCCTTCAATCGTGTGTTTGCACAATTAATGGATGCACAAAACGGCAGCGGCATTGTGCTTAATTTGACCACATGATTACACACACTCACCAGACACCATTTTTGGTACACAATCTAATGACATCTGACACTATAGAGTCTGACTTTAAGCAGATGATGATGTGTAGCTTTGGTTTACAGTCACAGAAGTATTCACATAATATTAGTTATTAAATTTGAATAGTCGATATTGCATGCGGGTGGAGCATGGCAGTGAAAAAAACTTAATACTGTAACTCAGTGAATCTTTTAATTCTTCTAAAAAATTCAACCCTTGAAGCCCAATTTACAGAGCAACAGGAAATTTGGTTGGCGTGTCTGTCATGAGTAGACTTACAAAAATGTCCTAAGTGTCAAGAAGGGGGAGCTTGAGGACCCAAATGCGGGAAGACAGGGCAAGGAGGCAGAGGTTCGATCAAAAAAGGGATTTTAATTTCTACAAAACAAAAGGCGAGATCTAAATTGCACGGAAAAACATAACATGGAGAAAACAACAAGGCAAAACGGGCAGCATGACATGGGGGGAAAATCCAAGGCAAAAACGGGCAGCATCACAGGGGGAAAAACAACAATGAACCGACACAGACAGAGGGGAGACAGCAGACTAAATACACAGACTAACGACACAACAAGACACACCTGGGGCAAGACACAAGTGCCTGAGGGCACTGATTGGATCACACGAGGAAGGGCAGGATCACACTTAAACAAGACCAAGGAAGACACACAAGGAAAACAGAACCCAAAACATGACAGAACCCCTCCCTCAAGGGACGGCTCCCAGACGTCCCTAACACAAAAAGGTCCAAAAACAGGGCGGGCGGAGGGGGGCCCGGAGGCGGGAACCTGGCACACCCATCAAGGCCAGTCCGGGGGACGTCCCGGACGCCAGACGAGGGAAGCCCGGCGGCGCTGGTCCGGAGGGCGCCCCGGACGCCACACTGGAGCAAAGGGCGACCACAACGTGCGCCGCCAGACAGGGAGAAGACGGCAGTGGGACGTGCACCTCCTTGGTCCGGGGTCTTGAGGCTGCCGTGGCACGGGATCTTGGGGCTGCCGTGGCACGGGGTCTTGGGGCTGCCGTGGCACGGGGTCTTGGGGCTGCCGTGGCACGGGGTCTTGGGGCTGCCGTGGCACGGGGTCTTGGGGCTGCCGTGGCACGGGGTCTTGGGGCTGCCGCGGAGGCGGCAGACCTGGCACGGGGTCTTGGGGCTGCCGCGGAGGCACGGGTACATGGGGCTGCCGCGGAGCCGGCACGGGTACATGGGGCTGCCGCGGAGCCGGCACGGGTACATGGGGCTGCCGCGGAGCCGGCACGGGTACATGGGGCTGCCGCGGAGCCGGCACGGGTACATGGGGCTGCCGCGGAGCCGGCACGGGTACATGGGGCTGCCGCGGAGCCGGCACGGGTACATGGGGCTGCCGCGGAGCCGGCACGGGTACATGGGGCTGCCGCGGAGCCGGCACGGGTACATGGGGCTGCCGCGGAGCCGGCACGGGTACATGGGGCTGCCGCGGAGCCGGCACGGGTACATGGGGCTGCCGCGGAGCCGGCACGGGTACATGGGGCTGCCGCGGAGCCGGCACGGGTACATGGGGCTGCCGCGGAGCCGGCACGGGTACATGGGGCTGCCGCGGAGCCGGCACGGGTACATGGGGCTGCCGCGGAGCCGGCACGGGTACATGGGGCTGCCGCGGAGCCGGCACGGGTACATGGGGCTGCCGCGGAGCCGGCACGGGTACATGGGGCTGCCGCGGAGCCGGCACGGGTACATGGGGCTGCCGCGGAGCCGGCACGGGTACATGGGGCTGCCGCGGAGCCGGCACGGGTACATGGGGCTGCGGCGGAGCCGGCACGGGTACATGGGGCTGCGGCGGCAGACGTGGCTCGGGTACATGGGACTGGGGCCACATCAGCCTGCCACCATGGGGAGTGAGGAGCAGCAGGGATACTAGAAACCGAGGATACTGAGACTGAAGGAACGTGACGAGAAGAAACGGGATTGGGTAAGGAACCAGGTGAAGTGGGGACTAAGTCTTGACGTGGCGGTAATGTGGGGTTATGAGGTGCACAAGATGGGGACCGGAGTGATGAACTTGGCGGGGACCGAGGTGACGGGGGGTGACATGACCCGGTGTTAAAATAATCCGTAAACGAAAACATGTAAGGGTTTATGCTGGTGAAAAAATCCAAATCGGTGTCTAAATCGGAACTGGAATCTGTAAGTGCATTAACCAAAAAACAGCCTTCTTCATCTTCATCATCGGTGAAGTCTGTGTCTATGAAACAATGGGGTGACAAAATGGTGTCATAGGGCAGGGACTTAAGTGAACTAAGGAGATCGGGTGAATGGGGAACAGAGGACAAGGTGGAACCAGCCAGAGAAAAATAACTTACATGGAGGGAATGGGATTGGGTGGCAGGCTGACGGTGCTTTCGAGCCGACCGACGGCGTGCCGGTCGGCAACGGGAGCTTCCCGCTGGGTCTGATCTTGGTCGGGTCATTCTGTCAAGAAGGGGGAGCTTGAGGACCAAAATGCGGGAAGACAGGGCAAGGAGGCAGAGGTTCGATCAAAAAAGGGATTTTAATTTCTACAAAACAAAAGGCGAGATCTAAATTGCACGGAAAAACATAACATGGAGAAAACAACAAGGCAAAACGGGCAGCATGACATGGGGGGAAAATCCAAGGCAAAAACAGGCAGCATCACAGGGGGAAATACAACAATGACCCGACACAGACAGAGGGGAGACAACAGACTAAATACACAGACTAACGACACAACAAGACACACCTGGGGCAAGACACAAGTGGCTGAGGGCACTGATTGGATCACACGAGGAAGGGCAGGATCACACTTAAACAAGACCAAGGAAGACACACAAGGAAAACAGAACCCAAAACATGACACTAAGAAGCTATGCCTAACAATTAGGGGTGTCAAAATTTGTGCATTCACTTTGAGTTTATTTAAAGTTCCTTTAAAGGGATATTTGGGATTTTGGACATGAATCTGTAAGGCATCCTCACCTAAAGTGGTGTGCAATCAGCACTGACTTACCACTGACGGCGTCCTGTGACCCGAGACCCGGTCCAGTTTTAGTCGAGACGAAAGTAGTCCGGCAAGTTGGCTGAGGTCACGGAAATAAAGCGTTTTTCTTCTAAAAACAATTTGTGTTCAAAAGAGTGATACATTTGCATCACAAAACTGCACATTAAAAAAAACTCAGACTCCATTACCGCCGGGCACTATTTTTCTGTTCGTATCATTGCGCGGCACACTGCAAATCCAGCTGACAGACGCGCGTTCCACTGTAATTATAACTTTGAAAACTCACGATAACATGTCTGACTACGACGACAATGTATTTAGCATTGAGCCAAGGGGGCATCTTTATAAACCTGAATATACTGATATTCGTCGGGTGGAATTAGAACGGGCAGAGAGCGGTACAACTTGATCAGCTGTAGCCCTGAGAGAGCGGGTGACTGTCACTGAAACAACTGCACTTGTTTGAAGTGCTCGGAACGCGGTTAAAAGTGTGCAGAGATTCTGGGAATTTTTTTATTGATACAGCCTGGGAAATCACGCGTCCGCACCATTTTTACATATAGAACAATATAATATAGTGTGACGTGTCACAAGTGTGCTGCCAGCAGACGTGGTTGGTAATCTCACTTTTTTATTTGTTTTATTTGTCTTCACACAACCGGCTACTGAACACAAAAAACTGTACTCGCAAGTCGAATTAGCACACGTTACCAACGATGTATTGATGAGTCCCTTTCCACCGCGAGACGTGCGACGCGTTCACTAACACTCGGACACCAAGAACACAACACAGAATGTGCAACACAGGAACACACAACACACCTTAGTTATACAAGCTTATAAAGTTTATACAATTGTAACGGTAAATACTAATGGCTCTCGCTCTCCATTAGCTCTCTCGCGTCAGGTAAACACTTCCAAACAACTTGGTTTGTGCGCGTCTGTCAGCTGGATGCAGTGCGCCGGGCAGTGATACAACAGAAAAATAGAGCCCGGCGGTAACGGAGTCTGACCTTTTTCAGCCAACTTGCCGGACTACTTTCATCTCGACCAAAACCGGACCAGATCTCGTGTCACAGGACGCTGTCAGCGCTAAGTCAGTGCTGATTGCACACCACTTTCGGTGAGGATGCCAGGAGGATTCATGTTCAAAAACCCGGACTATCCCTTTAATGCCTCTAATTTTTTTTTAACGCACAATAAATGACCGCCCCTTACTTAGAAAACCTGTACTAGGCGAATTCCAGTCACAACGCAGCAGACAGGTCCACATCAAAATTTAGCGATGATGATGATGATGATGATGATGATGATGATGATGATGATGATGATGATGATGATGAGGATGGTGATGATGATGATGATGATGATGATGATGGGGCGGCACAGTGGGTGACTGGTTAGCACGTCCGCCTCCCAGTGCAGAGGAAGTGAGATCAAGTCCGGGCTTCGGCCTTCCTGGGTGGAGTTTGCATGTTCTCCCCGTACTTGCGTGGGTTTTCTCCGGGTACTCCGGTTTTCCCCCACATTCCAAAGACATGCATGTCAGGTTAATTGAACTCTCCAAATTGTCCATAGGTGTGAGTGTGGATGGTTGTTCGTCTCTGTGTGCCCTGCGATTGGCTGGCAACCAGTTCAGGGTGTACCCCGCCTACTGCCCGAAGCCAGCCGGGATAGGCTCCAGCGCCCCCGCGACCCTTGTGAGGACAAGCGGTTAAGAAGATGGATGGATGGATAATAATAATTATGATGATGATGATGGATCAGATTTATATAGCACTTTTTTGGACACTCAAAGACGCTTCTCAATGGACACATTATTTGTGTGCTTACAGTCACACATTTACACTCTGGCGGTGGTAAGCTACTTCAGTAGCCACAGCTGCCCTGGGGCAGGCTGATGCATATATTTGCTAATTTATATTTACAAATGTGCATAATTTCACAAGCTACTTCATGTTAAAGATTAGTTGCTCTTAATATGAAAAGAAAAATGCACTGAGCTGTCACCAATGACTTACAAATGCAATTATGCCATCTAGTGGCAGAAATATGACCTCAACAATATCACAGTTGTTTTTTTACAGTACAGTACAGTACATCTTTTTATTTTTAACTAAATTTTTCATGAATTATTAAGAAATTACTGTATCAAAAGATGCAGCCATATTTCTATTAATCCGCTTTTATGTGACAAGAGTATTATTAAGTAATTAATTATACATTTTATTGTACGTTTACAACAGATTTTGTGATGAATCGTGAGTTGACTATTGAGGTCATGTGATTAATTATGATCAATTTTAATCGCCGGACACCCCTGCTAAAAATACATTTTGGTTTGAAGCTTGATGAGTCACCAAAAACTACAACACTGGTACAGTGTATTTCAGTGTGTTAATAATAATAATAATTAATAAATCAATCAATTAACGACATGAGTAGACCCACAAAATGTGCTTGAAAAGACTCAAAAGTCCAGAAATTTTGGGTTTGAAGCGACCATTTTAGATTCACATCGTTTTTACAAATTCAGACCCCAAATACACTTTTACCTAACAACATGAAATGTGGAAGGCATATCAATCATGAGGACACCCACAAAAAAGTCTCAACGAAGCCATGCCCGAAAATACACAGGAAGGCTGTCATTTTTCTGTGAATATACCTGAAATGGTGGATTCTTCTTTCAAAGGCAAACTACTCCTAGATATTTTGGGCTGATTGCTACCAAAATTGAACCACATATAGATGACAGCTCAGATTTTATTCTCTCTCCTGTCTTTAGTTAGAGAGCTCAATGAACTGAATGTTGCGGTGTGCCCACAGCGCCTCCGACAGCGGGAGCACCCAGGAGAGTTACTACGTGACAGTGTACGCCAACGGAATGCTGCAGATGACCGCCCGTCAGCGGCTGACATCCACCTGCACCCTCGACCTTTACCGTTTCCCTTTCGATCGGCAGAACTGCAACATCACCTTCACCGCCATGAACAATGACGGTAAGAGTGGACGCCAGGCAAACTCGACGACGGAAGTCTGGAAGGACGGTTCCTCACCGGGTGTTGTCCTGATCCCGAATCAGATCAGTCCATACAACTCTGGACCCTTCGCGGGGACGAATTTATCACTAACATCTCGGGGCAGGCGATGGTGACTCGTGGGGAATGGAGCCTGAAGCACTTGGAAGTCGTCAAAAATGAGACCGTCGGCGGAAATTCCAAAAAAAGTCAACTGATTTATCAGGTGAGGTTTGAGCCTTTTCCCTGTCACATCAAATCCACTAACGTTTGCATGGTCGCCTCAGTGGATGGATTTGCAGCTTGCCCTTCTGTGGGGATTTAATCCAAGTCTTCATTCTGCATGCTGCAAGTTACGCAAATGTACCAAGTACATTATCTGGACTCACATTCAATATTCATCCAACAACAAAAACAGCATCTAATTCACGACATCTTGAACTGTTCTTTACTTTTCTAATAATTCCTAGACTCCACAAATTCCACAATTTTTCAGTGAAATCCCTAAATAAGATATATTTGACATATTTCTGTTTTACATACCTAGGCTACCGGTTACTTCTACATTTCTCAATCTCAACTAATTCAAATAATTGGGAACTGTAGTCACAGTCCCAAAATACACGCATTACCACAGTAAAATTTCCATATTAACTCGTTCACTGCCATTGACGGCTATAGACGTCAAAAATTCATTTGACCTATTTTTATTAGTTAATATTTTTTTTCCCATTTTGTTAACAAGAGTGTGAAAACCTAGAATTTTTTATTGTACATAGATATGAAATTTGTGATTAATCGTGAGTTAATTAACATTTTAATCACCTCTGCACCCCAAATTTTTTATAATCTTTTCTTCTTTTTTTTTTAAATCACGTCAGGTGAATACAATTGTTCATTATAATTAATCACATGACTTCAATAATTAACTCACAATTAATAAACAATTTTATATCTGTTTTAAATGTACAATCTTTTTTATTTTTAGGTTTTCATACTCTTATGAACAAAAGTGGAAAACTAATAGAAATAGTTCAAATTAATTTCTGACGTCTATAGCCGTCAATGGCAATGAATGAGTTGAAAGGTATTTTACCTATTGACCCCTCCTTCCACATTGTATATATCCGCAGGTGATGATCGAGCGCAAGCCGATGCTGTATGTGGTCATCTTCATCATTCCGCTCTGCTACCTGTTGGTGCTGGACGTAGCGTCCTTCTTCGTCAGCGAGAGCCGCGGCGAGAAGTTGAGTTTCAAGATCACCGTCCTGCTGTCCATCTCCGTCTTGCTGCTTATCCTGAAGGACATGCTGCCCTCCACTGAGGACAATCTGCCTCTCATCGGTGAGTGACCATTCCCGTGCATCCCGTTGCGCGATGCTCTCGCTGACGCCACCTCTCCCGCCTTTTAGCTAACTTCTGCATGGGCGTGTTTGCCCTGGTGGGCATCAGTGTGCTGGAGGCCATGCTGGTCAGCTTCCTCGTTGACATGGATGACAAGTGTGGCAAGAAGCGAGCAAGGGCGTCCAACAAGGAAGAACGCCTGGACAAACTGGAGAATGAAGGTGAGTGACATCCACATGGCACTATTATGAATTTGACAATGCATGGCAATATTAGGACTTTTAGCAAGTAGGACATTCCAGCCATGTGGTACTATTACAAATCTGATTTGCAACCTCAAAGCAATAGTAAGAATGTGATTGACAGCCACATGGCTACTTACTACTACTTTGACAACTTGTGGTTTGCACTAGTCTGCATTTTGTAGAAACTTTATTCGGACGTACACCACCTTTGTTATTTACCTCGCAACGCATTCCGTGCGCAGTGACGTAGAATGGCGGCTCGCTCTCTGCCGAGCAATGTGAAATGGGTATAGAGAAAGCAAGGTAAGTCTCTCCGTGCTCTCGTCATTCACCAGATGCATTAAGACTTGATCGTCCGTTTAGGAACGCAACGGAGGCTTAGCTCGCTTTCTTTATACGTGTTTCACATTGCTCGGCAGAGAGCCTGCCGCCATTCTAGGTCACTACGCACTGAATGCGTTGCGACGTAAATAACAATGGCGGGGTACAATCCAAATAAAGTTTCTACAAAATTTATTAAACTGGAAATTATATTTGAAAAATTAATCTCGTAGTTATGTTAGTAACAACAAAATAAATAATATAGAGCAAACTTGTCATTACAATCGGGGTTCCTTTTAACAAGTAGGACTTTACAGTTGTCTGATGGAACTATTACAAATTTGATTGGCAGCTGCAGGCACCAGTATCTGACCATTTGTAATATTGTGCACGTCCACTATATTAGCAATGTGACCAAGTGGTCGCCAGGTTTTATGGAATAATAAAAAAAAAATCTTGGAAGCAGCTCTTCAAATGCTTCTAAAATCCTCCATAACAAATACATTTACAAAAAGAAATTGACTGCTGAAGCTGAAACAAATGACCTACCGGTATTCTACTGGCCACACTGCTATTCTCACCGTTAATTTGTAGCCACATGGTTATAGTATGACTTAACAAGGTGGACATTCTAGTGCCATGGTACCATTATGAATCTGATTGGCAGCCACATAGCATTGTATGATTCTAATTGGCAGACCCATGGGGTTTTACGCTATGTAGTTGTTGTTTTTGTTATTGTAGTTGTGCTTTGAAACTGCATGGCCAAGTGTGAATCTAAATGGCAACCACTTGTCATCAAAATAAATTGGACTTTGACATAGCTCTGCTGTAGTATAAATCTGACAAGTTGAACACAGCACAACATCAGCTCCCCTTTGTCCTTCCAGATCCCGTGAAGGAGAAAGCAGAAGGTTTGCCCCTGAAGAAGAAAGCAGAAGGTTTGCCCGTTCAGATCGGGCCTCCATCAGAGCACGAGCAGCTGAAACTTTTCCTGCAGGAGGTTCGCGCAGCTCAGCAAGAGGCGGCAAGCGTTGCCGACGCCCCTCGGCCTGAACGCTTCTGTCGGGTTGTGGAAATCATCGACACAGTCTTCTTCTTTATTTACGTTTGCACTGTTTTGATTTTCCTTATAATGATGTATCACATGTGGATTCCGTCAGACTTCTTCAGGTAAACTCTGACAAGTTCATAAGTAAAACACAAATTCATAAATATTTTGAAAATGTAGCCGATTTGTTCCATAAATCATAATTAGTGATTTTCCGCTTTTACATTTGGAAGATTCCCTGTCATTACAAGAGTTTGCAACAATGGCAGGATGACAAAATTATGACAATTAAACTTATATTATATTGTTTATTCAAGTGTCGCAATTCATTTTTTGTCAATGTTTTGAAATGTCCATCCATCCATTTCCTATTGTGCTTGTCCTCATCACATACGAACAAACAATGGACTGGTCGCCAGTCATTGTCAGTGCTCATAGACAAACAAGTAGTCACCAGCCAGTGTTGGCAGATAGACAAAAAATTGACTGGTCGCCAGTCAAATGTTGGCGCATACTATAGACAATGGACCGGTCACCAGCCAATGTGATAGCACATAGACAAACAATGGACTTCACGCCGATCGCAGAACACAGAGACAAACAATAGACTGGCCACCAGTGGAGCATAAATAATGACTGGTCTCCATTCAATTTTGGAGCATATATAGACAATGGACTGGTCACCATTCACGTCAGAGCAGATAGACAATGTCGGGTTAAGCACATGTAGAAACATACAATGGACTGATAGCCACTCGCCAGTAAATTTCAGGGTAAGTGTTGATAAACATTGGACTGGTGGCCACTCAATAGTAGTTCACATATAGACAAACAATTGACTGGTCGCAAGGCAATGAAAGGAAAAATCCATGCATGCATGAGGAGAACATACAAAATCCACAAAAAATCCAGAGCCAGGGATTGGAACTGCTGCTCATCTGCACTGCATTTATCCACTGCGCTACCCTTTTTAATTATACACTACAGTAATTTAATGTTTAACTTTATTATGTTGGTTGGAATTATTAAAAAAAGGTTAAATATTTGCATAACACTTTTTTCCCCTCGTATCTCTTCACAGTCATAGTCCTAGACTCCTAGTCCACGTGTCATCATATGATGTACTCGTGCCACGATATGACACTTGAAGACGCTGTGGTGGTAGTATAAATAACCGGGGCAGCACGTACGGGCGGCTACAAACAAACCTTTACAACTTTTGATGTAAAAACACGTGTATTCTGACACTTGCGTGTCTTGAAATAGTTTTTCAATAAATGTGACTTGTGATTTTTATTACGTTGGCAATTTGACAAGCTCACAATTGCAGTTTAATATTGCGAAGCTGCGGAATGAGCTACGAAACAAACAGCCCCTCAACCTAGAAGACAAGATCATCGCAGTAATAACAAACAACACACAACCACAACTTTGCGTATCCTTCAAAGTAAAAGCGTATCCGTGGAATACAGAGCTAGTGTCTCTTATTTTGAATATTCATAACGGAAAAGCTCGTGAACCTTAAACGGAAAGGCAGCTTCCGTGCTACGACAATGAGGAAAGTGTCACATTATGCGACTTTTTATTTTACGTTGACCAAATAAACAGCTCATGTTGCAACTCGGGACAGAGGTTCTGCTTTCGCTTGGGGCTCGCAGGGTGGTCGGTGTGGATTTGATCCGGCTGACGGCTCGAAGCGTCCTGCTAACCTGTTAGCGGCTACCTACTGCTAGCAAAACGTACAACAAGACAGGTGAGTTAATGGTTACTTTTAAAATCAATCAGGTGAGCCCCATTAACAGATTTAATAAATATTAGAAAGCAGGGTGTACACAAAGTGGGTACTATATACGCTGTACCGTGAAAGCGTTTTGTTAAAAAAATAATTAAAAAAAGATAGAAAGAGAAACAAAACAGACAGGTACTAAAGGAAGGGTGCAAAACAAACAATGGGAGCCAAAAGCAGAAATTAAGGCATGTGGTCAGCAAGGAAAGAACAACAACTACATGTGAGGTGGAAAGCATGGACAGAATATAAAAGAGGGAATGAGGCAAGAAACGAGGGAAGGCAAAAGTTAGGATAGGCACAGTGGAAGAAATGTAAAGTAGGTCTGATGTGTCAGTGGGATGCAAAATAAGTGGATCTGACTGAAGGAAGAGGGAATGAAGGCAGAATGAAAGGGAGGTGGTTGGTAGGTAGGTCTTAGGTGGAGGTGAGTGAAATAAAAAAGCAGATCTGGAACGGAGGAAAACAGAAGATTAAGTAGATAACAAGAATGAAAGGGAGGGATGTTAGGTCTGTTGCAAAAGGAAGGAAACCAACCACATTAATTGAAAAAAAAGGATAAGAAAATGTCTGAAGGAAGCTGTATTGGTGGTAGGAAAGGAAGAAAGCAGGTCTGACTGAGCCGAAAGGAAAGTGGTTATATTCCCAATATTAAAAAAGTGAGAATATTGAAAAATAGGTTAAATGAAGAATTGAATGATGTATGAATAAATATCTGATGTTATAGAAGGAAAAAATGGAGGAATGATTTGTTGAATGTCCGTGAATTCTGTGCAGGCCAACAACTTAGACGCTCTTTGAACTATGCAAGCTGCTATAATGATCAATTAAAAAGAAAAGTCATCTAGGGCAATAAATTAGAAATACAATGAATTACCCAGCCCTACCTTAAATGTATGTAACTATTCAACCCATGGGTAGTTGGCAATTTTGCATTGAAGATTCCATTCTTGCCGTCCTCTCAATTTTGTTTATTGTACCTGTTCTTTCCCTGTCAGGTGACGATAAATCCCGTCAACCATGGCGGGTGGAATCACAGACACGGGGGAGCCCTACTCTGCCTTTGTGAGTATGCCTCCCAGAAGCATTTATTTTCCTCTGCTTTTATTGTTGTCTGAAAGCGTTTTATGACGTTTAAGCGCACGCTTCTTTGGAGACGGGATTGCTCAATGAGAAAATGAAGAGGAAGTTAAAGTGCTGAACCGCATCCTCTTGCTGAGCCGACGCTTTGAATGATTAAAGCTCTTTGCTAGCTGAAAGGATCCTTCCTCTGTGTCCAAGAAAATGAGCATGAATAAATCAATATGTAGCAAATACAAATAATGGGAAAAGTAACAAAATGACTGGTGGTGCAGGTGGGCCTGGTGTACATGTTCAACCTGATTGTGGGAACAGGAGCACTCACCATGCCCAGAGCCTTCGCCACTGCTGGCTGGGTGCTCAGCTTGACACTCATCTCCTTCCTGTCGTTCATGAGGTAAGTGTCATACTCGCACTTTTCACACACTTTTCGCACCCTCCACATATTCTAATGTTGGAGGTGTCTCAAAACTGCTAAACGACACATTTTCTTTTCACCTACTGTCACAATACTTTTACTTTTTTTTCTGTTTTATAAAATTAATTTTTCTACACTTCCTTAAGGTGTCCCGATACTTTTGTCCAAACTCCACAATTTTTCTGTGCCTATAGTTGCCCCAATACCCCCCATCCATCCCTTTACTACTGCTCATCTGGGATCAGGTTGCGGGGGCAGCACCTTTTAGGACGGAAGTCCAGACTTGCCACTTCGTCTTGCTCCACTGGGGGGGGATCCCAAGGCTTTTTAAATTTGATATATTTTTTTATTTGCATACAAAAATAGATAATATAATATAGTGTTGCATGGGATACCGGTACCAGTACAGTACCTCGATATTTTGGCGTCAAAAACGGCTCGGTATAATTTTTTTTTAGCACCTGTACTTGTATGTATGTGTACGGGTACACATACACGCATGTCCGCCTGTCTACCGATATGCGAAAAACGCCTTGAGCGGCACGCCTCTTTCAGCTAGTGTGCAAGAGGGCTCAGGAAGATGGCTTCACGCAATGAACACTGAAGCGCTCACTGACCTTGCACTCCTAGTTGAGAAGTATGACGCGCAAAGTGTCATATGGAATTTTTTCTTACATGGCCGACAGCCACGGCAAGCCAACTGACATGACGTTTTGTAACAAGAGCAAATGTTTTTCGCGGTGATAGCAGAAGAAAAAGCAACAATCGCTCCTGGCCCTGTAGTGGACTCGAGGTGCGTTCAATGAACAGGCACACAGTAGGAAATCACAGGTATGCATAGAAAAAGCCCAGATGACTGACAGGGCGACAGGTTGTGACTCCATTTTTGACACTTCCCTTAAAAAATAAGTCGAGTGTGAATTATTTTGTTCCCAGTTTGTAGTATTTGATGACGCATTCACGAATTGGGAGAGTAATGAAGAAGAGCAGAGACATGCACGCACACTTAAGCAACTTTACATTGAGTCATCAGTGCCACTGTATTGCAAACGGATGACATCAAATACAGTCCTTCAAGAATATGGCATGCAATGTGAAAGCACATACAGTATATACATAAATGTATACAGTATTTACATAAATTAACATATATACATCCTAATATTTTGAATTACCGGTAATAAAAAATGAAAATAATTTTGCTGCTTTTGCTTGTCGAGGTACCGGTATCGAGTATCGAGGTCTTTTATATAAGTATAGTACCGAAGTCAAAATTTTGGTATCGTGACTAATATAAAATACATACAAAAAAAATGACAAGTGAACGCAACTTAGAGGGACCACCTCATGCGGTTCTGTGCAGACAACTCTTTGTGTGGTTCTCTAAATCATGATAATGGGCTAAGTCCAAAGTGCAAGAAAAAAAAAGCTATCCTTAATGTGGGATCGATCAGTGTTTACCGTAAGTAACCATACTAAGTCCATCGCAACATTTTTCCACTTCCTGTACAAACTCCTCACTTCACACACTTGTGCATGTCACAAGAATTTTGCCAATGCTTGACATTTTACTATTGTCATGTATAAAAGCACAATTTGTGTACTGTACTGTCGCTAATGAAGTGGTGTACCTAATGAAGTATCCTCCCCCTCTTCAGTTACATGACCACCACATTCGTGATTGAGGCGATGGCGGCGGCCAACGCTCAGCTGAGATGGAAGAGGAGAGAGCAGGATGAGGTCATCCTATTATATATTTTATACTATTATTTATGGATAAGTTATGTATTATTATTAATAAGGACTGTGTTGGTTTGCCAGCAGATCAATGACAACGACTCCACCTCAGACTACTCGGATGATGACAGCACAGCGAGGGGGCGGGCCGAACCGGAGACAAAGCCTATCTTGTCAGTCCGTAAGTTGTCAAATAATTATTAGACCAAACAAATGCCAAATCATTACAGCAGCTCAGCTCATTGGTTAAGTTGCAACACCAGAATGTGGAAAGTGAAGACAATATGAAGTTTTGACACAAATATTGGGACACCTGGAATTTGGACAAAAGTGCTGGAAAGTAATGTGGACAAATCATTGGATGAAAGAGATGTCCATCATTAGAGCAGCTCACTTTATTGGTCGTGTTTGAGCAAAAGTTTTGGGGCACATACAACAAGTGAAGAAAATGTTAAGTGTGGAGTTTGGGTCAAAATTGTTGATACACATACTAAGTGTGGATTGTGGCCGAAAGTATTGGGACACCTGTCAGAAGTGAAGTCCAGAGAATGTGGCGTTTGGGCAAAAATATTGGAACACGTAGAGGAAGTGAAAATGTGTCATTTGGACAAAAGTAGTGAGATGGCGAACCTGGCAGAATAGCCAGATTGATAATTGTGATTCACTCAAGGGAGTTCTCCGGACTGCTCCACGGTGATTTGCTCGGGAAAGGCGGGACATTGTGTACAATGCTTCGAGCTGATTGGACGATGTGGCAACTTACCTAACGTTTGTTTTGACCAATCACGGCAACGGATGCAAATGTCGTCTTCGTTCTCGTCATAGGGAAAAAATAAAGCACAAACATATTTACCAGCTAAAAATGCACGAAGCGCCTCTCGCTGTTCAACATTCAACAAGGAAACGTTGAGTAATTCTGCCAGAACAGAATTAATTGCGGCGTTCATTCGGCCATATTAGGTTTGTTTGTTTCCCCACAGCGTCGGCGCTTCCTGGTTTGGTGACAACCACATATCCCGCCGGTGAAAATCAACGGGCTCTGTACAAGATGGAGTCTCGGGAGTTTGTGAACTCACAAATACCGCGAGAATTCAGCTTGCAGAGCAAGGTTATGGGATACCCACAGAAAGTGAAAAGTGAAGCGAGTTTTTGGACCAATCGATAGGGACGCATACAGGAAGTGGAAAATGTGAAATTTGGACAAAAGTATTGGGACACCAAAAGGCAGGGGAAAGTGAAGAAAGGTGGAGTTTTGGAGAGAAAAAAAGTATAGGGCTCCAACAAAGCTATTTGTCAAAAGTATTGGGACACATACAATATTGAAAAATGCCAAATTTGGACAAATTTGTACCCTTAAAGCGCGTGAAAAGTGCTGGACATTTTGATTAAGTCAAGTATTGTAGTATGACCGTAAGACCATGACAAAATAATCAGCTTGCGATATGACTCTTTCATTTCACATGACAGTAGCAATAAATATGTAATAGACATTTCTTCAATAATTCATATTTTTGTACCTTCCCCAGAACGCTCTGGTGGTCCCGTGGACCACTTTGACATTGCTGAGCGCGTGGAGATGGGCCAGATGGCGTCCATGTTCTTCAACAAAGGTAAACACTCTTGCCGCCGGCAGACGTCTGTCCCGTGGTTCGTTCACCTTCCTCGCCGCCATAACGATTATGACGGGGAAAGTCCATAAACGAGTCTTGCCTTCACAATTACAAAGACAAGAGGTG
Organism: Leptonotus elevatus; assembly: GCF_054856555.1. Classification (NCBI taxonomy): domain Eukaryota; kingdom Metazoa; phylum Chordata; class Actinopteri; order Syngnathiformes; family Syngnathidae; genus Leptonotus; species Leptonotus elevatus. The sequence goes on along the minus strand of NC_141239.1, from coordinate 30,585,286 downwards.
TCATTAGGATAGGACAGCGCACCTCAGGTGGTAATTACCTTGCGGGACCCCATCCAGACTCATCGCTCTAACACAGAGTGTGGGAGTCAGTGTGTGTATGGGAAAGAGGCGCACACACACCTACAGGGGGAGCTCTAAGCACACATGCTTGGTGAAAGGAGGGGGTATTAATGGAAAGGGACACTATTTTCGATATTATAGAATTAACACGTCCAGAGTTGTCTTCATAGTTTGAATCGTGCAAGAGAGAAGAGAAATTGTACAGAGAAAACACAGACTGCAGTACAGAGGGTGACCCTTTCTTGCATGATCAAGGGCAACGTATAATTTTGAAAAATGGACTGATTAGGCAGGCCATTAAAAAGAAAAGAAAAGAAAATTGTACCTGAAATTGTGCAATTGTTTATTTTAGTAATAAAGTGCTATTTATTGTCATGCTTTAATTGTACTATTCATAACAAATTAACAAAATCAATGTGAATATGTTTATGTAAAATGGTTAACTTTAATATTAAAATAATTTATTTTCATGTTTTAATTGCATTTTGTAGTTATTGCATCAGAATTAATTTACCAGTTAATTATGTAATTAAAAAATATGATTTTTTATATAAAATTTATATATACAGTCTGTATATTCTATATAGAAATTGGTACATTTTGAATAATAAAATAATCAATAGAAATACTCATTTTATTTGATTATTTATAATTCATTCTAAAATAAAATAAAAATAGTTGGTATGTATGTACAAGATGTAAAGTAGTTACTTTAATAAAGTATTTTATGCTTTTATACTTACTTATTTTATGCATGTAATATGTCATGATTAATTTTACTAGATACAATAAATCAATAAACAAAATGTTTAATGACCGAGGAGTTTCCAAAAAATAATTAAATAAATTAACCCATTTTAGGGAAAAACAACAAAATGAATCACACGTACAATTGTTAACAGTTGCTTGGATAAGAGAGTGTGAAAATAAGCCGCATGATGCTTCACCATTCCAAATACATGACAAAATGTTTATAGCTTAAATGACATCTTTAGTCATCCTAAATTGATTTTGAAGTGCAACCGTACAGCAGTGAGTTGCTCTGAAGAGAAGCGTGTGACGATTTAATCCAGAAGAACTCGGACAAAAGCCTAAATTGCAAAGGATTATGGGAGCATGTGCGCGTTCGCGGGGGGACAGATGCTTGCCTCCGATAACAAGTGCATATTTTCTAGGGGTGGCAATCTTTGACTGTCTCACGATTCGATTCTGATTTTTGGGTCTGTCATTCGATTCAAAACGATTTTTTGATTCAAAATGATTTGATTAACTCTAGCTGTGCAAAGAATTGTCATGAACAGCATTGTCGGAATAAATGCTTATTTTTCAATGAAACTGTGTAAAAGTCAAAATTGGGATTCTGGGCAAAAGCAGTGGGACTCAGACAAGAAGTGAAAAAAATTGAAGAAAATATGGAGTTAAAAAAATAAGTATTGGGACACCTTACAAGTAGTGAAGTGTAGGAAAGTGTGGAGTGTTGGACAAATATATTGGAACACTACAGGATGTAAAAATATGAACAAAAGTATTGGAACATTATACAGGAAATCAAATCAAGTGTTGAGGAAGTGAAGAAAAAAAACGGTGTTTTGGACAAATATTTGGACCGGTACAGGAAGTGAAGAAAACTGATTTTGGACATAAGTATTGGGACAATACCAAGAAGTGAAAAGTGAATAAAATGTGATTTTGGACAAAAGTATTGGGACACTTACTGAAAGTGTCAAGTAGGAAATTGTGTAGTCTGGACGTGTTGCCATGTTGTGACAATTCTACCTTATGCATCAGTTTGTGTGTTGAAACATGTTTCCTTGCTGCAGTGTCCTATTTGTGGATATTTAGGGATGTTGTGCGTGTGCGCGCGCGCGACTGGGCTGCCGCCTCAGGACAGGGCTCCATTTAGACTTAATTTGCAAATCTTCCGAAACGTCCCTTCATCAAACTTTACCTCGGATCTTCTCCCAGCAGACTCGTCAGACTATGAAAGGGAAGGTTAATGAGGTCAAACTCTACGATGAATCATTTGTGACCAAGCACCTTAAAAGTGTCCACTTTTTCTTTCTTTCTTTCTTTCTTTTTTTTTTTGTTAACGAGCAACTTGTTTTTATACATGACTGCAGGCCATTTAAATAGGTACACAAGAGAATGAGATTGAGTAAAGAGATGGTGCCGGAATATGCATTTTGACTCATAGTCTTTGCAATGGTATTGTTCTTCAGGGGGTATTTATTTACTAACCTTTACACAATAAGAGTCTACCGGAACTAATAAACTAAGACCTCAAAACCGATCATTATTAATAGCGCATATTTCAAAAGTCTTACTTTGAACTTTGTTGCATTGTCTATCATGTGATCATGTACCTAATTTTGTGACCTATGACTGTGAATGTAATGGAGTACCCCCTTCCCGGGTTGAAAACGTAATTAAAAAACAGTCTTTGCCGCTGTGAGGTTGTCATGGTAGCTGTCAGTCAATTTGGCGTCCCGCTGACGGACGACGTCGACCACTCGCGGCTACGCAGGATGTCGCGCTCCGACACGTGCAGCATGTGGCGCCTGCTAATTGGGAAATATTACTGGCATTGAGGAAGGGGGCCAGGAAATTGGCGGCTCAGTTTCACACACCCCTTTCCACATCAATGCCTTTCAGACAGGACTGCAACTTTAATGTCCAGGGAGAAAAGGACTTTTATTTACCATCTTTGTTGCGTTTTGAGCAAGAATTTTCTTGCCTTTTCTTTTCACACAGAACCCAGAAAAGCACGACATCCGGCAAAAAAAACAATTAGATGTTGTTTATAATAATTTTCTGACATTGACAATTACTTGGGAGTTAAATTCCACACCCCTCTCCTGGTTTATTGCTGCTTCTTTCACATACGCTTTTTTCCCCAAAGGAAGCTATTGCGACGCTATGTACCTTTTTAAAGCTTCATGGAAAATGGATGGATGGATTCAACCACCCACGCCCGAGAATTCTAAATTTCGGACCTACTGCCCCACTTCTGATACTAGTACCTCCCATAGGTTTGAAATTTGCAGATTTACTTCAAACCTGCATTTCTTACTGGCGCCTTTCACACAGTTTTAATTGGCAGTATGAAAGGGGCCACTGAGTCATGTTGAGCCCATCTCATAAGGTTCTGGAATTTCGTCGCATCGTCAAAGCTCGGGAAATTTGCCGGTATGCTTTGATCCACCTTTCTGTATCGGTGGTACCTTTTCACACTGTACATCAAAACCTGAAAAAGGCGGAACTTGACTGGCTTTATAGTCAACATGAAAGGGGTTACTCACACACTTTGAACTCCACTTAGGGTTCTGTTACTACCTTCAAAGCTTGGAAATGTGTGTGTTTGTTTCTTCATTTGTGCCGTTCACAGCAAACAGCAACCAGAGAAAAAGGTGGAAAATTCCCGTTTCTAATATCAAGTGTGAAAGGGGATGCAAGCCCGGATGAGAAGAATTTCTGGCCTGACGTTCTACCTCTGATTTTACCATCAAAAGTGGGAAATTTGCAGCTTTACTTCAACCCACAATTCCTGGTTGACATGTACCTTTTATACAGAGTAGCAACCTGCAAAATACAGTTGCTGTGAAATTCCCAGCTTTTATATGCAGTGTTAAAGGGGCTACTGACTCTTCTCTAGCCCAGCTGAGAAGGTTCTGGATTTCTGCTTTGTTGTTCTCCTTCCGTTAGGCCTTCAAAGCATAGAAAATAACATTGGTGCCTTTCACGCAGAACACCAAAGGTGGGCCAACGCTCTTGGTTTAATCGACAACATAAAAGGGGATACTGGTTCTTGTTGAGCTCGGTTGGTTCTGGATTGTAGTGCCACTTACCACTATTGTTACAACATTTAAAGCCTGGAAGTTCTTTAGCCCGCATTCCTTGTCTGTGCCGTCCACGCAGAACAGCAACTGGGAAAAAGGTGGAAACGTTTCACCTTTAGCTTGTTTGACAAGGGCCTGACTCTCATCGAGACATAGACTGATAGTGTTCGTCTGGCTTTCTTGTCCAGTGTTCTGCCTCTCTTAATCCTGTCCAACCTTCCTAGAAATTCACTTTGATTTCTTCAACCCATTGTTCTTTGTCTGTGTCTTTTATACGGAAAGTCCACTTGTGAAAACGTTGAAAAAAATCCTGGCTTTTGGACTCAAGCTTGACTGAGAAGGTTCTGGATTGTAGACTTCAACCTTTATTTCTCTAGCAATACTTTCAATCCACCAGGGGAAAAAAAGTCAAATTCCCTTTTTTGTAGGCAGCGTGAAAGGGGCTATTGACTGGATTTCCAGCCCATTAACTTGATGAATGTTTGTTTAGGTGCTCGTTTCATTTTTTTTACAGTTTAATTCCTCAACTTGGCTTTTGATGTAAGAATCCATTCAGGGTTTGACGCTGTAAACCTGCCATTTTTTATTCCTCCACACTTGATCCACCTTGAGTTTCTTGGGCAGTAATCAATTAGCTGACCATTGACCTCCCTCTTTGCCTCGCCCACACAGGGTGATTGATGAGAGGGTCATTCCGATGATCATCGCTCTGTGATGATAACTGCAAAGTGAGGGGTAACGCGAGGGCAGATGGCGAGGAATAAAAGTTTGCCCGTGCGTCGGTGAGTTGATTTAATAACGGCTATTTAATATTTGCGCCAATGAGACGCAGGGACAAGCACGCATACTAAAAAGGAGAACGCTCACGTTCGCTTTGTTTGTCTGCTAACAACATTTCCTGATGAGCTGTTTGCTTCGATGATGAAGACGACCACACCGCCGCTTTATTAATAATGTCCACATTGTACACAAATACTCTTGATTTATTTTTTCAATATGAGTCTTTCATTAGCGACTGCATACATGTTGAGTTGTCATGTGCAATGCCGCCCACTATTCTTGCTTCTTTTTATTTGATTGAGAGGTGTTTAGAGTTGGAGAATATAGTAATCTTTTACTCCACTGTTGGTAGTAATACAGTTAACCTCCCTCCATCGCGGGTTCCAGGTTCATGGTCTGGCTATTAGCAGATTTTTTTGTAGTATACGAAGTTTGCAACTATTATGTTCTTTCTCAGGTTTATTTTGGGTGTAATTCCATTGTTGGACACTTGGTGGCAGCACACTATTTCGTTTTATTTGACACTACATTACAAAGTAGAGTGAGAACAAGAATGATCTCAAGCTCAGCCTAGTTTTTGCTGACGATTGACAATATTTTCACAGGCAACCGTGTGCTCGCTGTGAAAATGGGCACGTCTTCATTTTCATGCCAGGGCAAGTCTAGTTTAGCGTGTTTGTGGATTTGGTAGACCGTGCTACACCTCGATAGGCATTCTGGCATATTCTATTGCACCCCCCCGGCACAACTGGATATTTGGTGACCAAAAGTAGACTTGATTTTAGTTAGACAAGCTAAAAGGCGGTCCAAGTAGTGTAATGCAATTTTGGTGAATATGATCCAGGTGCAGGCAGACAGATCCTGATTTCCGTTGGCATGTGTGTTGGATGTCTTTGTATTTCATTCTTATATATGACAACTGTGTGGGACAATCTCTCTTAATCATTGTAGAAATCAATTCATTGAGCTAATTATTTAATTAGTTATTTCATTAATTATCATCATCTTAATGGGGAAGTCACCCCCCCCAAAATTCTTGATAATATGTTCTATTGATACCCCACTAGTCTAAATATGGTATTCTGGTTAATATCGCGTTGGTGGAATACAAGCAAAAAAATACAAGAAAGCAGCAAAATAGACGTTTTTATCCATCTCAGGGGGCGGCCATTTTTCCACTTGCTGTTGACTGAAGATGACCTGTGATGACTGAATGATCACCTGTTTTCTGAAGCTGAGCTGTGATTGGTTGTTACATGAGACCTGAGCAACATTGATCATCTTCAGTCAACTGCAAGTGGCAAAATGGCCGCCCCCTGAGATGGATAAAAACGTCTGGATTTTGCTTCATAACTCATATTCCACAAATGTAATATTAATCAGAATGTCATGTTTAGACTAGTGAGTGTGGCATCACATATAACATATTATTGTCAAGGTTGACTTCCACTTTAAAAAAACATTTGAATAGGTGACTGTTTATCCTCACACAACGGCGCAAATGCCCACGCCTACCAAAGCTAGTCAAAGAAAATACCAAAAGGAGGACAATACCACCCATGCGCACAGTTGGACTATGCTTTGGATTAGACTGCTTTAGACTTGCGCTGGTCATGAAAATAGGGCCCTGCCTGTCTGTCAAATTCTCTAAAATCCTGCTTTTCACAATAATAGTATCTAAGCGACAACTGTAAGTCCATTTGTAAATGTGATGAATGTCCATAATGTACACCTTTGGGCCTGATTATTGATGTATATTGTGAGATAAGTTTGTGAGTTTGGAAAAAAAATTATTTGTTTACTGTAAACACAGAGGGACGTTGGTACACTGTACAATAATTCTGCCTTATCCGTTGTTCTTGCCCTCTCTCATTTTATTGTTTGTTTTTAAATGTGTTTTTATTATTTATACCAGATTTCACTTCTTGAGGGCGTGGTCTCCCCTGTGCTTGGGGGCTTGGGGGGTGTTCACTGTGCTTCTTGTGTATTACATAACGCTTCTGACTATTCTTGCTACTGCTCACATTCTCACCAATTGATATCCTTCATCATCAAAAATCATTATCACTGCCTCTATGTAGACGTTATAGACTCAACTTTTGTTTTTATGCTACTTGCAACGCTGCTGACTATTACTGCTGCTTTTGACATTCATTCCTGTGTATAGCATGCACAGTAGGGGTGGGAATCTTTGAATGTCTCACGATTTGATTCAGATTTTTGGGTGTGCGATATGTGTGGATTTTCGATTAAGAATGATTTTTGATTCAAAATGATTTGATTGACAAAGATTTTTGATTCAATTTATAGATGTTTAAGGAATCGTAATGATCTACTCCAATCTGACTCGCTAATGCAAATTCGTGCTCCACTCACGGCACTTAAAAAATAAAAAATAAATTGGAATAACTTGATCGTGACTTTTTCCTTCTACTCTCTAATGTGTCTACAACTTAACAGTGTATCAGACCGCGTGGAACCACACTGCCCCTAAGTGGCCAAATCGGGTACAGCATGAACAGCGCTCCCAATTAAGGCACACACAAACAAAGGGAAGACAGTATAAAATAGTTTTTAAAAAATCGATTTTGGAACATTTAAAATCTATTCTGAATTTTACTAAATGAGAATCGATTTTTTTGGGCACACCCCTAATGCACAGTATTTATGTACATTTTCCCATTCGCATAATGCATACTTGTATTTATTCATCCACAATTTACGCATACACTCATTTAGGACGGGGGGAAAGTCGGCTAACTAAAAATATATACCTTGAAAATGTAATTACAAATTTTCAAACCATATTTATGGCATCTGCAACCAATGTTTGGCCACTTCCGTGTTTCCACATGGACATTTCCAGCGGCCAATGTCTATAGAGATGAAGATGCCTAGAGTCTGTGGTCTCTTTGGACTGAAAAAGGACACATGTAAGGTTTTATGTAATTACTGCAAAGCAAAGCTGGCAGAGATTAGAGACTTTAACATCCAATTACTCGTAATATAATCGATTTCTAAAAATATTCATTTGTGACAGCCCTACACTGATTGTACTCATTTTCAAAAAAGAATTTCCCCATGACTTGACAAATGATATGGTCTTCTTCTCGCTGATGTTGTCATCTAGTCGGCGTCAACATGTTCTACATCTGTATCATCGTGTACCTGTACGGCGATCTGGCCATCTACGCTGCAGCTGTGCCCATATCCCTCATGGAGGTGGCCTGGTGAGCATCCCTATATCACTTCCTCCCTTGCATTCATTGTCTTTTACTACGGTATAAAACTTGCACATAAAGTCATTTTATAGCTAGACCCCCCTAACCCGCAAGCCCCTCCTCCTCCATTTTGGAAGGCTCGTTCACTCGTGTGCGCTTTTGGCACGGCCGAGCGGCTCCGTCCTCAGCTCGCGCGCCCTCCTACATGGTTGTTGTTGTTTTTAAATATTTGTGGAGACAATAATGGCAAGCTGACTCCACGTGACCTCCCTCTGCTGCTGCTACTGCCGCCGCCGCTCCCGGGAATCTCGCTGGTGTCCACTGGCTTCCAGACACATTTTTATTGCCACAATGCTTTATTACGAAGACCGGAGTGCACAAATGCACATTGTTTTAGAGGCGTGATGGGAGCATGTCACACTGGTGCTTTGTCTCTTTTATCTTTTGAAAAAGGAAGACCACAATAAAAATAATAACATAATAATAATTTACATACAACAGACAATTAAGTACTCCAGCATAAATTAATACACTCCAATAAAAATTGTTAAGCATTTACACAGACAATAATGCTCATTTTTTTATTGACAGCTCTTAGAGAGGTATTATTGACAGGTTGAATTATGACTTGAGTTTCAAGCAACTGTGATAATGTGATAATTTAGAATGATATAGTCAGAATGAGGTTCAGATAACGGATGGGTGAATGGTTGGAGAACTATTCCGTATTGCTTTGAAGTGCCTCAAATTAAATTGCACTTTGTAAAAGCAGATAAAATTGAATAAGAAAACAGATGAATTAAAAAATAATTTAGATAAAACCTTAACATGGTTTCAATGCAAAAAAAAAAATTAAACAAATTAATTTACTTTGTTTCTGTTATTTCATTATTTTATAAAAATTCAATTTATTATTACTTTATTTCAATTTGGTTGTATATTTTGTATAATTTAAAATTCCATTTTTGAATTAGATTTTTTTTCCATTTAATTGTAATTTTAAAGTATTTTAAAAGTCTCCATTTGCATTTTCTTATGTTTTTAATTTAAATTAATTTTTTTGCATAAAATGTTTAGATTTTCTTAAACTGAAATATACTTTAAAGCATTTTAATAACGAACTTGTGTTTATTTATTCAGTGGAAACCATTCATGCAGCGCGGGAGCTGTGAAGTACAATGACACAGATGCATGCTGGGGCTCGGTGACCAGGAAAGATGCCTACAGAGTCTTTCTGGTGAGTTGTTGCGTCGTACTCCTGTGGTTATTTTCACCAACCTACAAGTGGCGTGGTACAGCATCATGTGACATGTCAGGAAGTGACAGGCATCTACAGACTTTTTTCTTCATGACGTCACTTTTATACTGTACTTGCAACAATGTTCTTGATGTTCTTTTAAACTGTGTGCATCACTCGCTGAAGGTTTTTTGCACCAAAATTACTTTATATAAATTAAATTATTTTTATCACTCCACCCACTTTTTTTGTTTTTCTGCTTTTTTCACATTTCTCCATTTCATTATTTTCATATTCTAATAATTGCCAGTTTTCCCAAAATTCCACATTTTCACAATAACCTTCCCAAATGTAATTATATATTACATATTATTTAGTATTTATCACATAAAATTCATAATTTTGGTTACAGTTTACATGACCTCTTCCTTTCACATTTCTCAACTGGTTTGAACCATTTGCATGGATTCAGCAGCAATAGTGGATACAAGAAATAGAAACATGTACACGTACATTGCACAAAATAATATTGTAATACTGAAATATTGTCAGTGCTTTTATGCATTAACTATCCGATCCAATCTATCAGCAACGTTATTTTGAGTGCTGATTGTTAATTTTGACGTTTTCGAGCTGATTAATGTAATTTAATAGACTTGGGTTTGATATTAGGGTGAAAACAATTTGTATTTTTTATTTTAATTGTATTTATTTGTGTTTGTTAAAACCGTATTTCATGATTGGGCATTCAAGACTCTAAATCAGTGTTTTAAGTGGGAAAACTCCCCTAATTCCACTATATATATATATATTAGTGGTGTGAATTGTCTAGTACCTGCTGATTCGATCTGTATCATGGTTCATAGGTCACAATTCGATTCGATACCGATTAATCCTGATCCAAATCTATAAGTCGATAAGTGCGATTTTTTTTTTAACTCAATAGTGCGATTTAGAAAATAGTAATCAGTAAACTTGAACATGTAAAATTTGTTTATATATATATTTAATTTTATGTGGATATTTTTTCCGTTCTTTGCACGTTGAGAAGTACCTGAACGCTCAAGGGAGATTTTTAAAAGTGCCGGAGCTCCGTACCGGTGCGTTCCGGCCCACTTGAAACACTGCTCTACGTTTAGATATTGTTAATAAATGACTTATAATGACCACTTATAATTAATAATAGTCATAATAAAAAATAAAAAAATCCTGTCAACTTTCAACATTTTTTCAAGTTTTCTGCATTTCCATAATCAAATTTCTAAATAAAAGGATATTTAACATATTTACTTTCGCCCTTCACATTTCTAGATTCAAACTACTCTAACTTGGAACTGTTCAACAAATTGAGGAAATGTATGGACTATTTATTATAACATCACAAAGTTACCAGATTTTACCAGAGCATTGCCAAGTAATTGTTTCACCTACTTGACCCCTTTTTCTGCATTTCTTGACCAATTTAAACCATTCTAACTTAAAGTCTCTCAATCTACTTCTCAATTATTTGAAAAGCATTTCAATTCAGTGTCAACTCTTCAGCATTCACATGCAGCTTCTACAGAAATGGCATTCTCTAGTTAGATTTTGTTCTTGGTTTTTGCTCCTTTCCCATGGTTGTGCGACACTCCTATCCATGACATCCATGTTTTATTTGAGTTGGCCTTTCAAGTAAATAATACACCACTGACTGAGCATTGTTTAAACATCCAGCAGCCTCCTGTTAACGCGAATAATACTCACTTCCTCCTACACCTCTTCGTTCCTCGCCAGCGTTCTAAAGAGACTTGCCAGACTGTCTACTGACTAGATTAAATAATTGACCACTCCCTATTGGGGAGTAGACGTGGGGTGGGAAATCCATGAAAAACTTCCTTGCGCTGCATCCAAGCAGACTCCTCTGAATCCCATCTGAGATCTCCAAGGTCATAATGTCCCTCCGGTCTTCAAAGCGGCCAAAAGTTGGCGAGCCATAAAGCGGTCTATCTGCTGTTTCGCTTAGTCATTGGTGTCGCAGACTGGCAAACGAAAGAGCCAGAAGGAATTAAATATGCCAGTCAGTCTTGGATGGACCCCTGGAAATGACCCTAAAATGGCTGCATCAAAGCAAAATGGCAGACTTCCTGTGTCTTTAATATCCTCTATTATTCATGCTTGACTACTCATGTCTAGCAAATTTTGTGATCCAAGTGAAATTACCTTCAGGGCCCAAATCTTAAGAAAAAAAAATCAGGTTCGACGCAACTGAGTCAATTGACCCTAAGAAGGTCATTTCAAATTACAATGGTTGTATTCCTTTGTCTTTTTTAGACTTTTTTTTTTGTGGGTTTATTAACTCTTTGACTGCCAGACGTTTTCAGAAAAGGGATGCCGTCAGTGCCAGCCGATTTAAGCATTTTGACTGATCTTTCAAGGTCCACAGAAAATGTTCTGTTTGGACTATGGAAACACACGTACTACCAAAGGAAAGATTGGACTTTCATCTTTCATCAGAAAAAAAAAGTTTGTTTCTACCTTATTCCGTTCTTTAGTAATCAACAATAGAAAATGGTTAGTTTGACCCAATTTCGCCTGTTTTGGACCAAAATACGGAGAAATCAAGCTTTTAGTGAAACGATATTATTTCATGCATTCTAGTGAATTTTACACTTCTTTTTGTCCATGAATGATGCCACAAACACCTAAATAGTGCTTTACTTCTATAAAACACTACCACCAAGAATGAAAAAGTGTTTTTTGATAGCAAAATTCGTTTATTTACATTCAACAGTGTAACAATTTGACAACAATTTGGCAAACTATTTACAAATGTGTGCAACTGTGGTGCTATTTACAAATATGTGGATGTTTCAACGACAGTTTTTCTTTTTGTAACACTCTCCTGCGTGCAAAGAGACGCAACAGCATTTGCACAACAGATTGCCTCTTCGCGTGCAAAAGCTCCACTTTCTTGCAGGCCGTTTTTTCCGGGGAATAGCAAGTATATGCTGCAGTGTGTGTTGCCATAAAGTCTAATATCAGGATCATGCTACGGTTACGTTACGGTGATGTTACGTTGTGGCTTCCTCATGTCCTTCGGTTGCTATACCGAGTGGTAGATGTTCTGATCCATTTTATCCACTCCATTCATGGTGGCATCGTAGTCCAGAAACAGTGTCTTCTCCGTGATCAGACTGTACCCGCTCCTCCGATGAATATGCATTGGACTCGGGGTACTCTTCATTGTCCGATCGAATGTCCGCTTGTGCAGCTCCGCGTTTTCCGGCGTTAGCAGCGCTAGCCGGTGAGGCTTTATGACGAGAGAATAACGGCCGCGTCAATGCTTCCAACTCCGGCGTCAACCTCGGGAGTGACCATCATCATCATCATCAATGTGCATTGGTCGATGCTTTTCGACTACTCTCCATCGTCCGATCGAATGTCCGCTTGTGCAGAAGTACCCGGCCGGCTATTGTGCGCGTTTTCCGGCCTTAGCAGCGCTAGCCGCGCTTAGCCGGTGAGGCTTACTACGTGATCGTAAACACGTCAAGGCTTCCAACTTTGGCGTCAAGCTCGGAGTCATCATCATCATCATCATCAATCTGCATTGGTCGATGCCAACTCTCCATCGCCCGATCGAATGTCCGATTGTGTAGAAGTACCCGGCCGGCTATTGTGCGCGTTTTCCGGCCTTAGCAGCGCTAGCCGCGCTAGCCGCGCTTAGCCGGTGAGGCTTACTACGTGATCATAACAGTCACGTCAAAGCTTCCAACTTTGGCGTCAAGCTCGGAGTCATCATCATCGTCGACATCAATGCGCTTTTTAGTATTGATTGATGCTTTCCGTCTTTGAAAAAAATGCTCAAGCGTGAGCTGCTTGTAACCGGTTGCTTGGTCAAGCCATTGTGGCTTGGATCAGCCATTGTCTCCTCAACACTCTAGCTCCGCCTCACGTCTTCTACTGACGCCCACGGTGGGCGGCCCATCCAACCTTGTGCAAAGAGAGTCATCGCTGCCCTCTAGGGGCCAAAACGAGTCTTTTACTATTCAGATATGCCTGATACTTTCAGCACAGCTGCCCAAGGCTTTCCTGCACCCGTTTTTGAAAAAAAAAACAAAAAAACATAGGGGACGTCTTTTAACGTCCTCGGCGCCCTTCCCTAGGTTTATGCTAAACGTTTTATAACGTTTATGGCAGTCAAAGAGTTAATGCTACCTACCAAATTTCATGTTGCCAAGTGATTTTTGTTTCTGGGGCTGAATTTTCAAAGGAAATTCAGTTTTTCCCCCCTTTGATGTCAAATCATTAACCCATTTGCTCCCAAAAACGTATAAATACGTTCTATTTTAAATGTTTTAAGTGTCCCAAAGACGTATTTATATGTTAAATGTTTTTTTTATGCTAGAGCATACAGAAGGCTTTGATGCAGCCTCTCAACTGCAGAGAACGGTTTAAGCAATGGTAGTTATTATAAAAACGGCCAGCAGGTGGCAGCAGAGTATAAGAGATCAACCAGGGCCATGTTGCAAACAAGCTGATTTACCCACAGTTCTAAACAGATTTGTGAATAATCATGAAACTTAGCTATATTCTAATGCTAATTGCTGCAAAATGGAAACAGAAAGAAATATTTTTTTCCCTGATGAAAGAAAAGACTCTAATCTTTCTTTTGGTAGGTTCCATGTTTTTATAGCAATAGAACACAATATTCTGTGGGCCTTGCAAAATCAGTCAAAATCCAGTAAAACAGCCGGGAGCAAAGGGGATTGCTTCAGTCAAATTGGCTGGGAGTGAATGAGTTTAATTCAAACCAAAATGGCAGACTTCCTGTGTCTTTTCAGGCCAGGCTATTGATACGTTCTTGTTGCTACTTCCATGGTCATTTCAAATTAAAATGGTTGTATTCCTCTGTCTTTTCGGACATTACTTTTTGAGACTTTTTTTTGTGGGTCTATTAACTCTTTGACTGCCAGACGTTTTCAGAAAAGGGATGCTGTGGGTGCCAGCCGATTTAAGCATTTTGACTGATCTTTCAAGGTCCACAGAAAATGTTTGGACTATGGAAACACACATACTACCAAATGAAAGATTGAACTCTCATCTTTCATCAGAAAAAAAAGTTTGTTTCTACCTTATTCCGTTCTTCAGTAATCAACAATAGAAAATGGTTAGTTTCACCCAAATGCTCTTGTTTTGGACCAAAATACGGAGAAATCAAGCTTTTAGTGAAACTAACATGCACTCTAGTGAATTTGACACCTTTTTTTTCCCATGAATGATGCCACAAACATCTAAACAGTGCTTTACTTATGTAAAACACTACCACCAACAATGAAAAAGTGTTTTTTGATAGCAAAATACGTTTATTTACATTCAACAGTGTAACAATTTGACACAACAATTTGGCAAACCATTTACAAATGTGTGCAACTGTGGTACTATTTACAATTATGTGGATGTTTCAACTACAGTTTTTCTTTTTATGTAACACTCCCCTGCGTGCAAGGAGACGCAACAAGATTTGCACAACAGATTAGTTTCACTGCGATTGCCCCTTCGCGTGCACTTTCTTGCCGGCCGTTTTGTCCGGGGAATAGCAAGTATATACTGCAGTGTGTGTTTGGCCATGTTGTCATCAAGTCTACTCTCAGGATCATGATACGGTTACGTTACGGCGGTGTTACGTCTGGCTTCCTCATGTCCTTCAGTTCCTATACCGGGTGGTAGATGTTCTGATCCATCTCATCGTCCGATTGAACGTCCGCCTGTGCTCGGTTGTGCTCCGCGTTTTCCGGCTTTAGCATCGCTAGCCGGTGAGGCTTTATGACGTGATCATAGCCGCTGCTTCAACGCTTCCAACTTCGCCGTCAACCTCGGGAGTCACCATCATCATCATCATCATCAATGTGCTCTTTGGCACTGGTCGATGTTTTTCGACAACTCTTCATCGTCCGATTGAACGTCCACTTGTGCAGAAGTGCTCGTTTTCCGCCGTTGGCATCGCTAGCCGGTGTGGCTTTACGACGTGATCATAGCCGCCGCGTCAACGCTTCCAACTTCGCCGTCAAGCTCGGAGTCACCATCATCATCATCGTCGTCATCAATGCACTGTTTAGCATTAGTCTATGCTTTTCGTGTTTGAAAAAAATGTTCAAGCGTGAACTGCTTGCAACCGTCGCCATTGTTGCTTCATCAGCCATTGTCCCCTCAACACTCTAGCTCCGCCTCACGTCTTCTACTGACGCCCACCCAATCTTGTCCAAAGAGAGTCATCGCTGCCATCTAGGGGCCAAAACTAGTCATTATACTAACTAGATCTGCTTGATACTTTCAGCACAGCTGGCCAAGGCTTTCCTCCACCCGTTTCCAAAAAAAAACAAAAAAACATAGTGAACGTCTTTTAAAGTCTTTGGCGCCCCTCCGTAGGATTTTACTAAGCGTTATTTAACGTTTTTGGCAGTAAAAGAGTAATAGCTGTACCTACCAATTTTTATGTTGCTAAGTGAAAAAGGCTTTGGGTGCTGTCCCACCCTCCCGAAAAACAAACAAACCCTGCAGGGCACATACATGTAATATATTTCAGGATCAGCATGACACGTAAAAGTGGCCGTAATTCCCGCTAATTTGTGCTGGCCTAAATGAGTCTGCGTCTGATTTATGTCTTATTAGATGAGAAATATGGCGGCGGCGTTGAAGGGGACACAAAACGGTGGGAATAAATCATACGTCAAATGGCGAGTGTCGGCGGAATGTAAATGAGCCTTCTGCCGCTGCCGTTAATGTTTAACAATCAGACCGTGAACGCGGGCCGACGATAGATGCGGCGAACATAAAAGCATCCTGGTTTATTAAGGAGTCGAGTAAAACGAGACGACTACACCGGCGTCGGGGCCATAAATCTTTGGCTTCTTAGAGGATGCTTAACGTTGTCAGTCATCATCCCGCTGCTGTGTTAACTTCCTCCTCTCTCTATCTCAGGTTAAATTTTGTTGTACGAGTGTGTGTTGTTACACTTCGTTCCCAACGAATGGTGATGATTTGTCCTCTCGCCGTTGATAAGAAGTCACTTTGCAAAAGGTTGAGATGAGGAATTGGTGGTCATTTTTCATCCAAATTGTTCATTTTCAAATGGGTTAATAGACACTTTGATGTCTTTGGTCTTATTTTGGAGGCTGCCGCCCTCTGGCTGAACTTGAGCTTCTCGTTTCCCTCCCCTTCAGACAGACCATTGGTTAACGGCAAGTTTTCTTAAACACAAAAATATCTCAACCACAGATGATCAAGATTAAGGGTAATACATTCCAATTGTTACTTCTTTTTTTTGGTGTGTTCCCATTGGTTCATTTTCATTGATACGTCTTCATTGGTAAATTCACATTTGCACTTTCTATTTGTATATTCTTATTGGTACGTTCTGTTGTACGTTAGTATGTTGCCATTAGTATTTTGTATTTGCACATTTCCCTGGTATTTTTGATTGGTACATTGCCTTGGGTGTGTGACATTAATACAAACCATTGGTACGCTCTAGTGGTGCGTTCCATTACTACAGTACTTGGATTGATGCCTTTTTTTTGGTACATATCTTCTGGTACCTTCGATTGGTTTGTTCCCATCTGTACGTTCCATTCGTAGTTGTTGTTGGTTATTGGCAGTTTGGCACGATCATTCTATTGGTAAACAGCAATGATAGGTTCTATTGCTACATTGCATTAGTACATAGCCTTCATGAGTTCTATTAGTATTTTTCACTTCGTATACAGTAGTTGCATTTTATGTTCGTTTCCACTGGCACTTGGATTGGCATATTCCCATTGGTACGGTTTCAATGGTATTTTCGATTGGCATGTTCTGTTAGCGTTTTTTATTGTTATATTCAATTGGTACCTTCCATTTGTCTGTTTCACACAAACCATTGATGCATTACGTTGGCACATTCCATTAGTAAAGTCAATTGGTACACATAGCATTGGTTGGTTATTTGTACATTCCGTTGGTAAAGTCATTGATGCGTTCCGTTGCCAATCTTTTGCGGTCTGCGTGCAGCTTTTCAACAATTAAACATTTCGCATCGTTGTACTTTTCTTGGATCTCATTAGATTTACATTTCATACAGATGTGTGTTACGGATTGACACACAGACTAATTAGTGTGTGCGCTAGCTTTTGCTACTTCATGTGACACAACAAAAAGTGCCCAAGCCGGGTAGAAGCTGCTAAGAGGATCAATTGGCTGTGATTTTCCACACTGATTGATTCCACAGAGGCAGCATGGCGGGACTGTGGCAGGAGGTGGTTGCGTAACTACGCCATCCGCCGTTGATCTCGGCCTCTTTAGCGTCGCTATGATTGAAAAGATTAAGACGCGGGTGGCGGCGTTTTCCAGTGGGGGGGGTTTGTCATACGCCCTAAGATTCCAATTAAACCCTGGCACGTCCTTGATTGTCCCCTGCCTTTGGCGCATTGAGCTCGCCAAGCGACGGGCGGCGGGCGCCGCCTCATGCCTTTTAACGCCTGATTTATGGTTCCCCTGTGTGGGGAAAAAAAAAAAAATCAATGCACTATATGCACTTTATGCTTACGCCGCATTGTTGGCAGCTTATCTTCATGTAGATGTTTCCATTACATTGTGTGGCCGCTGTTCCACGTGTTGGGGAAAAGTTAATTTAAAGCTAGACCCACACCCCAGCCCCATCCCCTACACCCCTGTGTACGGCTTTGCTGATTAATAACCTCACAGCTAAATGTTTTATTCCGAGGAGCCTCATTGACCTTCATTCCTTATGGGAGCCGCCATTTTGGATCTTGGCCACACACTTGCTGCCTTTGTCCTGTTGATGGTGTGTGCGTGATAAGGCTGTGTAAATGTGGTCCACTGTAACATATTTAAATCATAATCACTTATACCTTTTAATGCTCAATACACCTCTAATATATAATAATTCATGACAAATTTAATAACACATTGATTGATTTAATTCCATATATAATTAATACATGAAACATTTAATTAATTGACGCATTTGATGGTGTATTCATTTATTTAATTTGAGCAC
Organism: Leptonotus elevatus; assembly: GCF_054856555.1. Lineage (NCBI taxonomy): Eukaryota > Metazoa > Chordata > Actinopteri > Syngnathiformes > Syngnathidae > Leptonotus > Leptonotus elevatus. Next base: position 30,567,118 of record NC_141239.1, on the reverse strand, counting down.
TTTTGGTCCTCCATACGTTAATCTTTGTCATATTTGTACATGTCTTTAGTTCCTGACCGAAAAACGGCCACAAGAGCAGCGGCCGATACCAGTATCGATTACCGTCGCGAGTACAGATACCTTGAAATATGACCTGGTATTGGACCGATACTGACACCTGTTATCGGTACTCGCCCATCCCCAGCTCTTTTAATCGCTGTATTGAACAAACGGTAACAAAATACAGTCATCAATCATGCTTAGCACACCGACTGGTAGTTTCAACTGACATCATCACTGAACACCTGTGAGAGAGTAAACCTCATGATAAGTGAGTGATTACTGTGTTTACATAATATTTTATACATGTACACATCTAATGTGCCATATTTATGTGTGGACCAAATTTATATTATATTGAATGCTGTGTGATGTAGCATATTTATAATATATTTAATGACAAAACCCTCTAAGACTCTATACTTAGGTCATATCTAATGTTCCGTATACTTCCAATTTGGCATATTTACACCCATTTAATGTTCCATACACCTGTAATGTAGCATGATTATGTCCTGTGCGCTTGACCTTGACCAGCAGTGCAACATCTGCGGCATGTTTAAGTAGCAGAAGGCATTATTGAATTGAAGAAGTAGTTTGACACGGCGGTGCAGTGCAGCGCTGTGCTGTGAGGAGACATCCACCGTGCAGTTGGGTTGATGAAGATTATCGCAGCAGGTGCTAAAGTTGTTTAAGCCACAGGGGGTGGGAGAGCACAAGGAGAACTCAAGGTCATTCACGGATGAGTGACAAGCTACTTAAGAAAATAAAAAAAAGACATTGTGGAACGCAATTCGTTCCTGGATTTGTTGGATTTCAAAACAAGCTTCCCTTAGGAAATGATCTCAATTGCTGGGTCAAGCTTGTTTTTTAATTATTATTATTTTTAAAGATTTAATCATCAGCACAATGTTGGAATTCTGATCGGTAGTCTTCATTAATGAAGCTGCAGAATTATTCATCGTTCTCGTCTGCCGGCGCTGCATTGACCTCGTGAGCCGTCCTCCGGCATGACCCTGAGCTCATCGTTTACGAGGATTTCCATCACGCTGCTTAAATGCCCCGAGAAGTGCGATCCTTCCTAAAATTATCAGCTTTTCAAATCACATTTTGAGAACTTTCCAGCAACGTGCACATTTCAGTGTTAATGTGTCAAACCATGATAAAAATGGTAAAGCACATTGTTCTATCTTAATAAATACTGAAGGTGACAAATTATTTTGTTCTCTCCTAAAATAAACACTTATCTCTGCTATTCGACTTCAATCTGGCAATATTGTGACTTTACCATTGCTGTATTTATTATAACTTTATTCTTTTAAAATGGCACATTTTAAGATGACATTTTCTCATGTGACAACACTTTTTCTCATAATAATTTACTTTTCAAAACTTTTAAATAACTTTTTCTAAAAATATTAGAACTTATACACTTGTACTATGACAGTTTTGTTTTGTTTCATTTAAAAGTATCTCTTTTTCTGGTATGCCAACTTTTTTGAACTCCTAATATAAATTTTACATTTAAAAAATATATGCACACTGCAGTATATACTTGCTATTCCCCGGAAAAAACGGCCGGCAAGAAAGTGTAGCTTCTGCACGCGAAGAGGCAATCGCAGTGAAACTAATCTGTTGTGCAAATCCTGTTGCGTCTCCTTGCACGCAGGGGAGTGTTTCACAAAAAGAAAAACTGTCGTTGAAACATCCACATAATTGTAAATAGTACCACAGTTGCACACATTTGTAAATAGTTTGCCAAATTGTTGTCAAATTGTTACAGTGTTGAATGTAAATAAACGTATTTTGCTATCAAAAAACACTTTTTCATTCTTGGTGGTAGTGTTTTATAGAAGTAAAGCACTATTTAGGTGTTTGTGGCATCATTCATGGACAAAAAGAAGTGTAAAATTCACGAGAGTGCATGAAATAATATCATTTCACTAAAAGCTTGATTTCTCCGTATTTTGGTCCAAAACAAGCGCATTTGGGTGAAACTAGCCATTTTCTATTGTTGATTACTAAAGAACGGAATAAGGTAGAAACAAACTTTTTTTTTTCTGATGAAAGATGAAAGTTCAATCTTACATTTGGTAGAACATTTTCTGTGGACCTTGAAAGATCAGTCAAAATGCTTAAATCGGCTGGCACTGACAGCATCCCTTTTCTGAAAACGTCTGGCAGTCAAAGAGTTAAAAGAAGCAAAACTCTAACTACTGTGATAGGAAATGAAACAAGTAAAATGATGAAATAATCAAAGATAAAGAAAAATGGAAATGAGAAACTGTCTTAAACGAGGTGATGGAATTTCCTAATCAGTCGAACATGGTACCCAACATTTAACCTAATTGCTTGCACCAATTTGTACAATCTGGTTAATATTTGCAAAGTTGCACTTATAGATGGTCTAGTGTTGGCTCAAGACGCAGACCTTAACCAGGGTTAAAGTTAAAGTACCACTGATTGTCACACCCATCTAAGTGGGGGGCAAACCTCATTCTCCGGATTCAACCTGTTGGCTGCGGAGAGGCCTTTTTGGTTGGGGCCTCAAAGCTCCGCTCTGAGCGCTGCGATCCGTTTCGCTGCACCTGTCGCAAAAGCCATGGCTTCCGTGAGTTTGTCGCATCTATTGGTCACGCGAGCCGTGGGCTCGCCCTTTTCTTGCAGCCGTGCCAGATGAAGCGTGGACCCCCCACAGAGCAGGGAAGCCAGCAGCCAGGAGAGCGTCGAAAGGGAAAGAGAGCAAAGAGGAAGTACAAGCAAGGGAGTCTGCCTTTTTGTAGTGGGCCGACTCGCGTCCTCACCAAGGGTGCGGTCTCTGATTCCTACAGAGACCCAGGTGGAAATTTACCAGTCTTGGGGTGAATTTTGGTGAAGACTCATCAGATGAAATTTGGATCCCATGTTGACCTAGGTTATTCAATCAATCTAACACATACAAACACATTAAGGCCCGGTCCAGACGGAAGCAAAGCCGGCTTCGTTCCTCAAACAAATCTTGTACACACAGAAGCATTTTAAGACTTGCGTGTGTCCAGAAGAAGACGCTGAGGACGTTTAATGGCTGTAATGTATATGCCAAGCCTGGAGTAGCCCTGTGGCGTTGCCACAGGGAGTTAACGGAAAGCGAAGAAGACGAACACATTTTCCCCCTAACTTTATTGCAATCTACAAAACAAACATGGCTTTACATGTATCAAAACAACACGAAAAAGACAAACACGGGAGAAGTGACAATGGCGGGTGATTCAAGTACAACACCGCTTTTTTAATGTGGGAATAAAGAAGCTAAATATTTTGCTGCAAAAACATAAGCAAGCGAAGGAGGCTGCGCAAAACGACTACGACGCGGCTATCCGCCATTGTTGTTGACAGACTGACGGTTCGCGCACAGTCACGCATACGTCATCAATCTGCGACAATGCGTCGTCATTGAGCTGCAACCATTACGTCATCACTGGAGGAGTATCCTGCATATGGTGTCCAGACGGACGCGTACATGGCGCGTTTTGAAATATTTCCACTCTGGAGCCCAGTTTCAAAAGTGATCGGTTTCCAGCTCCGAAATCGCGCCATCGTGTGGACGAACGGCCTAAATGGTAAGAAACTTGTAAGGATACATTGAAACTAGCTTTCATGTGGACGGGGCCTCAAACGGTAGTGCCCAAGTCCTGTCCTCGAGAGCCCCTATCCAGCCTGTTTTCCATGTCTCCCTTCTTCAGCGCAGCTGAATCTTTTTTTTTCTTTTTTTTTTTTCTTTTTTTTTTTTCTTTTTTTTATCTTCTTTTTTATTAAGAGCTCAGTATTGTTCATTCGGAAATGTCATCATCATTGCTCTTTTTTTTTTTTTTTTCTTCTTTTTTTTTTAAATATATATATATATATATATATACACACATATACATACATATATACATATATATATACATACATACATACATATATATATTTTTTTGTGTGTGTGGATGAGTATGTGCGTGCGTGCGTGCGTGCGTGCGTGCGTGCGTGCGTGTGTGTATTTGTTAGCTCACCAGAAAACCTATTAGAAAAAAAATCTCATACCGTTCACCTAAATCGAACACCAGGAGACCCGAGGGGACCGAAGAAAACCAAGGAAGGTGAAATCCAGCACCGACCAGACACCCCCCACCAGAACTCCTCCCCAGCCCAAGAAACATCCAGACCCCAACAAATCCAAAAAACATAAAATCAGGGAGGCCTCAAGAGACCAACGGAGAGACCGAGAAAAGGAAGGAAGGACAGACGAAGCCGCGTGAGATCCGAGACACCAGCCTCCACCGATTCAATAACCTGAGGAGGAAACAGATTGTGTCTGAGTTTCGGTAGATGCTGGTGTGGTGGATCTGGCATGCATGAAAATCTCCACCAAAGAGGGGAGCCGTCGACCCCCGCCGGAACAGAGCAAGCGCAACACCTCAGGGCCCCCCAGGCCGCGGCAGCGCCAAAGGACGACCCCCGGGCCCCACCAGGGCCACCGGCCGGAGAGCAAACCCAGGAGCAGGAGCGCCCCCCGCCCCAACACGGCCCGCGCCCCCGGCCCAACGCAGCAGGACGGGGCACTGCAGGCCCACCAGGCACCCCACCGGCCCCCAACCCCCGCCCCCCCCACGACCCCCCGCCCCCCATCCACCCCCCCCACCCACCCCACCAGGACCCCGGCGGGCATATGGGACCCGTCCGGCGGGGCGATAGGGCTCGCCCCCCGGATACTGGGTCCCGCCCGAGGTGTCAGGACGCCCACCGGAGCGGGGCGGGCACGACACCAAACCCCAGCCACCCCCGCCGGCCCCCATAGCACCGAGACCCGGGCCATGGATGGAGCCCCCGGCCCAGGGGAGGGGAAGGAAGGCGTACCGGGGAAGGGGAAGGGAGGAGGGAAGGGGACGACAAGAAGGGCAGGGGGCAGCGGCAGGGACGCAAGGAGAGGGGGAGAGGAGGAGGAAGGGCGACGAGGGAGAGGGGACAGGGAGGCGGAGGACGGGCGGGGAGAGGCGAGGAGGGAGAGGCAGCAAGGGGGAGGAAGGGGGAGGGGAGAGGGAACCACCGGGCACCCCGGCGGCCCACAGGCCCCGAACCGCGTCGCCGGGCCCAGAGCGACGGACCGCGCCGGAACGGCGCCGCCCCCGACACCAGGGAAAGCCCCGCAACGCAGCACCCCCCAAGAGACCCAGGGAACGGCCAAGACGCAGCCGCCACCTAGCAGCCAACAGAGGGGCAGACCCGCCCACTCCCCGCCAGGGGGGACAGCACCCACAGAATTAACCCACTGGCATGCCGTGAATCCGAATATCAACCCCTGGTGCCCATCGGAGGTGAATCCGCTCGATCCCGCTGGCAGCAGCCGGGTTCCTGACTATAGAAACACAACCATTAGTTACAAATTGCCTAATACAGAAACATCAATGCAAGTTATAACGCTGCTGTGGCTCTCGCTAACAGGCAGAATGAATCTGCTGACGCAGCTGAATCTAATGATCAGCTAATCGGGAAGCTTTGCAGAAGCCTGATAACGATCCTGATCATGAATCAGGTGTGTTAGCGGAGAGATAACATGGAGAACAGGCTGGATAGGGGCTCTCGAGGACAGGACTTGGGCACCCCTGCGTTAAAAGAAATGTTACCTAGCTTACAAATGTCAAAACATGCACACACACATGAAAGTTAAGTGGAGAATCTGCCACTGCAATACAACATTTTCATGACACTTAATGGAGTCAAAATGTCAAAAATGGCAAAAACATTTAATAATTGTTCTGTTGCAAAATAAAACCCTGTCAGGTTTCTGAGAAGGTATTTGTGTGTGTGCGCGTGCGCGCGCGAGCGTGCGTGTGTGGATGTGTGTGATATACTGCTTACTAAAATAGAAAACGTGCACATTATCATATCTAATACATTTGTGAAGCACTGCACTTAGAGTATTCATCACCTCCAGTCCATACATGAGTGAAGATGAGTGCTTATTCTTGTTTATGCGGCTAAATGAGGGATGAAAAGTCGCTTTGTTTTTTTTAACCTTCAGCCGGTTGACAAGCTGATCACTGATGAAGGTGACATCATCAGCGTCAGTGTGCTAAATGAGACGTTTCTCCTCTGTCATCCACAACACCTGCTCACACAAACCTGAGAGGCCAACAAACACACACAGACACACACACACACACACACACACGCAGAAATCTGAGCTAGTAAATGTGTAACGTGGACGTCCGCATGACATGTTCCAATTTTCTTCTGTCAAATGCGCAAACAGGACAAAAAACAGACGGAAGGAAACGTAACTGGCAGGGACGTCAACCCACTTTAGTTGAGCAACACGAGGCAATGTGACACTTTTCTCTCCCCTGGAAGTCATGGAAATAGTCATTGACTATAAGTGCATGGCAGTGTTTTGGGTAAAAAAAAAAAAAGTTAGCAGCCAATGTTAATGTGGAAAAAACCTTTGGGATAAAGGTATCTTTGTCATAAAAGTGTCAAGATTGAACCATATTTAACTCTTTCACTGTCATTGACGGCTATAGACGCCAACAATTAATTTGAACCATTTCTATTAGTTTAACTTTTTTTTCCACTTTTGTTAACAAGAGTATGAAAACCTAGAATTGTTTTTATTGTACATTTAGAACAGATATCAAACGTGTTATTAATCGTTAGTTAATTAGTAGTCATGCGGTTAATTACAATTTAAAAAATGTAATCGCCTGACGCCCCTAATTAAAAAAAAGTTTTTTATAAAAAATTAGGGGCGTCAGGCGATAATTATTTTTTTTATTGTAATTAATCGCATGACTTATATAGACTGACTCACGATTATTCACATTTTTTTTCTAGGTTTTCATAAAAAATGAAACTAAATGAAAAAAATGTTAAACTAATAGAAATAGTTCACATGAATCTATAACGTCTATAGCCGTCAATGGCAGTGAATGAGTTAATATAAAAAATGTATACCTTTGCGACATGTCTTGTTTAACATTGTCACATGTAAAAGTTTACGACTGTTTATATTCACACATTTAATTATTGATAATCACAATGTTATTGATACAATCATTGTATTTACAATTTTTTTTACATGTATTATTTTGACACCCAAACTGAAATCATGGCGTTCATTTCCATATTTGTTACTTCAGCTGCCATCCATTTGTGGTAGTGATCGAGTTGCGCGCCGTTCTTCCTCCTCCTCGCTGTGTGAGCCGCGGCGGCCAGCCGGCGTCTTCGTCTCACTCGGTTTGTTTTGCCCATTAAGACGTTGGCCTGCCCGCTGGGCATTTATGGCCCACTTTTTGCTCTTGCGTCTTCTCTCTTCCTCGTCTTCTCTGCTTCCTTCGTCCACTTCACTCTGCACATTTTCATTGTCACGGGCAATAATCCTTGCTGACTGGGTTTGGTATCATTAAGGATAAACAGAAGTTTTGGGGGGACCATAAATTTTCTGTGTTCGTAAACGATATGGAAAGGTTTGGTCTGTTTAGCAGGCAAATGGCAATCCAACTATTAATCATAGTAGACATTTGCATGTAAGCAAATCAAAAGGTGTCTCATTGCCACTGCTAATCAAGGGGGACCTCAAATCAAGAAAGTTGCCACATAAACATCGATGAAACTAAATAGTTGCACAGCTACTTGTTTTTGCCTCGCTGTTGTTTGAAACCCTAACATGGGCTTCAAACCCTAACTTGAACCCCTAACAAAGGCTTGAATCTCTACTTTGAAAGCAGAACCCTGGTTTGAAACACCACTTGAATGATGGATGGTGAGCAAGTGTCATATCATGTCATTCTCGTAAATAAACAATTCAGTGCAGTACACACAAGAGTGACCGACAGCCATAATCTTCGCTGTTAGTCACCATTTCTAAAACCCATTAATCTCTTATCATCAAATTAAAACTTGTTACAAATTGAGCTTCCTTTTTTGTTTTTAAATCTTGCATCCAAATCCTTCCGGTCCATCTAAGCATTAACTTGGTGTGTTTTTGTGTGACGTGTGCTGATATTTTAGTCATGCGCTTCACTTCGGCGTTTGACTTGCCATCTTGCCTGAGGCCAGTGACCTTTTTATGAGGAGCTAATAGGATGAATCCCAGAGCTTGTATCCATCAGCGCCTTAGTCACCTTTGCAGTTTCTCATCCCGCTGACTCAGATGTTATTGCCTCTCTTCCAAGTGTGATTACATCCGGCCGGCCGGCCAGCTAGGTGGAAGCCTTGTGTAAACTAAGTGCTCTTGGGAATATCCTGGGTATCGTCACCTCTGTTGGAAGTGGACATTTTAAGATTCAAAACACCCACAGAATTAAACAACAATTCTGCATGCCCCCAGCCTGTTTTATGTAGAGTAACTACATGAAGACTATCATCATGACACAAGAAAAGAAAATACATTTTGGTTCGAAGGGGCAACTCTCGATGTGGGTTGCCCTCCCAGAATTCAGCCCCTAAAGCCAGTTTCACATATTAATATGGAATTTGGGTTTTCACGTCTATCATGAGATGTACAAAAAAAATAATCTAAAAGCCATGCTTAAAAAGAGTCAATAAGTCTGCCATTTCAATTTGAGGCGGTTATTTTTGGGTTTAAAAAAAAAATCAACCCCCCAAATTTAGTTTCCCATAGCAAAACGGAGTTCCGTAGACATGTCAATTATGATATGATGTACAAAAAAAGTCTCAAAGCCATGCCAGAAAAAACACCAGAAGTTTCCCGTTTCAGTTCAAAGTAACACGTTTTTTATTTGAAGCACACCCACTATTAAAAACGAAACAAATTTCAGTCCCTGAAGCGTGTTTTACAGCAACATGAAATGTGGTAGGCGCCTTTATCAAGTGTAAACCCACAAAAAGTCTTCAAAATACCTCTGAAAATACATATTTTTCCCAGCAAAAAAAAATCCTCTGACATGTACTTTATGACCTGTGTGTCCAGTAAAAGAACGCCACTGACGGCTTAACGATTCGTACCCTATTAGGCTGATGCATGTTTGTAGAGCTAACATGAGTTCTGGCCGCATTCCCAGGTATCGAGTTGTTAAACAGTGACGGAAAATGACGCATTTAGACGAGCGAGGTGAGTTTCTGCATCATGTAACTGATGGGCCAAAACACATCATGGCGGTAATTTTTTTCATTTATTTTTGTTCTCCCTTGGATGGTTAGTTCGTCGAACATCGTGAATCTTGGTCATCATCATCATGATTCTTGATGATGCTTGCCGGTAGCCATGTAACCTTCAATGGCCTTTTTTTTTGGTGTCCTTTCCAGATCATTTGGACAATAGAGCTCGAAATGCAAAATGACCTTTTCCTAAAGCTTTTCACTGCTTTAGCTGCTTTTTGCTTTGTCTAATACCAAGTGGTGCAGTCAGTAGTCCAGAAAATCTGGCCCTTCAGAACCCTATAATATCATCTGGCATTTATTAGCCTTTGAATAATAATTATAATTTGATGTCTTTTTTGTTTGTTTGTGTGCCATGCAGAGCGTCTTTGCTGTTCTGTTGGGACCTTTCACTTTCTTCAGTGCGCAGAAGACGAAATATCTTCAGATTCTCACTTCACTCATGCGATGGATTGGTAAGACTTTCCACATTATCACTCTCAAGACATAATATCACTTGCTTGCCGGTTTACATAGGGAAGCCGTTACGAGCGGACAGACTATCATTTTGATTCTGTTCCATTCACATGAAAGAGTGAGTAATTTGAATAAATAAAAAAATCCAGCCCTAAAGGTCCGTTTCATGTAGCAACTTGTAATTTGGTCGACATGTCCAGCATGAGTAGTTCCACAAAAAAGTGTGTGGAAGTCATGCCTGAAAGGACCCCGAAAGTGGCCACTTCCCCAGATTAAAAACAAAAAAATTTAGTGTCCCCAAAGTCAGTTTGACTTGGCAACATGAAATTTGGTCTATTATGAGTAGACCCACAAAACGTGTCAAGAAGTCTTGCTTGCTTGATTTTGGTTTGAAGCAGCCATTTTAACTCATTTACTGCCATCGACTGCTATAGACATAAAAAATTCATATGAACTATTTCTATTATTTAAAAAAAAAAATCATGTATGAAAACCTAGAAAATAAAAATTGTACATTTAGAACAGATATAAAATTTGTGATTAATCATGACTTAACTATTGAAGTCATGCGATTAATTACAATAAAAAATGTTGACGCCCCTAATTTTTAATAATCGTTTTTTTGTTTTTGTTTGTTTTTCAAGATTATTAACTCTTTGACCGCCAAAAACGTTAAAAGACGTTAACTATGTTTTTTAATGGAAACGGGTGGAGAAAAGCCTTGGCCAGCTGTGCTCAAAGTATCAAGCAGATCGAGTTAGTATAATGACTATTTATGGGCACTAGATGGCAGCGATGACTCTCTTTGGACGAGATCGGGTAGGAGTCAGAAGACGTGAGGCGGAGCTAGAGTGTTGAGGGGAGAATGGCTGAGGAAGCGAAAATGGCGACCGGTTGCAAGCAGCTCACGCTTGAGCATTTTTTTCAAAGACGAAAAACATCGACCAGTGCTAAAGAGCACATTGATGATGATGATGGTGACTCTGAGGTTGACGCCGAAGTTGGAAGCGTTGACGCGGCGGCTTCGATCACGTCGTAAAGCCTCACCGGCTAGCGATGCTAACGACGGAAAACGAGCACTTCTGCACAGGCGGACGTTCAATCGGACGATGAAGAGTACCCCGAGTCCAATGCATATTCATCGGAGGAGCGGGTACAGTCTGATCACGGAGAAAACACTGGTTCTGGACTACGATGCCACCATGAATGGAGTGGATAAGATGGATCAGAACATCTCTTACCACCCGGTATAGGAACTGAAGGACATGAGGAAGCCAGACGTAACACCAGGTCACCGTATCATGATCCTGAGAGTAGACTTGATGGCAACACACACTGCAGTATATACCTGCTACTCCCCGGAAAAAAAGTCCGTCAAGAAAGTGCACGCGAAGGGGCAGTCGCAGTGAAACTAATCTGTGGTGCAAATCCTGCTGCGTCCCCTTGCACGCAGGGGAGTTTTACACAATATACCTCACAAAAAGAAAAACTGTGTAGTTGAAACATCCACACAATTGTAAATAGTACCACAGTTGCACACATTTGTAAATAGTTTGCCAAATTGTTTTGTCAAATTGTTACACTGTTGAATGTAAATAAACGTATTTTGCTATCAAAAACACTTTTTCATTGTTGGTGGTAGTGTTTTACAGAAGTAAAGCACTGTTTAGGTGTTTGTGGCATCATTCATGGAAAAAAAAAAGGTGTCAAATTCACTAGAGTGCATGAAAATATAGTTTCACAAAAAGCTTGATTTCTCCGTATTTTGGTCCAAAACAGAGCATTTGGATGAAACTAACCTATTTTCTATTGTTGATTACTGAAAAACGGAATAAGGTAGAAACAACCTTTTTCTTTTCTGATGAAAGATGAGAGTTCAATCTTTCATTTGGTAGTATCTGTGTTTCCATAGAATTTCTGTGGACCTTGAAAGATCAGTCAAAATGCTCTAAATCAGCTGGCACCCACATGTTCTCTTTTCTGAAAATGGTTGGCAGTCAAAGAGTTAAAAAATGTCTAGGTTTTCATACTCTTGTTAACAAAAGTGGAAAAAAAAAAGTTGAACTAATAAAAATTGTTGAAATGAATTTTTGACGTTTATAAGCGTCAATGGCAGTGAATGAGTTAAGGTCATTTTGAGCATTTTCAAGGGCTCTATGAATGTTTTGGAAGTTGAGCACTGGAATCCAATTTCACTAAGCAACCTGAAATTTAGTAATCATGTTTATCAGGGGTAGACCCACAAAAAGCCTCCAAGAAGTCATGCCTATTAAGACACAGGAAGTCTGTCATTTCGCTTTAAAGCATCCATTTAGGTCATTTCCATTCAGTGAGATAGCTACCAAATTGGAAGCACTTATTTTAGATGCACAGGTGATGGTTTAAGTTGTGAAGAATTTAAATTTTTCCTCATTATGTGTGGAGCGTGTCAGCCAAGTTTCTCAGTAACTGACTAAAAGAGGAGAAGAAATAAAGTGACATGTATTATGAGGCCAATGATATTATTAAATCCTCCGCCGGTATTCTTTTGACCGCTTCCGAAGTACCTGTTTCTGGAAATTCATCCTTTTCCCCGCCGGTGGGGTCGGTGGCGTTGAGGTGCGTCCATCAAAGGTCCGGTCCCGCTCGGTGTCTCGGCTTCCCGTCTCCCCTCTCATTCGTCATTCTGACAAGCTTGACGGGCCGTCCCACCCTTGATTGGACTGTCACTCACAGCCGCCTTGAAAGAAAATCAAGTGCCCGTCCGAGGGGGCCGCACTCAGACCCGCAAACACACAGTGGCGTTGGGGCACTGACAAACGTGAGAGTAAGAGTGTGTTACTTGCTGAACCTTTCACTCTTGGTCCGTCTTGATCCGCTCATGGCGGTGCCACCGTTGCCGTGCTGCTTTCCGCTTTATTTATTGAACAGTTTTATCGCGTAAATGCATCTAAGGTCCTCCTTCAACATTTGAGCATTCAAATCTTTCCAAACAACTGATACTCACATCTGCATCAATTTCAATAAAAGCTACCGAGATGAAATCTGAAGTTATGGTCAGGGAAGGGTTAGGATTCCTTCATTTCCATTTCTTACGCATCCTTGCTCCCTTCCTTCATCCCTCCATCATTTGTACCAACCTTGTACCGTTTTTGTTTGTTTTAGATTTCTAGATTTGTTTTCACTCTGTCTTCCATCATTCTCTCCTTCCAATCTTCCTCCTTCTTGACCTTTCTTTCATAACATATGCCCTTCCTTCCTTCCTTCTTTCTTTCCCTTCACCCCTTCTTCCTTCCTTCCTACTTTGGGTTCATTTATAAAGTGTCTCGCTACTTTTGTCCCACCCTGTACATCACGTTCATTGGTTGTGTTGTCGTTGAGACACGTAGCGTGCGACACTGTTGACTTCGTCCTCCGTCACCTTTTGTGATGTCAGGGTTAGGGGGCAGCTAGCATGCCGCGGGCTCCGCCTCCCGGCCTCGCCACGAGGCCTTGTCACGCCAGTTGCCACTCGGCTGTCCTCACTCAACTCCTCCACAAGCCACACGCACAGTTGTCGGGATTTGTACTCAGCAACTTCTGACTATTTGTTTGGGGGTCACTTTGATGTTCAATAGTTTCTTCTTTTTGTAAAGCTAACCTACTCACCAAGTCATCTGCTAATTAGCTAACTGACTACATCAATAAAATGAATAAAATCAATAACTTAAGTAGCTAGCTCATTAGCTCATTATCAGACTTACTAATTTACTAAGTCACTGTCTAATTCAGTAGCAATCTAGCTTACCCAGGCAATAAGTTAGCTCTAACTTATTCACTGACTAATTTACTGACTAGCTAGCTTACTGCCAATGTAACTAACTCACTTTTTGGCATAGATAGATGAACATGATGTATTATTTGTAATGGATAAATCAATGATTTTGGACCAGTTACACTAATGTGCCGTGGCATAGTGGTTGGGAATCACTGCACTAAAACATGCAATTATTCACTTAAGAACTAGCTAACACATTAACTCATTCACTCACGGACAAGCTAACACACTATTTTATTAACTGACTAGCTCACTGTTAAATCTATTTTCTAACTCAAAAACTATTGATCTCCCCAAGACGCTCACTTACTTCATGGCTAGCTGTCTCATGAAATCATTAACTAGCATATAAACTCACTCACGAGCTAACTCATTAGTTTGCTTGACAATTAGCTAGCTCACCAACTCGCAAACTTATTCCTCACTTTTAGATTTGCTTACTGACCGACTCAACCTGATCTTGCTCACCATTACACTCACTCACTCACTTGCTAACCAGTTGGCTCATCAACATATTCACTCACTAACAAGCTATCTGACTCACTTGCTTGCCAATGGGCTAGCTCATCAACTTTCTTACTCACTATCACTAACTAGCCTGCAAATTCACTAAATAGCTCACTAATGCAATAATTAACAAGCTCATTAACTCATTCACTATCTCAGTCACTAACTAACCACCTAACTCACTCACCCAACTTGCATAGCAACAATTGAGATTGATGGCCTTTTACCGACACTTGATTATTTGAGCGTGTCAATGCCATGTCCTGTGAAGCGGACCTCCTCCAAGGCGAGCACACCGGCCGATGTCTCCTTGGAGTGTCCAATGTGCATGTGTTGAGCGCGTGCATGCGTGCGTGTGTGGGAATGTGTTTGTTTGTCAGTGAGACGGTCCTCAGAGGGCTGTTAAGTTGAAGTATCAAGGTCATTGGCAGGCCTGCGAAGCAAAGATAAATCACACTGGCTGCAGCTAACACAGCTAGCACGCTCAATTGTGCCTGTGTGTTGTGTGTGTGTGCGTGCATGTGACGACTTTATCCTGACGGATATCCGACTGCTGTTGTCGGAATGAGAGCGCTTGATGGAGGAGGGCATCATGTGGACATCACAGATGGTTGGAGACATTTTTCTTCTTATTCTATGTCATCATTAAGAATGGCGCAACCAAGAAATAATAAGACGACTGTGCGGACATAACCGTTGGATTCAAACATCAGGTGCTGTTCCACTCCAGTCCTATAGGTGGTGGTAATTACAATGTGGGTGTCAAAAACTCACTATGTAACCTAGTAACTGATTTGCTAACTAGGAATTTCATTACTCGCTCCTCTAGCATTCATTAATTGGGTCCTTTTTTAAGGTCTCCCTAATTTGTTGGAATTTAGATGTTTCTGGGGTTGGTGAAAGATTCTAGTTGGTAACCCTGTCTGGTTGGTGCTGGATTTCACTTTTTTTCTTTGATCCTTCCTCGGGTCTCCTGACAACCTCTCGACTCTAGCTGGATTCTGAAGTATTCGGTTTAGGTGAACGGTGTGGGATTTTTAATAGGTTTTAGGTGAATTAATGAGCACACACTCACGCGCACGCACATATGCACACACACACCCGCACATGCACATACTCACGCACATACAAAAAAGAGGGGGAAAAAAGAGAGAGCAATAATAATGACATGTCAAATCGGTAAGATTACCGAATGAACAATACTGAGTTCTCTCTCTCTCAAAAAAAAAAAAATAATAATAATTTGTGTACTTTCTAACTTAACTAACTCAGTCTTAAAAAATTACTCAATCACTCACAATCTATCTTATTTAAGTATTTTCTAACTACCTCAGTAACACACAAAATAAACTCTCCCCTTTATCTGTCAATTTAAGTGACTAACTCAATAGCAAACTTGTTTACCAACTAACTGAATCACAAAATGGCTCTTTTTTTTTTTTGCGAACAACCTTACTACACACTCACTCACTAATTTACCGACCGCCTCACTCTCTAACTCCCCTACCCAATCACCAGCTGGCCCATGCTACCTCAGTAACACACACAGTAACTAGCGTGCCAACTACACACTTATTGGCAACTATCAAAACAAAAGCTCTCACTCTGTATGATTGAGAATAACGTTCAGTATGAATGGAACGATGTTTATCATCATTATTATTACTATTGCCATATTTCGCATTCGAGCGCCTGTTTGACTTTTTTCAAACAAATAATGCTTTCCTTACAAATGGTGTCTTGACATAAAATTAACATATAAAACACTGTGAATTTAGTTTTTCCCCTCATTTAGACAACTGCATTTCATGCTGTATTTAACTCTTTTTTTTTTTTAAACATTTACTGCAGCGGCAATGCAGACCTCGTGTTTCAATGGCGCACAACCAAATAAAACCTCAAGCAGCACAATGCTGTAATAATGCCACATGAACGAGCAATAACACTTAAATGTGTCACAGGCAATCAAGTGTCGATGGAAATTCATCGTCCGCTCGGACTCCAAAATGGAAGTTGGTGGCTTGTGCTTAACCATGCCAAATTGAAGACATTTTCGAACCTTTTATAGCTGCTTCGATCAAACCTTAGCAAACAAGCATGTGATGTTCACCATCTGTGTCCTTTAGTTGAAGGTTTGAGTCAGACGTCAAGGTCTTTACAAAGTCAAATAGGTCAAACGCAAAAACTTTCCACAATTTTGTTCCAATTATCTCAGTCAGTGGCTGTAGTAGGTAGCTTGCCACATGTTTGTTCTTTTGAAGGCCCATTGACTTTGATGCTGAGGCAATTGTCTGTGGTCAAATCAAATTATGAAAATCACATGTCAAGTTAAAGGTCTTGATGAGGGTCTTCCTGATCTGTAATTATTGTGTCAGTGTGGTGTTATATGATGAACTAATCTCTGAAAAACATCCCTTATGTAACAATTTTCAACTGTGTGAATATTGCTGCTGTGACAATTTAATCTATATAGGCATCTAATCCATTTAAATTGATTTACTAATCTACTCAAATCTAAATCTACCTACCAAACATCATTTTCATCAATTTTTTCCCAATTTAATCTAGTCTAGTCTAATCTAATTACAATTGAAATTTATTGTATCCACCTAATGTGAATTGAATGTGTGGTGCCTACCTAACCCCCTCAGACCCGCATTTTTTCTGATAGGCAAATTTTTATTTTTATTTTTTACTGATTTTGACTCTTTTCCCACATAAAAACACATGGATTTTTTTTTTTGGGGGGGGGGGGGGGGATTATCTCATGTTTTTATTTCTTCTAGTGGATGCCAGGATAGTATGACTGTAAACTTACCAAGTTTATGTGTAACATTTTTAACATGAAAATCAGGCAAATCAACTTGCAATTGTGATTGGTTAGTTAAGATCTAATCATCATCCAAATTATGCGTTTTTATTGGCTTAGCCACGCACATGTCATAGCCACTGAAATCATCTATGGGTTTGAAGGGATTTATAATGCAAATTTACCTTCCTTTTCTAATGTAATCTAAATGTACCTACTTAATCTGATCTGAATTAATCTGCATAATCTAATCTAATATCACCATTTTAATTTATGTACCTATTCCATTCTAAATGTGCCCATCTAATTTAATCTAAATTTACACACCTAATCAAATCTTGTTTATCTTCCATAACTAATCTAAATTTACTTATACTTAATATAATCAAAATGTACCTACCTAACCCAATCTGCATTTATTTGATCTAATATAATCTCTATATCATCTCATCTAAATTTACCTACCTGATCTAATGTAAAAATAGCCATCTAATCTAACCTAAATTTACTTATGTAATGCAATTAAAATTTACCAACCTAATGAAATCTAATCTAAATTCACCTGCCGAATGTCAATTGACATCTTATATAATGTAATATCAATTTGTACTTAATTCATTCACTGCCAGCCCAGTAAAATGGCATTGAATGAGTGAATCCTGTTGTAAACTAATTTAAACCTACCCACCTAGTTAATTAACTATTGTCTTTCCTAATCTAGCCTTCACCATGATGATCATCCTGGCGCTCCTGCGCATCGGCGCGGGCGCGGGCGAGGGCCACCCCCCAGCCGCCTCCCTGGCGGGCGTGCCCAATTTGTTCGGCGTGTGCGTCTACTCCTTCATGTGCCAGCACTCGCTGCCCTCGCTGGTGACGCCCATCTCCAACAAGAAGCGCGTGGGCGTGCTGGTGCTGGCCGACTACGTGCTGATCCTGGGCTTCTACGCGCTGCTCTCCTTCACCGCCATCTTCTGCTTCGACAGCGCGCTCATCCACGACATGTACACGCTCAACTTCACCGACAACTGCCACGTCCTGGACGTGCCCTTCCTGCGCTACTTCCTGGGCCTCTTCCCCGTCTTCACCATCAGCACTAACTTCCCCATCATCGCCGTCACCTTGCGCAATAACTGGAAGACGCTCTTCCACCGGGACGGCGGCACCTACCCGTGGGTGGTGGACCGGGTGGTCTTCCCGCTCATCACGCTGGTGCCGCCCATCGTGGTGGCCTTCTGCACGCACAATCTGGAGGCCCTGGTGGGCATCACGGGCGCTTACGCCGGCACGGGCATCCAGTACGTGGTGCCCGCCCTGCTGGTCTACCACGCCCGCCGCCACGTAGAGCCCGTGACGGCTCGGCACGCCGTCAACCCGCACCGCTCACCCTTCCGCCACACCGCCTGGGTGTGGTTCGTGGTACTGTGGGCCACCTTCTGCCTCATGTTCGTCACTGCCAACATCATCCTGACTGACGTCAAGAAGTGACATGCCCACTTTGTGCCTTTATTATTATTTTTTTATTATTTTTTTACAGAATTCTACCTAATTTTGCAAGAAAGGACCAATTATACGATTTTCGATTAGCTTGTTCCCATTTAGGTTGAGGGAAAACAAATGGTCAAACATGCAAAGCCTCAGACATGACGTGGAAAAATAAAACTCAAATGCCATCATAATCTCAATGTAATGTAATTTGTAGTGACATACGGACAAATTTATCAAAGCCCATATATGTCTGGGAATTTTTTTTTTTTGTTTACAATTTAGCCACAATATAGATATAAAGTCTGCACAAACTGCTAATTTTGTGGACACACATTACAAAACTTAAGACACAATATACCATTTGTGGCCACAATGTGCTAATTTATGAGCACATACTCCAAATTTGGGGCCACAAAATAAATATAGCAAGCAAAAATGACTTATTTGTTTCCACCATTTGCTATTTGGGTGTAAGATGCGCACTGCATACTCATACTCCATCTCCCTTGAGCGTCCAGGTAGTTCTCAACGTGCAAAGAACGTCGTGTCATCGTTCCCGCACGCTTGACAATGCATGTTTTCTGATCCCAAAAAGCTGTTCTGGTGAGCGTCGCTAATCCACGGATTTATATATATAGTACGGAAATCCTGCGCTCATCACATCACCATGCGCACGCTTAATCCAGTTACCGTATATATCTGTGCTTGATGAGAGAAGCGCGCATACGTCATTCAAGTATATATATATAACTTTTTCCCACTTAAAACACTGCATATATGCATAAAATGATGGCTACATCGACACAAAATACAATTTTTTAGCTATTACACAGCAAGAATTGGAGAGTTAAAATTGCAGTCAAAGTCAAACTTTTTTTCCCTGATGAAAGAAGAGACTGTAATCTTTCTTTTGGTAGGTTACATGTTTTTTATAGCAATAGAACACAATAATCTGTTGGCCTTGCAAAATCAGTCAAAATCCAGTAAAACAGCCGGGAGTGAAGGGAGTTGCTTCAGTGAAAATGGCTGAGTTAATTTGTGAGAGTTAATTTTAACTCCCAAAGTGTCATTTGAATATTCTCAAGCGGTGTTCACAGTCTGTGTCAGTTCCGTCACCTCAACATCGTGGTAGCTTCCCTCCGCCTTGCATCTGCAAGTCATCTGCATTTTCCTCCTTGCTCATCACTGACAGACAAAAGGAGTTTGGGCCCATGAAGTCGTTTTCCCTCTCAGTAAAGACTGTGGTCATCAGTCACATGCTTCAAATGAGCCCCGACTAAAGCAGGTTGTACGTCCGTCTATCCAGGTCAGTACGGACAATCCTCTGTCCGTGTATTTTTTTTCAAGACTTTGCGTTATAATGCACTTGCCGAAAGGTAGGCATCCGCCGATGTAACCACGATTTTGCCCACCTCTGCAAATTTAGACTCGTTTGCAGTAAAATACTTGACATTCCAGTCCAACTGATGTACTTTTAAATGCATTAAAAATATTTACAATGCCCAACATATCCTGTGGCTGGATAACTCAGTGGTTAGGGTTCTTAACAGCTTGATTGAATCCCGGTCAGGGGAATCCTTTTAACTCTTAAGAGTGCCTGAGAAGAGTTAATTGTCTACTCCTGTAATGTTCATATAACTCTTTTTCACGAGTTAAAAATGTACACTTTCCCAGTGTGAAATATTTCACTATTTAAAAGTGTTGATTTCCCCTGGAAAGTGTGGAGCTTACAGTAAACTCTAAAAAAGTGTTGCAAAAAAAAAATCAACACTGGCCATTTTGCTGTGTAGAGGAAGCTATAAATGTATGCGCACATTACTAATCTGTGGCCATGAAATGCTCATTTATAGCTACGAGACCATAAAAACGTACATCTTTAAATTTTAAATGCTTCCTCCATTACTCCATGTCATGTCTGGGCCTCCTAAAAACAAGCATTCACATTCGCTCCTAACGACAATTCTTCAGTTCACCTCAGAAACATGTTTTTGGATCGTGTAAGGAAGCGGGAGTCGCCAAAGAGCCACGCAAGAACAACAACATGCTGCCAAAAGGACCAAATATGAACGCTTTATTTTGACGCTGTAAAATGAAGAACATGTCCAATGTCCTTTGTGTTCCTCTAAAAGGTTTGTCCTATGAGTCGAGATGAAAGACACAGTGCAAGTTGTCTCGCTAGAAAGGGAGGGAATGAAAAATTTGGTAACAGCAACACCAAAGTCTAATCAATGTTATAACAGTGTAATAACAGTGTTGTAATTGGTATTTCACTGTTTTAAGTGTGCGTAAAAATTTGAGGGGGGAAAAATATCAATACATGTTTCACATTCCAATTCATTTGTATTAGCATTTGATCGTAACCCGATCTCCCCCAAAAATGAAGGGATCACTTTGCCATTACACTCAAAAGGTTTGCCTTCATGAAAAGGTAGACATTTTTTTTCTGTCATCCCCTTGATTTGAATTTGATCTCCCAGTTTGGAGAAAGTACTGCTGGCCTTCTTGCTGCCAATCTGCTGCAGACTGTTCAGCTCTTTAAAGGGAACTCAAGTCAAAAATGGTCTTTATAGTAACACAACTCTAAACACAGCGGTTTGTGGAAGTCAAGCAGCAAATTTAATCCATTTCAGGGCGGAAGCCTTTTTCCAATTGCTGTGGACTGAAAACGACATTGCAGTCGCTCAGGGCTCAAGGAACAACCAATCACGGCTCACCTGTTTTCTGGAGTTTGCCATGTGACGTTCGCAAGCTGTGATGTAATTTTCAGTCGACAGCTCGTGACAAGATGGCCGAACCCTGAGTTGGATAAAAGTTGGTGTTTTAACCACTGTAACTATAATAGTTATGACGGTGAAAACTTCTGCAACAGTTGTCACACTCTGGTGGAGTTGTTACAACCTACCCTGTTGTTGTCAGGTAAAAGCCACAAATGGGATCAAAAGGGTTTGTGTTATTTAAATAATAAAACTGACGTTTCCGAAAGTGTGGCTTTTGTCTGCCATCTTAGGAGTTTTGTTTTTGTTTTTGGTGAGCGATTTACATCCATGGTTTAATTTTGGGTTTGGGTCCATTCCTAATATTTCAACCTACTCCTGTAGCTAAATAACCCCAAAATATTGGGAACAACATTGTGCAGGTATACCTAATGAGGTGGCTAGTCAGTATTGTTCATGCTTCCTGGATAAAAGTATTATATGCACATTTGAGCTGTTTTAGCTGTTATAACAGTAGTAAGCGTTATGAGGTTATTACACTGTTAAGACAGTTAACACTTATTACACCGTCATAACATTGTTATTACACGGTTTAATTCCCGTTACAACAGTTATGGGACTGTTATGGCTGCTATTACACAGATAACAGTGTTGTAACAGTTATGCTGTTATACCTTTTTTATTTTTTACATTATAATGTATATTGTTAAGTTATGACGCTGACAGACTGGTTTTTCCTTGTGTTTCCTTTTATAATCAGGGGGTGGGAATCCCACATTGGGCAGACAGATTTACGTGCAATTTAATCGGATATGCTGACGTTTCCAATAGCATAGCATGTAAAGCCGTGCAGGAGATAGCGAATGCCTGGGAAATGGTTGCTATGGCAACGGTGGTGCCTTTTGATTGGTTCCTTGTGCTCGTTTTGTTTTCGTTGACCCGACAATCCGCCAAAGTGTTTATGTCATGTGGCGTGTAGCTTTGACATGCTTTTTTATTTTATTTTATTGAAATGATCATTTCAATGAATCGCAAAAAAATAAATAAAGTTGCTATTCATCATTCATTCTTTGACTTTGTCTTGTTATGAATAATGAGGGGAAACTAGAGTTCATTTGAATAAGCAAAAATAATGTGACAATAAGTGTTCAGATGAATTTGACCTTTTATTGTACAAATTGTATAAATAAGCGACACATTTCGCAAGCATTTAACAAGTCATTAGCCCGCATTGAATGATACGCTGTGGAAACATTTCTGTTTATTTCAATTTAATGGCCACAAGCTTATCACTCATTGCAGTCTTCCCCTTTGGCGTTTATGTATTCATGTGAGTCATTGTTATCTACACGTTTTATTATCCAACTAGATGAATATGAATACGCACAATTTGTGGCACAAAGCTGTGAACTTCATTCGTTTCCAATATGCTTCTTTGTGTCCTGATTTATGTAACTGTTGTTGTTAGCCTAATAGCATAATTGGCTAAGAGATTTTTACTTTACTGTTACAATATAGCGCCCCAAAAAATGTATGATGTGCTTGCTAAAAATTGGATCGTTTCCTTGTTTTCTGAAAACTACGCTCTTGTTAGGCTAACGAGTTAATTTTTTTATTGTTTTAAACAATATTTTTTTGTTTGTGTTGGAGGTTTAATCGGGCGGCAGACAGATGGATGAGAGGACACACAGCAAAAAAAGTTGTTGAAAAGCAACAAGACAATACGACAAAAAGTACACGTACAGCTAACGATGACAAAATAACAAACAAGAAAGACAGTGATATCATTTAGGTTGCTTATTAGCCTACAAAAATATGTCACTTAAAAGAGTGAAACTATAGGAAGGCTCGTTAGCGTAGCATTTCGTGTCGTTTGCACTAATGTCCATCAAACGTTGATGTTTCTCGTTAACGTCCATGTTTGACCTTTAGCATACGTGCTAACGCTATGCTTTAAAGGTCCGTGATTTGACTTACCCTTTTTATGCTATGGCCACACCAAAAGCGATGGGAGTGTTTCGCCCCGCTTGAGTAGCGTTAGGGCAATGCTCATTAGCATGTCGCCTGTGTCGCTTGTCATGGTTAAAAGGTCGCGTTCACCTTGGCACCGCTAAACGCTAACAAGACATTGTCGCCGTCACCGCTAACAAGAGCGGCGCCGCCGTAACTCGTTTAATGGCTGTTGGCAAAAGAAAGAAAGAAA
The DNA here is from genome assembly GCF_054856555.1 of Leptonotus elevatus. NCBI lineage: Eukaryota > Metazoa > Chordata > Actinopteri > Syngnathiformes > Syngnathidae > Leptonotus > Leptonotus elevatus. The sequence goes on along the minus strand of NC_141239.1, from coordinate 30,543,974 downwards.
AATTAAAGTCGGATCTTAAGCCTATGAAGCTAACTGCTGCTAGACAAACTGACAACTCGGTGAAAGAAAGATCTCCGCTCATTGAAAAGCATTGGACTTTGGATGGTTGTAGTTTGATTTGTGATGATTATTTTGATTTCAAAATGTGTTAAAATGTCGTTTGACTTCTATAACAATGCGCCAGGTTTGTATGCTAGTCACAGGCAAACGCAATACAATACGTCGTTCGTGTTCACCTCTGTAGGAAACATTTGTATTGCTTCTAGGGTGACCAGACATCCCATTTTAACCGGGGCAGTCCTGATTTTGAGCCTTGGGTCCTGGGTCCCTGCGTATTTCGCCAAACTCATTGTTTTGTCCCGCTATTACGCAGGTCTTGTCCCGGCCATGTTGTCATAGCGATTCGTACACTAAACCAATTAAAAAGGGATTTAACTGTTCAATTCCTTCCTATTTACCTCCAAATTCACATTTGCGTTCTCATTCGTATCGCAACTAATGGGAAATGTTGTCTACTGTCCGCTGTGGTCATTCGTAAGCACCCCCCAGCCCCCACCCCCACCCACACACCAACATGAAATAGTAAATGTTTCCGATATTTAGCATGTATCTTAAATTCAACGGGCTTCTAGTTTGCTGAGCTCGTAGCCTATGTTGTAGTTTACTTCTTTAGTTGTTCTCACCGTTTTTTTTTATATACATTTTTCTCAGCTTAAATTCTCGCAGGTATCCATTGCAATGCACTTTTATTTTAGTTTATTTCTTCACTGCTGTTATTTTAGTTGCGTCTCCTCGCTTTCCTCGTGTCATAAACACAGTAGTTAGTTTCAGATTTTTGCCCTTGTTACATGTGTCACTGTTAGCCACTAGCATGTAGCTTACTAGCTTTAAATTCTCGTCGGTGTTCATATTTATGCATGAAAATTCTGTTGTTTGTTGATCATTTAGTTATTTTGGTTGAGTCTTCTGACTCATGTCATAAACTCATTATTATTTACTTCATGATTTTTGTCTTTGTTTACATGTTTCGTTGTTAGACACTAGTTGTCCATTTTCCAGCACTTTGTTAATTTCTTGACAGCTTTGTTATTTTTGGTTGAGTCTCCTAACTAAAATATAAAAACGGACTTATTTTCTGGACGTAACGGTAAAAAGGTATTGCTAGCTGCCAGCATTTCATTCGCCAGGGCGTCCATCTTCGACATGATTCCCTCGGCATATCATTTGTTCCCATAATGACTCACAAGAGCCCGCCAAACGTTTTATCAGTGAGACGAAGATGTGCGTCATCATCCGGCGGTCGACTCTCGGCTGGTCGTCTGTCAGCGGTCGACGGTGTGACAACTTCACCAATCATGGCGCTTCATCGAACAGCCCGCAATAAACCCGCGGGTACGAGCGACGATGACATTTTTGTCACAAGCTCGTACGAACAAACAAAATGTACAGAGCAATGGACTGATGAACTAACTTAACGAATGAATGAACAAACTAACACAAGAATGAATGGACGGATGGACAAACTAATTTAAATGGCTATGGATCATTTTTTATCTTTTGTCTCATATTTTGACAATACGATGACCATAAACTTGTAAAATAAAATACATTTTTGGGGTGTAAATTTTGTATTTTTATGTTGTGCATGACGAAGCAGCAGGTGGCGCTGTAAGCAAATCAACAACTTCAACCAATCAGAAGCCTGAAGAAAGCCGTTTGACGGACGACGTGATTATCTAAAGAAGTCTGTTGACACCGGCGAGTGACAGTGGTGACCGGTCGGCGTGATGGGTGCGCTCGGGTTCGAATGCTAATGTGCTGCGGAATTATGGGCCGCTCCTCACGTCCTTGTCCCTCATCGGTGCTCGAACGCAAAAGCGCGTTCTTAATGAAGTGTCCCTCAAACGCAGATGTTCTATTTTATGAATGCCTCACTCAGCCCAGAGTTTGAAGATGAAGCCTCTGTGACGTTTTTGGCGCCCAATCACGTGTTTGTTAACCTCGACCGACCATGAGGCAGATTGTGGCGTGTGCAGGATCCACGCCAAGGTGGCGACGGCCATCATTGTTTGTTGCTCACTGTCACGCTGTCGGATTGCGGCACAGATTGATGATCGCTGACGCAAATGCGCACACGCGCAAACAATTATCCCGGTGGAATCCTTGAAGAGTCCACGATTGGAGCCACTGCCAAGGTTCGGCGTGCAGGTGGCGCATCAATCAGCGTTAGGCAGCGTTTAGGGTTATCGTTAGTGACACACACGCCACCTGTGGATGTTTGTCACAAGCAAATGTCATCATTCAAATGAAATGACTTCTTCCAACTTTATTACTTCTGGCAGACACACCCACACACACATAATTGTACTTCTATAATTGTGAGGACATAATGCATTTCCTACCCCCATTCCTTACCCTACCCTCAACCATAACCCAATTCAAACCTAAACTCTAAAACCAAGTCTTGAAAGAGGTCAAAAAGAGGTCTTGAGTTGTGAGGACCGGCCAAAATCTGTTGGTTAAAGACGTATTTTGGTCCTCACAATGTAGTATGTACAAGTACACACACACACACACAAAACGTGGGTAATTTTGAATTTGTTGTTCTATTAGTTAGTGATTTGGTTGTCTTGTTTGATTGATATTGAAATAATGGTTGATTGTCCAGTCCTAAACTTGTCATACAGTATTAAACATGATTCCCATAGGTGGGAAGTAACGACTGTACTTAAGTAGTTTTTTCAGGAATCTGTACTTTGAGTATTTTTTATTATGGTGACTTTTTACTTTTACTACTTACTTTTCAAACTAATATATCTGTACTTTTAATATTTTACTATTTTGAAAATGGGGTCTCTACTTTTGTGGTTCGTGACAACACAAAGTAAACACATATACTCACTGCGCCATGCACCGGAAACCAGACGAGTCGCTAGTCAACAAGCGCACGCAAGTTAATCATTATGAAGGAAAGCAGCCGGTACGGGAGCTCCAGCACTTCTAAAAATCTCCCTTGAGCATCAGGCTTGGGGAGTAACGGAATACATGTACCACCGTTACATAATCAGATTACAAAAATAATGTAACTGTATTTCCTTACAGTTACAGGGAAAACATGTAATCAGATTACAGGTACATTGATTAAAAATGGAGATCACTTCGAGGGATTACAATTTCTACGATGAGAGAGTGAGAGAGGGAGAGAGAGCGACAGAGCGAGAGTGCGCTACATCACCGTTGCTACAAGTCGGGAAGGTGAAGACAAACGAACTGACTAGTCGCGTCCTCCACACGCGGGCAGTTTGAAAAAGCTTCACGGACGGGAGGAAGAAATGGCGACCGGTATTCACTGGAATTTACTCGGAGCAAAAGTTTGAGCTGAGAGTCCAGCGGCATGCTACTCGCTGTAGCTTCTTGCTAGCTAGCCCGCTAGCCTACAACCATAATGTGAGTTACACCTTCCAAACAAATCTTCCTCCCACCAATTCACTATTTAAACATATACACGGCTAAACTTGTGACTGGGATAAAAGTAAATTTTGCAATTGATGTCACGCATTATCTATCTATCTATCTTCATCTGTCTTCATGAGCATATTCGGTATTGGAGTAATCCAAAAGTAATCCAAAGTAATCAAGTTACATTACTTGAATATTATGATACTTGGATTACATTACTAACTACATTTTTTAGCAGGTAACTTGTAACTGTAACGGAATACATTTTAAAAGTAACCCTCCCAACCCTGTTGAGCGTTCAGGTACTTCTCAATGTGCAAAGAACGTACTGTCAACGTTCCCGTACGCTTGACGATGATCCCAAAAAGCCGTTCCGCCGAATGCCGCTCATTACATCACCAAGCGCACGCCTACTCCAGTACCCTTATAGGTCTGTGCTTTATGAAAAAAGTGCGCATACGTCATTCAAGCCGCCCGCTGTAAATGTGATGCTAGCCTGATGCTAACCGACCCGAACGCTTGTGTACAACCATAGTGCTTGAGTTATGAAAATGAAATGAACTTTTTTACATAGTACATTTTCAAGTTGGTACTTTGTACTTTTACTTAAGTAAGGGAGTGACTTGAGTACAGTTTTATTTTAGTCAGAGTAGTTTGTTGCACAAGTAACAGTACTTTTACTTAAGTGCTGAACGCTAGTTCTTTTGACATCTCCGTATCGCAGTATATTTTCATATTTCAAAAATATTTACCATACATAATATCAAAGGGCATCTTACAAGACATAATTTCATGTTGAAAATGTCTGCTATAGCCAACATCAATGTCATTAAAAAAGTTTACATTTCATGTCATATTACATGCCTTTATTTGATAAATCCATCATAAAATGCCTAACAAAACATCATGCTATGTACAACAACAACAACAACAAAATCACTCTATTGTGTCATATTAACACTTTTTTTTTATTGTACGTCATGTCCTGATATCCTCTTCAAACACTTTCATTTTCCGCTACAGCCGCTGGACTTTTACAAAAGCACGCACTTATAGAGTATATAATGAAATGTTAATAAAACATACACTGGGGACTCTGATGCAAACACGCTGACGGCGATGATGAAACTCAGAGTAAAACTTGACTACATTAGGCGAGTGTGTGTGTGTATGTGTGTGTGTGTGTGTGTGTGTGCGCGCGCACGCGCGTGCGTGCATACAAGCATGCTGGACGTGCTAATCAATGTGTGCAAAAGTCAATTCTCGTTTCCGCTACGACGCCAGCGAGGAAATTAACCAGCGGACGCAGATGCTGAAGATTCTTCTCATCTGTTCAGCAGGATGGGATTGTGTGTGTGCGTGTGGAGAAAAGAAGTCACACTGGACGGACAACAAGCGCGCACGAGGCACGCTCCTAATAAAGTTACACTTGTTGACGATAACATCGTCGACGTCATCATCATGCGCATGATCATCTACCGACTTTCAAGCCACCTGTTATTCTCGATTATAAACAATTGGGTATGTGCGTGTGTCACTGCCCCCCCCCCCCCCCAGGGTAATCACTTGGCAAAAGCAGATGCTCAGCAGGGTGTGCACCGCTAACATTTTGCAGCAGCTGGCCTACCTGGGTGTGTGTGTGCGTGTGTGTGTACATACAGTGAAGGAAGTCATTGAAGTGATTGATATCATGTAGCAATAACGCAGCATGAATGCGTTTTAGATGAAGTGATTGAAGTTGTGTTCCATTCCTATTTCCATCAAATACAGTACTAGAATTGGTGAAATGCGTATTTTTGCCGGTGGGCCAGCCAGCCGCGGACGGGTCTTGACAGATGGCCGCCGCCTTGGCGAATGCTCAACAAAAGACTTGAGGAAGAGTAATGGGCGAAGAAGAGCAAGTTCATCTTCAAAGAGTCAAACGGGAACATAAAGTGAGGCCATTCGACGCCTTTAATGTTGGACAAACGCTCTCAACATCCATCAACGCAAAGCAGCAACATTAATATCACATCTGCTTAATGTAGTTATGGACATTACAGATCCATTTTTGGGATTCTGTTAATGGACAAACTCGCTAGGAAGATTTTGTTTTTTTATGGAATCCTGGAAATGGACAAGATAACACTGAAAAGGTTGCTTTAAAGCAAAATGGCTGACCTCATATCTGTTTTCGAGGGCTGGGTATCGATTCTAATTTCCTCAGTCGATTCGATTTCGATTCACATGAGTTCAGTTCGATTCAATTTGGATTTGTTTTTCAATTTGATTCGATTCACTTTAATGCAATCCAATATTGATTAATTATGGAACATTAATTCTTCTTAAATATCAAAGACATGATTTAAAAAAAAAAATCTCTGCAAACATTAAATTCCAAATCAAATTTAGGCAGTAACTGGTTAAATGGTTTAGTTTATTAACTCATTCACTGCCATTGACGGTTATAGACGTCAAATATTCATTTGAACTATTTCTCTTAGTTTAACATTTTTTTCCTATTTTTGTTAACAAGAGTATGAAAACCTAGAATTTTTTTATAGTACATTTAGAACAGGTATAAAATTTGTGATTAATCGTGAGTTAACTCATAAAGTCATGCAATGAATTACGATTAAAACTTTTAATCGCCTGAAGCGTCAGGAGACTACATTTTTTTTATTGTAATTATTCGCATGACTTCACTAGTTAACTCACGATTAATCATACATTTTATATCTGTTCTAAATGTACAATAAAAAAATTCTAGGTTTTCATACTCTTGTTAACAAAAAATAACAAATGTTAAACTAATTTAAATAGCTCAAATGAATTTTTGACGTCAATAGCCGTCAATGGCAGTGAATGAGTTAATGAAATTAACGTGTTATAATCACTTATGTGTTATACAAACAAGGATGAGATGAAAATATTTTCTGAATTTTAATTCAATAATGGTTTATATGAATTAAATTGTCTTTTAAAGTGCAATACGTCAGGTCTGTCATAAATTTAAGAACATATTTTCAAATTCACGTGAACAGTAAATTTCAAGAAAAAACAGTAAGATACCCAAAAAACGGCCTTAAAAATTCTATTTTCTTATGATTTTATGAGAAAAAAGATATTACAATAATTGATTCATGGTTTTATAATTGAGATCAGGCGCAATATCTATTATTCGATTTTTTTTTTTTAACTCAGCCCCACTGTTTGATTTTTTTTATGTGGGTCTACTCATAACAGACATGTTTACCAAATTTCATGTTGCCAAGTCAAACTGGCTTTAGGGGATAAATGTTCAAAACTTTCAAAGAAACCCTGAAAAAAATGACCAAAACATGGACAACTCAAACCAAAATGGCAGACTTCCTGTGTCTTTTTGAGCATAACTTATACATTTTTTTGATAAACATGTCCACCAAATTTCATGATGCGAAGTTAAGCTAACTTTGTGGACCGAATTTCCAAAACATTCCGAAGAAACCCTGAAAAATTACTACAATGACTGCAAAATGGCCATTTCAATGTTTGCAGACTTGCTGTTTTTTAGGAGTTCCCAAGTCAAACCAGCTTTGAGGAATGAATGCTGAAATGAATCAAGGGGACGCAGAAAAAGACCAAAATAGCAATAGAATAGATGTTTCAAACCAAATGACAGACTTCTTGTGTCTTTTCATGCTACTTCAAGGGCTGAGTGAAAAAACAAACAAAAACACAACAACTTGGTGGTGCTTGTATCGTAGAACGGCTGCTTTCAACCAAAATGGTAGACTTCCTTTATCTTTTTTTGGGCATGGCTTCTTAAGACTTTTGTGAGACTACTCATGATATACATGCCTACCAAATTCCATGTTGCAAAATTAAGCTGTCTTGGGGGGGTCTGAGTTTTCAAATCAGCGTTTAGTTTAGTCTCTGGATAATGACGCAAAAATGAAGCAATTGGCCAAAAGACGTGAGCGGTTGAGTCTTCCTTCACCTTGGCTTGTCCAGCGGCTCATTAGCAGGAGAGCGGGAATAAGTGCGTAATGACGGGGGCGTCCTCCTCTGGTGGCGTGGAGGTGATGAGATGGAGGAAGGAGGGTGGGAGGAGCCCATTAAAGCTCTTGCCGCCCTTGTGGACGCTCGCAAGGAAAAGGGAGATTAAGGACATGACGGCGGACGAAGACTCGTGAAGGTCAACAAGGAGCTACGTTGTGAAACTAGCTAGCGATGATAGATTGGAAACCAGAAATCAGCTCGTGCACCTTTCGTTAGACGTTTTTGCTTTCAGACTTTTATCTACACAATTCTTCATTTGGGTTTGACTGAAAACTGAGTGAAGGAATGTCTAATGTTTTCCCAAAACCTTTTCCAGTACTTGTACCAGTAGACGCAAAAAAACAAACAAAAAAATAAGACGACAATTACAAACATTGCCAAAAAGCGTTCACAGCGTGTTGCGCGGCATCCTCTGTGGTTTTGTGCGCCCATGCACAAGTTGTCAAGTCTGCAGGCCAGAAAGAGTTCAAGGATCCATCAAAGCTGCGCGCCACGGGTCCACACATCACTGCTACCCAGCTAATGAGGGTCACACTGTGTGTGTGCAAGTGTGCGTAGATGTGGACGTGAGCCAATATGGAGCCGAGCAGGTGCTTTGATGAAACACATGACTAACACCTTGTCTGCGGGGAAGCGTGTCTGGGACACAAAGTTAAGGGGAAACTTTTCCACCTTAAAAGTCTATCCATCCACTTGTATATCCTCGTCAGGGTCACGGGTGAGCTGTCGTCAGCTCATCGCAAAGTACGCTAATGGCGACACTTCAAAGCAAAGTAGCAGCCTTCTTGTTTCTTTTCACACATGGGTGCAAGAGGCTTTTTTGTGGGTCTACTTACAATAGACATGTTTACCAAATTTCATGCTGTTAAGCAGAACTGTCTTCGGGGGCTGAATTTTCAAAACATTCAATGAAAATTACCAAACTTACCCCAAAGTTGCCACTTCATAGCAAAATAGCATTTTTAGCATGTTCATTTTTGGGCATGACTTCCTGAGATTTTTTTGTGGATCAACTTGTAATTGGTATGTGAACCAGATTTGATGTGACTAAGTCAAAATGGTGTCAGGGGCTGCATTTTCAAAACATTCCAAGAAACTCTGTCAATGATCAAATTGGCCCTAAAATGGACGCTTCAAACCAAGACCATCTCATTTCGGGCAAGTTTTTTGTTTGGCCATGATAGACACCTGAACCAAATTTCATTTTGCTCAATTAAACTGGGTTTTGGGGCTGAATTCTCAAAACATTAGAAGTAACCATGCAGATGGCCAAAATTACAGAAAAATGGGTGCAAAAGCAAAACTGCTAACTTATTGTATAATTTTGGACATCTTGAGACTTTTTTGTGGGGAACTAAACACATTTCAGGTTGCTAAGTTAACTGGGCTTTAGGGTCTGGTTTTTCAAAGCATTCAAAGAAATCCTTGTGACCCTAAAATAGACACTTCAATGCGAAATAGCAGACATTCTGTCTTTTTAGGCATAGCTTGAGAATTTTTTTGTTCGTATAATACGCGATAAACATGCTTAACACATTTCATACTGCTAAATTAACTCGTCTTCAGGGGTTGAATTTTCAAATCATTCAAAGAAACGTTGAAAATGACCCTGATTAGATGGCAAAAATCCTGTCATGTGAAAACTCCTTGAAATTGTGAAAAACAACAAAATGTCTGCTTTTGTGAATGTGTATTGATTTGGAGAGCGAGGCAGGGCAATGACCTTGTTGTTTATTAAAGGGTAGTGTAACATTGGAAATACACATTACACGTTTTGATATATGTTCCCCTTGTGAGCGGAAGATTTGTCGCTATAATAGTGATGGCAAGAAATTTTACTTGGAATCATTTTAGAAAAGTAAAACAAACGTTTTATATATATATATCTATATCTCTATACACCTATGTATATATATATATATACATACACACACTCACACACACGCACGCACACGCGCACACACAGCGGTACCTTGACTTACAGAGTTTCATTTGACACGTAACTCAATTATCCCCATTGAAATGAATTGAATCTGTTCCAATCCCAAAAAAAGCAAACTTTTTTGTTCCGTGTTTTTAATAATAAAAGAAAAATAGCACATTATTGTATGAAAACATAATAAAGCATAGAGGAAAATGTCAAGTTTCTGTACGTACTTCATGTGTTGGATGTGTGCCTTAAGGGGCGTGGCCTAACATGTGTGTTCTCCAACTGCTGGCCTTTTGAAACCAGGCTGCACAGAATGAGAAGAAACACTTATATTTTGTAGCACAGCACAAACGTTCTGATAAGGAATATATGCAAGCTCCGCCCCCCCGTTCAACCCCGTGCTCCCCCAACTCCTTTGCCCATTAGTTTCAGATTGGGAAATTGATCTACTCGTACTACGATGACATAAGTGGTCTCTTTTGGAAAAAAAAGTTTGGGGGCCACCTTTTTGATTGAGATCGGGAACTTGTCTGGTGAGTCTGCGTGTGAGCAACTGGATGTGAGCTGTGGCCTACAGCAGCTTCTTGCACATGTCAATTTGCATTTGTGGGTTTGACTGTCTCTTAAATAAACAGCTGAAAGTGCTTTGCGAGTCTGGCTCTCCTTGCCCATATGCCAGGGCATTACAGGAGCATATCTGCTGCGCCACCTCAAATAAAAAAAACAAGTGACTGCTCGTAACTTGAAAAAAAATATCCCAAGTGGGATCGCTTGTAAGCCAAGGTACCAACATATGAGTATTTAAAAATGACAGAGAGGTTAACTTGTTAAATGCTTTTAAAGAGTTTGTTCCTGGTTTGTCCCAGTCGTTAGTCAGTGTCTTGTGTTTTTATTGCACTGAAAAGTGAGAGGCGACCTCTCAAAGTACACTGGTGGTGGTCACTTGCATTTCTTTCTTATTTATTTTTTTTGCTTCTTCACACCTCTGACTCCAGGCTGGAGACCCTCCCCCAGGGTTTTGGCACAAACGGACTGTTCAGCCGGCGCGCCACCAACACCTGCCGGCGTTCCCTGCCCGTCGAAACAGGCTGGTCCCGCTCGGCCCCAAACATGCTGTTCTGGTAGGCCACGGGACGGGCGGCGGCGTGTTCTGGGCAGTGGGTGGCACACGGGAACAGGTGGCACACATCTTTGGGGCTGTCGTAGAACTGGGTTGGCGGTGCAACATAGACCGGCATGTCCGAGTAGGAGTTCAGGTAGGTGGAGTAGTGTCTGTGCACCAAAGTGGACGAGGACCGGCGCAGGGCGGCAGGATTCTGCAGGATGGCCTCCCGATACGACGGCAGCCGAGTGGAGTCGGCGTACTTGAGTTTCTGCTTGTAAGGGTACGAGCCCATGTGGGCCGGGTCCAAGTAGGCAGGCTCGGCGGCCAGTGGGTAGCAGGACAGGTTGTGGCCCAGGCTGCCGTACAGCTTGTGGGGCCTGGCGTTGGCCGGGACCACTACCCGCGGGAACAGGTCGGGCATGTCGGCGCGGGGCGATGTGGAGGTGGACGGCTTGGTCTCGTCCACCTGCCGAATGCGCTCGTTGCCCCAGGTGGCTTTGAGGAAAGAGGCTCTGCGGTTGAGTTTATCCTTGCCCAGCAGGGGTACGTCATCCATCATCTCGGGTTCAAGATACGACTTCATGCAGGAGTTGCAGCTGGTCGCGGCACTCGGATAGTGTCCCGGCGTGGCGCAAGGGTAATGTCCCGGGTTGGCATCCGATGTGTGGGTTTTCATCAGCTGGTTGGCTCTCAGCTCAGCCAGGCAAGATCGTGGCTCGTCATAGTCGGCTCTCGATCTCAGGTCGGGGGCGTCGAACACGTAGCTGCGCTTCCTGCGCCCACCACAGTCGGGTGGGTAACTCAGCTTCCTCCTCAGAGGTGCTTTATGCTCCACATAGACGCTAGGAACCTGAACTTCCCGGTAGGTGATGAACGGGGATGCCGGATGCCGCGCCGGGTTCTCCACGTAGAGCCGGCCGGCATGGTGAGGCTGGGTGGTGGCGGTGGGTGACACGTCGGGCATGGCGAGGTGGGGGCTGCTGAGGCTGGAGATAGGCAGCGTCCTCTCCAAGAGGTTGTTGCGGGCGGGGAGTGTGTAGCGGAGCGGCGTGGGCCGGGTGACCACCCGCGGTTTTTCCAAGAGTGGCTGGGCCGCGGCGTCCCCGTAGTGGACAGGGAAGGTAGGGGTGCGGCTCCTCACCGGGTAGGACAAATGGTTGTCGGTGATGCTGGCAATGTAGGGCAAGCGGCAGTGCGTCACGTCCGCGGTGGTGGCCACACGAAGAGGGAGGCCGGCCCGTTGGTTGTCAGCCGCCCCCCGCCGGCTCCAGCTCTCCAGAGTCTTGGTGGCGCTGTCCAGGGAGTTCTCCACCCGGGCGGAGGACACCATGTCCTTTGCCGTCTTTAGCATCTTTAGCATGTTGGCCTGTGAGTAGTTGGTGGTGACATCAGGATTCTGGATGCTGCCGTTGCGATCCGACTGCTCCACGCCGTTGAAGCAGCTGTAGATACCCTGCACACACAAACGCAGAAAGTTTTTAGGACATGACACGAGGCTGAGAACCCGAACGCTGCAAAGCAACAGTTAGCAGGAAACGAGATGATGTACAGCGTCTGACATGATATGGACAGGACTGGAGAGGATAATTACATAGGATAGGATTGAGAAGGAGTGGACAGAACAGGACTGGGTGAGAAAGGACAGTATTGAGATCAAATGACTGAATAGGACGGACATGGACACGGACTGTATTAGTACAGGCCTGGGATAGTACAGGAAAAGAGTGGACAGGGTAATATAGGAGAGGTCTGGCATAGAGCAGGAACGGATTGGACAGAACTGGATTGAACAGAGCTATCTAGTCCTTCTCTCCAATCAAGTACATTTTTGTTTTATCTAGTCCAGTCTTGAGATGTTCAGTCTTTCAATCCAGTCATGTCCTCCAGTTCTTCCTCATCGATCCAATCCCCTCTTGCCCTGCCCAGACCTGCCCACCAGTCTTTTCCTGTCCTAGCCAGTCCTGTCCCCCTGTCCTTTCTCTATTCAGTCCTGTCATAACCCAATCCATTCCAGTCTTGTCCCGTTCTTTCCTATCTATTCTTGTCATGTTCAGTCTTCCAATCCAGTCATGTCCTCCAGTTCTCCCTCATCAATCCAATCCCCTCTTGCCCTGCCCAAACCTGCCCACCAGTCTTCCCCTGTCCTAGCCAGTCCTGTCATACCCAATCCATTCCAGTCCTGTCTTCCAGACCTTTGCTGTACCATCCAGTCCTGTCCTATCAAATCCCTTACTATATAGTCTCATCCCGCCCTCTCTTATCCAGCCTTGTCATATCCAGCCATCTCCTGTTCTGTCCTGTCCTGTCCTGATCTATCCAGTCTGTCTTGTCTAGTCAGCTATCTAGCTACGTATCTCCTATTTTATGCTGTCCAGTCCAGTCCTGTTCAGTTAATCGTTCACACAAGTGGACTGGACTGCTAACATATCCAAGCATGTGAGTTTCACTCTGAGACAAGTTCAGTATCCATCTTGTGTAGGACAAAGTAAGTTATTTGATTATCTCCGACGTGATATAAAACGCAGTCGGATCGGGCCATCAAAACAATCAAAAGACTCTGTAACCTTGCGTGAAAGTGACACAGAATGTGACAAAAAAAGACGGCATCAACTGCTGATGGTTGCACTTCCTCGTATGAGACCCTCGCCGCCTCGCGCATAAGCTCACACTTGCACACACACGCGTCTCTTAATAGGGCAATTTAAATGCAGGTGCTGCCGGATCACAAGCGCCTGCAATATTTCAGTTATTTTATTGCTTTCATCTGGCTTTACTTCAATTTGTTTTGTTTTTTGGGGGCTTGTTTGGCCTGCTATCAACCGCACTGCATCGCTTTACAAAGCTCAGCTGTGTTTTCCCCAGCGAAGACTTCATCACACGTTTCATTTTGCACTGGAAAGGAGACCTACAATGTGAAAACGACTTTTGATTGTTTTGAGGGCCTTTCCCATTGAAAGTGAGAATTTAAACAAGTAAATCTTTTAATTTTCTGACTAATTCTGAAAATGTGTCTGAACAAGATTTTAACCGGATGTCACAATTTGGCTTCTTTACTGCCTCACAACGAGTTTGTACATCCATGACTTGCAAGCAAGGCTAGCCAAAGATCAAGAGCCACTTTCAAGCCACGCTGCAGGTAACACAGTCATGTCAAAGCCAAACGGTAAGCAGAGCTGAATTGCTAGCTGCATAGATTACCATTAGGGGGCATTTGAGTATTGTTATTGACAAGAGTGCGAAGTGCTACGTCGCCATGTGAAAATACATTAATTATCTTCACGGGTGCTTGTTTATTTACCGACACTTCAGGCTCCGCTTCCACAAGTAGAAGCCACTTGCCTGTATAGTCGGATGGTCCTAGCTAATGAAATTAGCCCCACTGAATGTCACCTACATGAATTGACACATGAAGTGCTGCCTTCACCAGTGAAAATGCTTGTGGTATGTTAACAGGATGTCACATTTCCCCGCAAAACTGTGGTCTCCTTTTCAGCAAGTAGAAGCCAGTCCCAATGACAGAGGTTGATGTTAATGAAATTTGTACTTGGCATTGGCCCCGCAGTAGAGGATGCGTATTTGTGTTTGGTAATGTGTCCCCCACATCAAGTGTATAAAGTGCTTCCTCCACCAGCGAAAATGCTTTTATTGTCTTCATGGGATATTTTCTTGGTATCCACATTTGAGGCTCAGCCTTTGCAAGCAGAAGACACTCGCCTAGTCGCAACGCCCTAGCTCCGTCATGGTAATGAATACTGTACTCCAAATTGATCCAGCAGCAGATGGAGCCAACCGTCATGGCCATCACATCAAAACGGCAAAGGATCAGCCTCCAAAAAATGGGAATGATGCTAAAAACGTACCCTGCTGATGGCCAGGAGGAAGTCAAGGCGTTCAGCCTTTCGCACCGAGTGACGCAGCTTCCAGTAGAGCAGATGCTCCCAGGCGAACACCAGCAGGCTGAGGCCCATGGCCACCAGCAGCATGTAGAAGACGCCCGCCATGTTGTCGATGTCCAGCTTGCTGCTCATCACCTCCTTCTTCTCGTTGCGGCAGATGCCCGTCAGCCACACCGTCTGAAGCTTCTGAGTGTCGCCTGGCAGACGGAATCGCAAAATCACAATCGCCGTCATCTAGATTGGCCATTTGAAACACGTTTTGTTTTGTTAAAGCAAAATGATATTGTTTGCCAATAGTTGGAGTCGCACTTGTATTATCGTAAAAAAGACCAAAATATAGAACATAATATACAATACATTTAGGACACACACAAATGCCAAGGTGATTTGACCTGACTTATGAAGTTTTCACGATACGAGACGTCATTCGGACGATTTTTGGCTGTGACTTAAACGTGCAAAACAGGTGCTATATGGTGACAGTGAATTCTTAAAAAAAAAAAAAAACCTTCAATATGCTTAAAAGATCTTTGTGCAGTTTGTCACTTTTTTACTCGCGACTGCCACCTCTGGCCCAAAGTGTAACTGCAGCATCTGTGTCTGTGCGAGTACGTGCACGATCTTAAAGCCACTGCAGCATCTGTGTCTGTGCGAGTACGTGCACGATCTTAAAGCCACAGCCACAGCTGACAAATGACGACACAACTCCCCAAAGAAACACTCTACTATAAAGGGAAGATAAAAGCCGACAGAGTAAAGCAGTCAGGGCTCTTCGTACTCATCTGGGCACTGGTGGAGCATGCATGATGTAGAAAAAGCTTTAATATGACCTTTTTAAACGGCACTACGCACCTTTAACGTCGCTGTTATTTAAAGTTAACTGTCAAACTAAACATCAAAGACAATTATGGTCAACAAAGCAGCATGTGATTCGAGTGAGATTGGTTGCCACATCGCAGCTACAAGAGGGTGGGCACACTTGTTCAACCCAAACTTTTCAGCTGTTTTATCTTTTATTCAATGGAGTTGTACAAGGTTTTAGGTGTCATTAATAAGGGAAATGTTTTTGAAAGGATTTATCCTGGTTTCATTTTTGTTTTAACATGGATGGAGGATCACAAAAATATTTTTAAACAGGGGTGTGTAGACTTTTTATATACACTGCACCTTTGTCTTGGTGAGCCTATTGTGCCGATTAACAAGTGGAAATAAAATAGTATATTGGGCTGAATTTGCCCTAAATTATCTTATTTTATAAAGATTTCATTTATTGTTTATATTAAAGGGATACTTGACTCATTGAGCAATTTTCAGCAGTATGAAAAAGTTCATATTTTGTCCAGAAATAATTGGATAACTTCACTATTTTTTATGTACAATTAATACCTTTAAAAACTATTTTTTTTCCCACTTAGTGACGATTTGAAGATGACCTGTGCTGAAGAAATAGGTAACAACCAATCATGGCTCACCTGTTTGCTGGCTTTGGTCAGCAAACTGAGTCATGATTTTAAAGGTATTAATTGTTCAAGAAAAATAAAGAAGTTATCACATTAATTCTAGACAAAATATTATTTTCTTACTGTTGAAAATGGCTCAATGAGTCAAGTATCAATTTAAGCAATATTGTTCAGCACTAAATTGGACGTTACTCAGTAGTTACTCTGTACTTTAGTAGCTTTTTTCACTGAATACTTTTTTTGTTTTACTTTGACTTAAGTCATATTATGCTAAAGTAATAGTACTCTTTACTTGAGTGCAATTTTGACTATTCTACCCACCTCTGGGAGGAACACATGTAGATTGACAATATCACAACTCACAGGCATATATTATTTATCCTCTGTGAAAAAAGACCAATATCATTGTGGTATATTGAGTCACTGAGAATAGTGGCAATATGCCTGTCATGGGTGTGGCCCTATTTTTTGTCTAAATATCACTTGACGGCTTTTGCCTTTGAATCCTTCAAACGTCTTCAGTTAGGTCCCTCATTTTGCAGGATCTTTGTATGAAAGAGAATATGATGACAATCTTACCATCAGCCAGGAACTGCAGCAGAGCGAGGTCGATGGGCCTTTTCCATCGGGAGTCCTTCTGCAGGGCGATGCCGTACCCGGTGGTGGCGAAGACTTTGCCGCTGCCGATGGTCACCAGTTTACAGCCCTCGTCTTTCCCCGCCATGTAGTTGAGCACGGCGGCGTCGTAGATGAAGGCGTCCAGCTTCCTGGCGGCGGCGAACGGAAAAAGGACGCGAGTTGACCACGGCGCTCGGGTTCGGCGAAGGTCCTTTAGGCGGACACCTACCCGGTCTTGAGGCTGTTGAGGGCGTCCTCCACCCCCTTCTGGTTGTACTTGACCATGTGCGAGTGCATCTCGGGGTAGTTGCTGCGGATGTTGCGCTCCGTGCTGCCGTTGGGCACCGTACCGAAACGGAAGGGAGGGTACTGCTCCTGAGGCTTTTGGAACTGGGACGCGGAAGACACCGTATTCAGCAAACCCGTAACACTTTAGCTTTTAAAAAAGCGTTGGGGCTTTAAATCAAGGTTCGATTTCAAACTGGATTGCTTACAAGCTTGGAGTAGCGTTTCAAAGTAGCAATTCAAACAACGCTTCAAGATAGGGTTTAGTTAACTTTGAGTTTCAGATTAAGGTTCAAAACCTGGTTTAGAATTTAAAATTGGGTCTCATAGGGTTTAAAATGAAGGTTTCAAGACTTGGATATGGATTTCAAAGTAGGGCTTAAAGTCTGGGATAAGGTTTCAAATAGGGTTAGGGTTCCCAATTAATGTGCATCAGTGAGCATTTTGGGGCTTTTTCTCTGGATTTTTATGTGAACCAGTAGTTAATAAAGACTTGATGACAAAGCAGTTAGATTTTTATAAAATAAAAATTAAAATGTGTGATCTTCATCCCTCGTGCCTGTCCAACAAAGTATTCTCCCAATATTTCTCTGATTTTGTGTTGGTGATGTTGTTCCTCAGGGAGCCGCTCGTCATCACGCTTGCACTCGTCTGTGATGTACAAGGTCACATTTGCATACATGCCACCTGCACAAGGGGGGAGGGGCATGCAGAGGGGAGGGGAGGCACAGCTGGACAAACAGACGCTGAACCGTTTCCATCCGCCGACAGACGGCCCGCTAACGTCCACAACAGCTTTATCGGAATTCTAATGAGCAGCCGGCAGTGGCCCGTTTCGCAATGCACACTCCCCAATAAAAGCTTTCCTGGGGCCGGTAAGCGCCAACTCATGCAAAAAACCATCATCGACGCCACCTGGGTGGAACGATGACATTCCACTGACGAGCTTTTCAGTCATTAAAAAAAAAAAGTCACTGACGTTTACCACATGTCTTCATTTGCGTGACATGTTTTTGCAAAAGGAAAGCATAATGGTAAGCATTCTACTTGAAACCCAACACAGACGTCAAACCCTACTTTGACACCCAAACTTTGGCTTCACATGTCAATCTGACAACCTAATTCAAAACCTCTAACCCAGGCTTAAAACCCCCAATTTCAAACCTTAAATGAATCTTGAGACCCTAATTTGAAACCCTAATTCTGTCTTGAAACCCTTCTTAGAAAAAGTCATCCTGATTTTTAATCCTAAAACACCAAACCTGGCCTGAACCCAACATTTTGAACCCTAACCCTTGTTTGAACACTCATTCAAGCTTGAAGCTTGGAAACTCTAGCCCTATCTTGCTTTAAGCCATGACGTACAACTCCAAACCTGGCTTCAAACCCTTAATTTGAAACCCCAACCTCGGCTACAAACCCTACTGTGAAACTCTAACCCTGGATTGAAACCTATAGTTAAACCCTAAAGTTGTCTTGCAACCTTACTTTAAAACCTTCATGCTGGAGCTAAAACACTTGTTTGTAACCTTTACCCAGGCATGAAACCTTAGTTAAAAATGTTGACCCATTTTTGAAACCCTAATTTGACACCCTAACCCTGCTTGAAAGCTCAGGTAACAGGCACGCTACCTTCTTGTCGCTCAGCCCGGACACGGTGTCGATGTACTGCTCCTGGATCATGAAGGCGGCCAGGTTGGCCGTGTAAGAAGCCAGGAAGATGACGGCGAAGAAAGCCCACACAAGCACCATGATCTTGCTGGTGGTCCCTTTGGGGTTCTCGATGGGCACGGAATTGTTGAATACGATTCCCCACAGAAGCCACACTGACTTCCCAATGGTAAAGGTGGGACCCCCGGGATCTGAGGACAAGACGCTTGCATTTAATTGAGGGACAACGAGCCAGAAAAATGTGATTGCCAATGTGTGGGACGCAGGCTCCCTCTAGTGGTACGTGAAAGAGTAACACAATTACATACGACAGTATAATGACCTGAAAATATCTTGTCAACCAATGAGAAGAAAATGGGCTGAGATACAAATAAAATTAAGACTTAAAAGGTTTGCAAGTGACACAGGAAGCTACCTACAAGTTGGATTTAATTATAATATATTTTTAGCTTTAAACATTTATTTAGGTACCATGTTAATTGGACTTATATGCAAAATATTTGTTTTCTTTTTTTACTCTCTCAAAGCAAAAAAAAAAGCAAAATACATTTGAGTGGATTCCTTATTGAAGCACACTGGGGGGAAAAAAGTCCTTTAAATTGGCGTGATTCAAACATGCGACCTGCATCGGTTTCCCACGATTAAAATGTGGTAAAGTGAGGTTTCTTATTTTATTGTTATCAGCGAGAAGAGGGAAATTAAAGTCAGTTTTCCGCATTTTAGTTATATGCAACCCAAATAATTGAATGAAAGGACTTTTTTTCAGTGTACAGTAAAAAAAAAAAATCTTACATTTATTTAAGCACTGTAGGCCTATTCATGTTCAAACTGTGCATATTGTCACAATGGCAATCACAATAAATTTAGGAACAAAACCTCTGCCCTTACGATGCTACTGTATTTTAATGTTGCTCATAATGGTGGTTCTTTAGAGAGCTAAGCATTTTTTGAGGTAGTACGTGGGTTGAAAACCACTGTTTGAGGCCATTCGGCACCAAGATTAAACTCAATTTCTTATCTATTGATTTCTTATGTGAGCTTGATTACTTGATAGGGAGGTGGAGGAGGAGGGGGAAGGGGCGGGGGAGAATGTTTCACCTTTCGCCGTCACCAGGCTGCGGTTGTAGCCCACCGGGCTGCAGTATTCAAAGACGAACACTGTAATGGCGACCACAGTGAGACACATGACGAACATCATCACCCACACGGCGGGACTGTACGGCTCTGCAAGCACACCCCAAAACCACATTCGCAGGTTGAATATTTATGTGGGATCAATTAAAAACAAATAAATAAACAAACAAACACATGGGTTAGGTGCTATAGTTTTCATTAATCACCCATTTTTCGTAAAATAATCATATCTCCCACGCTTACGTAGACCCTTAACGTTGTAGGTCCGCATTGGATAAAGAAGGTGTCAATCTTTCTTTTCGGTTCATCGGTTTCAAGTTTGGTTGCATTTGTCCAACCTATCACATTTTTTGAGGGGAGGAGCTAAAGCAAGAGAGAAAAATGAAAGTGACACTGTCCCCCCCAAAAAGCGCAATTATCAGTTAAAATTAATATTTTAACAGTGAGAGTAAAATCCGTGATTTGTTTTGTTAGAAAGTTTCGCGTAGTTAAAACAAGACTTTCAGTTTCAGTCAAATTCTGCCCTTTAACAAGTAATTCGAGGGCCAGTTGCTAGCAAGCTAACTAGCTAGTAATTTTATGTAACTTCTTGGTGAATATCGATTATGAAAAACATTTGCTATCTTATACAGTATAGCAAATAAAATGTACATTACGGATTATATGCCTTTGTTTTTCTGTAACTTTTTGTTTTAGATGCTGCTACAGTGTTGTAGTGCTAATACTGGATGCTCAAATGGACCTTTAGGACTTCTCATCAACAGGTTAGAATAAAACAAACAAACAATCATTCACAACAGATTTCTTTCTTTCTTTCTTTCTTTCTTTCTATCTATCTATCTATCTATCTATCTATCTATCTATCTATCTATCTATCTATCTATCTATCTATCTATCTATCTATCTATCTATCTATCTATCTATCTATCTATCTATCTATCTATCTATCTATCTATCTATCTATCTATCTATCTAGGGAGCGCCACTTGTATTAAATGGATACTTCATGCGAAGATATTAAACTATGGGGAAACATAATTCAAAATATACATTAAATGCAATTTTTCTGACCTAAGAAGGCAGACGGCGAGACGGTGCCGTTACTCCTGGCCACCATGACACTTATGCCGGTCTCCACGAATGGCACCGAGAAGTCGATAATCTCTGAGCGTTCTTCGTTGATGGTCAGCGAACCGATGGCCATGTCGGCACGCTTATAGAATACCTGTGAAGGATTAAAAAAGAAACACGTTTCCCTCTTGATGTGGATGATGTCATTCTATAAGTAGACCCATCACGGTCCTGACTCCTGGCAGTCACTCCAGGTCCGGTCCATCCTCACAATCCTCACAGTTTTACCTTTCAACCTCTGCATTGTAAAGCGTCATTTAATCCCTAATCCATGCTAAGGTTTTGTAGGATGTAGCATAAGGTCCCTTTGTCTCGGTTACATAAAGCGTCTGCCAGACAAATGTTACACACAGGAAGTAGAAATAATCGCCGATCATGCGCTACGGTGGAGATAATATGAAAATAAGTACTTCCACTTGAGAGAAATGTCCCCCCTGTCAAAGCATGCTTGTAAACCTGATCCTAATTAACATTTTAAATGTTCAACAAAAGAACATCATAAAATGAGCCATGAAATTCTGGCTGGTCCATAATTCTTTTGTCCAAAATTTGAGGTTTATCGGAGGTACTGTACTTGAAATGGTGGCATGTGTGGCTGAGTTGAAAGCGATTGATTAACCACACATCCAGTAAGGAGGGTTTGCACACAATATTATTATCATCATTGTTTATTTTTACTATCGCTCACAAAAAGATTTCATTTATTTATTTTCTTAAATTGAGTTGCACAGGTTACAGGTTAAGTTAATGGTAGAAAAAGTTTGGAAAATAGATCTCTTGGTTAAGGTTGATTGTACGTCACAAAAACCTGACATTTGAACAGGGGTGTGTAGACTTTCTCTATCCACAGTACTTGTGGATTTTTTTGGGGGGGGAAGTCATTCACTTAACATTTCATCGACTATTCATGTTTTTTTGTGCTCAGGCCAGTACACTTTTGTGGTACATTAGTGCCGAGGATCCATGTTGAAGTGAATTGTGCACTTCATTTTTAGATGAAAACAGTGCTTTTCATCATCTTGTGGCATTTGTGTGCCAAAGAACTATACTGAATTGAACTGAAGAGCTTCATGTCAACAAATGTAGTGCTGTGCCGCCATCTTGTGGCAAGTTGGTGCCAAGAAACCATGTTGAAATTAATGGAAGATCGTCATTTAGACAAACGTAGTGCTTTGCCACCACCTTGTGCCATGTTTGTGCCAAGGAACTATGTTGAAATGAATTAAGGAGTTTTATTTGATTAAAGTAGTGCTTTAACGCCATATATGTATTTTTTATTTGAAATACTTTGTTAATCCATCCATTTCCTCTTGAATAGAATATCAGAACATCTAAAATATACTTAGATTTTTCACTTTGGCTAATAATACTCAATCCAAATGAATTGATGAAATGAACGTATGGAAGCAGACGTTTACCTCCCCGATCATGCCGTTCCAGATGCCGCGCACCAGCTTTCCGTGCTTGCCGTTGGTGACGAGGTAGAGGTCGTAGGAGAACTTGATGTTGCGCGACAGCTTCTTGAGGATGTCGATGCAGAAGCCTTTGCAGCACAGCTTGGTGTACGGCTCCGTGTGGCCCACGATGCTGCGGCACGACCGATTAAAACAAAACAAACGGCGGCGTCACTCGTGATGAATGACGCTCGTTACAAGCGGGGGAAATCTTTACTTTACGATCGATTGATCGCAGCACGTGCGAGTCATGTAAAGTATTGACCTCCGCTGGTCCTGGATCTGCCTTTAATCACCTTGAAGTCAATGCCATTAGCTGACAAATACACTTGTTGATATTGAATACTGCGCTGAAATCCTAACCCTGCCTTATAACCCATCGCAAAATTAAAATTCTGTGTGAACTGCATCACTTTGTGTGTTGTTCCATACCAATATATCCATGCATGTGGGGCTTGACGCATTACGTAGTGTGAGTGTTAGGGCACGATGCTTCCAAACCCAACTTGGACCGGACGCAGGGCTGGACTGGCACAAAAAAATCGGCCCTGGCATTTTTTACTTAGTTCACTGGCCTTGTCTGGCCCGGCCCAAACCGACTCCTGCCTAAAATGTAGTTCTGCCAGTGATGTTTATTGATGATGTTTCTTTTTGCGATCTTTATGCGAACTGGATTACCATACTAGTCCCTCTAAATTGCATGCCAGTCTCTTGGGGTAAAATGTAGGAAAATAATAATTAAAAAGCACTGCATCGGCCGCAAAACAGACCGGCCCACCGGGCATCTGCCCTGTATGCCAGACGGCCAGTCCAGCCCTGACCGGACGGTCACAAAAAATATTACAGTCGCCACTCACTCCTGCACAATGGGCGATGTAATGTGTGGACTGTGCCAGCCTCGATCCCCTTACAATATGTTGCATTGTGGCATGACTTTTTTTTTTAATTCACAAGACTAAAGATGGCCGAGTACTGATACCAGGTATCAGTATCAGGCCGATGCCTGAATTATATTAAGATATTGGGTACTTGTGAATAATGCTGATACCATCCCACTGATACTTAAGGCAAAAAAAAAAAAATCTAACATTGAATAATTGATCCTTGTTCCTCCCTCCTTCCTGCACAAAATGATTGTCATTGGCTGGCTTTGGCTGTGGATCAATGTCAAACTTGAAAGGAGGATTGTGGTTGTTTGGCCTGAAGTGTGGCAAGTCTACATGACATGACTGATGTCGTCCTAGTGTTCAATGTTAATATCTTGAATGTTCATATCAGTCAATTTTGCTTAGCAACATGGGTCGACCCATAAAAACGGTCAAGAAACCTGAACTGAAAAGACACAGGAAGTCTGCCATTTTGGTTGGAAAGTTGCCCTTCAATATGGAACTTGTCCTTGAGATTTTATCCGATTTAAACTAAATTTGAAGCACACAGATGTGTTAAGCAACACTAAATTGGGAACAATTGGAATTCATTTACATTTGTAATTTGCCACAGATATAAGGTGCTGGGAAATGAAGTTGTCCTCGAAAAAAATGTGCTTGAAACCACACTCCCCCCCCCCCCCCCCCCCCCCCCCCCCGGATTGTTTGTATGAGCCCCACGTCCTCGGAAACGACTCTTCAAACATGGACGC
Source organism: Leptonotus elevatus (assembly GCF_054856555.1). Lineage (NCBI taxonomy): Eukaryota > Metazoa > Chordata > Actinopteri > Syngnathiformes > Syngnathidae > Leptonotus > Leptonotus elevatus. The sequence goes on along the minus strand of NC_141239.1, from coordinate 30,520,172 downwards.
TTGGGCGGCGGCCCAAAAATTGCAGGCGCCCTCCCGCTTCCCGCCAGTCCTCCCTGAAAGCCATTTCAGCCTCTGCCGGTCAGGCTTTCTCCTTTTCAAGCTCAAACATGCAGCTCGCTCCACTGACTCGTATCCACCGCCGGCTTGTCTGACACGATGTTGGCGTTTTAAACCAGTGACCGCTTTCCATAACCGTCAAGGAACGGGATCCCATTAACGATAACAACCCCAACGTTAATGAAGGGTCGATCCAGGGATGCGCCACGCTCGGGCCGACGGGCCTCGCACCTCTACGTGAGCGATATGACGGCAACGGCAGGGGACGAGGCGCTTCATCTCGCAGCTAATGGCACGTTCACGTATGATAAGAAATCAATTAAGACGGACATGTTAGCGCACCGGAACACTTGCAGTGATTCCGAGTGGTGGTCTCATTGGGACATTAATTAGCTGAGTGTGAAAAGGCTGTTGATCAGATTCCCTGCTGGGGATTTTGTCATCCGTTTGAGGATGTTTATCAGCATGTACCCACATTTCACAAATTGTTCATTCATCATTAAGAAACGTATTCCCCGTGGTTCTGCTTCTTTGAGCGGGAGTATTAGTCGTTTGGTCTCCGGATAAACAAAAGGAGTGCGTCAGGAAGAGCATCAGGCATAAGAACAAAACCTCTTTTTTTTGGGTCAGGTTTCCATTTGATTATTTTATAGTTGTGGCCAAAAGGGTTTTTCTGTCATTATAAAAAGATGTTTGACATATATGCAAAAAACTGTCAACCCTAACAGGAAGATGGGAGCGTACTGGACGATGTTCAGATGTTATAGGCGATCTTGAACAGATGGGATTTCAGACGACTTTTAAATGAGGTCAGGCTGTCAGGGTTGCGGATGTCAAGGGCCAGGGAAGTTACAGGGGCTTGGGGTGGCAGTGGTAAAGGCTCTGTGCCCCTCACTGTGATACTTTGTCTTGGTAATGGGGGTGAGAAGGTTGACGTCTACAGAACGGAGGCGGCGACTGGAGGGGATCCCTCAGGTAAGATAGTGTCAGGTTATTCAGAGCTTTATAGGTGACGAAGAGGATCTTGGAGTTCAGTGGAACCAGAGGTTTTTCGCAGACAGGCAACCGTTTGTCGTCATCGATGGGGGAGTTTTGTGGGGGTCAGCCCTAGGGGTGCTTACATACATCCCTGATTGGGACATATATACTCTGTGGTTGGGGACCACTGTTGTAGTTGATATGTTGCTGTATGCGAGCCAGAGAAGGTGACCAAGGTTAGCGGAGATGTGTTCTGTGGAGCAGGAATGGATAAGCAACTGTACAGATGAGATTTTAGCATAAAGGAGTTTTTGGAAGTCAGTGGAAGAGAGACCATGGGTCTTATTTTTGTAGACAGGCACACATGCGTAAAAACCTGCGCATCGTTATTTTGGTGCTGGGGCTAAGTCTCGTCTACTGTGTTTGGGACCTTCTTGCATCTGGCTGGGTGTTTCGGCGGACCGAGCTGCCGCGGTCCCGGCACATCTGGAAATTTGGTAACAGGGAGTAAAAACGGGCGCATTGTTGTTTTGGTGCAGAGGCAAGTCTAGTTAAGCATGTTTGTGAATTACACGCGCTATGCCTCCCTGGGCGCTCTGGCGCACTGAGCTGCCACAGCCACTGGTGCAGTTTTATTTTGGTAACATAAAGTGGACGTGATTCGGTAAAACCAGGTCTAACTCGTCATCATATTTAATTATTTAATTCCTAAATATGACAACAGCGTCTGAATCATTGCAGAAATCAATTATTTGAGCAAATTATTATCATTACTATCTTATTTTTTTTCTAGTAGCACCCCGATGATTACATGTAAAAGCAGTGGGGGATGTCAGGATGCGGGTGCAAGGCGGTCTCCAAATGCCCACATCGCATGTGCAGCCGACAATATCATTTAGCTGTTTTAGCTGTTGATGAACCACACGTGAAGGCCTTTTTTGTGTTGAAAATTTTAACTACTGAATATAGTTGTCTCTGCACGTAACATGGGTTCATGATTGTTTACATGCTAGATGATTGGCGTTGAGGCTTTTATGATCATCTCAACTTTAAGTACATTGCTATTCCCTGTCGACTCTATGCATAACTGCAAATCCTTGTTGTGGGTGGGGGGCGGGGTTTTCAATAATTTGCTGATTTTCACTATTCACAATAGAGTTCAGTCCCTACCCTCCACAAAAGTGGGGCTTCACTGTAGTCTACTAAATAAAACCTACTCTCTTGTAGTTTTCGTCTTTGTTTATATTGGGCTGCCTAGACAAAAACAGTAGCTTTGGCGTTTGGTTTGACGTGTCGCGTGCCGGTCCACTCACGCCTCCGTCTTGTTGGACTGTCGTCGACACGGCACCGTGTTGCTGACGCAGGTTCCGGTCAGGGGGTCCACGGCCTCCACGATGACGAAGGGGCGCTCCTCCAGCGTGGCCACCGTCAAGTGCCTGTAGTCGGACACGGGCTCCAGGTAAGAGCCGTAGCGTGGCCATACCGGGTACCTCATCTGGAGGATGCTCATCTCGTAAGTTCCCACCTGAAACAGTAACATCCTGGTTGAAACCCTCATTTCAAACCAGATTTCCGACTGGAAGCCCCATTTTGAAACCTTCGATTTGGTCTTGAAATTCTAATGTGAAACCCTAATCCTAAAGAAATTATATCATTTTAAACAAATATATATATTAAAACGATTTTCAAAAACCTTAATGTGAAATGCTGCTTTGAAACCCAAATAGGAAATGAAAGCCTAATTAGAAACATCCTAACCCTCATTTAAAAACCTCACTGTCTTTAAACCCTAACGCTGGCTATAAACCCTACTTTAAAACTCCAACCCTGGGTCTAAACACTAGTGCAGTGTAAAAGTAATGTCTCTTTGGAGAAGGCCACATCCAAACAGTTAACGGCGTAATAAATCTGTTTTACGCCACGCCTTTTAAAGCACAAATAAAGTGGCGACACATGTGAGCAATGAGGCCTTTTCGCCCGCAGTGCGTGAGATGAAACTGCTGAGGATGCGCCTGCATAACATTCTTTTATCACAATCTCCCATCTTAATGCAGCCGTCCCCAATTTTCCCCCTCTCGCCGCCACCGCCGTTATCACTCATCCTTGCAAGGTTTGTGCGTCAGGACCTGGCTGCCGTTTGTGGACACTTGAGAGGAAATTGATTTTTGGGTCAGGCCGGACGGAGATGCTGCAATTTTATGCACCACACAACAACCAGTTAGCTAATTCTAATTGCTCGTGGTGGTGGAATTGAGCTGAATATAAGTAATTAAGGTGCAGGATTGAATCCTTCAGCGCCACTAGAGCAGGGGAGAATTTTTCTTCTAAGGGCCCCCTCATAAACCGAATACCAGCTAACAATAACTATTATGTGTATCCTTGAATGCTATAGGACTTAAAAAGTGCCTCATTTTGGGGGGGGGGGGGGGGGTGAATGGATGGATGGATGTCATGATAAATTCATATTTTTTGTAATGACTGGGTTTCGGGGTGGGTCATTGTTATGTATTGTTATGATCCTGTATTTGTTCCCTTGTGATTATAATAATGTTGCAGTTACTATGCAGTTGCTATGTCCCTTCTGTAATCACTTAATTAAAAAGGCTTTTTATCAAAAAATTTTGCCCGCCATGTTTGAAGAGCACCTGCTGTGTTAATTTTTTCTACATTTAATGTTATGAAGACATCTTCAACATTTTATGATCCACTCCACACTCTCAACCTCCTCTTTTTCTAATCATTTAATTACTTGCATAATTTAAAATGAAAACAAAAAAAAACTAATATTTTGACATGAACACATTTTCTGAATGTCATTCACAAACATTTAATAAATGCTTTACTTTAAAGCATGTAGTTATGTTTATTGCTCAAACACAACCTGTGCTACCTTTAACGTAGCCATCTGCTGTCAAGCTAAAGGATCATCTGCGATCATTTGTGTGATTAATCTGCATTAATACTTGATTAATGCGATCATTTTTTGTGATTAATCAATAACATTTTAACTTTGACAGCACTAATATATATATATATATCTATATCTATAAATATATATATCTATATATATAATACACATACACACACACACACACACCCACACACACACACACATATATATATATATACATCTATCAATCCATTTTCTTAACTGCTTATTCCTCACAAGGGTCACGGGGGCGCTGGAGCCTATCCCAGCTGGCTTCGGGCAATAGTACACCCTGAACTGGTTGCCAGCCAATCCAGGTATATATATATATAAATGTATAGTTTTGGGATGCACAGAAGCAATCCAGACCTGCCAGGCAACGAGTAACCGAACGCCGTCACATTTAGTTTTGTGCTGAATAAGATGTCAAAGTGATGAATGTTGCTGTCTTAATTTGACCATTTAATTACTTCTTTTTTTCTTTTTCGTGAGGACAGAGCGTACCAGCAGCGGCAACTCTCGACCAGCTCAATGAAGAGAAATCATGAGGAAGCCGCGAGAAACGGACGACAAACACTCAATTCTCTCCGGATGTTTGCCGGCGGTCCCGCCAATTGGCTCTGCTATTTACCTTTGCGCCTCTCAATCGAGTCTCAAACAGCTGCAAAAATACACAGAGATGAGAACGAACGCGTCACTGTGGTTTTTTCTCAGACACGGATCTCAATTGTCGATGCATCTTTGAAAGAGAAACCAGTGCGATAAGATTGAGTGACAGCAAGAGCAGAAACTCATTTGTGCTCATTCAAATGCTGATGACGTGTACCATGCCGTAGAAATTAGACGGAACCCTTTGGGGATTTTCGTCTTTGGCAATAAGGGATAGTCTGTGCCTCGCTGGTTTTTTGCTTTGGGTTTTCTTTTAGACCAGGGGTGGGCAAACTCGGTCCTCGAGGGCTGGAGTCCTGCAGGTTTAGGATGTTTTCCAACACAGCTGATATATAATCAGCTCACCAGCAAGCTCTGCATAAGCCTGGTAATCCTGTTGATTGGAATCAGCTGCGTTGGAGCAGAGAAACATCCAAAACCTGCAGGACTCTGGCCCTCGAGGACCGAGTTTGCCCACCCCTGGTCTAGACCGGTGGTTCTCAACCCCGGTCCTCGAGTACCCCTATCCAGCCTGTTTTCCATGTCACTCTTAGCCAACACAGCTGAGGATTGTTATCAGGCTTCATGCAGAGCTTGCTGATTAGCTGATCATTTGAAACACCTGTGTTGGCTGAAGGAGAAATGGAAAACAGACTGGATATGGGTACTCGAGCACCGCAGTTGAGAACCACTGGTTAGACGATCACTTTTTAGTAACAAAGCAGGACATTCCTATGTCTTCAACAAGTGTTGCAGGTTTGCACATTTATATAATTATATGCGTGGCGACTCCATCCAGGTGTTTTACTTCACAATCTGGTTTTGTCTTGTCAATATCTCCTCCATTTTGGCTGATATTATGACACCAACAAATTAGCAGGTTTCTTTCACAACGGAAAGGAGACTTTGGCTTGTGTTGCCGCTTTGTAACCCTAAACTTTGTTTGAAACGCTAACACAGACTTGAAACAATAATTAGAAACCTAAACCTGTTTTTAATTCCTACTTTGAAAGTCTAACCCTGTCCTTTGAAACCCTAACTTGAAACTGAAAGTTAAATCCCTAAGTTGAAATCCTAACCTTAATTTTGAACTTAACCAACGCTTGAACACATAATTTCAAAATAACTCAGACTTCAAACCCTAATTTGAAACCTCAGCCCGTCTTAAAACTCTAAAGCCGAACGTAAAACCTAAACCCAAGCTTGAAACCCTAAATTGAAACTCTATCCAAGACTTGAGACCCAAGTTTGAAACCCTAACCCTGTCTTGAAACCCTAACCGAGGCCTGAAACCTATATTTGGAAACCCTAACCCATGTTTGAATTCCTAATTCCAAACTTGAAATTCTAACCTTGACCTTAAACCCGACTTTAAATTTGAAGGCTTGCTTTGTGATGATCCGCGGTTTTCGGTCTCTGGTCTGCAGAAAGCTACTTGAAAGTTTGGATTGTTCTTTGAATATCCAAGGAGTGCCGTATTACTTCATGTCATCAAAGTTTAGAAACCTTGCGGGTATGAAATAAAAATAAAGTGGAAATTGTAACTTTTTATCAATCATTTAAAGCCAATATTGTCTCAACCGCCGTGAGGGACATGTAAATGTCTGCCAAGGACAAAGTGTTCGAGCGAGGACTAAGGCGTAACGCTTTCCTGTTTTCCTCCTGCGGGGATTCTTCATCCTCTCCTGTGCTTTCTCGTCCATCTTCCTGACTTACTTTGACACACCCGCTGAACAATGACCACTATAACGAGGACATTCCACCGATTTAAGGTTCGTTAAAATGCAACGAACTGTCCAACTCGAGGTGCTTCAGTCTATACTGTGTCAGCACCAAAGAGGTAACTCAACAACACTGTCCACCCTGGAACATAATCACTCAAATAAGTCACGAAAAGGTGATCAGAAGGAACAATCACTAAAACAAGTTCAGAAGAAAGCGATCAGAAGGCAGAATCGACGTTGAGCTCTGAGAATAAAGAACACCCTGAGGCAAGACAGATAAGCGCAGCGAAGCCGTTGCCTCATGGAGATGAGCCAACATTTGGTGAAAGTGGCGCGACGTTGTGTCGAGAATCTGCGTGAAATCCTGCGCCGCCGTGCGCGGTTGATGGAAAGTTCATCAGTGTGTGGCGGAAAGTTGAGCTCTTCTCTCCTTGGATTGCCAAAAGATTTTTAAATGCAGCAATGCTGAAAGCAGGTGAATTTAGACGGTACTAAAACCTGCTCGTAAAATGTCGGGTAATTAATGCTGCAATTAACACGCAAGTGTTGACTGTTGCTCAAACGTTAAGGAGCAGAACAAGTGGCCATAGAGCACATAGATTGAAACACACATTAGTCATCTGCAGAAAATGTGTGAGATGAAAAGAGTTTGTTTAGAGCAACAAATTGTATCTTTTTGTACATTACTTTCACACAACGGGGCTTTTATTGTGCTTTATTTGCATCTTCTATTTTGATCTTTTTCACCCTATCACTGGCTTGATTCGTAATACTTCCCAATTTGAAACCCCCAACCTAAAATTGAAACCCTGGACCTGCACTCGGGCTGACCAATTAATGGGTCGATATTAGCTCTTAAAAAATCCACAAAAATCGGCAGTTTTTTTTAACATATCAACAAACAACAACATACATAAAACCATATTTGCCAATTTAGGGTTGTGAAAAATCTGGAGATTTTTTTCATTTTTCATCGCTGTATTGGCCCAAGATTTAGCGTAGGGTGTGTGGTTGTTGTGGGTGCAGACGCCGGCAATGCGGCGAATCCTTTTTCGATGACCAGAGGCGTGCGTCCAACCTTGTCGGGACGGGGGGTTGTGTGGGTGAGCAGTTCACCGCCCTGAAATTGGACCTGCCGTTCGGGAATCTTACAAAATTCCCGATGGCCAGTCGGCCCCTGGTATCAGGTGTCTGGTTCTGATCGTCTCTTTTTTATTAGCCATCTTTGCCATGTATAAACCGGCGAAACGCTGCATGCTGCAGTCCCCTCCCCTCCAGCCGCAACGACTTTTCCAGTAGAATCTTGGATGCATTCGTTTAGAATCAAGACTTCTTGACTCTCTTCTTGAGTCTCGTGACTGACCGATCGTGCAAGCAGGGAAGGGTTGCCAAATACAGCGGTCCCTCGCTACTTTGCTTCACCACTTATTACAGATTCACTCTACCAGCGATTTCTATTTGGGTTTGGGTCAATAACTCATACATTGCGGGGTTTATCTTGGGTTGTTGTTTTCAGAGATAGGTAACTCGCTCGGCAAAAAATAAATAAATCATGAGATCTACTTTGGGGTAATTCACCTATCGCAGTCGAGCGTGGAACATATCACCCGTGAAAGGTGAGGGAACACTGTAATCAATTGTGGGAATTTTATTCTGTCAAATATCGGAATTGGCCTAAAAAAAAAATCGATATAGGTTGGGCCCTATTTGAAACTGTCACTCTAATTTTAACCCTGGTTTGAAACCCTAATTTGAAACACAAGTCCATATTTGTAACCCTAATTTCAAACACCTAATGTTCGCTGAGTTGAAAACCTGACTTGAAATGCAAAATACTGTATATGTTGTGATAAAGCAAGTGTGTGTGACTTGACTTGTGACTTGCTTCGCCCGAATAATGACTTGACTCGAAATGTCACAGGAAATATTTTTTTGGTGTGATTTTTGCCAGAGTAACTATAGGGACTTGATGTTTGAGACACATTCTTATTATGTCTTGCACTTATGTGACTTCCCCCTCTACCTCTAAAAGTTAGCGAGCTCAAGTGTGTGTGCTGGATGGAGTTGACGGGTAGAATCGCGCTAGTGCGAGCCGCTCCTTCATTAAGAGCTTCAGTGATGTGAGCGCCGCCTCTAACTAGCCTCAATAACGAGATCGCCGATGGATGAAATCACTGCCACTGCAGCTCAAAAAACGACAGTACAAGTCGGCTTGTTCTGAACTCTCTGGCTGTGAGCCTTCATTACCTTGTCCCACTGCCTCTCTCGGTCCAGAGAGATGATGTTCATTGCTGGGTTGATCAGGTAGCCGTTGGCGTTGAAGGAGAAGTCGTTGTGCTCCCAGGTTACGTTCAGCATGTGTCTGCGAGAAGACAGAAGAAAGCCCACCGGGGACGTGAAGTCATTGACCCAAAAACAAAGAAGTGATGTTAGCCGCTTCCTGTTTAGTATGCAGTAGGTGTCGCAAGTGTCATTCGCTCAGTTTAGACCAAGTGTGGGCAAAGCAAAGCTTCTTTCTTGAACCCAGCCCAGAGAGTGAATACTTGTACTGGTATCTGTAACAGTTTAACATATGGATGTGCTGGACCAGGGTCACGTAAAGAATAATTCTTCAAGTATTCTGATGCAAGGCTGTCAAACCTTTTTCCGTCTGGATTGTGAAACAATGTTGCCTGCCCTTCGTTTTCGTATGCCTCCTTTGATCGGTGGTTTACATCACTTCCGCGCCCGTTAAATCAGACCCGCGGTGCCGCACTTGCACCGCCGCCATCACTCCAGCGGAGGTGATGAAAGTGCGCACGCTCCCGTGAAGAGCCCCTCCAGTCGGGTAATCTGTGATAATCCAATTGACAGGTTAACTGATTTATTATCCAGACAGGAATGCAGCGAAAAGCGTAAGGCTGGTTAATGTTTGATGTGCGAGAATGTAAGACAGTAAAGCCAATAGGAAGAGCTTTGTTCTGTATGCTCGACCTTCAATACGCAGCTGCTCAAATCGTGCCCGCTGGGTTATTTCGAGAGCGATCGGTGAAGAATCAAAGCCCGGGATAATGTTCCATCGTTTCCAATCGTTTTTTTTTCTTTCATGGACAGTTTGGCCTCACAAAATTGTCTCCCCTACGGAGATGACACCAGAGACCTGTTCCAATAGCAACGTAACCACTGCCAGTGTCCCTGAACAACCTTGTTTTGTACAAAATATGTTTTTCTGCTGCATATGCTTAGAATTGACAGTATCAGTGGTAGGGGTGCAACGGTTTCAGATTTTGGTGTACGATTATTGTCTGAGAAAAAAAACACGGTTTTCCATTTTTTTTTTTTTTTACGGTTATTCTTGTAGACATAAAAAAAAATCACATCAGCATTCTTTGAAAATGATTATTTTTAACAACAATAAATAACTGTAAATACATGTAAAAAAAGTTGCTGCCTTTAAAACAAATACAGCAGATTAGACCGACTCTTAAAATAGAGCCTGGGCACTATGTATAACAAGTGGACGGTATGTACCCTCTTTTTCTTTCATCTTAAAAAAAAAACCTTTTTTTTTCATCTTTACATTTCAACCATACTTACAGGTGAAATGTTCGTCCACAGCCTTTAACCTGGCGATTTGTGCAGTTTACCACTACACATGTAGGCATTTTGTAGCAATAATGCATATGCCGAGATACGTTTCTTGGGAGTCCCAAGATGGGGGTAAAGTGTTGGCCTATGGTCTCTCCAGCGGGCGGCCGTGGATGGGGGGGGACCGGAGCCCCAGTGTTGGGGAGGCGGCCGACGGTCGGTCGGTGGCGACGGAGCGGCGGTGCGGCGAGCGGTGTGCTGGTGATACCCGGCGGCGGCGACGGTTATTTAATCCTGACGTTTAAAAACCACGATTAATTGTATAACCGGTTAATTGCTGCAATGCAGTGCAAACCTTTACCTCGACACAATATTCCGATCATTCAGGACAAACAGGATTTTTTTTTTTCCACATTTCCAGAATTCCTACTTTTCCCACAAAGAAGAAAAAAATCAACTCAAAGTTGATTTAATTTGAACAAATTCACCTCATCTTCTACATTGCTGAACCGATTCAAAGTACTGTAATGGAGAAATATAACAATTTCACCTCAAATTCACCATTTCTTAGCGGATTCAAGTTACTCTAACTAACTAACTCTAAATTGTTCAAAATTTAAAACATTCCAAAGCGATTCCACAATGTTTAAATTATTTCCACCATTGATAAATAAAAAAACACACAAAAAAAACTATTAAGAAAATATGAATGTCAAATCCAGAGAGTGAAGATTGAATTCATTCTAACTGCAGTGCTTTTTGGAAGAATTTCACATTTCAAGAGAAAATTCCCAAGTATTGGAAAACTAATTCACCATTTCTCAACTGCTTCCTTATTCCCATGATGTATACTAATTAGCAACACCAAGGAGCTTTCACTTTTCGCTAATTATGGTGATGTCACATGGACAAAAGCGGTAGTGTTTTGCCTGAAGGAACGCACATTTGCCATGAGAACCAGTGCATAGTGTCAACTTTGAGCTACGGCAGTGAGTAAAAGTCGGATGTTGATCCTTCACTGTCTTTTGATCCGGGTAGCCTCCATTAAAAAAGAAAAAAAAATCTCCTTAAACAAAACTTATTTTTTTTGGCAGCTTCTGCCCAGACAGCAATAACTGTGTGTAGATGTTTGAATCGATTTCCGTGGGAAACGGGGAAATGCCGTATGCCGTAAAGAAGTCAGCACATTTTTTAGTTCTTCCACCCTCCTCAAATTTATTTGTGTTAGAAAAGCGATACAGACCCCCTCAGGCCATGACACACCACTATAAGTGCATGTTTCGTCAGAAGAGTTATGAAAATATTTAATGAAGGTTGAAAATATCTTTAGCATTTCTTTAAGCAGTTCTATACTAATTAAAATTATTCTAGAATCCTAGTATTCAAAGTTCAATTTTTTAAACAATTCTCCCAAATTAATTTCTCACTGATTCAAATTAAACACTAAAAAGTTACTTTTTTAGGAATTCCACATTTAAAATGAGATATTTTTTTTACAAGTTTACAACTCATCTTATCATTCTTCTTTCCCCCCTTACATTCTACATTTCCAACATTTCTTATTCACGCTATAAGTTCAGCATTCTTATGCAATTTCTACAGAAAGTACAATATGTGGTTAGTTACAGTCATGCTTGGAAGCTTGCATACCCTTGGGGTGTGTAAACTTATGAACACAACTGCAAATGTACCAAAGCTAAATGTCGCTGAGTGACTCAAAAATGCTTTGAATCGTCACCAAAATTCACACGGACACCGCTACACATGTCAACATCAACCTCTCTAATTATCAAAACAATTACGAGAGAATTTTGGATTTTATGGGCATTAAGTTTTTGTCTCACCATACAGTGTGCTCATAAGTTTACATACCAAACTTTCAAGCACAACTGTAACATTTAATTTACTCCAAGTTCCACAGCACAGCGATAATAGTAGTTTAGTTTCTTGATGATCAGTCATCTAAAATGAATACAGTTGTCATATTATAATAATTATCTCCTTGTGACAAATGGTAGCAAACTTATTTTTTTTTAGGATTTCTAAAGACAGGCCACACCTGCCTGTCACCAGTGACTCCCCCCACATTCAATTCCCCGGCCGTCTCGGAGGTATAAAGGCGTGATGAGATAGATGGCAGCGGGTGAGGACACAGTTTAGGGGACTGACAGGGGCCATAAATCTGCAGCACCGCACCAAACACGTGAGAACAAGTCCCGGATAAATAAATGAACGTTGCGTCGTGAGATGTGAAATGCTCTTTCAGGAAGTGTGCCATGTATCCACATTTCCACCATGTCAGGCACAATCAAAACTCCAGCAATTCCCTGAATCATTTTTAATGAAAATAAAAATAATTGGTCCCTGTGACATATTTCTAGGGTGAAGTACATATTGTTAGCTCTGAAACATGACAGCTGTAATAGGAATTGATTGCGTGATCAAAATATGAATGCCTTGTCATTAGGTCATTGTCCAAGGTTAGGCTTGTTTGCTCTGCTGCAAGTGCCCGTCAACAACTCTATTACCTTTTTCGTAGAACAGTTTCAGGCCCAGTAAAGTGGTGCAAAACAAAAAGGCAACCACCGTTTTGACTTAAATATTAAGTAAAAGAAACAGATGAGCTCATGCAACCCATCTTTTTGGTTTTTGTACCTAAAAGTCAAACAGTTTGTTCTTTTCTCCCCTCAAAAATGTAATTTAAATTTTTAACTAGAATCAGTTATTTTATTTTAATTTTAACTGATACTTCTCCAACAATGAGTTTATTCAAAACAAGTTATGCCCTTAGTTTTTTTCCATCTTGGGATTGGTTTTATTTCACCTGTTGTCAGTTTTTACTGCTTTTTTCCCCCTCTTCAACATTAACTTGCTTTAAATTCCACAGAAAGAATAACATTGTTGATTTTTCTTATAGCTGGTGTGAAAATAAGTGCAGTGGACAGCCTGACCGTGAATAGTGAAAACCTGCTAATTGATGCTCCATATAATGACTTTGAAGAAAAAAAAAAGCAAATACAATGTGTTTTCCCAAATAATTGAGGATAGATTAGATAGGGGAAAAAAACATCTACAAACTGGTGATTGGCAAACCACAAATATGTTGGGGTCAACTGAATTTTCTCTTGGACAAAAATCAATGTTGTCAAAAACACTTATGTAAACATGGTCCTAAATAAACATTCATTATTTAACAATTTAACATAAAACAAAAAGTCGTCGAGTTGCATGGCTCGGTTGCTGTCATGTTGTAACACCCCCTCCAGCTGTCTTTCATGTAAGATATGGTTAAACCGATGACTTTGCTACTTGGCATCGACGTTTGATGCTTTAAATTAATTAATCATTATACATGTATTTTTGGCATCTCATCCTCAAATCGGCCAATTTACAGCGGGCTCGATGTGCCCCTCTGCTGGCGTCTCTGGACTATAACACCCTTTGGAGCTGGTAAATGTCCGTCCAACAAGGCCACACAGTCTTCATACACCAGCGTGGCTCAGCCTCAGAGAGTACGAAAATAAGGTTGATGTAGACGAGAATAGAGGTTAGCTTTGCTAGCTTGACTCGTTTGATAACCGAATACGGTACTGGCGCCGGGTAATGAGGTTAGTGGCATGAAGTGAAGTTTCGTCCTTATCAAATTTTACGTCCAATAATGCAAGAGTAACAACTGTGTGATCATGAGAACTAATTCATCTTAACACACACTGTGTTGTTACACTTTGTCACATTTTTTGGAGCCTGGCGACGACGTTGCGTTTTAAAACATGCTACGTTATGCAAAACAAGATGAGGCCGACCTGCGAATTGAAGAAAAAAAGCATCCAATAATGCCACTAGATTACATTCAGCATTTTTAATGATTTGCTTTTATTTGTTCACATGCTGGTCCGTCGAATTATGTCTTGTGAGTCGCTTTTTTGAAAAGTAGCTGCTAGAGGAACTACAACTCTCTGTGTTCCCCAGTGTCCTGACAGCTGGGCAAATAAATAATAGCCTACCAAAAACAACTTAAGTAGGTTTATCTCTGAAAATGTATTAACAGCATGTACGGGCAAATATCATTCCAGACGAGAATGTCACGTTTCCCTGGTGGAGTCAATCAATTCATTCAGTCCCCCCCTTGACCCTTTCCCGCTCGGAATCCCATAAACCAATTGGATATCACTCTCGCTGTGTGCAGAGCGACTCAATCCAAACATGCATATGAATGAGTCCATCCCTGAGAGCATTCCTGAATAGGGCCTCCTTCTCCAATTCATGAACGACTTGCCACATAAATAAACATCCCGCCACAATTTCATTGCCAATTTATGATTTGGTGTTTGCACCCATTCACAGATAGTCCCTGGCTTGCCTGCAGTTTAACAGTTTGTATGCAGCTGCACTCCGCGGCAGTCAAAAAAAGAGTGTCTCCGATTGATTCCCTAAAGAGATCTTTATTGTCGTTGCTGTTGATTTTATCAAGGCTTTTGTCGGCGAGTTAAGTGCGATAGTGGAATTTGAATTACTGTCAGGCAGTTGGGAGAGACGAAGCTGCGCTGTCTGTGGGGAAGAGAACAGATGTCTTTGGGGGAACTGTTGGCTATTTCAGGCCAAGGAAACACCTTTACAACAAACTGTTAGATTAAGACTGAGGGCAAAATGGTGGCAATCCATACAATAAACTGCTCTGGAATTATGGAATAGTTCAGAGGAGCGGTCGGTGATATACTTGTCAGAAACCGGAAGGTTTTTGTGCCGTGATTATCTCATCAAGTGCCATCACGTCGCAACATTTTTTGGTACAATTCCATGGCACCGTTCAGGACTAAAAAGTCTGATGCTTACCTGAAGAGCGTGTCGTTGGTCGCCACGGTCTTGACGGGATTGTGGCAGTCGTTGTGTCCCTCCGGCATGAAGCCCCTTTGCTTGCGATAGCTCTGCACGCCCTTCACCACGATGGCCACGCCGTCCCGCACCCTCTTCCTCAGGCTCATCCTCCAGCGGTCGGTGATGATGCTGATGAGCCCCACGGGGAAGCTGTCGGGCGGCGGCATGTCAGGGTTTCCCACCACCAGGCTGGGGATAATCCAGATGTAGCCTGGGCCAACCAGTCCGGCCTCGACGGCCATGGTGAAGAGGTACTGGGCCTCCTCGTGGGAGCAGTAAACCAGGAGCACCTGGGCGTCGATCTGCTGCAGCAGCCGACGCGCCCGTATGTCATTGGTGGTGTCGGCGGACATGTCGAAAGTCAGCACGTCTTGGAGCTCCCAGATGAAGTAGCTGGTGTCAATGTAGGCCTTGGCGTAATCCACGTAGGCCTCGTAGCCCGGGTACAGGCTGGTGATGACCACGAAACTGTCCCAGTTGTACTCCTCCATCACTTTGAACATGCCGTTGATCTGTTGCTCGATAGACGAGCCTAGCTGCAAGAAGTTGGATCCCTCGCCCTGCAGGGAAGAAAATCACGTCTGGATCAGAGGTGGCAAAAGTACTCACACTTAGGCGCTTTCTGGTATGTGCGATATGTGTGGCCACACACGGCGGCATTCCTGTTTTCTATTGACATCATGACATGAATTATTGGTCTTTGAATGAGGAATTAGACAAATGGCTTTGCTAAAAAAAAAAAAAAAAAGAACACTGAAGAACTCTATATTATTTGGTGAGGAGGTAAAGTTAGCTTGTTGTGGGTAAACTATAGTAATAGGGGTGAAACAAAAAACGATTTGAATCAGAAAATCGGTTTTGATTTGACAAATTGACTCAAAGTGTTACATTTTGAAATCCCTGCGTCGGCCCCAGTGTGTAGTCCTTCGCACCATCTAGTGGTCAAAGAAGAGCATTTAGAAGGACGCAGTAGCACGCACACTATGGTTGGTCAGAGAGAGCATATTTCGCAATCCTACTACCAATTCTTATTTTGCGTGAGCAAACGAGCATCTCGATGAGCAACGGAAACTTGGCAGCCGTTGTGAAGCCCGGTGAGCAACGTCGAAAGGCCGAGCGAGCTGGAATTAGCCGGTGCAGCTAACAAGAATGGCTAGCGGGAGGAGCTAATATAAAAAAAGTAAGTAAACCAGTAAACTAGTAAAAGCTTGCAAGAGCAAAGCAGAAAGTGATAGTGACGGGCCCGAATCACGGGAGTTAGTGTCGACCACCTGCAGGCCCCAGCTGTGGAAGGTAAGAGGCGGTCGACCCATTGGGTCCGACACGCGATGCAAGCACCACTCGGGCTAACTACATTTGCGAAGTTGTCCTTTGGGCATCCAAATCAGGAAGATGGCAGCTCTAGTAAGGTGAGAGAGACTACAGCCATGTATGTAATATAATTAGTGATTAGTAGACCTACAATTGTATTAAAAAAAACATTATGCCGTACAACATATTTTTTTTTCATACTACTGACATAAACAGTCAGTTTTTAAAATGAATGAATTATTAGTTCACTACTAGATGGCACTAGGGATCACTGACTGTCCCTTTAAATCGAATCGCACCCCATGTATCGAGATACGTATCGAATCATCTTTTATGACATCTTGTATGTATTACACACTTGAATCGTATTGTATCTCATGTATCGAGAATCATATTAAATCGTCTTTGGTCATTGATACATACATAGAAAAACACTCAAGTAAAGTACTGACACCTGAAAAATCAACTTATGAAGTATTTGTATTTTGTACTTTGTGAAATCCCAGCACCGGCCAAGATGAAATATTCATTCAGTAGTTAATGCAATTGCTGTTCATCAACAAGCCAAATAAACACTCAATTTCTGTTCTGTAATGTTCAGCGAGAACCTCTCCGTCATCTTGTAAGTGACTCTTGGCCGTCCAGACGTGCCTAAATGTTTCTGCGTCTCCAGACTCATTCATCAGTGAAAGCACGTGTCTCACTTTTGCCAGGCGAACACGAGGCAATGTCCATCCATTTACAAATGCTACAATCTGTGTGGCAGGCCTCGGTTTGGGACCTTGGGGGAGGGAGGACTATTATGTTGTAGTTTCACTGCGAATTATTATGACCAAAAACATTCAGCAAAATCTCAAATGGTCTTTTACTGAATATCAGATCCTACACAGAGACTGGTTTCTGGTGGGATCTGTTGTAACTTTCAAAGTTGGGAATAAGTCAGATATATAAGTGTCAGATTTTAACCTTCAGGCGAGTCTCAAGTTACTGTATGGGCTGAAAGATCAAGCAACTCGAGTACCTACTACATTTCGAGTTAAGTCATACAATCTAGCTCAGTCACAACATATAGTATATTTTCACATTACAGTAGTTGCTTTGCACTCAGTATCTATACTTGCATCATTTATCTGTACTAACTTGGGATACGGATTAGGATACGCATTGGTCCTGAAATGCTGTGGTATGGTATGGCATGCAAACATACGACAAATCCACCCGAGTCCATGGTGATATCCGTACTCCAAACCAGGTGTTGATAATGCACCGAAAACTGTTTGCCAGCCGACATTAAACAGCAAAACACAAAATGAAAAGTTGTCATCATGGCGAGTTCAGATGACAAACAGGAGCTTCAAGACTATTCAGTCATATCAGCTGTATTGGAAAATGTTGGCTGCCCAGTGGAGTACGACATTGATAGTGTGCGAGTGTCCTTGGAAACATGTCAAACATGCTAATGCATATTATATATATTTTGCTGATCACACTGAATAACAATCACGTAATGCAATCACGTAGCAGGTACAGAACAGCTCACCTGGAAGGGAGGGGCTACCAGCGCAGTTGTGGACCGTTATCTCAGGGGCTAGAGCAAGAAGTCGACTGCCGAGCCACTAGGGAGGCGGCTTCTTGCTCTCATGAGAGACGGAGGGACGATCCAGTGCCAAATAGTTTTACTCGACCATCGTTTTTGTAATTCCCATTTGTTGTGTTAAATAGTCAAAAAGGCAAGTTCAGTGTATTGGAATTTCATTTGGGTATGCTGTAAGATCACCTACAAACATTATAGGAGGAGCAATTCCATTCTGGATACTTTCTTTCCTTACGAGGCCGTAGGGCCAATCACCGGAGCCAGGCAAAAGGCAGATACATTTTGCCCACTCTTTAAAGCTGGCCAGATCAACAATCCCATTTTAAAGCAGCGGTTTAAGAACAAATTGTCTGCCAACACGGCAACAGAGTACATTTAAGTCAATTCCAACTCTACTGCCTGGTTGAAGGATAATAAGTCCGTTTATTCTAATTTAGCCATGTTGGAATGATGTTAACTGGCACCTGCCACCTCAGTTCCCAACGAAAAGGATTTTCGCAACATCTGATCTCAAGAAATCGGCTCTGACTGTTAACAATGTAGACAAACACATTTTTTGAACAAAAACGTGAAAATACTTCAACTACAGCATGCTAAAAACAAATATAAAATGAGAATTACTGTATGCATTTGGTGTTTTGTCATACTTTTTCTTGTTGAACCACGGCACCAAAGCCAAGGTATGCACAGAACACTGATTTCTGTGAACTGTTACACCCGCCAAAAACACATTCACTATCACATTTTTTACAAGTGGTAACCAGTTTTTATATTGACTATTATTGAATTATCTTCTCAACGAAATGCATCACCAACATGAAGCGTAATTATTGTTTGACCAGCTAATTGTCAAATTACAATGGCTTACCTATGCTTTATAGTGGTGGATGAAGTTAGATAATTATGTCTCGCTGAAGGCATCAAAATTATGACGACAACTATGACATCTAACGAACACATGTGGAGTTATGTACTTAAGAAAAAAAGTAATAAAATAAATACATGAATAACGAGCCACCCTTTTCTCTGATTACACATTCTTGGCATTCTCTTGACGAGCTTCAAAAGGTAACAGTCTTCAAGGATTTTCCCAGGGTTAAGAATTCCAAGAGTGTGCAAAAAAAGTAACCAGAGCAAAGGGTGGCTATTTTGAAGAATCTATAATATAAAACATGTTTTCAGTTATTTCACCTTTATTTTTGTTAAGTATCATACATAGTTTTGATGCCTTCAGTGAGAATCTACAAAGTAACCAGTCATGAGAATAAAGCAAATGCATACAGAAAACATTGAATCCAATGTAATTCTCTTGGCTGCTTCCTCCTTGATACTTGCTCACGGAGTTGGCCTCTGCACTCTGCTTCGTAGCATGCAGTACTGGTGGCTTGCCAATTTTGCGCACATAACACAACAAAACTTTTCTTTCAAAAATAACACAATTGGCACACTAACATCAAATTGCAGATTTGAAAATGTTACCAAGACAGTCGAGTTGAGTCTTGCAGCCAAGCATGATCTGAATCCTAAGATTGGAGGCATAAGTTTCCAGTCCCGAAACTCTGGTCATTTCTACAAACAAATCCGCAACTGCTTTAAGATGGCGGCATATACTTGCTTCTGTCCTAAATGAAGTTGACAGGTCAAATTAATTTTCTACGAAGTTGAACAGCAAGACCCTGCGTGAGTTGAAGAACTCTTCACAGTGTCTGCTAAAATATGCATTGTATTTTTTTTTGGGGGGGGGGGGGGGATATAATTAGACAGCCTTTGTGACCTGGAGGCATATCACTGGCCATGTTTACATGTCGCCATGTAATTCAGATGAGAATGAATCCGAACGGCCAAACGGAATGAAAATGCTCCATATAAACAACTCAATCGGAATAAAAAGGCTGAATCTGAATAGAATTTCAATTGGATTAACAGGGGAGGGTTATCCTTTTTGCCAATCCGAACGAGCGTCATGTAAACAGTTTAACCGGAATGGCAAGGTTGCGTCCAGTATGCGCATGCTCTGTCTTGACATAAATGCATCATGACGTCATTGTTTCCTTTCCACCCATTAAAATGGCGGCGTCTTGACAAGAGCTCGCCTTATCAATCTGCTGCGTCAATAAGTGTTAAAACCATCAGGCTTGATCTGATGTCAGCAGCAGATTGGAATGGATCACGTCGCATATAAACAGGTGACCAGTCTCCATGTAAACATGACCATTGTGAGCTTTGGCTTGAGACAACACTTATTGCCATATCGGGCATAGGAATAACCAGATCTATACCGCGAAGTAGCCAGTCATCTGGTTTTAATATGATGCTGACCACAAAATATCCCAAAATCACTGTTGGGCCTTCTTCATTGCCTTCCTGAGCGCAGTATACCCTTTCAAACTCCCCTGGACCCTTGCGGACTACTCGTCCAACAACCTAGCACGGTTAAATCACTCGTTAATAACCCGATCTTAATCCAATTACAGGTAGTATCACCCTTAAACAGCATGTAAATAAACTTCATATTAACCAACTATAAAGCCAATTAGTGTGACTTACAGTCTAACCACTGAAGCAGTGGATGTTGGTTTTTGTTCCGAAGAATTGAGCTTTTGGATCTTGTTTTCAAAAAGAGCAAGGAAAATATACCTTTATGACTGAGCTATTGATTTTTTTTCTTTTTTCAATCAGTGAAAATCTACATTTTGAAAGATATCTATATACATATGGCCTAAATAAGTCCGTTGTCATAAGGCAGAGATCAGAATGTTTGATTGACAATTTTACTGATTGTGGAATGATGCTATTTTACTCCGAGTCATGGCTAGACTCCAAGCACATTCTCTCCTCTTTAGTGTCAGACTTTCCGAGTCTCTCTTGAACGGTTGTGTTATAAAACCTGTCGGATGATCTTGACCTTCTCCTCTCTGGGGGGATAAAAGCACTCTAGCGAGTGGGGGTCCTCACAACTGGGGCGAGAGCGGGGTCAAGTACCCCGAGACTGCGAGCGGGTCTGTGATCTTGTTGCGCCTGGCTCCTCGGTGTCCTTGAGAGGCCGCCCCGGTGATGTATGAGCATCTTATGAGTCCCGACGTCACAGCTAAATCCACCCGCTTTCTTCACTCTGCTTGGTCCTGGGGAAAAAAACTATTATCTCCTTCTCAGTCCCTTTCAAGCACCACCTGAGAGAAATGCAAAGATCAATGTCTTCCAAGTATATATTGTACAGTGGTACCTTGACTTGCAAGTTGGATTCGATTCGCGAGCAAGCTCTCAACTCATATATCAAATACATTTTGCAAATAGAAATGCCATAAATCCATTTCAGCCCCCTCAAAAACAATTTGTTGTTGTTCTTGATTAAGAGAAATCAAAGAGGATATAAAGAAATCAACTTTTATAAAGTGTAATTAGATACAAATGTTGGATTTGTGTGTGTGCTGCTAGTTAGTCTGTGTGAGCGTCTATGCGTCTATAAGTTGTGGCTTATAGTAACTTCTCGCAAATGTTCTCACTTTGTATTCATATGTTTGGCTGTTCAATAACAGGCTGAAAGTACATTCTGTATTTAAAGCTCGCTCATAACTCACATTTTGCCTTGTAACACAAGGAGATGCAAATAAATAAATATAATTATAAAAGTTGAAAAAGAAAAATTGACTAAGTGGCGGCTTATAACTCAAAAACTTGTTGGGGCACATGTAGAGATGAGGATTAAAATTTTTTTAATTTTTTTTTGTAGTACTGGTTCCCAGTAGTTTGATACCTATGAATCAGTTGTTAGCTACCTTGATGAGTCTGCTGATGGATTCATCGCAGAAAAAAACAAAACTGCATTTTGATTGGGGCTCTGCCACTGGTGAGGCTGATTAAAGCAACTCCTCTCAGCCATGATGGGTTCCACATCACAGCGGGAATGATGGAAGAGTGAGAAGAAAAAAAATCCAAATCCAGAACCTGCAACATCTGACGCTCTCTGGAATTTCTCTGGAAGTCGCAGTTTCTAAAATGTTGGTTTCTGTAATTGTGCAGAAAATATTTCACAAAACCAGGTCAAATGTTCTTGTTTTGTATTTTTTACATAACAACTGTTAGTTTTACATCTGAATTTGTTTTGGATGAAGATGAATGCTGAAGGAGCACTGTAATTATTCTCAAATGTGAGTAGCCAAAGTGTCATGCATTGGAAAATTCTAAATTCAAAAATCCAATGAGAATAAATGTTTGCATATTAAACAAGATCTGATATCATGGCAGGAATGATGAACGTTAGAAGCTCCACTTTGACTGTTCTCAGTCTCAGTGTTTAAAGTTGTTGTATCAGCTATATTTAAAACCCCAAATATTTTATTTCCTTCAGACCATAAAAAGTGTGACGGAACACTCTTCAGAAGTCAATGTACCACTGTATTAGATTGCTCATTTATGTCCTAAAACTTCCATCAAATTGGAAAATGGGAACTTTATCTTGGCTTTTCATTCATCTTTGCTTAATTAAAACTGCCATATTTATATCTTCCAAGCGTGCCAGTACAGTAAATTAATTTCAGTTATCAGTGAAATGAGTGTAAGCGAAATGCCACCAGAGGCTGACTCGTGCACATCCGTGCGTAGCAGCGACAGTGCACAATGCACTTTATTACCCTCACGGGTCAGAACGTGACTCTTTGTCAGAGCCAAGCTTCTCACACAGTCAGTCAGACTCCGTTAACACAAAGTTGACGGATAGCACGCTTGCACGACAGCCCTGGGGCATCGCCACAGGCCGCCCAATGTGCTTTGAATTTTAGCAGGGTTCTGTCACTAGCCCCTTTTTACGCTGCTCTTTTCAATTTCGATTTGATTCAATTCAACTTTGTCAACAAAATATAGATTGCATCTAACAAGAAGTTTATAAACAGTACGAATGCCTGAAGCCGCACCAGCTGCAAGAACGCGCATCGTGGCCACCTCACAGACAAATAAATCAACGCTCCTACTGTTACATCACTGATACACAGAGTCTCAAATATACTCATGAACTACGAGTCCACAAGAGGTAGTCTGACGTCTGTTGAATTCAAGTGGTATCCACATCTATTTCTGCGACGCTGTTATACTGTAATCAAACCAATCAGGATTCTCCTCGTAGTACGCATGGAATGTGCTAGATTATGAGCATAATTCCATAGTCCAGTACAGCGAGATGCACTTCCACAGGAGCTCACAGTAATAGTCCACAGTCCTAAAGAAGATTAAAGCCATTGAGTGGAGAGCTTAGCTTCTCCGCGCTCAGATTACATTTACAGTGGCGAAAATGTTCACGAGAACTCTTTTCATCCCGTGGACAAACTCAACTTGTGCCCCACAGGAGACGCCTTCAGCGCCCACCTCCTCACGTTTAGTCTGAAGACTCCCTCGCATACGAAGAATCTCTGCCGCTCGCTAGGTTAGCGGCCGTCGGACCTGATGAGGGTTAGACAAGAGCGGTGAAGCGGCGATTATCTGCAAACAGCTGTTTGCGGGACAACCAAACAGCGCTCTTATAAGTCTTAACAGGGGCCATATGGAGTCACTACCTGCACTGAAACACTTTCATTTGGCTGAAGGTGACTGGAATGACTCAGGTTGCTCTATTAATAGACTCGGGAATGCGTCCAAAAAAAGCTAAAGGAAAGCGGAGATTGATATCAGTTGGCTTGGAGAGGCTTAAAAGCACAATGAAAAATAAAATGGAACAGAGCAATGACTAAATGGAGACATGGCGACATGACTGCAGTGCCGCCATCTCCGCCTGGATTTCTTTGAAGAATGACTTTCGGCTGCCGCTCTTTTACCGCGACATATGGAGCGACTCCGGCATCCTGCTTGGCCCACGTCACCGAGATCCCGCCCGGCAACCAGAAGCAGACGCACGATTCCCTGATCGCTTGCCATGGCTGGAGCTAACGCAGATGACCAAACTGCGGACGAGCTCTGAATTGGACCACAATGAGTCTCTGTGACAAGAATATACATAGTAACAACTAACAACGTATTATAATCAATCCTTAGAGTGAGCTCTTTCTTGGACATACACACGTCTTGTGTGTGCCTAATAATGTCGTTTAAACTGGTGCAGAATGGACGTTTTGCAAGATTAAAAAAAGATGTACAAAAAACTTGGATCCACATCAAATGGTATTTTTTTCTGCCACACTGTGCAATCTTATTTTAGAATCACTGAAGAATCAAAATGGAATAAAAACATGGCCTATGCGCTGCAAGTAATAATATTGAAAAGTATGACAATAAATAAATGATACTGGCGGCCTCTTTTTCAGGCTATTGTTATTCTGCCACGCTTCTATTTGGTAGAACAAATATAGAGCAAAGAATCCATGCGAAATGACTTAAATTTAGTGTAGAGCTCAACTGAGTGTCTCAAACTCTGTGTGGCACACGTTTGAGTGGAACAAATCCTCAAAACTTCAAGTGTGATCGTGAGGAGGTGGAGGATGAGCCCAAGTCATGACAAACATGGCGTAGACATTGACAGAAGCTCAGCCTGAATAAACAGTCAGCGCGGACCATATTGGCTCAAAACGGCGTGTGCCAAGATTGGTGCCCAAGCTTTTCCAGATAATCATCCTGACATTTGGGGAAGATTTTTTTTTCTATTCAGGTGCTGCCCATTTTGAAATTCATTCCTGTGCCCATGGCTCACCAATTGTCATTAGAGCAATGTTGCAAAATTGCCCACCTGGCAAGCAGTTTTTCTGTCTCTTTTGAGAAACTTTATGGCCGGCACACTGCTTCAACGAACGGTACAATTTACACTATCTATGGAAAGTTTCTCAAAAACTACATCACGTAAGGCCTGTCTCTACCACCGCCGAGAAAACACCAAGCTCCTAGGGCAGGCATTTGCGCAAAGCCAGGGAAAGTCTATCCGCAAGGCTGCAATGGGACTTAGCATCAACAAAATCTTGTATCAGAAAATACTTTGGAGTGTAAAATGTGAAAAGAGGTGTGTCTTGAGGTTATTGTGTGAATCTATAGCTTGTACATAATATCGTAAACAATGAACAATTGCAAAGAGGATTATCAATGCTTACAGTATTAGTATTGTGCCAGAGCAGTGAATTTGAATTGAAAATGTAGTTTCTGCTTTTTGCTTATTGTCAAAGCATTTTTTCAGTAAAACAGTGAAAATGAGAGGAACCTTGAGCATTTACTTTGCAAGTCAATTTAATTGTGTGCGTTCCTAAATTTTCTGCGTGCATCTCTAAAATTTTAAATCGGAAGTCAACCTTAATAATTTCTTGACAATAATATGTTACATGTGACCTCACTAGTCTAAGCATGTCTTATATGTATATACAGCAAAATCCAGTCATTTTTATGCGGCCATTTTACCACTTGCTGTCGACTAAAGATGATATACCAGTTGCTCAGGTCTCAGGCAACGACCAATCACAGCTCACCGGTTTTCTAAACCTGAGCTGTGATTGGTTGTTACCTGAGACCTGAGCAACTGTGATGTCATTTTCACTCAACAGCAAGTGGCAAAATGACCGCCTTATGATTTTGATAAAAACTGCTGGATTTTGCTTCTTTACTCCTATTCCACTAATGCAATCTTACCAGAATACCAAATTTAGACTAGTGGGGCTGCATAGAACATATTATTATTATTGTCCCCCACTTAAATTCGGTTTAAACTTTTCTACCATTTGAATTTTGTAAGATGTGCTTTTACAATAGTGCAGAAGATGGCTCCAGCAGATTTGCGGATGTGGGCACTGCTGTCAGTTGTCAATTCCCGTCAATGACTACGCCCACCTTTCGGCGAGTGCACAATGACGCGAAGCCTGAAGCAGGTTTACGTCCGTCTAATGTCCCTACAGATGGTCCTTCTTATTTTGTGAATTTTTGTGAGGCTTTGCTAAAAAATCGTAAACACTCGGTGAATGGTGGGCTTGGTCGGGAATTGACAATTGATGGAAGTGCCCACCTCTGCTGATTTGTTCATTTATTGTCACACCTGGTACATGATAACCCAAGACAAAAGATGACACCTGCGTGTTCCACTTTGTTAGGAGCTTTAAACGTATCACTGCATGATGTATATGGCAGCAGTTAGCGTCCCTTTCTGGCTAATTACTGCAGAGCGGTCCTATTTCATCTTAACGGCCGCCTTTGTCGCAGCGCGCCAATTTCTTAATACGCCTGTTTGCGTGCTAATGTATTCCGACCGGGTCACACCTGGAAGAAAGGCGTTAAGGACGGAGGTGAGGAATGGGAGGCATTAGAGGCTGAGAGACATCCCACCCCAGAGGCCAGTGCGAGGACAAGGTTAACCCAATGTCAAATGGATTCAGTGTTCCATTCCGTGCAGAATAGAGCGGCAGAGCGGTAATAGTATTTTTGAGAGAGTGTCACACTGTGAAAATTAGGTATTTTGTTGGACACAAGCGTATAAATGTGCATAACGGGGTCCTGCTGGGGTGAGGCAAATGTGAGCAAATCCAATCAGGACAATTTAATTCAAGCGAAACAAGCAGACGCTGAAGTCTACAGCCATGTTTTGCTGTTAATTATTCACTAGATCATTTGCTGCTAGAATCGTAAATTTGACAAGCCGCAACAACATGACAAATCACAACTCCAAAGCCACAGGCAGCTCATTTTAGTGGGGTAAAAATGCATTTAATATACGAGTAAATGAAGTTATGAGCTTGTTCATAGAATGATTTTAATTCATAAGTCACAATACCACTGCATTAAAGCTTTAAACTATTAATTTAGGCAATTATAAGCATTTGGAAGGGTCAATTAATTGTCGATTTTTGCTCTTCGCATCCGGGCTTGGTCTCTAACCCTTGCAACTATGGAGAAAATCGATGTACAAATACTTATTTCTAAAACAGATACAGTTCCTTTGCACCATTCCATTTATTCGTTTTTCATTCACCTATTAAAGTGAATTGGAATGCTTTCAATTGTTTCATGTTTTAATAAAGACAAATAGCACTCTAGTGCATGAAAATATAATAACAAATGAAAAGATATAAACTTGTTTCATAAACTACAATTAGTGTTCATACTGTGGTATTCATGTGCTACATGGTGTGCCTTTAAGGGGTGTGGCCAAGTGAGTAACATGAGGAGCTTGGGTCGGATTGGTCAGATTGTCCGATCTCCGGCATGAGATGTGTCTTACAGCAGCTCCTTGCGAGTGTTTTGTATCATCATTTTGTATTGTGTGTTTGACTGTCCCGTTAAATAAATACATTAAAGGGCATCAGCAAGTGTGGCTCTCCTTGCCCACATGTAAGGGCATTTTGACTCGTCAAAAAAACTACGCTAAACAAAGAGACAAACAAACATAAAATCAAGCAAGTGATTGCTCCTAACATAAAAAAAAAAAATCACAAGTTGTCACACTTAAAAAGTCACTGTAGTTTATTTATCATAAATTTTCTCCTCCCGACATGATTTCCCTGGCGTGTCAGAGGACTGGAAATGTTAGCGACACGGAAGCCATTTTAAAAGGATTACATGTGGACTCCAGTGCTGAGCCGCCTCACTTTTCCACTTCAACTTCTATGATTGCCGGACTACACTCTTGAACAAGTTTGTTGTGCCTCTTAGAAGCATACAACATGTTTGTGTGTTATCAAAGTCATGAAGCTGGGCTTCTCAAGTTTTGTGGAGCAAAGTTGGAAAAGAAAGTCATATTTTAACAAGTAACAAAACTTTATTCTCATATTACGCTTGTTCTTGGTCCAAAGTTATGGAGGGAGAAGTCATTTGTTTAATATGTTTGTTTTATGGTGTGCTGGTCCTCGTATATGTAGTTATATACAGTGTTGGTGTGCCAGGGTTTTATGGCAAATTGTTTTGCCCACCAAGTTACAGCTTGCGAAACCCAATCCAAGAAAATGACAGAATCCTCGTCTACATTGAAGATTTTGACCCTGAAAAGTTGTCTTGTCGTACGCAAAGTCATGTAAAGATGACAGATTGTACCGGTCTAATGTCCATTTTGGCTGAGCTAATTAGCACTCAGAGGACTGGATGTGAGATAATTAGCTGTTATTTCATCCTCTGTTAAGGGTTGTAATTATCCTTGACTGAGCCTTAGGGTGCGTTTACGTCAAGAGAATGTGAGCTTTGCTTTCTTTGCGATAAGAATGTCAACTTGAGAGCCGTCTTAAAAAGTTTGCACGTCAAAATGCTGATGGCACGTAAACGAAACGAGTGTCAACGACTGAACCGTGCTGGAGTAAATGAACTGGACAGCAAGATTAACATGAGTCAGATCTACCCTGACAAAACAAAGGTCAGAGGAACCTCAGCAAGCTCGTTCGGACTAAATGAACCGACCTCCAGTCGACTGACGTGTGTCATTCAAGTTGAGGTCTGCTTGGCTTTCAGAAAGGTCTTCGGTTAAATTGAATTTTAAAAAACAACTGCATAGGGATTTGGGTTTATATTGAGCCATGGACACAGCCGGATGCAATCAGGCACTTCCACTTGGGTGAGTGATATGCCTGTGGTGGACTCTTGTACTTCCTGTTGGCATTTTTGGTTAAGGTTCTAAGCATTGAAATTTGGGTTCAACTTGGGCTATCGACCGAATCGGATGCAATCTGTTTTCTTCTCCAAGTGTGTGGTTCAATCTACGTTGCTACTTTATACTTTGTGTTGACATTTTTGGTCATAGTGATCAAAGAAAAGCATTGGGATTTGGGTTCAAATTGAGCCGTTGACCTAATAGGACGCAATCAGGCAACTTCCAATACGGCTAACTTGAGTCTCGTCGGGAAAGACTTTCCACTTCCCCTGAGTGTCCCCTGACATGGACTTCTACTTTCAGTTGGTATTTTAGGTTGAGGTTATTAACTGACAGCATTGGGATTTCGGTTCAATTTGGGCTCTGGACCAAACAGGACAGAATAAGTTGCCTTCGCCGATTGTTATTCTGACCCAAACATCCCCTGTTGGCATTTTTCAATACCATTATCAAAGGACAGCACTGGTTTTTGCGGTTAAAATGAGACAAAAGAGTCACCCTGGACTCACACGCAATTAGGTAACTTTAAGAACTAGTGTTAGCTTGACGATAAAAAAAAACCTATGGGGGGGTGGACCTTCGACTTCTTGTTGGTATTTTTTGCCTTAGTGGTCAAAGAACAGCACTGGGATTTGGGTTCAAATTGGGCACTGGAACCAGCAGGTCACAATCAAACATATGCTAGCTAGCTATGCTAGCTATATGACCCAAACATCACTTTCTATTTCCTGTTGGCATATGTGGTTACAGTGATCAAGGACAGTGTTGGGTTTGTGCTCAAATCAGGATAGTAGCCTGGTTCTGACCTTGTACGGCAGGACGACGGCCGAGCCTCCACTGATCCCCACGATGGGTACGCCGGTCTGAGTGGAAATGAAGTCCAGGATTTGGGCCACGGCCTCTGAACCCACGTTGTCCTCGAAGACCACGCCATGGACGCGGTTGGTGGAGAGTGTGTCACAGATGCGGGTGAGCAGCGCTCTGGGGTTGGTGTTGTTCACCAACACAGTGATGGGGTTCACCTCCAGAGGCAGGTCCATGAAGTTCTCGCGACTCAGCCGGCCCTTGATCTCCGACTGGTAGGCCGAGCCGCTGAAAACCACCGCCACGTTCACGGCGGGCGCCGGGATCCCGAAGGGCCGGCCGGAGCAGCGGGGGGTGGCGCTGTAGAGCAGCAGCAGCAGCGGCGGCCACCACAAGGAGGCGCTCAAACGAACGCCCATCTCAGTCACCTACTGCCTGCAGGGACAACAGAGGCGACTGACATTAGATACATCGCACTTTGTTAGTTCAGTGGTGTGACTGAAGAGTATTTATTTGCAATAAATGACGTATCACATTAGTGAATAGTCTTTTTTTTTCTTTAAGGTGGCATTGTGGAGTTTAAAATGTTCATCTTAAAGCTTTTGTACATGATGCATGCTCCACCAATGGCCAGGTGAGTACAAAGAGCCCTGACTTTTTTACTTTGATTGTGCCGATCAGCTTGTATCTTCCCTTTCAGTGTGGAGTGTTCAGGGCCACCACGACACAGTTTCTTGGGGTGGGGAGGGGTGGAGTGTTTGAGGGTGACGTCATGCTCGTCCGCGCAGACATTTAGTGCTAACGTACGACATCATTGAGATGGAAACTGCAAACACGAACAAACAAACAAGAGGTCCGATCTCCGAGCACATCCCAAACTCCAGTTCGAATTCCAAGAAAACTGAAGAAATGACAAGTTTATTCGAGCGCACGTACTCTCACGCGCGCCATGCACGAGCTTGACACAGAAGTTGCAGTTATGCTTTAGGCCAGTTGGCAGTTGCGATTAAAAAAAAAAGAAGACTAACTCCCCAAAACACCTTTAAGAAACAGATGCATTTTTCATTGAGAACAAAGAAGTAGCAATGGTTTGGGGTTGGGTTTTGGTTAGTTTTGTTGTTTGTTTTTGTTCTCGAGTTTCTTTAGTCTACCATGATGTGTGTTTTGTTGTCCTTAGCTGTGTCCAAATGTGCGCCCTACTCCCTATATAGTGCCCTACTGAGGTGTCACGTCATTTTGTAGTGGAATGTCCAGGGAGCGAAAATGTAGGGCACTCAAAATGATCCACAATGCACTCAACATTTAACATTGATGCTCACTCAACCATGCTGATATAGATCAATATGCAAAAATATGGCGCTGGTGTTGCATAAAATATATCCTACAGAAATAATTGCTTCGTTTTAGTTTTAATAAAAATAATGCATTATAATTATATAGCGCTTTTTTGGACACTCAATGACGCTTCACAGTGGTTGCATTATTCGTGCGCTCACACGTTCACACTCTGGTGGCGGTAAACTACTTAAGTAGCCACAGCTGCCCTTGGGCAGGCTAACGGAAGCGCGGCTGCCAGTGTGCGCCTTGGGCCCTTCTGACCGTCACCAAACATTCGCACCTTTCAGACACCAGTGAGAGTGGCACTGGAGGCAATGTGTGTAAAAAGTGTCTTGCCCAAGGACACAACGTCACATGATATGGGGAGAGCGGGGATTGAACAGCTTACCTTCCGGTTACTAGACGGCCATCTCTACACCCTGAGCCACAGCCGCCAGTTTTAAACAACGAAGGAAATAAGGTATAAAAAAAATGTAATTCACAATAAATCGAGATTTATGCACCGGTGCGGCATGACAGGTACGGTGGTCACGTGATATGTGAAGAGGAGAAAGTAGTGAGCTGGCTGTCCGAATCGCCAAACAGAATGAAGGCACTACATATTAGGCAACTATATAGTGCGGGGCTATGTAGTGAACGAGGGGTTAGGGCAGGGGTAGGCAAGTTGGTTCCTAGAGAGCCGCAGTCATGCATGTTTTTGATGTCTCTCTCCTCGAACACAGCTGAGAGTCTTTTGCAGAACGTAATGATGAGCTGACGATTTGAAAGACCTTTGTTGGAGGCAGGAGACACCGAAAACATGCAGGACTGCGGCTCTCTAGGGCCGAACTTGCCTATCCCTGGGTTAGGGGATAAGGGTGGCCATTCGGAACATTGAAACGATCAATTCATTTCAAACTACTGATTTACAAAAATAATCAATTTTTTGGAACGTTAGAAACATCTCCCCACAGCGACATCTGGTGGCCAAGTAAAATATTACAGTCAAACAGTAGATCAGTGTTGCCAGCTCCCCAGTAAGGAAACTAACTGTTGGTTTTCTGTCATCACCTAATTTACACAACTGGCATCCGGGCTGTAATTGTAATGGAGGCCATAAGAGATATCATGGGAAACAAAAACTGAATAACCCCCACCCCGTCAAAATAAGTATAGAAGTACAAATGAGCTTTTTGTTGCTGATACTTCGTTTGTTTTTAATTTGGCCTCTCAACATGACTTAATGCTTTGATGAAACCCCCAGTGCTATCACAAAGGCATGTTTTCCAGACTTCTGTTAAAATGACTTTAATATCGTAATATTATGACTATCTTGGAAACATATGACTTTTTTTCTTGTAAAATGATAACTTTTGTTGCCTTGCAAAATGTGCGCTGATTTTTGTAAGGTTACTTTTAGTCCTGACAAAATGCGGCTTTGTTCTTGTAACAACTTTTTAACATGGCAAAATACATTTGAAAACTCCTTGTTTTGTTGAAAGAATATGATTATTCTCTCATTAGAGTATTTAACTTTTTATCCTGACAAAACATGTATTTGTAAGTTTTTCTTCAGGGAAATGTATACAATTTTATACAGTACGTCTGTTCTTGTAACTATTATGATTTTTTACTTGAACCACAAACCCCCAAAAACGCCATTGCCGTAATATTACAAATTCTCTACAAAATATTAATTTATTGAATCGTCACAATTTGTTTCTGAAAAATAGTTTCAGTGCATAATCGTTTTTTTTCCTATGGTATTTAGCGGTACACATTGCATAAAAAAAACCCAACCGACATTAGGTTCATGAAGGGCTCACAAAAAAACAAAAAAACTAAACAGTTTGAGAATCCCCGATTTAGTTGATTTGGTTGTGACCATGCGCAAATGACATAATTTATGACAACAAAATATGCTTTGCACCAGTGTGTAGCACTGTTAAGCATAGTCACTCGTACACACATTCAATTTTAGAAAGACAATATACTACATTACACAGTGCAGGGAACAATGTGTAATATTGTAAGAAATAAAAGTACGTAAAAAGACATGTTGCCCCATCCTGAAGTCAGTTTAACTGTAAAAGCAGTCGTTTCTCTGTTGTGTTGTGCAAATACGCAGTTATCCACACCACAGCTTGTTGTCTTATTTTAGCGTTCCGGCGTGGCTCGTTGCGCCGTAACCGAGAGGCCATTAACGGCAGCTCAGAGTGGTATTTTTAGAGTGTCGGCCGGCGTGCAGCGTGGGGCCGATGACCGGCGCTCTTAGGGTGGCATCTGCCGCCTCGCTGCTGTTGCGTTGTGTGCTCCAACACAACAGATGGCGGCCAGTGTTTAATGCAACAAATGGAGAACAAGAGGATTTGTCGTCCCCCGCGCCAGCCCACTCTCTCGTGACATTATGCTTGAGGCACTTGCTTAATTTTTCAGACATAATCTGCCAACGGTCTACTTGGCGGTTGTCATGAACTGACACATTATCACAGGTTCACAAACTTTTTGGGTTCCAATTTGGGAAAAATTCTTCCAAGTAATCCAGACTCAATTACATGTAGCTGCCATGTGTACCTGGCCCTGAATACCTTATGGGTGTAAAAAAAAAAGTTGCCTAACGTCAAGAAAAATGTCATAATGTTACAATTAAAAAAAAAGTTGTAAAATGTTTTCAGGAAAATCAAAGTTGCTATCTGTAATGTTTACAATAACAAATCTTGTAAGATTACAACTTTTTTAGAATCCAAAGTTACAAAAATAAAGTTTTTTTTCAAGAAGATACATTTTAAACCCTTTCTGATCAGATATGACAAGAAGCGATAATCTTTTGAGAAGAGCTGTATTTTAGCAAGAAAATAAGTTGTCACCTATACTAGAACAAAGATGCATTTTGTCGGGACACAAATGTGTAATTTTATGAGAATGAAGTCAGATTTTTTTTTTCTCAAAACAAATACGGATTTTTTCAGAATAAAAAATAAACCTTTTGAAAAGAGTCACTTAAAAAAACAACCTATAATTGGAAAATTTTAATTAAACAGTGTGGTTAAATATCACATTAATTCAGTAATTATGAAATACAGTACTTAAATATGTTGGGTAGAGTTGACCTAACATTTCTGATTACATTCTACAACCAATTACTAATCATAATTGGGTAAATATACTCACAATTTCCTATCATACTACTACTCAAAATTAAATACTGTGTTTGCCATAACATGTTATGAACGACAATAAATTATCACATTAATAAAGGAGAATGAAATTATTTAATCACAAACAATTTAGTTCACAGTTTTCATGAGTGCGACAGTGAGAAAGCCTACGTGGGTACGTGCAATAAGTATAGTACATATGTTAATTAAAATACTTAGTAAAAAAAAGTATTAAATAGTAAAGTATTTCACGTAGGTACGTACTGATTTTAAAAACGCTTACGTACACAACGTAACGCGGTCACCCCTCTCTGACGGTATGTTATAGGAAGAACTTCCCTATAACTGCTATGTGTTGCCAGTAGCCCTGGATGCAGCGTGCAGTTCGAGGCGTGCCTCAACGTCGGGTGGACTTAAACGTTTGACTCCGCCCACACGTACTTTTCAAAATGGTTTAAAAAAATTTGTTCCCAACAAAATTTGCAGATTTAATGATGCGCCGTCTTTTAACACATTATGGAGCATCGAAAATTAAAAACACTCAAGCCTCAGTCAGCCGGGGCGGAGCTAACTAAACAGTTTGAGGAAGAGGCGGAAGTGCAGTACTACATGTCCTCAGCAGATAGCGCATCCCTGGACGGTTGAGGTTAGTATTTAGGTTTCGGGCAGTTTTTAATTTCCATTGTTCAATACAGTGTTCAAAACATACTGTAATTATCATGTGGTAGGATTAGGGTTAGATTTAACAACAAAGAAAGAAAGATAGCGCTTCGAACGTCAAAAATCCGTGTGGGCGGAGTCAAACATTTCGGTCCACCCGATGTTGAGGAACACCTTGAACTGCGCTCGGCATCCAGGGTTTACTCACGTGTTGTACTTGGCAGATAAATTGTTTGTGAGACCAACTACTGTCGTGGTTTTATAAAATAAAATGTCAAACATATTAAAAATACAAGCAGGAACACATCGAAGTAAAAATCTGCGTTTATAATTGTGAACAAGTAAGAGTGATTGTACTTTTTAGACATGGTTTGTGCCATCAATTGCAGTGTACAAAATGGAGATCACTCTGATTGGTTGTTTAGATAGGCAATGCAAATCATGCTCCACTGGGCGGAAGACTTCTGCTGGCCGATGACGTCAAGCTATGGAAATGATGATCATGTGCGTCTGTACGTTTTATTGAGTTTTTATCGGTTACACTTTTTACTGTTCCATAATAGGTAGTGTAAGTTAAATTTACCCTGCATTTGATCATTCCGTTACGGTCTAAAGTAACCAGGTACATTTTAGATGATTTTTGTGGATTATATTTACCTCTCTCCAAAATAGTTTTTTACAAGAAGGAAAAAATCGGTAATCTTGACAAGAAACAACATTTTTTTCTCAATAAAAAAATCCTAATCCGAGAATGTTGCTTTTTTTTCCCCAAGATAAAAATCTTGCAACCTTTTCAGAT
This sequence comes from Leptonotus elevatus, assembly GCF_054856555.1. Taxonomy (NCBI): domain Eukaryota; kingdom Metazoa; phylum Chordata; class Actinopteri; order Syngnathiformes; family Syngnathidae; genus Leptonotus; species Leptonotus elevatus. Next base: position 30,485,223 of record NC_141239.1, on the reverse strand, counting down.
CATATTTGTTTATTTTCAGGGTCAAAATGAAAGAGTTGAAAATCTATACGAGATCAAACATGTATTTTGTCAGAATACAAAGTCGAGGAAATGTAATTTTTCCAAAAACAAATCTGATATTTTTTCAAGAAAAAAAACTAGTAATCTTTTACAAGAACAAATATGCATTGTCTGGATAGAAAGTCTATTATTCGAGAGTAAAGTCTTGTTTTTCCACAGTAAAGTAGAAATGTGGTATTCAAGTTTAACCGTTGAAGGAAGACATTTTAACAAGTGAATTTATTCCTGTACTGTTGTGTTGTTAAAGCTCGCTGTCGCCCGGAGGTCAAGGGAGTTTGAGAGCCACGACTCTTTACAAGCTGTAGTGCAAAAAAATAGGTTTCTTTCCTCGTTGGTGGCTGCAATTTTTAATTACTCCCCTGAAACGGCCAAGTCGGCCTTTCAGCTAATCCAAGCTCTTTGTGTGACCTTGCTAATGGACTGGATTTTGCAGCACTAAATGAATTTATTGCTTCCAAAAGTCGGATTGCGTCACTGTTGGTCTTTATGGGAGCAGAGAAGGCGACCCCCGGCGATGTTGTTGCTGCCTTTTGTCAAACGTGTCAAAGTGCCGTTGGGAGTCCCCAGGGGAGCGTCGCTCCCCCGTCAGAGAGACCCGATCCAGCATGTGATGGAGTCCCAGTGGGGTGAATATATAGTAATCCCGCGGTAATCCCCGTCAGGCGTCACAGCCCCTGCGGCTTGATTGTAGCGTATAAATTTATCAGGAGATTTGGCAAGAGCACGAGGCTGCATGGAGGCCGCGTAGTGAGTGGAGTGCCACGTTGTGTCGCAGCACGTCGGGAGGCACTACAGGATGAGATGCAGCGAAACCAAGAGCAAGAAGAAGAAGCGGACGTCCTTAACTAAACTACAGTGATAGTAAAGAGAACATATTACCTGTCATTATTGTTGTGTGCCCTGTTTGCATATGTTGCTGCTGTGTGTGTTTAGGATACTAAATTACGTTTGCTGATCAATGGCATTTCACATTATATGTTCACGTTAAACTATCAGATTTATGCTAGATTAAATGATATTGTTTGATCATTTTGGCGTTCAAATATGCAGTGGTACCTTGACTTGAGTGTGACCGGACAGTCTTCTTGGCCAATTCTTTTGTCGTGAGTTGTGAGCAAACATTTTGAGTTACGAGCGCAAAGGTCAAACTTCACAAAGCAGCGGTTGGGCAGAGAGTGAACCATTTTGAAGAGGGCAAATGCTTGCTTCAAGATGCTGAAGGAGCAAAACTTCAGTGAAATGTTACTTTAAAACATCAAACCAAGAGAATTGCACATGTATTTTTAAGCAAACACCTCATTGTCAGACCAAAGTACTCGAGTTCAATGCTAACATGCTAAAACACGAGATAGGCTAACGATATTAACATAAATGTTAAGGAGCTTTATCATTAAGTAATGGATACTTAAATACACTAAGGTGCATGTACACATGTACAAGTGTATTCAGACCCTTCCCATAAACGTACCTACAATCAAGGCATTTTAATACATGGCACAATCATTTCATGTCAGATTAATTCCTTCCTGTAAAACAGGCTTCCCCAATCCTGGTTCTCGAGGGTCGTAGTGCTGCAGGTTTGAAATGTTTCCATCCAACACACCTGTAGGATCGTTATCAGGCTTCTTCAGAGCTTGCTGATGAGCTGATTATATGAATCGCTATGTTTGGAGGACGGACACATCTAAAACCTGCGGTACTACAACCCCCGAGGACCAGGATTGGGGAAGCCTGCCTTAAGCAATTGCAGATACAGTAAATAGATATATGAGTCTGGACACTTATCCATTTCATCCAAAAGTAGGCCTACATGTGGAATTATAAATACTGTTGTAAAACACAGTATGTATACAGCTGGTTGGGTCTCGAACTATCAAGCGACCCTTGTAATGTATTTATTGTGTCTATGAAAGCAAAAGCGGTGAAATTCCTCTTGGATCACTTGTGCCATGTAAAAGGCAGATGCTTGTGACGGAATGTTTGTCTTGTTGTTTGTAATGTACTCAACCTTTGTGGTTGATCTATAAAATGGAGAGGATCATAACGGGAGTAAACGTTGATGTCCGCATGAGACATGAGGTGCTTTCAAATACTGCTTACAACAGTAGGACAATTCAAACTCAAGTTAATAACTACAATTATCCAAACAATTGTGGTTTTCTAACAATTTACTGTTAAAAGACGGCATACAAGAAAAATGTCTCTGAAATCACTTCGCTATTTTACTTAACTACAATGAATAGTCCATCAGGTCACTTGTGCTACAATAAATTAACAAATCACTGGGCTTCCATTCTTTATTCTGCAAGTTTTCCCATTAAATAGTGGTTTGGGATGTCAAAAGCTGAACATTCGTGGAGATTTTAGATTGTCAGAAGGCCTAAATAACAAACAACAAAGCTTTTGGTGCCATAATACTGGCACAGTACTAGATACAGTATATATTGATATATATAGTATGTGCACATTTTTATTTGTATTTTTGTGCGAAACTGTAAAAAAAAAGAAGAAGAAAAAAGTTCAATTCTTAAAAAAATTATCTGAAGTATTGTAGTTAACCAAGTCCGGGCTTTGGCATCCCTGGGTGGAATTTGCATGTTCTCCCCGTGCCTGCGTGGGTTTTCTCCAGCTACTCCAGTTTGCTCCCACATTCCATAGACATGCTTGGCAGCTTGATTGAACATTCTAAATTGTCCTTAGGTGTGTTTGTGAGTGTGGATGGTTGTTTGTCTCTGTGTGCCCTGCGATTGCCTTGCAACCAGCTCAGGGTTTCACTACTCACAGGCAAACGTATATTCTTTATCCTCTGCAAAAAGTGAGTAGTTTTAACTGCAGTTTTTGAGCAGTTGCGACCGTCTATGCTACACCAGGAGACACTCAATGAATGCATGAAATCACAATGCAAAAACTGCTTAATTCTTTCCATTCTATTTAATTATGTTACTTATTACACATTAGACTGCTATTGTTCTTATCAATAAACATGCTTTGCCACTAATTTGGAGAAATGTGCAAGCCAAATTAAGAAAAGGCGCTACTAAGAAGTAAGTAAGTGTCTTTTAATAAGTTTAACTTTTCTGAATACATTTAAATGTGTTTAATGTGTATGGGAGATCTCTATAGCTTAAATTTCCACCTATTGTGGGTGGGTCTGGAAAGTTCTGTATCCCCTTGCCTCACCATTGCACCTGCGAGAAAAATTGTCCGTCAAAGTCAACTGTAATTATTGGCCGGCACGCGTGTAGTGACGATGAGCTCTTGTCACCGAGTTATTGATGACTCATTCCCTGTTTGGTTTAATTCTGCATCCGCTGTCGTGTTCGACCTTCACGCATCTGCCTCAACTGTTTGGCCGTCTTGATTGAGCGTGTGCAAGGTCGGGAGCCTTTTAAGCATTTGGACCACGTACCACGCTCGCCCGTCAAAGGCATTAACCCCCAAACTATTCCCGTGCTGTCGCAGCTGAAACATGGATAATGTCATTGCGCAGAACCTTCTTGTTTCCTGCTGTGTCTAACTGCCCATCAATACATACAGTCAAACCCAACTTCACAAGCTCAAAAAGCCAAACGGAGTCGGCAAAAAGGCTCTCAAGAAGCCATACCTAGAAAGAACGTTTCATTTATAAATAAAATGTTGTGGTCATGGGTCATGAACTAAAGAAATTCTCCCTCCAAGCCAATTTCACTTAGCAGCATGAAATTTGTTAGTCATGTTTTTCACGAATAGACCAATAAGGATGTCTCAAGATGCTATGCCCAAAAAGAGATTGCTTCATTTGTAAAATATTTTATTTTGTCTTGAACTCAAAACGGAGCTCAGCATTTACAAAATTCAGCCCCGTAAGCCAATTTCAATTAGCGACACGAAATTTGGCAGGTACGGTATGTCTACCATTAATAGACCAAAAAATTTCAGGTGTGTGCTGAGATGTAAAAAACATTGGCTCACAAGCACCCCGGAATCTTTAAAAAAATTCATCTCCAGAAACCAGTTACAAGAAAATTGGTCGGCATCACTTTCACGAAAAAATGTCTCAAGATTTTGTGGCCAAAAATAGATTGTTTCACTGCTCTTTAAATCACAACTCAATCAACACGAGTCTTGTATTATAATGATCGTTTTCATCACCATGTTTTGTCGCAGCCGTTTCGTGCCGAGCAAGGTCGCAGCGTTTTTAGCATGTTGACCACGTACATGGCGTTTCTATCTCCCCCCGCCAAAAACATTAACCCCAAAGGATTCCGGTGGCTGTCGCAGCTGAAACACGCACTAATGTCATTGCGCTCGCTCCCCCGCGGTAACGACTAATCAGGTTAGCAGATGATTTACAGGGCTACTTACGTGTAAGTGGACACCTTCCCACGCATATTTGACGCCTTTTTTATGGATGCAACCATGTGACGTGACTGTAAAGGCAGTGGTAGGAATTCAGAGATTATTTTGGAATATGGTGTTTCCTCGCCATATTCAGGTTCATCGTTCATGCCCCGCTGTGTCGCACAGTTTTAAACAATTGTTTGTTTGTTTTTACGAGTATTTAAGTAGTATTTACTGTGTACTTGTGAGTGTTTGTATGTGTGGCTGGTCCCTGTGCGTGAAAATTGCAGTTGTTTAAAAGTTTATAGCTACCGTAACATTGATGCTAATTGGAAATTAGCATCAATGCTATGGATGGAAATGAGTCATTTCCATCAGCAGCCCATCTATAGTGTTTCATATTACGTTGGCATCACGCTCGTGGACTTTTGATACGATCTGCCAAATAGCGGGAGCAGGAACGCTGACCCGTGATACAGTGGAAAGGCATGTGTCATGTGTACCAACAAATGTGATAGAAATTAAAATGCTTCTTTTTTTCTCTGTATAAATTCCTAATCCTAATTCCTAATCTTTACACCAACAAAGACATATTTTTGTCGGGATAAACTTTCATAATGTTATGAAAATAACATAATAACATAAATAAATATTTTTCTACAACAATCTCATTTTTTAAATATATATTTAGTGGAAGGAAGTAATTTTAACAAATTACATAAATTGCAATAACGTTTACAGTTTTCCCTCGTTTTTCCACTGGGGTTAGATTCTAAAAAATACCCGCAATAAATGAAATCCGTGAAGTAGTTAGCTTTATATTTTACATTTATTATACATTTTTAAGGCTCTAAAACCCCTCACCACACAGTTTATACAGTTTTCTTGAGGCATTTACATTTTCTCACATTTCTCATGTTTAAACATTCTCAATGTCCTAATGTCAAAACCTTCATAAATTTTATTAAATTTGACCTTACTGTAAAAAAAAACTAAATGCATTCAAAATTGCACAAAAATGTTTTGGTGAAACAGCAAGGCTGCGAAAAGTGAACCGTTATAAGTATTATAGTGAGGGAACACTGTATTCGCACAAAACAAAATAGGATTACAGTATATTTAAAAAATAATATATATATATATATATATATATATATATATATATATATATATATATATGTAAGTATATGTATATAAAATGACTTGTTTTCCTATTGTTTTAAAAAACCCAACTTCATCACGCAAAGGTGTCATTATGTGATCATATATCACAATCACAAAGGAGCTTTTAATTGTCTCAAAACAAAAGTAGGAAGAAGTAATATGTTTATGATGTTTATTTCATCGGTGCGCCGATCCCTACAAAATAATTTATTGCAAATTATTTTGCACACTCCCAAGCTATGGCTGGCAAGACCCCAGTTTCACAAGCACTGCTCTAAAAACTCATTCATGAAGCCTGACGAGGGGATCAAAAGTCAGCCGGGACATCCCTTTTTGAAAGCAAAGATGCATGACCACCAGCGGGCCAGCGTGGACTCGCTATTTTGTCGAGCATGAACTCGGGACGGAAATAGATGGAAGTCGTCGCTCCGTTGTGCTTTCATCTCGCTCGCCCGCCGCACAAATTTCATGCTTTGACAGCAAGCGACACTTCATGAAAGTCAGCATCGTTAAACGTACAAATTGAAAGGAAAAAAACACGCGGGAGATTGAGGGTGCACTGTTAGGATGAGGGAACACATTTCCGATTTATTTGTATATTAAAGCCATACTGGTATTGAAGTCAATACTGAAAACCAACCAGCTTGCGTCTCTTTAATAGCCAAATGATAAAAATAGTAAGGACAAAAGGTTGTTTCCTTGAAGAGATGGAAGCATTTCTAAGTTTCCTGTCACTTTCCTGACACCAATGATAATTTTTCAGTTTTTTTTTTTTTTGTGTGTGTGATCTAATCCTTGGTTGTAATTATATTTGGCTTATTTGATGTTGATCCAATCTGTCCTACAGGCAAAGTTAAATTGAGCGACAAGGGGACAAAGCAGACTTGCAAACAACATTTTTTAAAAATCATTTCAAGTCGTATATTTGGATGTTGTATTACATCTCATCCTGTTCCTTTTTAGTTGAGTCCAAATCAAGGTCAAATTAGCATTCATAACTCCCAATACCCAATCCAGTGCATTATATTTTTCATTTATGGTCTGATAGTCACATATAAATGTGTGGTTCAAATTTGATATCAATCAAGGGCAAATTGGACTGCTAGAAATGCCCCAAATGACCCTAAGATGGACGTTTTGAACCAAAATGTCAGACTTCCTGTGTCTCTCCAAGCAAGACTTCTTGAGACTTTTTTGGTAGGGTGTAGTCATGATTTGTGGGAAAACAAGCTTCTTGGGCTGAATTTTTAAAAACGTGTACTGTATGTGCTACTGAGAGTATTTGGTGGCCATGCCTCCTAAAGAATAGAATTTTCACCAAGACAAACGGCAGAGGTGCCTCGCGACGTATCAGATTGAGTGCTCTCCCATAACATTGCTGGGAATAAAAATAATGGAAATGTAATCAGAGGACATAGTTCCTCACAATGCTTCCATTTAGTATCTGAGCGTAGCAGCAGCGATATTGTCTCGTCCATTCAAAGCGCGTCGATAAAGACTGAAGGGGAAATAACTGCTGAGGTCTTATGTATATTTATTGCGTTGGAGGAACTACTGATAGCTGGAATTTTTGATAAACCTGACAGGCAAAATATCAGCCTGCATGTTATCTGCTGGCATAAATTGAATATTGTTGATAATGTGAGTGTGGTTTCATATGGACGGAAGCGCAAATCTTCCTTCTGGAAATTTGCGTTAGACTGTTGAGGAGACGATGTGTCCTTGGGAACCCCGTTTTAACTTCAATGAATATGTTGGCTTTTGGGGGTCACATTTTTTTCAAGTGTGTGTACAGTACTGTACCGGGTCTTGAATGCCCAAAACTCACTCAGAAGCAGCCACTGAAAAGTTAGAAGAAATAAGACCCCAACACCAGTTTTGCCTGGAATTTAACAGGAAGTTAGATAATATAGCCAATGGTACTCAAGTCACCATAAATAAATCTTACTCACAGATGACCAGTATCGGCATTGGCAGCATAAAAACCTGATCGGAGCATCTCTGGATTGACACCTAATTTGATGAACATTTCTATCATGGCTGGACACATGAAAAAGTGTCAAGGACCTATGCCAAAAAGTGAAGAGGAAGTTAATCATTTTGGTGTGAAGTGGACATTTTGGCAACATTCTCAGTAGTGCCCTTTCTTTGAAAAATAAATAAAAATCAACCACCAACACCAGTTTCTCTGATCATCATAAAATTTGGTGCTCATGTTTGTCATAGCAGGATGCATCTCCAAAATGAGAAAAGAAGTCAACATTTTGGATTGAAGCCGCCATTTTTGGGGAGGGGGTAATTCTAAAATTGGAACGTTTGGGTCTAAAATAAACCATATATTGTTGGGTGCAACATGGTGAATATATGATGAATCATTATGAGGATTTCTGAATGCTTGAATCCCCCCCCCCCTGACATCATCTCCTGTATTTCCTTTACAAAATTGGGTGGACGTGTAGGATGCATGATAAAGTCTGCTGGACCGTTGTAGGAAACGCAGCAGGAATTCATTGATTTTGGTTTGAAGCCGCTTGTTATCAAGACAAACTGCTACGAGCGAATGCACCCAAATCAGCCTCAACCGAGGCAGTTATCCTAGACGGATGGGGGACACAAAATTGCAAAGCTTTTTTTTTTTTTTTTACTTCAATTTCAAAGATTGGCCAAAAAAAAGAGGGCGCAAGAGGTTGCTCACCGCTTTACTTTTGTTGCTCTATTTGGCGGGGGCGTACACCACTGCTACTTGATATTCCGCTGTTTCCCCACAAAGCTCCGCCATCTATTATTGTGACCCACTCCATTCAGCTTGTCTATTTCTACATTTGATGATGGCTACAAAACACAAGTGCCATCAGTCGATGAGTTGCGGCTGCGGTGTCAAGTCCCGATCCAGATCGTTAATGTGAAGCTGCGACGGGGAAAAGGATTTCTTGCCGAGAGCCGATGTGTCATCGCTGCACCCCGTGTTTAATGGCGTCTTTTATATTCCGGGCATCAGGCCTACGCCGCAGTTGTTTTAACAATGCGCACCTGTCGCCCTTTCTGCTACATGATCAATACGGCCGAGCATGGATCGGCAGCTGGTGGGGTCATTCCTCATTGATATCTTGTTGCTATTTAATGAAAACAACCTGAGAACAAAAAAACACCTTTGCAAAGGTGCCACTATTTGTTCTTCTTCCACTCAACAATCTATTATGGGACACTGGTCAACCTTTGATTTGTTTGGATTTAGAACCAGCGTAAAGGGAAATTAATAACGTTTGAAGGAAATTTGTTATTGCAAGTATACATTTAAGTTTGTTTTATAGCAAGTCATCAAACTTGCTGTCAAAAACTCAAATTCCTCACAATTTAGTGTTGCTCATCTGTCTAGTATACGTAATTCAAATTTAGTAGCAATCAGACACCCTCTCTAAGAGATGTTTATCTTTGAAGGGGCCGTCAAAAAACAGGAAAATCCAAAATCAGCCTCAAACTAACATGGCAAGCTTCCCTTTTTTTCTTTTTTTTTTTAACATATGGATTCTTCAGACGTTTATGTGGGTCTACTAATGATGGACATGTTTACCGTATTTCATGGGGCCATGTGAAACTGAAGATACATTTTTATGCTGCATTCGAGGAAGGTCGTAAGCCTTTTTCCCGACTTCGCAAGTGGGATTTCCGAGTTCAAGGGGACGTTCCCGTACACACTTCCTGGTTTGAAGTCGGAAAAGTCCGACTTCCCACTTTCCTCGAATGCAGCATAAGACGGGGGTTGCAATCATTCTTCCTAAAATGGCCATTACAAACCAAAATGGCGGACTTCCTGTATCTTTGGCCATTAAGAGCTATTTTGTTTTGTCTCTTTAAATAAATGTCTGAAATGACGGCTGAGTGAGTACCATTGGCTCTCCTTGCCCACATGCGGGAGTATTACAGTAGGGCATTAAAGGCTCCATTTCTTTCCCACCCATTTTAGTCCAAGTCATCATACCATTGTAGTTTTTCCGGGGTCATTAACCAGCTCCTGAAAGCCCCACTTACGCAGGATGCCAATCAAGTGTCCTTCACTCAGTCTGTGTTTACATGTTTAACTCTGCTCCTAATCTGCTTCAATCCGGAGCTAATTAACTAATCTGCGAAGCGTCACTCTTGTCTAAATGAGTGTGTGTGTTGGCACGCACCCACATCTGCAGGTTCTCGAGATGCCAGTGTAAAATCCCCCAAAAGTAAATGTGGTGTAGGGCAGTTGACTTCCTGCTGCTTTGCCATTTAACCGTTGTTCAACTCCCTTTACAATCTGAAGAACACCAAAGTCCCGCTGGGTTCATCCCCGCACATCTCTCACCGCGCTAATCACGACCATCTTATCTTATGTGTTCTTAATTCATTAGAACACCTCCTAACACCAGCAAGGGGCCACTTTGCGCTTTTAATCAAAGCCATTAAGACGTCAGCGGGGGTGTCTTGGCTGTGACACGGAAACCAGGACGTTTATTCGCCGTGCCTCCTCATTAACGAGACAAGACGTGATTTAGTGTTATTGGATGAAAGCCTGCCCTGGTGGAAATATCGCAAAATATGATCATTACGAGTGCCAATAAAGGCTCACGATGTGTGCACGATCGGCGGTGGGGGTTTGGTCTTGTAAATACTCAGTTAATTCCTTTGAAGGGTCCTCGGGTCTTAGCAGGGCTCTGTAGTGTGTGGGTTTTACTCACATTTGCCACTGAGAGTAGCCAACTACAAAGTGTGCTTAATAGCAAATGTCAAAGAAGAGCTGCCTCAGTTGTGGATAGTTTTATTTTTATTTTTTTTTGTTTTTGAGAGCTCAGTATTGTTCATTCAGCAGCCTTCCCGAGTCAACTTATCATCATCATCGCTCTCTTATGGGTTTTGTGTGCGTGCGTGCGTGCGTGCGTGTGAGTTTGTGCTCTTTAATTCACCTGAAACCTGTTAAAAAAAAACTTCATTTTAACCGGATACTTTCCAGTCCCGCCAAAGTTGTGAAGATGTCAGGAGACCAGAGGAAGGATCAAAGGAAAGAAATATGAAACAAAGTGAAATCCAGCACCAACCAGACACCACCTACCATCCAGAGTTACAAAACCAGAATCTTTCACCAACCCCAGAAACATCTCAATTCCAACAGATTAGGGAGACCTCAAGAGACCAGAGGAAAGACTAAAGGAAGGATAGAAGAAGCAGATTGAGAGCCACAAACACCAGCCTCCACTGATTGTGGACAGTTTTCAAAAGCAGTTGAAAAATTGTCCAGGCATTTCAGTCAAACGCGATTGTTCAATTAGGTTTTTTTTGTGTATTAAGTACACACTGGTGGTATGGGTTCAAGAAATGTCAATGTCAACATGGAGCCTCGATTAAAGGATTTTACCATTCCAGTGGGAAATAAAAGGACTGGACCAAGCAGTCCAGACCTGTGAACTAGACATCATCAGCATCTTTTAAATGCCACAGCAGTTAGAGGGCTGTCATTCTCCTTTCTATTGCAATTCTGTCTCTGGAATCCCAGCGGTATCCCATCACATTACAGATGTCCCGGTGGAACAGTCCGAATAAACGTCTCCATTAAAGGACGCCAATCATGTCGTGTGGTGCCTGGTGGCGTTTGCTCGGTCACCAATTGAACAGATTGCACGCCAACGTGTTTGCTGGCTGTGGATTATCTGGGTCGGTGTAATCCATTTTTCCTATAACACGTTGGTTTGATGTTTACCTGAAGCTTTAGAGGCCTCCACGTGCCCGTTCCGACATGGATATTCCCACTTTGACCCGCCTGCCGGCCCTGACTGACAGGTGACTGATGGGTGGGCGGCTATGGAGCGTTCCGCTGGCAGCCATGTTGTGTATATGGAGCGGGGATAAGTGTAAGGCGATGGTTAATCTGATACGGTGGCTGCCCGTGCTAAACCAGACCGCTAGCCCACCCCGCCGTCCCTCCACCCCCCCGTTGCCAGTCCAGCTGTCACCGTGGACTGGACGGATGCCCACACACATGCAGTTGACCCCTGACACGCACACACGCATACACGGCCTGTAATCCACATATGAGCAGACCACTTTTGTCTTAATCTGTCTTGGAGGGAGGGTGTAGTTGTGTAGTATTTTTTTTTTTTTTTACAGCATTTCTCTGCAGCCACTGTTCAAACAGCCGCCTATGAAAATTGAGTTTAATACGTAGCTCCCGTCTGAGGGATTTCCTCTCAAAATTTCAAAGCCGATTTCTAACCTGACTTGGTGGAGTTGAATTTATTTTGGGGCAAATCTGGTTGACGTCATACCTCTTAAATATACGCACTTCTCAACAATGAACTATAATCACTTTGAAGGACTTCTTGGGACGGTTATTCATCAGCTGAAGTGGTGGTATAGTTCTCATCAAAAATGGTTCCTCTTCGCCCCCTTATATTTGACAGACGTGCCAGATTGAGGGCTCAGTGAGAGAATAAAAAGTTTGAAGGAAATTGTAGAGTTACTGCATTTATCATCACACGCGTCCTTTAAAAAACTGTGATTTATGAGAGTTTCATGTTTTCTGGCAATGCTCCATCCAGACACAAAATGACAATATCATTCATAATGCAATTTTCAATGTAACATTTTTGTGTGTTACTTATATGTGGTTGAAATTTGGTAACACTCGAACAAAATTTCAAGGGCAGGTTTTTCGAAGTCTTTTTGAAGACACCTAGAAATGTTGTAAATGGCTGTAAAACGTCCATTTTAAACCAGAATGGCAAACTTTTCCTGTGTGCTTTCGTGTATGGCTTCTTGGGAGTTTTTGGTGTCTCGTCATGGTTGGCATATATGCCTACTAACTTTCATGTTACTCATGAAACTGACTTTGGAGGCCGATTTTTGCTACAAATTCCAAAGGGTGCCACCGAGCCATTTTCTTGAGTGTTCAATAACCTGAAAATACACGAGTAAAAATGGCAGACTTCCTGTTTTTTTAGGCACTGCATATGAGATTTATTTTAAATTTTTTTGGGTGAGTCTACATGCCACCAAATTTCTTGTTGCCAATAAAACTAATTTCAGGAGCAAAATTTTCCAAAATGCTCACGGTTATTTGACCCTAGTCGAATGGGTGTTTCAAACCAAATTGGCAGACGTCCTGTCTTTTTAGGCATTGCTGCTTGATACTTTTTTGTGGGTCCTCTACTATGTTTTGAGCGTAACCGTAAAATGGCCTCTAGAATTCAAAATGTCAGACTTCTTGTTCATTTTCAGTCATGGAAATACTTTTTTTGCATGCTCTTCACAAATGACATGCGTCCCAGATTTCATGGTGCAAAATGAAAGTGGCTTTGTGTGCTGAGTTTTCCAACAAGTCAGAATGGTGCTACTGAGCCATTTTTGAGGATATTGCTCCCAATGACTCAAAATTGGCAGCTTCAAAGCAAAATGTCAGACTTCCTATTCAATTTCATTCATCGCTTCATGAGACCTTTTTGTAAGTCTACTCATGATATACATGCTTACCAAATTCCATGTTGCTAATTGAAACTGGTTTTGGGGTTAAGTTTACCTGAATGTCTGGAGGGTGCTTTGACCCCAAAATGGATGCTTCAAATTAACCAAAATTGCAAACTTCCTGTGTCTTATCAGGCATGGCGTCTTGAGACTTTCATAGACATGTCTATCAAGTTTCACGTTGAAGTCAAACTGGCTTTAGGGGCTAATAATTTGTTGACTGTGTTAACAGGGAAAGCTCTCAAAATAGCCGTTCAAAGAAGGAACACATATTTAGCCTTAAATACAAACTTCATCATCATTTCACTTTTTGTTTCTCAAACACAATATACTTTTTAAAACTTGTTAAAGCATGAATACTAAAGAAAGGTTCCTGTTCCAAGCTGCTTGATGTGAAACATTCAAGCGTTCCACGTCTCACAGCAATTAAGCTCGTCCGTTCCCCGCCATTACCAACGTCACATGGACCGAGCCGTGCTACCACGTGCACGCATACTTGCCGTCCAGAACGACAAGGATGGAGATGCATGCCTTCCCCCCTTTGCCTGCGGTGTGTCAGTTTTCCTTCCCAGCAGGGATGATGCGTTTGAGGAGGTGCGAACGATACCGCGCTATGAATTTCAATGGGCCAGGAACTCTGGCGTGCCCGTGAGCGCAGCCATAAACTCTGGAGAGGCGAGTGCGAGAAAGTTCGGCCTGACACCTGACAATATGACTTCTAGTAGCCCCCGATTGGCGATATCATCAGCCCCACAGCCTTAACCTCCGCAAGCCTGCTACGCTATGGTGACGTGGCTGTCAAGTGTCCATAAATTGCAAGAATACGCTTCACGCGGCAATGTTTGGTGATTTAGCTTCCCCCTCCCCCAGACCTTGGAGAGATTGCATTGATGTTCTGGTTACTGCCCTCGTGGTTGCGGTGCCATAAATGTTTACCGTCCTGCTTACTGGTGACTGGCTTTCAATCCTAACCAGTGGCCAATGAAAGCGGAGTATTCAGGAGCACCCACGTGTTCGTGTTCGTGTTCGTACGTTTTTATGTCTCCTTCGTTTTCAGATGTGGTCTGCAGATAAATTCGTTATTGAACGTTTGATGGAGCACGCACACTCAAGGTGTCATTGGGATAGCACAAACCATACATGAGGTACATGCTACACAGAGTTAACTGCCTGCGGAAGACAGTGATAACGAGTGAAATGTTCACCGTCAAATATGTTTGAGCCGAATTTATTCCCCAAATCCACAATTCATGTCAGGTGCAATAACAATGTGGGATATGCTGTTCTACCATGCTTTTGGATTTAGTGCTGAAGACGGTTAGGTATACATGTTGTTCATTAACGTGTCGATTGTGGAACTTCTCTTATTTGCCAAAGCTGGAAAATAAAAATAATAATTTTCTCAACTTCTGTGCAGCCATTTACGAAGTGTAGCTTTCACAAAGAAAAGAAACCTTCTGATCAGTTCACTTGTTGAATATTAAACATTTACTTCTATCAAAACACAGACTACGTTTACATGCAGTCAATACTCGGGTTATGGTCAGAATTCCGGTTTGTGGAACAATCAGGGCAACACGTTTACATGCGTGGCGGACTGAGTTACTCTCATTTACATTCAGAGCTGTGCGATACTTGAGATTTTGGTATTGATCAATACTAAGTAAATACTGGTACCAATATCGCCGATACAGATACCAAGTACTTTTAGATTCATAAAATATTAAGGTATTTTAAATCATTTGTCCTTTTAAATACTTCTCTTTTTTTCAAATGAGACTTTCTTGTTAGGTTCTTAACTACACGTGCCATAAGATAATATCCTCAACAGAAACATACCTGGGCTGTTATTTAAATTTGCAATGTAGTAATAAAATTCATATTTTTAGTCCCTGTCATTCTTCTGCACTCAAAGAAATGTCAGCCACCGCGGAGAAAGCTTTACTGGGCTGGATGCATGTGTGTTTACATGGTGGACTATGCTTAGGTCACCTTCGTGTGGAAAGTAGGAGGCGAAAGCAAATGATCGATACTGCGTTGTATCGGGCCACAAATGCGCTACAGATGCTGGCCCGCTGATGGAGTACAGATTTCATAATTGAATACTTTCCTCTGTTCGGGTACTATCGAGGCAAGCTCGGTGCACCACACCTGCTAGCAGCAACAAGCTTCAGTTGGCTAGCTAGTGCAGCTAAATACATTATTGGCATCTTCTCCATGGTGGCAAATAAACTGCACATTTGACAAATATCATTCTCACGAAGGGATGATGAGACAGAAAGTCAAAGTAAACAGAAGATGGAGAAGCCATGCTAACTGCTAAGCTAAAATTTAAAATCAGAATTAAGTGTTTTGATGATCGAGTAGACTACTGTACACTTTTCGCATAAGTCTGGCTGGAACTGCTTTAAAGCGGAGCATATCCAACTTTGAACAGCAAAATAGCCGGCAATTCAAAGATAGCTTACGAGGCATTTCCCTCCAAAATCAACACTGGATGGTTACAAATGAAATCCGTCTCAACAACAGCTGACACCTCAGGGTTTCTGTTAATGTGTGGTGGTAATTTTGTCGTCAATCCCCCTTCCCCCCGCCTGTATTTTAACCTTTTGTTTTCATTTGGACCTGACCGGGATGTTTTGGGGCGGAGACTCAACCTCTTTTCCCTCCAGCCAATCACAGACTGCTCCTAAAAATTCAAAAGTTTCCCCTCAAACAAAATCACTAATTAACAAAACTGCTCCGCAAACAAAAAAAAGTTATTTTGAGGCTTGCTGTGTATTAATAAAAATATTTGATTGTAAATGCTTGTCCGGGTACAAAAATTGTTCAGACAGACACCAACAACTGACAGCTACGCAAGATAAACTCATTGATTGGTTCAATGTATTGTTTGATCATAAACAGGAAACAGCCCACCAAATGCAACGAGCAGCACCCTCCGACATTTACCGGTCAAGTGCATCCACAGCAATGGCAAAGTTCCTTCTGATTTCTCGGTCAGGTATTTTCAGGACGCCGATATTTCTCTTCGAAGCAAACAGAGGGGCCTTCAATTTTTAGTGAAGGGTATCTTCACTCCCTCACCTTGCAATTTTGCCCTAATACAAAGGAAATACACGTCACTGCCTGATGCCACAGAAGTCAAAAAACATCAGCGTCGCCTCACTCACTTCGACCGATTGTCAGCAAAACCGAAGTTTTTGGAAATTGTTCCTGTCAAGCAGGGTAAGAATGAATTTATATTACCTCATAGTTTCGATGTTTTGTTGGCATTAATACTAAATACTAAGTCATCAAACATTAGCGTGGAAGGTTAGCTACCCGGAGCTATCGTTAGCCTTTGGCTAAAAACAACAATAGAGAACATTACCTTAGTGCGGACGTAGTAGTTTCAAGTAATTTTGGAGGGATTCAACTGGTCGTGTGCTCTTCCACAAAGTTTGATCCAGCGCAGACATTTTTCGTCGTTGTTTGAGGGTTTAGGGAAGGGAATTAACCGGACAATGTCAGGCGGACACCTCCTTCCAGTCGATCGGGATAACAGTTATCTCTCTTACACAAGCCGTGACTGCAGCGTTTAATGCACCACCGGTAGCCAGATGGCTGTGTTTGTCCAATGCAAAACACGCGTGCCGACGCAGAAATGACGTCTTGCGTCTTGATTGGTTTACTAGGTCATGTGGGCGTGGTTTAAGGTAAGGTCAATTAACACATAACAGGTGCTCTCCAAATTTAGCGGGCAAAAAAATGTAATAAAAAAGCCTTTTTAAAGCCACTGAACGTAGAATATTCCATTTCGAATCGCTAGACACCACGCACATTACGTCACATCCACAGACAGGGCGCGGGAAATTCTAACCCGATTCCAGTCCTAAAAACTATTGGCCAGAGGCTTGAAGGAGTACCCATTGTGAACAGCTAAGGTTTCAGTCATAAATGGTCAAATAAAAAGCTTACTGTAAAGTTATATTTGGGGAAAAAAGTTCCATACGGCAGCTTTAATTAAGTAAGCGATTAAAAACAAACAAATGTGCACACGCCTTCACCTGAGAGCAGGTTAGATGGCAGTTGGACAAACTTGTTGATCATTTATCTCCTCTGATGCATTCTGAACAAAAAAAAAAGAAGAAATGTTGAGAAAGAAAATCTACAAATTTAACCAACTTGCTTTGCTTAAAACAACTAAACAAAAAACAACTTTTTCTCAACTTACTGTTGCACAAATTCTCTCTGTCTGGATGTGGAAATATTTGTGAAGGAAACAAAGCAAGATAAACTTGTTGATCGCTATTTCTACAAACTTTACATTTGAGTTCTTGTTTCTTAACTTATTGAGTTGCCAATGCTTTCTGTCGGGCTAGCAAAGACTTTCCAACAACAACAGACCACTGCGGTATACTTCTTGATCAATAAACACAATTTATTCATCTGTCTTCATGATGAACTTAATGGAGCACAAGCACTTTTTGTCTGGATACAAAAAGCTTTTGGAAACCGACAACTACGTGAGTTAAAAAACTAGATGATTAATAATAATTGTGTTGACCAGTAAACTCATTTTCTTGTTCTCCTTTTGACTTTATATTCACATAATACCCAGTATGTGTGTGTGTTCATTTGTTACACTACGTGTGAAGTGTTCATAAACAAAGTTGTCCATTAGTGCTGTTTGTGTGTCGCCTTGAAAAGTATGTGTTTGTGTTTACACATCCACATTGTACGAGATCTAATTACTCAAACGCCGACATGCTTGAAGTAGCGTAATGAAGAGCCATTCGTCACCTGCCGGACTGCCGTGCCACTGTTTACACGCCCCCTTCATACTCGGGTGAAACAAGTCATATTTTATCCCCGTTTCATTATCGCGGTGTCATTTGAGAGTTAGTGTTTCAGCAGCGTCCTCTCGCTCCCGATGTTCTGCTTTTATTTTGACTTTCACCCCATTTCCACAGAGGCCAGGGAGAATTCGGCAAATAATCCGTGTGGATTTCGTCAGGTCAATGATGTCAGGAGTGAATGTAGGACACCAAATTGTTTCATGAACGGAAAAAAGGAAGGAAAAGGCTGGATTGAATTATTTTCCTCCTCAAGCTTGTCACAGCTTTTGGGGATTGACCCCCCTGCCGGCCTTTAAAATTGTGCCTGTATTGAATGATATGATTAAAGTGGCTCACATTACACAACTTTACGTCAAATTCCACAATGGCATAAAAAAAATCCCGTATACCCAAAAAATAAAAAATAAAATGAAACAAGTTTGCTGACGGACAAGGTTTTGGCGTCCTTGAGTTCCAATTTGTGAACGCTAAATTTAGTGTCAGGTCTTTGTTTTGGGGAATTGAATTTAAAAAATAACCTTGTCATATCTGATTTGCAATCTTTGCGGCGTCCTTGTCATGTCTCCAAAGATCACCATGTAAATCTACCATGTACGCCTCACTTTGGATTAACACATGCACTCTGGTCTACTAAATAGGAACCGTTTTTTCTGTTGACTTTGCTTATAGTTTCGATTGACACATTTGATTGATAGTTGCCTAAAGCTGGTGTGGCATGCTCCGATTATCTCAACGACTCGCATCACACTCATAAAGATTCTGTTCCACCAACGATCTAGAACAGGAATAGGGAACCCTGGTCCTCGAGAGCCACTGTCCTGCCCGTTTTCCATGACTCCTTCCTCCAACACAGCGAACTCAAATGATCAACTAATCAGGAAGCTTTGTATGAGCCTAATAACGATCTTGTTCATGAATCAGGTGTGTTGGTGGAGGGAGACATGGAAAATAGGCAGGACAGTGGCTCTCGAGGACCAGGGTTTCCTACAACTGATCTAGAGTATAATCCTCCAAAGACAGAAGCCATGTGTGAATAAACCAAATGAAGAAAGAACATCCTAACCACACAAGACACAATATACAAGAGTATACGAGAGGAAGGAACGATTGTGGTTTTGGGGTAATGTAATGGAAAATCGCCAAACTTAAAAAAAAAAAAAAAGACTGACAAATTCTGGAGACAGTGTGAAAGCTATTTTTTGCCGGAGACTTAAAATAAGCACACTCTGGCTCCCCACCGCTCTACGAGCTGTCGTCCATTTCTGAGGTTCATTGGACTTTATATTTGTTTTTGTTTCACCCGCTTCCTAGTTCCTCAGTCAGGTCACTTGATTGGCTACATTCCGTTTCATGTCACATAACACAGAGTCATGACAGGGGAGCCGTTAGCTTTCCACACACACATGAAGACTCGTTTAATATTTAAGAATATCAGTGGGAAAAATTCACACAACACACCTCATCACACAATGATTTTATACCATGTGTATGGTTTTAAGATATTTGTTGCCCTTGGTCAGGAGGTGGCAAGAGGAGACATAAACAGCCCAATTGTGTTTGTGTGTACCAGGTTTAAGCGAGTTCAAAGCCTTATTCCGATGAACGATTGGTAGCTCCCAAAATGTCATATGACCATTATTGTCATTTTCAATTATAGAACTGGTGTTCCCTGATCTCTCGATCCAAAATGTTATAATATATGTTGTTACCTTTGCCTTTTCTTGTTTAGCTTTTGTTTTTAGCCTTAGCATTCCCAGTCCACAGATGGCTGAAATATCTTCTTGTTCTTTAGTAGTCATTGCCAACATTTTGAAGCACACACTATCGATATCTACAATCCTTAAATGGCACCGCAATGACTCAAAAAGTCAACGTGTCATTTTCTCTTAGTTGCTTTGTATACATAGTGTGAACATTCGTGAGCTTTGACTTTCCGACACTAGATTCTTATTCGTAAAATCCTTCAGTGCAGTATATTGCCCAAGTTAGTTAACAATTTGGGTCAGTCAATGTAAGTTTTCTTCTTAACCAAGCTTCCCGTATTCAGATCGATCAGTCTGGGCGTCCAACGGCTCCGCTTTAATATACTGTATCTTTATGCAGATTGCAGCTGCTTTGTGCTTGTCAGCAACCACAAGTGCAGTAGCGGACCCTTCAAGATCCACGGCAAGCTCTCACATACTGACAAAGTGCCTCTCCGGCGGCAGGTGTGCGGCCATCGATAAGCTGCTCCGACTGTTTGCAATGACTCATTGATCTACTACTGACTGTGCTGCCTCACCACCGCCGACCCGACTGCTAACCCCCTGGCAAGTTAAAGCAACAGTTCGCGCACACCTTTCGACACACTCAGCGGGATATCTGATTCCCTGCAGAGGACCTGAATACCTCCACCAAGCATTTGACTAAAACAAATCGAGAATGTCCACATGAATCCTGGCTACTTTCTGAAGTGCGTCTCTTTTCAAGTAGTACAAATGACAAGGTTCTTACCTGTGTCGGCGATCCTCATCCAGCCCGGAACTGTCAGCGCTCATTCCTGTCCTTGATCCTCCTCTTCCCCCTCTTCTTCCCCCGTCCCCTTCTTCTTTTCCCTCTTTCTCCCCCTGCACTTGTTTGAGTCTATTTCAGTAGCAGCAACAGAGGAGCCCGCTGCGACGGCGGCATGGTTTCCAGCACTTTGGCAGAAGGTCACATTATCACTGGCTGGTGAGGAGGAGGGAAGGAGGTGGTAGAGGAGGAGTTGGCGGGGTGATGATGCGACGGGATGGAGAGATCTCAGAGTGAGCAAATTAACACATGGTGGCTCTTCACACTCACTTTAGGCTAAATGTTCCGGTTGGGAAGGTGAGACATTTGGCTCGGGGAGGAGATCTCAGGTAAACGTCCCTGGGTGCTTTGAGCGTGCAAAGCCTTTTTATTTTAAAGATGTTTAGCCACCTCTGGGAGAGTAATAATCCCGGTGTTGGCCCGAGATCGATGCTTGGAAGGGAAACAAACCTCCAAAAGTATGCCAGAAACTTAGCAAAACAAATCCTCCTCCAAGTGGTACTCCATTTTTCTGTGGGGATACCTGTCCTTCTGAGGCTGATCCTTCAGGGTGACCCTGGTCTCCTTCTTCCCCCAGCCTCCCCTCCTCACCCTCGCCTGGCGCTCCAGCTCCATCAAAGCAAGTCCAGGAGAGAGGAGAGAGCAGATGGTGACGGCGCGGGAGACAGATGTGAGCAAGACCGCCGTCTGAGTTTGGAAAATTCCTTTCAACTGATTATTTTTTTTTGTCTTGATGTTTCACTCACTTCCTGTCCCGTTTTTGGTATCTCCCCCCCCCCGTCCCACCTGCACCCCGCTGTCCACCATCAGCGGGGCTCTCACTGGCCAGTCGTAATCCTGACTGCAACACGGCGTATCACAGGAAGGGCTTGTGAGCTCTAATGATTATGTAGTAAGGATTTATTCTTCACCCTCCCTCCTCTACTCTTGCCTCTCTCCTCTCCGTGTATCAAACCCCCCTCCCTTCCGGATGCTCTGCAACTACACAGACACTTTTTTTCTCCCCTCCCGTCGACGTCTAATGCGTCATCACAATCTCTTAGTGGCGTTCTGCTACAGGTCTCACTGTAGCTCACATCAACAGGTTTGCCCTTGACTCGCTCTCTGGGAATTGTCCTCTCTGTGTGTGTGATCTATCAAGGTTGTGGGGAGGTAACTGGACTTATTCTGCCTGGTTGAGTCGAACTGTCTGGCTAAGAATCCCAGATCAGAGGTTGTAGTTGTTGGCAAGCCAGGATTAATGACTGAAAACAGAAGTCTGTTTAGACATCACGTGAAGAGTTCATGGACATGGACATAAACCCCTTTTACACAGAGTTTCACAGGAACAGTGATGGCATTTATTTGCCACATCCCTCCAAAATTTAATTAGATATAGAAGTGAGTCTTGTGTGTTAAAACTTCGAATCTTAGTCCCAGACTCTCACTATCCCTTTACAGACTCAGACGTCTGAGCAAATTTGCAGGTCCACCTTAACTCCCCAAAATGCCGTAAACCTCCCCCACTGTGTTTTGCTTGTAAGGACTTGGCTTTGGGAACCAGAAGGCCAGAGGTTTGAAATACAGATGAAAAAAAGGAAAAGTGAAGATTCGAGCAGACAAATCCCCATGGATTGAAATATGCACATTTGGGACTAGCGTGATCTGTCATGTATCATGTGCTTGTCTTTTCAGTGTTTCAATCGAAGACTTTGAAACATTTTTTGTCAAAGGCGTGTTTGGCTAATTGACTTGCTTAACAACATTTAATCTACAGACTATTGTTAGATTTTTTGTTAAAAGCTTTGGTCAAACTGCTTGAAGACTTGAAACCTCTTCATCAAGTTCAGCCACAAGTCAAAAGACAAGCCCTTGAACAAAATTGTTGTCTGATAGAGAGCAAAAGTCATCGTGATTTAAGCGATGTTCAGGAACGTCTCAGTATTGTCTTGAGTGGTTTCTTCAGAGCATCCAGCCATGCTTATATATTTTTTTACTTGGACCTTCAGTGGGGACATCATATTAAGATTAAGATTCACTGATTGTCACACCCACCTAAGTGGGGCGAAATTCGTTCTCCGCACTTGACCCATCCCCTGAGGGAGCGGTGAGCAGCAGCAGCAGCAGCAGCAGCCGCGCTCGGGAATCATATGGTGATCTAACCTCCCAATTCCAACCCTTTATGCTGAGTGTCAAGCAGAGCGACAATGGGTCCCATTTTTTTTGATAGTCTTTGGTATGACCCCGCCGGGAATTGAACCCACGACCTCCCAGTCTCAGGGCGGACACTGTACCACTAGGTCACTGAGCTGGTATATCCTTGAACCATCTCCAAGCTGAAATTTGATTGGTCAAAAAAGCCATCAAAAAAAGTATACAGCAAAAATAAATGCTTTTAAATGAATATAATACATTGTTGGGAATAAATTAATACAATTTCAACGACCAAATACTACAATTTAGGTTGTAAATGTACTGTCAGTGGTGCACCCACCACTTAATGCCCCTCATGTGAGACGGGATACGTTTTTCCTCTCTCAGCCAAGGTGGCAATTTGAGATTTTCCATTTAAAATGGAAAACAAATGGTAACTAAGTGATTCTCTCCCCGTTTCCACAAGGACTTGTTCAGTCTCCAAATGTCGTTAAGCCGCTTGTCTTCATAAGTGCAGGAGCTGGCAGCATTCCAGCAGTTGGCCATCTTTGACAAAAATGATGACGAAAGGGAATTTCATGCTTCAAACAGCAGAGGACACCTAGTTCTGTCTCAAATTCTTTTGGTCCACGCTGAGGATGTAAACAGTTGAAAACTGAAGGCCAGTTCAAATAATTTTGTTGTGCAGTGACCCACCACCAATTTGCAGTTTGGTTTTCACATATTCACCTGAAGTGTACCCCTTTTTTATCGTTGGCGATATGTTCTAGAGCAGGGTTCACCAATTCCGGTCCTCGAGGTCCGGAGTCCTGCAGGCTTTACTTGTAGATGTTTCCGCCCACTAGCACACCTGATTCATATAATCAGCTCATCAGCATTTCTGATAACGATTCTGATCTTTAGTATCAGGTGTGTCGGTAGGCGGAAACATCTCAAACCTACAGGACCCCCGGACCTCAAGGGCTGGAATTGGTGAACCCTGTTTGAGAGCCACCTGCAAAAGTGAAAATCTGCTACATAGTTGTACCCCTCCCACATGATTTAATCTTATTAAAACACACATTTCAAAAGATTTCTTAGTGCCAGTTTTGACTCTCTTGGTTTTTTAATCTTCCTTGATACAGTACAAGCGGCCAAAATGAGTTTCCCCCGCAAGGTGTCCGGGCTCTCCCTTATAGATAAGGTAAGAAGCTCAGTTATCCAGGAGGGACTCAGAGTCCAGTTGCTGTTCCTGCCCATTGAGAGGTGCCAGATGAGGTGGCCTCGGGCATCTGGTTTGGACGGCTCCTGGGCGCCTCCCTGGTAAGGTGTCTCCCCCCCGGAAGAATTGGAGGACGTGACATGCCCCCGGATAAGCGGTTGAAAATGGAGGGATGGACCAAAGAAAAACAGCATACCGTACGCCTGTGAGTATTGTTGTATTCTCTGTTTCTACATGTTGCTGCTCCATGGGTGTTAAAGTAGCAGTTATTTGAGAGTTTATATTTACTTTAGCATCCATGCTAATTTCCGTCAGCCCGTCTTTGGTGTTTTTGCCTTGTATGTTAGCATTAATTATCATTTTATCAACATAAAACGAATAAGGGGTAGGACTAGATACGTTTTTAACTTCCTCTTACCACTTTTGAACATATAAACCCTTTTCTTTCTTCCTATTCTTGTTTTTCTTTTTTACTTCAACTTATATTTTAAACTTGTAATGTGTTTTGTTTTTTCTTTATGTTCGTATGTTCAATAAAACCATAAACCTAAACCTAAAGTTAGTGGACTTTCATTTGACAAAATAACAGTAGTTGGTGTTTTTAAGTTTAAATACACAATGTAAAATTATCTTTAGTTTCTGTGTAAATGTGACAGTAACCTTCAACTGGGAGTGATAAGCAGTTCTTGGGAGAACTGCGCAAGCGAGTGAGTGAGCGAGAACAGGTGCGAGAGTACTTTAAAAAGTGTTTTAATAGGTTTTAATTTGTTTAAAGCATGGCAGGGGTCAAACTTGTGGGTGGGTGCAAAACATTCACTTGACTGCATTCCATGCTTTATGCAATTTCTCCCCTGCCTTGCACGGGCTAAACAGAAAGTGCAAAGCGCTGACTGAAAAATGTGATGGTAATCCCCCTGACATTTGCTACCTGATAATTGTCATTGTGCCATTCTGTCGTGCTCACCCAGAGCATCAATCCTCATTACTCAACTCACCTTAAGCGACCTTGCGGCACTTGTAGTTTTGACTCAGCACAATGTGTCACGCGTAAGTGTAGCAAAAGGTTGTTACGGGTATTTGCAGAATATCTGCCCGTGCCTCTTGCTTTTCTTTTTCCCCCCTCA
The DNA here is from genome assembly GCF_054856555.1 of Leptonotus elevatus. Lineage (NCBI taxonomy): Eukaryota > Metazoa > Chordata > Actinopteri > Syngnathiformes > Syngnathidae > Leptonotus > Leptonotus elevatus. Next base: position 30,460,348 of record NC_141239.1, on the reverse strand, counting down.
GAGGACCAGCCCATTGGGTCTGTCACTTCAGGTAGGTCATGGCTTGAGCACCCCCTACAGTTTATCAGGAAAAAATACACCTGCTGCTCTCTTAAGTGAGAAGAGGTGACTAAAGTGTTCAAGTGTTACTTGTGTACAGATACAGACTCTGGGAGAAGCAACTCCTTTGCTTAAGTAAAAAAAAACACACACACACAAAAAAAAAACCTCTGAAATGTGGGTAGTTACACTTTAATTGTCTGTTTTTAAATGTCGAGAGTAAAAGTCTTAAGAAAAATAAATATTTTAACTGAAGCTGCCTTATGAGCAATTTGCCCAAAAATATCTTTAAAATAGCCTTTTGATTTGAGCATTTCGGACTCTAACGTCTTCTAATTAGCAAATGAACACCTAGCAATGGGTACTCCAGCAAGCTTTTGGCTAATCGTTTTCAGACTGGATTCGGGTTTGAATTTCCTGACCTCTGTCTGTAGGTGTGACGTCATGCGAGTGTGTACATTAAAAAGGGAGTGTACAGTTCCATTTTTCGGCCAAAGTGGTGGCAGTGGTGATTTGAGATTGAATTTCCTACCTAAACAAAATTTACTTGGCTCCTTTCCACCGCTGAAAGTGAGGGTGTTTCTAGCGCTGTTGTTTATACTTCTGCAAAATGTGTCCGCCTTGTGACTCACTAGGAGCAAAATGAGCCGGCGAGACGGTTTCTGCACGTCCCTCTTACGTTTGCGTATGCCGTAATGTCAAAACCGAAAGACAATTTCAAACTTGTAGCAGAGCACGAAAAGCCATTAATCTTCATTTTTGCTCTGCAGATGAATCTTCTGTGGGCGGAGGCCCTTCTGAAAAAGGCGCGAGGACATCATGGTCGTCTATGGATGCACCATGTGACCTGCATTGATCGCGTAGCGTAATAAATGTCCACAAAACCAGAGTCTGATCAACGGCTTGGTGAGCTCGTCCGTCCAAGAGGTGATCAATGAAGCAAACAAATGGAGATTCGAAAAGGGAAGATTGTGTATCGGCTTGCGCTTATGAAGGCTGTCTGCACTTTGCTGCTTCTAAATGGAATTCTAGTTGGGTTTGGTGTATATATATATATATATATATATATATATATATATATATATATATATATATATATTAGGGGTGGGAATCTTTGAATGTCTCACGATTCGATTCAGATTTTTTAGGTCGATTAAGGCCAATTTTTTATTCAAAATGATTTGACAATGATTTTTGCTTCAATCTATAGATGTGCATGCTCCAGTCTGACTCGCTAATGCTAATTAGCGCGCTACTCGCGGCACTTTTATCACTCAAAAGAACGGCTGCACGCCGAAAAAAAACAAACTTTTATTGGAATAACTTGATTGTGACTTTTTCCTTCTACTCTCTAATGTGGCTACTACTTAACAGTGTATTAGACTGCGTGGAACCACACTGCCCCTCAGTGGCCAAACCGGGTACAACATGAACAGCGTTCCAAATAAAGGCACACACAGACAAAGGCAAGACAGTAAAAAAATCAATTAAAAAAAATACAATTTAAATCGATTCTGAATCGTACTAAATGAGAATCGTGATTCTTATGAGAATGATTGAATCGATTTTTTGGCACACCCCTAATATTTATATACGTATATATATATATATATATATATATATATATATATATATATATATGTATATGTATGTATACGTATATATATATATATACGTATATATATATATATATACGTATATATATATACGTATATATATATGTATATACGTATATATATATATAAATTAGTGCTGTCAAAGTTAAAGCGTTAACTGATTAATTGATCACAAAAAATTATCGCATTAATCATAAATTAAGATTAATCACACTTTTAATTTTGACCATAGATTATCCTTTAGCGTTTAAGGTAGCACAGGTTGTGTATTAGCAATAAACATAATTACATGCATTAAAGTAAAGCATTTAATAAATGTTTGCGTATCACATTTAGAATATTTGTTCATATCAAACTATTGGGGTCATTTTTTTCCATTTTAAATTATGCAAGTAATTAATTGATTAGAAAAAGAGGAGATTGAGTGTGTGCAGTAGAGAACTTTTTTTTAAGACGTCCTTATAACATTAAATGTCAAAAGAATGAACACATAACCAGTGCTCTTCGAATTTGGCAGGAACATTTTTGATAAAAAAGCCCTTTTTTATTAAGTGATTAATCAAAATTGTAAAATGTGATTAATCTGATTAAAAATGTAATCGTTTGACAGCTCCAATATATGTACTTATGTACAGTTGACATTTGTGGTGATATTAGTAATTTAGCCACACAGACTCATTTATTAGAGGAGAGTTCGAACAGGCTCGCCTCCTTTTCACAAAATATTATTTCTATCACTCCTTCTGTAGATATGAGATGGTAATAATATGAGCCCAGACGATTGACTTATAAATGTCTGTGGCCATGACACGCTGGACCATACGTTTGTTTGTTTGTTTATTTATTTATTTATTTATTTATTCATTCATTCACAAATGAAGCTTGCAGAAAATTAAAACATACAACTAGGACGCTGGACTGTACGTATTTACTTCTGCAAACACAGCTTGTGAGTGATGTATCTTCTTCTGCGCTTGCGGGTCACTTTGGGGACGTATTACGTTCACACAGCAGACAGACGGGGTCGCAATTAATAGGGAATATGAACGCTTACTCAAAAAAATCGTATTTCACCCAAAAATCGGAATTGAGCATTAAGACCTGCAGTGTGAACGTAGCCTTTGTTGGACCCTTAGAAACGGACCCTAAACTGTCTACTTCCAACCAACACGGGCTATTTCCGTTCTTTTTTTAGCTTGGCTTCTCGAGAGTTTTTTTCTTTGAGGTCTACTGTACTCATGATAGACAGTCCTACCAAATTTCATGTTGCTATGTAAAACTGGCTTCCGGGGCTGAATTTGACAAGAAACAGAAAGTCTCCCAAAAATAAAAAATTAAATTCACCAGTAATTTGGTGAACATTTAAGCCTCGTTTCCACCGACGGTATCTACCCTACTCTACTCTACTCTACTCTGCTCTGCTCTGCTCGACTTGGCGCTACACCAAAAAGCAGTGCGTCTCCACTGCCACGGCCACCACCCAGGAGCCCCTCCTCACCTTGCCGGTGATGTCATGCTAAAGCGACCGCAGCTAGCTTGCACTGCGCACACAGGCAAAAACAATGGAGAGCGCAAACAATGGTTTGTGCCTGTTTATTTCAGCCTGAAGACATGGAATGAATATTGCAGCAACCAGAAGAGACTGCATGACGGAATGTTAAAAAGGTTTGCACCTCCCCAAAAGTCCAAGCATGAATCTGTTTGGAAGCCATTGTTGTCCTCTCTTCATCGTTAATGGCAGCTGTTTTCCCGGGGTTGTGGTTTGTGCACATTGATGACGACATGTCTCGAACCAATCAACGGCCTTCAAAATAATTACGTCACGTTTTGGAACTGGGCTACTTTCTTTTTTTAGAACCGCAAAGGAACAGGTACCAGAAAAAGCGAGTAGAGTAGAGTAGAGTAGAGCCGGGAAGATACCGTCGGTGGAAACGAGGCTTTATTAGTGAGATTGTGGTTCTTAAGGGCAGCTGTGGCCAAGTGATTAACCCAGTGGGACCCCAGTTCACGACCGTCTCTCGAACACACAGATGCAATGTCCTTGAACTGCTCCCTGGGCACTGAAGCAGCCCCCCTGCTCCAATGTGCGCCACTAAAAAGTGTATTTTTACTGTGATGGGTCAAATGCAGAGGTCCAATTGTGTATACGTAAATAAACCTCAACATATTCTTCTTCTGATATTCTGATACCAACTATACCAGCTCAAACACGGGTATACCTGCATCAAATGTCCAAATTACAGTCACATGTCCGCTGCTCTGTTGGCCTGGCATTGAACGCAATCTGAAAGTCTTGGGTCTGCACAGGTGGGCTGATGGGGGAGGAAGTAACACATGTGAGTAGCGGTAGCAGAAGGGAAGGCAAAAGGCGGGCATATGCTCTCCCCTCTGTGGCCTGGCCTTCCTGTCGCCTCACAGGACAATACGGCAGGGGCGGGAGAAAGAAAGGGGGGAAAAAACAGCCCAAGAATGAGACCTTCTGCTTTGTGGTGGCCTTTATGAACACCATCGCTCCTTTTTATCTGGGTTTGCCCGGAGCTATTTTCAGAGGCGGTCCCGTGACTGAGGTGGCGGCGCGAAAAAATAGATGAGGTAAAAGGCCAGAATTGACTGTCAGACATCCCGTGAGGGAGGCTGAATTTATCCCGTCTCGCAGCGTTGAGCAGTCACATTATAGCTTTCACGCCGGAATTTGCACGTTGATGTTAGAAAACGTGATGGTTATTGAGATTTTCAGACCCACAAACCTTGAATTTAGTGTAATACAGTACAGTCTGACGAAAAAAAACAAGTGTATGTCACATTTCCTTTTATTTCAGGACCGCAAACAACTGTATTGAAAAAGATTCAGTACTAGGATTGTAAAACACTTGACCCAACTCTACCATCCAGGCAACGACATATAGTAAAGGGTCAGGGTATACGGTATAGTAGGGATCTGGGCCAGGGTTACCTATAGTTAGTTTAGGTTTAAAATTGGTTCAGATTATGGTCAGTGTACTGAGTTAGGATGAAGGGATGTTGATAAGGATTAGGTTTGGTTATGAATTAGTCTTTAAGGTTACGTTTTACTGCAATAACTTCAGTCCACTGCGGCCTCTCAAAGATGGATGGCTAAAGGAGGATGTGCGCCATGAACATGTATAGGGTGCCCTCTACAGGCCACGTGTAGCCATAGCTGAGGCCTTTTAATTGAAGAAGACAATTGCAAATGGACAGCAAGGCGAGGTGTCACCAATGATGCTCTCCTGTCACAATCATTTATTTTGACTCCCATCCCGCAGCGGCAGCCTGGCCGGTTTAATAATCCTCAGGGTGAACAAAAAATGGATTTGATCAGAGTAAACAACACTTGGTAAGCTGCCTTTAAACCAACATGTGGGATTGTCCACTGCGCAGTCTCGCAGGCCAGCATGCAAGCATGCAAGCATGCAAACTCACAGTCTAAATCTCTCTTGTCGTGCAAACTGAAGGCAACAATTAGTGGCGTTCATCTGGCTGGAAAAGCTCACATTCTTCTGTCCAGTATACTTCACTCGAAGCTGGTAGGACAAACTCTCTAGAACAGATCCAATTGACTCTAAAATGGTGGGTCAATTGCAATTGGGTCAAAAAAGCAAAATGGCAGAGACCTCTGTCTTTCCGGGCAAGGCATCTTGATATTTTCTTGTGCATTTACTTGTATTAGACATGTTGATCATATACAATCTATACCGATCTTGCTTCAATACATTGAAAACCTTATCTTGCTGAGAGACCTGATTCCAGGATCTCGTTAGTGTTTCTACTCATCCGCCCTAAACTAAACTAAACTATCATACAAAGGTGGTACACTTTAAAGGGACATCAATATGAAAACTTTTTGGAGCTTTTAGCCATGTTAAAATGCTAATTAATAGTGTAGTGATTGGCGCAATCGCCCTGTAAGCAACGGGTACCCGGTTTGTGACCCGGTCAGTTTTTTTTCTTCTCCTTCTTCTTTTCTCTCTCTTCTTCCCTCTCCTCCCCTCCTCCTCCACAAGGAGCCGTTTTGTTTCAAATGTTTATTGGCGAATGAATGGCTTGCGTGGCCAAATGCAGCGATCCGGCAGCAGACTGCAGCCGGCTCGCCAGGGGCGCGGCAACCACACGAGGAGAGGAGTTTTACTCAACCGGGGGTTTTACTTCCGCATTAGAAAAATAACCAGCAAAACACCTAATATTGCATTTAAAAAATGACATCGTTATGGTGTCAAAGGTCACCTAACCCTAATCATTATTTGCCCAACTGTGGAAGGGCTTAAAGTACTGTGATCTAGTCCCTTTCAAAATAAAACTGAACTACATCAAACGTACAACTTCTATAATCTCAATAACAATCAAGTTATTCATTTATTTATTTATGTATTTATTTATTTATGTATTTAATTTCCACAGCACAGAGCCAGTGATGCAAACATTTCACACAAAAACGTCCAGAGATAGTAGCTCCATTTTAGAGTAACTCTGAAAATGGCTGCTTCAAATCAAAATGGCCAAATTCTTCTATCATGGCTTCTTGTGGCTTTAGTTATGGGTCTACTCGCGCTCGACGTGTTTACCAAATTTCATAATTGCAATGTTAAACTCGCATTCATTAGGGGCTGAGTGCGCCCACCGAATTAGGTTGTTGCTACCAAGCCAATTCTTTGCATGTCGTGCAAACAAATACAAAAAGGCAACAGAAGCTCTGAGGTCAGAGTTAAAACATCAGCTAGAGGCGTGACCCCGCTCTAAAAGGTGACATTTTGCTCCCCTCCTCCGCAATTTTAGAGGCTGCGGGAATGTTTCCTGGCACAGGCCTCCCCTCCCCGCCCCCGTTGTGTCTCCAGAGGCTCCGGACAACAGACGGGTCGCAGCGAAGCCACATTTCAAATCCGGTGTGCAGATGGACACCAGTGGCGGTGCTGCTAAATCCTGCGCCACTTGGTAACATGGCGCCAGCAGGCCCAGGGAAGCCATGCATCATCATCCTCATCATCATCTTCCTCATACGATACCCTAGTCACTAGGGTAAGGTTCCGTTAGAGTTGTGTGTTAGTGATTTGTCATTCAGGTGGGGTTTAGGGTTAGGGACTTGGGTAGAGTTTATTTAGGGTTAGGAAATGAAGGCTCTATCTCAAAACGTAGACCAGGCACAGACTCAGATTTGATCACTTAAATGTTATATAATAGTAAGAATACTAAAAGAAAATGTCTTGGTTATACGTCAATATTTTATAAAAATAAAAATATTTATTAAAATTGTGGGATGCCTGAATAGTCACAAGAAAGAAAGGGAAGGTTTTTGTTTTGTTTGAATTAGGTTGTAATAGGGTATGGTAATGGTATGTTTGGGTTGGGGTTAGGATTTAGAGCAGGGGTCACCAAAGTGATGCCCATGGGCACCAGGTAGTCCCCAATGACCTCATGAGTGGCCCGTTGGCCTGTTCTAATAATAGCGCACCAATGATGGGACATTGTGATTTTCTGGGAATGCTGTAGAAGAGCTCTTTTGAAAACATGAACACTAGATTAGATTGATAGAAATAAAGTGTTGCATATTGATATTTATGTTTCCTAATTATTGTGGGAAAGTATTAACATGATCAGTGTTGTCATGTAAACAAAGATAATTCATTATTAATAATGGTTAGGGTTAGGGTGTCAGAAGTGTGTATCAAGTTTAGCAATAATCAGTACCCAAGAAGTAGATCTCAACGTCAAAAAGCTTGGTGGCCCCTGATTTCAGGGTTAGGGTTGGCCTTTGTGATTAAAATAAGGTTAGTTCTGCAATTAGGGTCTAGTTTTTTGGGGTTAAAGGTAGGGATTAAAATGCGGGTTAGGTTTGGCATAGGTTTTAGTGCTTAGTTAAGGTGAAGGTCAGGCTATTGAATACATCTTCAATGAAGCTAAGCTACTTTTTCCCCTTCTTCACGCTTCGCAGGTTTCTCTGATGCCACAGGAGGCCCCGTGCTCGCATCCCTCTCCTCCCCCTGCCCTTGCGTTACCCTCGGAGTGACGGCCATAAACGTGAACTCACCTCATTGCGCAAATGGTGACTCCACAATTCTGCTGGCTCAGCACTTTAGCTTCTATTCTTAGCTCCTCTCAAGGCTCCTTATCATTATTTTACCTTATGGCCCGGTGATGGCAGAGAGGTGAGCTCGGGGCCGATCGGCCGGCAGTGAGCTCCGAGCATGTCAGGCCAATACATGACGAACTTTGGCCTTGGGGGAGCTCCTGCTGGCATATGATTAGAGAAAGGGGTTAAGTAAAGATCATAAACCATGACATCACACAATTGAACTCGATGTTAGGCTCATGATGGTTTCTGTTTGGGCAGCACGGTGGACTGTTAAGGTTCCTGGGTCTGACTTTTGAATCTTTGAGAGGTGTAGCTTGGACAGGTCACTCAAAATCCACACGGAACCTCCACACATAAATATTTTGTGCACGGTAGCATTAACAGATGATTAGTCCAATTGTTTGCCTTTGTGTGACCTGAATGATTAACTGGTCTGGTGACCAGTCCGTTCTTTGTCTATAAATCAGATGACATACGCTGCAGCTCACTTGAACCCTAATAGCCCATCGAAGGTGGATGGAGTCCTCCGTTGGACTTTTGTCGGTATTTGTCACCCTCTGTTGCTCAGCCGGGGTATTACAGCATCTGGAACTGAACCAGTCCGGTAGTGTATCATGTCCACTGTAAATGCCAGCACAGTAATTAATCAACGTACAGACTGAGCCCATTGATTAACATATCAAATCCTTACCCCGACTCGCTTTTAAACTCGTTACCTTACTTCTTCCCTCCATGATAAAATCAAGATGTTTAACTCGAGTAAAACTTGCGAGCGTTGTAATGTGATGTCGGGAGGGAAGCGGGCTGCAGATGGCGCTGAGCGGTTCCGAGCAGGCCGGGCGGCTGCCGCAGTGAAGCGGCAGATGGTGGAGCGGCGCACTGATGGATGTTCTGTCGAATGCAGTCGACGAGGAACCTGCTGCTCTCTCTCTCTCTCTCTCTCTCTCTCTCTCTCTCTCTCTCTCTCTCTCTCTCTCTCTCTCTCTCTCTCTCTCTCTCTCTCTCTCTCTCTCTCTCTCTCTCACGCATTATGATGGATACGGTGTAGGATGATTTATCAGGCATGTTTTTTTCCCTCTCCATATTTTTCCGTTTGTACTGGGAAAAAAATCTAATCGCTGTTTCATCAATCAAGGGAACGTTCATCAATTAAAATGTCGTCTTAATCAAACTACAATTGCTGACTCCCGCACTTAAATCCTGGCTAATTCATCAAGTTTAATCCAAAACTCTCGCAGAGTTATGCCGCAAGACAAAAGTGTACTGGAAAGTGATAGGGCCTACTTCGCTGAAAAGAAGCAGACTTTAGGGGGCTCAGCTCTTGCCCGATTTGAGGCACGGATGGGCAAGAATCCAGCAGTAAAATTGAAATCAACAGAATGTCTTGGAATAATCCGCAAAGTAAAAATAAATGAATAAATAACTTCAGCAGTCATTCTTGGTCAGATATGATAACCACCCCCTAGCATAACAGAAATAACTAGAAATAATCCACACAGTAAATAAAATTAAGGCATAAAGGCCATCTTCCACACTAGAAAGTCAGTCAGTCTGCCCCAGGGTAGCTGTGGTTACGTATGCAGTTTACCGCCACCAGAGTGTGAATGTGTGAGCATATAGTAATGTATCCACTGTGAAGCGCTTTTGAGTGTCCAAAAAAGCGCTATATAAATCTGATGCAGTATTTTATTATTATGATTTAATTACTGTAATGTGAGTTTATGACTACAACAAATCCATAGAGTTAAAAAAAACTGCATGCACATACACACACATACAGAATGTTCATGTTACATATGAGAAATGCAATATATCCTCTTGCCAAGTATTCATTTTAATTGCTACTTTGCACAATAGAAATAAACATAACAGCAAGAAATATTCCACAGTCAAAAAAAAAGTCCATGGGTACATGCATGTGAATACACACCAACCACGATGCGATTGCTCCTTGCCAGTAATATCTCATAGCTCCTATTATATGTGGCACAATAGAAATAAACGCAATGGCCAGAAATAATCCACAAAATCAGAGAAAATCCACAATCTATATTACAGATTAAATGTGATTGACCTTCTCTCCAGTTCTTTATGACAACTTCCACTATGTGCAATAAAGTTAAATATGACTTGAAATAATCCCCAAAGTCAGTAAATTAGCATTAACACAGTGTTGTGTAAATTGCCCAGTGAGAGTATAGTGCAGCAGCATTTACTGTCAGTGATCGTGCTGTTGTTCATATTTGCGCCACCAGAGGTCGCTGTCTCTTACACCCAAGCTGGAAATCAATCATCTTCCTCTCGTCTCATTTATTTCCAGCTTCTCAGAGACTCTCATTTTGCCACAATTAATCCAATTAGTATAATTTCAATGAGTTGTCAAAACAGACAAATGGATAATAAGTATTAGCGACTTCTTATTCTGACTTCTTCTTGGTCTTCTTGCAACTGATACGCTAGCTTGGCCTTTAAGAACGCCGGCTCAGCTCTTCTTTTTTTTTTTTCCCCGGCACTGGCGTCTGAGATTAATTATAGTCGTATAAATACTTGAGTGAACTGACAAGCAAACTGGGTTGTAACCGGGTCGGATACGCTCGTAATTTGCCTCATGAATCATCCACGTTCATTTCATTTGCTGCCAAAAAAAAAGGACACCGGGGAGTCCGGAATATTTGCGCCGCCTCGCTTCCTCGCGTGTCGTGGCGCTTTTTGCCGGCTCGTGATGTGATGATGTACGGCGTGGCGTCTCGTGACCCCCTCCGCTTTGGCGCTCATCCAAGGCCCACGTGGACTGCAAGTAATCCAGGACCATGAGTCTCAAACAAGTCCGCTCGCTGGCACACAATTAATTCCTGCCACGTTATTCATGATAACTGCCGCCATGCACAATACAAATAAACACAATGAGTAGAAATAATCCACAGAGTAAAATAATAGTCTATGAAGTGCACATGGAACATATTGCAATCATCCAATCACTGTAATAGCCCTTTGCCAATTGTTCTTGATAACCATCACCTTGCACATGAGAAGTAAGCAGAGTGATTAAAATAATCCACCAAGTAAAAAAAAAAAGTTAATTGCAGTGGTGTTAAAGAATACTGTAATGCTGTCATTATTTGCAAAATTATTAACGATAACAACCATTTTGCACAACAGAAACAAACAGATCCACTAGAAATAATCCACAAAGTAAAATAAATAAATAAATAAATACATGTATTTTCGGTGCATAGAAATACATGTACAGTGTCATATGTTGAATGAGACTGCTCCTCTCGTCATCTTGCACTGTAGAAATAAGCAAAAATGACTATATCATAATAATCCACAGACAATGTGATGATATGCGGTGTCTCATAGCACCTCTGTTTTGGATGTCATCAAAGGTCCAGATGTTTTTTTTGGACCCTCACCATAAAGACTAGTGGCTTCGTAATTGTGCGATCGCGCTCACCGTGGTGACACATTTTACTGGATCTTAGCACATGCTTTCATCCCTTTTACATTCCCGCTTGACCTCAATCGAGCACTGAAGACACCGACGACACGTTGAATTTCAGTGGATAGTTTCGTGGTTCACACGGCTGACATGATTGACAACTGTACGGGGGAAGAAGGCAATAGTGCAATTTCCTGGCTTTTGGGCATTAATGACGTTGACATCTGAATTCCAAGACTGAAACACATGATCTACTCTTGTTGATTATGTAGTGGTTTACACGACTGACAATTGAAGCCAGCGTATGAACTGTATGACGGACGGTGTTATTAAGAAGATGGTTCTAATGTCGTCTCACTACATCTACTACTTCTATTTAAATGCAGGATTCCGAGATTGAAACATGCACAGTTGTTGATAATGTAATAGTTCACACAGCTAATGCTAACCAAACAGGGCATGAAGGTGACACCGTGGTTTTACGGCTTTTTAAAATGTTAGCATAGGCAACTAATAATCTTATTGGTGGGACCATTGATAGCGTAGCGGTTTATATAGCTGACTTCAGGCCAGTCAGTATGAGATGGATAACTGTATAAGGTGACCAAAGATAGTGCTGACATCATCTCTTTATCTGAATATGACCCACCGTTGCTGAACAGTACAGTGTACAAAAACGCCACTTTGATTCCCTGGCTTTTTAAACGTCACTTAGGACTAACGATCTGAATAGATTGCTAGACATCTGAACCACGAGGTTAGCGATAGTGTCGTTTTGTAGTGTGGTTTACATGGCTGGCTTCATTGCAGTGAGTATGGGTTTGACAAATGTACCTGGGACAAAGATGACAATTTTTGAGACAATGGTGCTTTCATTATCTTTCTGAAGGCGCAATTTCGAAACATCTGACACACTATGTCATTACCAGTGTAGTTGTTGACAGGACTGACATCTGATATTATCGATAGTGGTACGAGGGAGCCATGGAACAGTACAAATCTTCGGACGATGGCACCATTATCTAATTGTCTCAATATAAATATAATAATAAAAGCAGGGGTTTGGTAACTGTACAGGGTAACAAAGCGACACTTTGATTTCCTGGCCTTTTAGATGCTAATGATTTGAACGCAGCATTTAAAACAGCTAACTCTTAAGTTCAGTGATAGTGTAGTGTTTCCCATGTTTGACTTCCACGCAACCACCGTGCGATCGATAACCATCACAGTGACAAAAGCATCACTTCATTTTCGTAACTTTTTTTGACAATGGCACTCGTGTCGTCCCATTAATTGAACAGAAGATCGCTTTGTCAGTGATAGTGTAGTAGCTCACATTCTGGACCATAACGCAGTCAGATTTGGGAGAGAAAGACGACCCTGTAATTTTAAGACAATGACATTTCTATGATCTTCACATCATCTTAATCGTCCTAATGTGAGATTTCAAGACTGAAACTTGACCCACTGTCATTGATAGTGTCGTCGTTCACACCGCTGGCGGCAGCACTGTGTGCGTGTGAGATTTTGAAACATCTCACCTAACCACGACGTCATAGTTGGTGAAGTGGTTCACACAACTGATTAGTGGTGGAGTTGATGCTTCTCTTACACAATTATAATCTAGTGAAGTCACTACGATTGGTTTTGTTTTGTTAATCCAAAAATGACGTCCAATGTTTTTGTCTGTTCCCTGCGTAAGCCTGGGGACGTCATGTTGACATTCGGACGCGACCTTCCGTCTTTTTGTTTGCTTTGCCGAGGCAGCGAGTCAACACACAGGAGGATCTCTTTTCTTTTCCTGTATTTACATTTGTGATTTTCTCTTTTGCTGCCTGTTTGCCACTTTGTGGAAATGATTGCCGTCCTCCACCTTGAGAAGCCGCAGGGCGTGACATCCAAAGGCAAAAAGCTCCTGGATGGACCACCTTAGGGTGCTTGTAGTTCTGCCCAAAATGACTGCTTTAAAGCAAAATCGACGACTTCCTGTTTCACTTTTTCGTGTGTCTTGTCATGATTGGCATGGCCACTAAATTTTGTTTCAATTGGAGAAACTTGTGCTGGGGGCTGATTCCCATTCTAACTTTTCTAAGCCCCCCCACCCCCCCCCCTTTTTTTGTACGTTTTAACCAGAATATACAGGCTTGCTAAAAGGGCTGCATTTTCAGGCATGACATGCTAACTGCTAACATGCTAAAGCAAACATGTTAGCCACACAAACTACCAATAAAGCGCCACCTTGAAGTAGACAAGTTTATTTATGGTCATAATGAATGATGATGATATTAATAATTACTCATAATTATAATAATGTTAATGTCATAATAAATATAACTCTTCATCTGAAGCACGGAAAGAGAAGCATACAGAAAGATAAAGAAACAAAACACAAGAAATAGTACAGGGGAAGGAAGGAAAGAGGAGACATTTTTTCAACCTTTCAATATAGCCATTTAACATTTTTAAAACTTTTTTTTTTTTTACCTTAAACATTTACAAAACGCAGAAAGCGATAAAGTCCTTAAAAATCCTTATAAATAAATTTGCTGTTTTTTGAACAAAATACACATTTTTTGGACGAGGAAGGTTTTTTGTTGTTGTTTTAGGATGAGGTGGGGCATGGGGCTTATTATGTACAGAACAGCAGGAGTACAAAAGGGGCGGGGAGTGGGGTCATTGGGTTGCACACATACTGGGCAGTGGTTTGGGGGTGCTGGGTGGAGGTCAGTTCATGAAGTGGGACCCACTTATGTTCCGGACCGGGAATCTGGTGGGGTGCCACCTGGTGGAGCGGAGATAAACAACCGCCGGCTTGTCGCTGTGCGCGTCAAACGTCGCAAGCTTGCTCGCGTGGCTACAGAAGAAGAAGTGGAAGACCAGTCGTCGTCGTCTTTGTTTTTTTTTACAACCGTTACCATGTAAACAAACAGCTGGGATGCCGCAAAGCGTCAAGGGAAGTGGAGTTTTACCCTCTTAAGGCCTGGAAGATGATTTTCCCATCAATACCAGTCAAAGGCTAACCAATGAGAGACGACTACGGTGCGTCTCGGTTTAGTGAATGGGACACAGGATAAAACTTTACTGGCAGATGTAGAAATATACAGCCAAGGTATACTAATGTTTACGATTTGGATTCTAGGGCTTAGGAAGCTACGGAATTGTTAAAAACAAAACAATAATTATATAGTATATAACATCTGTTGTAAGCACCAACAGTAAAAAGCCAGCATCAGTTCACCTTTTTTTTTTTTTTTAAGCAGTCAAAGACTATACAATGATGGCAGACGATTCATAATGGATTTTCTGCCATGAAATAGTTTTTCAGAGTAATAAATAAAACAATACTGATGGGTTCTGCTGATGTGAAAATATGCTAATGATTAAGATTTGTATTTCAGGGCTTAGGCGGTTACGGAATTGGTATGAAAAAAAAGATTACAAATAAACTATATACAAAAGCAAGAAGACTAAGAAGAAGAAGAATTTCACATTTATATCAATCAAATGCTATAGATTTTTTTCATGTCATTAAAAAGGTAAATCTAGACACTTTTAGTAAGTGGTACACAATACTGACTTTTACAGCAGATGTGAAAATCTAAGTCTATGCTATACTAATAGCTAACATTTGGATTTGAGATTTTAAGAGGCTACGGAATTGGTGAAAAAAAAAGGAATTAAAGCTGCTTTACCACCTTCAAATAAATATATATACAACAAGAAAGCCTACATCAGTTCGCTTCTACTACGTATATATACATTCATTAAAAGCTGCACAATGGAAACAGACTATCGCTAATAGATTTTCTGCCATAAAAAGTACATCTCAATGCTTTTCGTGACAATACTGACAAATATACAGCTATGCTATGCTAATGGCTAACATGGAAGTGGTAGGAAAATAATTAAAGCTGCTTTACCGCCTGAAATGAAAATACTGTATACCCGTCAAAGAATGATGAATCAAAACAGATGAAAAGATTTTCTGCCATAAAACTACATTTACAGTAGATGTTGTCGTGATAATACTGACGATATACATCTATGCTATGCTAATGGCTAAGATTTGGATTCCAAGTGTGGTTTCAAGTGGTTCAAAAAATTCTTAAAGCTGCTTTACCGCCTGAAATGAAAAATATCCAACAGTGTGAAGCCATGCATCGGTTACACGGCTTTATTTAGAAATCTCCTCTACTACGCCAATCAAAGGCTAACCATTAAAAACAGACTCTAGATTCGCTGCCTTAAACGGCATGTTTATAAACAGTTGTACTGCATAATAATAATAATAATCACTTACGTCTCTGTAAAAGCACAGACATTTAAACACTTAAGTACACATTTTTTTTGTATCTAATACATCTGCTACGCAAACAACTTGGCTCGCCTCCCAAATGCAGATTTTCATGTGTGTTTTTTTTAGATTCGATCAAGAGTTGTCATTTGGTCTTTTTTTGTAAAACAAAAACAACAAAGGTACATTTTGTATCAATTGCTAACAGTCTTGCTAACGTGTGCGCGTGAGTGACATCGTGTGGTGGTTGAGGGTAGTGCATAGATCATTGGCGGAGGATGCGCACGACAGTGGCGGTTGTTCATCTCTGCCTGCTCCGTCCGTCTTTCGATTGGTCGCCACACAGGGAGTCTTTGTACTTTACAGGAAGCGTCAAATGGGGAAGGAGCCCTGATTTGTTTGACCAAAGGAAATCAATCGAGTGGAATGACGGAAGATTTTCCTGAATGGGAGTTGAGCTCGCGGCCACAAGCCTCTTGAAGATATCTATACAGGATACTCACACTAGGTCATTCATTCATTCACTTTGGGTATTATTTCTATTTGTTTATTTCTATTGTGCAAGGTGGTTGTTATAAATAACTGACGAGAAGGAGCGGTTACATCAATTGTGACATGACATATGCATTGGATCATTGTCTGATTATTTTCTGACTATGAATTGTTCCTATTTGTCTTTGGTGATTTCTATTGTGCAAGGTATCATGAACACGCTTATGTGCTGAAAACATATCTTTAATCTGTCAATTAATCGCATCAATCAAAAAGTGTGTACGTGGATGCGTGTGGCATGCACCAATTATTTTTTTTTAAAGTGGATTATTCCTAGTTGTGTGGCCTTTCTATTGTGCATGTCAATTGAGATGATCTCAGATAAATGGTGAAAGGAATAAGCGCATTAACAACAACAAAAATTGCATGTGACAAAGCGTGCCGTGGATTTATCTGACTGTGGACAATTTCTAGCCATTGTGTTTATGTGATGATTTCTATTTTGCAAAGTGACGTTTATCATGAATAACTGTCAAGCCATGGCATAAATTATCATGAACAAATGTCGAGGGGATCAATGTCATTGCTCATGTTTGTAATTGCTGTATCATATATAACTGGAGACATGATTGCATACAACATGTGCGTACATGCATCACAAAGCATAACACAGAGACCTTTTTCTTTTTAATTCTGTGGATTATTTCTATTTGATTTCACTATTTCTATTGTGCACAAGGGTGCTCACCAGGTATACCTGTCGGGAGAAACCACCAACTGAATTCTGACGTACATTGCATGTTTAACCGAGCGTGTGTGGATTATTTGTTTCCTTCTGTTAATTTTCCATTGTGCAGGATTGTAGTATTGGATTAATCACAATATGTACATTGCACGTTTTAGAAAGATGTGGGTCATTTTTTTTCTTCACTTGTGGATTATTTGTAGCAGTTTTAGCATTGATTTCTACTGTGCAAGGTGTTTACTATGATGAATAATTACCAAGGAAGGTTGTTGGCTTTGGGCTTCAAGTGGCCTGTAGTGTGGTTGGAACAGCCTAGTGTGAGTGTGAGTCCGCCCTTAGCTGGTTATCTCTACTCTGCCCCCCCCTCCCCCTCCCTCTCCACTCGACCCCCCCAACCCACACTGTAAAACGCCCGTGGACTAGCATTAGCGAACGCTTCCTCCTGTTGGCTTGTGATCAAAGAGCTCAGAGGCCGCGCGTTCAAATCCCACAAAGGACGGCCGGGAGAAGCCAGAAATTGGACGGATTTAATTCCAGAAGGAGGCGAAGTCAATGATTGTGTTGAGGGAGGCGGGGGCGGCGGTGTGTGCGTGTGTAGGGGAAACTCGAGAGGGGGCGGGGGGCACACAATCACCATCACACGTTCAATCATATAACACATGATCACATGTTACAGTAAATATCAGGAGCATATTTAGTGGAGGGGGACTGCGGAGGTTGTGGTGGGGGGTGGGGGTGGGTGGGGTGTGGCAAGGACTGAAATCTAAAGGGGGGCTCGTGTGGCCGCCCCCTCTACTCCCTGACATCAGCACAGCCCATATAATAGATATGTCTATATATTTATGTACAGCAAAAAGAATCCACGCAGAGAAGAAAGAGTACATTCAAAGAACGCAACCGACATTCTCCTGTTTCCACACGTTTGACAGCCACTCCTCATAGAAATTGGCAAAGTTCGTCCTCCACAAAACGAAAAACACAAACACAAGTACGCAAATTGGTACTGGCGGGGGCCACGTCCACACGTACGCGTCCGCTAGTTTTACAAACCACAAAAAAAAAAAAAAAAAAAAACCCACACATAAGGAGTACAGGGGCCGCACAGAAAACAAAATTAATATGTACTTGGAGGATAAAAAACAGTTATTGTTTTTTCCAAGAAATAATAAGATGTACACTTGGGAAACTTGCATATCTTCACCTTCATTTTTATTTTTATTTAAATATTATTTATTTTATTTTTTTAGGAAAAATGGTAAAAATGTTATATATTTTCTGAGAAAAAAAAGTGCTATCTTTCCCAGGGAAAAATGTTGTAAACAACCATGAATTAAGTCACAACTTACTTTTTTGTATTTTCAAGATAGTCATTATTTTCTACAAATATTTTTTTTTAAAGAGATTCGAGATTTGTCATATTTTTTAAGGTGTGAGTCAATTTTTTCAAGAAAAAAAAATACAAGAAAACTCTTTGTTTTCTTTCAAGAAATTTTAAAACATTTTTCAAGAAGAATGAGAATTTTCTCAAATTCTCTCTAAAAAGTTTCTTTCAATAAAAAAAGTCATAATTTTGCATAAATTAAATCATGAAATTTTGTAATAGAGTTGCAGTTCAACAGACAAAAAAACTGTACTTTGCAAAATAAAAGCTTTATGATATGTCCTATTTCAGGGGAAAAAAACATGAGAAAAAACCTTACCTTTTTTAAGATCTTTTTTTCAAGAAAAGATGAATTTTTTCAATTTTTTTTTAAACATTTGAGAAGATTCATTCCTTGCCAAAATAAAATAAAGTAATATTTCACAAATAAAACGTTTTTTTTTTGTTTTTTTTAGGTTATAATGAGAATAAAGTAGAATTTATTTTGTGAAAAAGTCCCACCCGAATAAAAGGCCTATATTTTAGGAAAAAAGTAACAAATGGAAGCGGACCTTTCAATTTTTAAGGCAAAACAAAAAACGATGTTTGCATGTTTAGGAACTATGTCAAAATGAGCTTTTGTTTTTTGGCAAAGTGCGTACGTTTGGACGTGGTCTCGGCCTCATTTGAGCCCTCGTCGGATGGACGCCGTCGCTCGAGATGTCCTCCGGGAAATCCCGACGTTCGCCACCAACCGCCCGACTTGCCGACGACCGACTTTCCTGTCCTCGGCCGCAGGTGGAAGCTCAGCCGCCATTGGGGTGGGGGTGGGGCGCTGTAAACCAAAGGGAGGGGGGTGGGGTTGCTGCCGGCAGGAAGTGACATCACGACAGCGTCCGCGGGGAGGGAGGAAAAAAGTAAAGGAGGTGGAGGAGGAAGAGAAGAGGAGGCACGGGTTCTCCCTCCTCCGCCGCATCCGGCCGTCGGTTCTGAATTCCCCGCAAAACATAAAAAGACATATTTGTACATATATATATTTATACGCCTTTATACACACACGTGACAAAAGTATAGAAAAATAAAATGTTTTATAATAACGGGACGCCTCTCATCCGAACGCTTTTCTTTCTGTCTTTCTTCCTGGCCGGGCGGCCGCCCCAAAAAAGACGTCGGTCCGTGGTGGCTGGGGGAGGCGGCCGTTGATGCCGCCACCGTTTTGTACGTCTCCCTCCCGTCTTTACGCAAAAGTTGCTCCGCCTCCTCTCGTCTGCGATGTCCAACTGTGCTGAGCGCTGCTTCCTCTTCCCGACGTTTCGTATTTACTGCAGACAACACACACAAGAAAAAAAATCTGAATTCAACTCTTCTTAGGGAAGTCCGTCAGCTTTCCCACACACACACACACGCACGCAGGTTTGTTTCCAAAAGTATTGCAAGGTCAATTATTTTGTTTTTGTTGTATATTGAAGACAATTGGGTCTCAGATCAAAAGATGAATATAAGACAAAAGTTGAGAATTGCAGCTTTTATTTCATGGTATTTACATGCGTGTCTCCCCCTGACTACAGCATCTTATTCTCTGCTAGGCAAGTCAAAACGTGTAGCGGCGTTGCAATCATTTGGGCTGCGTTCACACTGCGGCTCAATTCCGAAGTATTTGATTTTTTTCATGCAGAGTGAACGGTACAATTCCGATTTTTTCAAAAGTATCTGACCTGGGCCTCTTTTGTATGTGGATATAAATCGGATATGTATGCGATGCGTCTGCACTGTGAACTCTCATCAGCACACATCCGATTCATACGTCATCAAAAGCGCGGGCGGGAGAGAGTGCTTGGAAGGGAGACTACTGACACGTCTGTGAATATATACAAAGGTGTTTTGAGTAACAATGTTACATTTTTATTTGTCTTTAATTTAATCGCGCTTGAAACATGAAGCATAAAGTTGACGTGTGGCGATAGTAGAAATTCAGCCCTGCAGACGGTATGTTCATTAGGTGCCTTCACATCTTTTGAATACCTGCCCATGGTTATTGAAACCCACCAACATGTCTTGGCATTGGTAATTTATAGACCTCCACCTCCTCGACATAATCCTGTTTTTCTCTCCGAGTTCTTTGAGTTTTCTATCGATTGCTCTGATCAAATATGACAAAATAGTCCTGGTGGGTGATCTAAATGCCATATTAATGATATCACTGATTCCAAAGCAATGGAATTTAGATTTTCTTTTCATTCTTGATGTTATCCAACATGTCAACGGTGCTACTCATTCACATGGCAACACTTCGGACCTTGTTTTTACAAAAGGTGTCAATGGCGGCCTCTCATCCATCCTGCAAGTCCCTGTGTCACTTTTGTGTGTTTTGTACGTTTTTCAATGTATCCGTCGAGCGTACGCTCAAAGCCGAATCCCCACAGTTTTCGTTATATTTTAGCTAACCGGGGGTAAACGTGACTCCATCGCTTCTTGCCCCTCTTAAAATGAGTAAAGGTACTGTGCCCTGGTTTTCTGAACACATTCACTTATTAAAACTCTTCTTGTCGCCAACTTGAGAACAAGTGGCGAGCTACAAAATTAGACTCAAGGTTTTAAACGTTAGAAACGTGCACTTTCTATCAACAGGGCTGCATACTTCTCTAATTTGATTGACTCCAATAAGAATAATCATGGGGTTCTGTTTGATAGTGTGACCAAACGTACTCGGTCCACTCCGGTTCCTAATTTGCCTTATGCCGCTGATGATTTTCTTCAGTTTTTCCTCAGGTCTAACTAGACAAGAAATTATTAACCAGCAGCTCTCCAGCAATATGACAGATCAGGCCTCGTATCCTTGTCCATCAGTTTGAACTGATCTCATCTGAAGCTTTGGCTCTTTGGTAGCTGCCTCGAAGACCACAACATGTGCGTTAGACCCGATCCCATCTGACCTCTTCAAAGTCATTTTGCCCATAGTGAACACGCACCATCTGCAACACTTCTCTCGGTGAAGGGTCTGTGCCCTTAACATACGTAGTGACCATCGGCCGGTTGCTAAGTTTTGCAACCTCATCGAAGACAAAGAAACTCCTTTTGTCCTGGGACACTCCAAAGTGGCGGTTTGTTGACTAAAGCCTGGTTTATACTTCTGCGTTTGCTCTTGCGTTAATGACCGGCGTACATCACGTGATCGACGCCAGTCATTAAAGTCAAGTACGGCGTCGCTCGCACACCAATCTTGAACGCCGTAGATGGCGGGTCGTAACATCACTCGTGATTGGTCCGTTTCGATGGCGTACTCAGTTTTCTTTTCTTCTCCCGCCCGCGGATAGTTTCCGTGAAGGCAACTGTGCTTGTAAGCGCAGGCGGCGCAAATCGACTTCCTGCCCGGGAGACCACGATTGTGTGGATATGTGTGACGAGAGGGAAAACAAAACAAAACAAAACAAAACAGTGTTTGCTAAGTACAAGGCTGTTGCGTTTTGGCGAGTTTACGGCCGACACCATTGCAAATTGACACTAAATAATTGCCATGGTGATGAGCCAACTCTCACAACTTTGTTTCTAGTTCCTGAAACGAAAAACGACGTCCTGAACTGGTCATAAAATCCAGAGGAATCTCCACTCTAGCGACACCCCGAAGGCATCCACCGCAACGTCTCCACCGCAACGTCTCCACCGCAACGTCTCCACCGCAACGTCTCCACCGCAACGTCTCCACCGTAACGTCTCCACCGTAACGTCGGCAAAGAAATATTTATTGTTTTTAGATTGCTAATGGGAGGGACATATTTTGAAAATATTTTTGAGAAATACATTTGCATAGTTTGAGAATTAGTTTTAAATTTGGGAGAAAAAGTTATTATTTTGTGATTTTTTTAAAGCTGAGAAAACAAGTTTTTGTTTTTGAGAATTTTTGTAAGATAGTTTAGTTGAAAGTGAAAGGCATCTTTTTCTAACATTATTTTGACAAAACTGTTTTAGAGATGAAATGTTTTAAATATTTTTGCCAGTGAAAAAAATAATTTTCAAATTTGAAATTTTATATAGAAAAAAAGTGATTGAGAATTTTTTTTAATCCATATTTTTAGATTTTAAAAACTACTTTGGAGTTTTCGATTTTATAAATATTTCTGTTATTTTTTATTTTCTTTAATTTTTCAAATGTTATAAAAATTCTTCCAGTTAAACTTTTTCTACATATTTTATTTGGATAACAATAAGAAATTCTTTACAATTTGTTGTGTGGAAAAGTCTATATTTTTTCAGAAGAAAAAAAAAGTCAGATAAGAGAACAGTTGCATGCGGCGACGTTGAGTGTTGAAAATACTTTTGGTAGTTTTGCTTGGCGAGGAGCCCCTTTGCAGCGGCTTGCCCCTCCCCCCATGAGACTTCCCATCACAGATTTTTTGCGCGTGTCATGACGCCGGCCCACTTTGCAACTTTTTGTGCTCGCGAAGTGAAAAGTCTGGCACGTGGCACCCCGGGACCGTCGTCAGCATAGATGCAGGCTAATCAGCGGCGACAGCGAGCCGTCCCCGCGCGCCTCCCGTCGGTAAATAAATCAAGCCCGGAAGTTCGCCGCCGCTTTGTAGTGTTGAGGTTCCGCCCACTCGAACTGTCCACCTGGAGACGACGTGACGCCTTCAATCAGCGTCCGCCGCCGCCAACATCTGCTGCTGAGCATCCCCAAGCCTGCTACGCAAATGCGGGATTCATGTCAAACCAAGCTTAGACGGATGCTAAAAGCTATACCTGATGCACAGTGCTTTTTTGACAGGTTGTATTTTTTTTGTGAATTAATTTCAATATACAGTGTTCCCTCAATTTTCGCGGGTGTTACGTTCCACGCCCACCCGCGATAGGTGAATTTCCGCAAAGTAGAGGACGTAAAAAAAAAAGAAGAAAAAAAAGGTACAGACACAAACCGTGTTGACGAGTGGGGAAAAAATATATATGGATGCATGTATGCGAATCCTGTTGATTAGCAGCAAAATCATCAATTTACAACAATTTGTTCAGAAAAACAAATTGACAAAAAGTTGTTTAAACACCTACAAGCAACCCTTTTAACTGTTTTATTCTAACACACATCAAGTTACTTTGTCACAAACTGACCACATCATATGAATGAGGTAACAAAATATGTTTTAACCTTTAAATTAAAACTATGTTCTCCTCATACGTACTGTAAACACACATCATATAGGAATACATACAGAAAACATACGTGTGCGTACATTTAAATATGCTTATGTACAATTGCTGCTACATTGCAGTACATTGTAGCTTTTTGCATGTTATATTTTGGAATAAATACAAAACTTTAAGATGGGACACTGCTCAGATATCAACATGTATCTAACATGCGTCTATTTGAGCCACTGACAACGAGAGTGGGCTAATTGCATGTTTGTCATTTCAAGACTTGACCCGCAGAGGGCGGTCCTTTATTGCACTCGGCACTTTCCATCGTTCATCAGCGCAACACTGGGTCAACTCCCGTTTGCAAAGATGAACATGAATGAAACATTACACCGACACAATCCTAGAAAGGAAGCGTTGGAGCAGGGGTCCATTTCACAAAGCAGGTTTAGTGAGAACCCTGAGTCTGTTAAGCCTGAAATGCAGGAGGCTCTGTGTTTTCCCTTTCAGAAAGGGAGGTAACTGAAAACAGAGAAAAAGAGGTAACTCGAGCCTGTTTCATAAAAAGAGGTAACTCAAACTCTCGGTCAGTTACCGTAGTAACAGAGTCTATGAACCTAACCTGGTCGGTAGCAGGTTTATCGCAATGAACCTCGAGGTTCTCTGTCCCCGCCTCCATTCATCCACACATGACATTGGATTTCCTCATTCATTCAGTCAGATGGCGAGTTTTGGCGTAACATCGCTCTGTTATTCCCCCCAAAAAACAGTCAATAGGCCTATATTAAAAATATAGCATGTCCTTTTGACAAATGATCCCGTTGATGAGGGTGCACTCTAAAAAGAGAATTGTTGGACCAAATTAAGATTACAAATTGAATGGTTGACTTAATAAAATTGCTTCAATTGGTAACACACGATTTAATTAAATTAATTTAAGTTTAATTAGTTAGGAGTCCATTCAAATTAATATATTCATTTTGGATTAACAAATTGAATTGTTGACCAACTTAATAAAATTGCTGGTAACACACAATTGAATTAAATTAATCCAAAGTGAATATATTAAGTTTAATTCATTATGAGTTCATTTAACTTAATATATTCATTTGAATTAAGTTAATTTAATTGTGTGTTACCAATTGAAGCCATTTTATGAAATTGGTCAACAATTCAATTTGTAATCTTAAATTGGTTCAACAATTCTCTTTTTAGAGTGTGCAGGCAGCATTACTGCGCAGGGAATTCAATATTCGCTGTGAGGTGGTTATCGGGCCGCGCATAGATGTTCTGGCATTTCCTGACATTTATCTTTTTAAACGGTACCTTTTCACATCGACATACACAACTTAATCCGTCCTTACGTTTGCAACATTACCAGCCGTAGTCATATGCGCTCACATCCCAGCATATATTGGGTTGCGCTATTTTTGTCTTAAACCCATTTGAATTTCATCTTAAGTTTTTCATATTTCCTTTTCTCCTTTCCCCCCGCAGGATTGCGCTTAAATAAAATACATCACTGAGCTACCATACAACAGGGTTTCCTCTGCAATATTATTGTGATTGCAAAGGACTACATTTAAATTTATGAATTGACCCGACACCCGAGCAGCAACGTTTTCCCACGCCGCCTCCCTCTACGGGGAGCCGCTGCGGCGTTGCATTTTTTTTTCGCCATATGATCACATTAAGATTTCCAGTTGAGAGGGGTAATGTGGCCATGGTGACTCGTCTACTCGGGGCTCCATTGATGCGGCCTTTTTAGTGTGGCGGTAACTC
The DNA here is from genome assembly GCF_054856555.1 of Leptonotus elevatus. Lineage (NCBI taxonomy): Eukaryota > Metazoa > Chordata > Actinopteri > Syngnathiformes > Syngnathidae > Leptonotus > Leptonotus elevatus. Next base: position 30,435,366 of record NC_141239.1, on the reverse strand, counting down.
CAGGTTTTCACCGACTCTGCGTTGTTCAAACGAGCTCAAATCAGCCGTCCTGGAACCGAAAATGCAGAGTTTTCTATCTCGGGGTAGGTCAAATCGCTGTTCAGGGTTAGTCGCAGAGTTTGTTGAACCTGCTTTGTGAAATGGACCCATGGGGTCAACAACAAGGACCTCATGAGCAGCCCGTTCACCAGCGATGGGACATTGAGATTTCCTACTAGTGCTGTACGAGTGTACCAATCTGGTAGTTCTGGAGACTGGCAGAAGACAACAATTGTTTGGACTTGGACCACTACCGCACTAATTTTTTCCCCTTTCAGACAAACAACGTTTGAAGCTAAAATATGATGACACTACCTCATTTGTGGATAAAAGTGAGAGCAATATGATCCAACATGAATAGAACAGTACGGTCCAAGTCCCAAATTCTTGTATTGTAACGCTAAAATCGAATTCCCCAAATCCATTGTCGAGAAGAAGACCTCATTGCTGCCATCAAACTTTGAATCACAAATGGCAAAAATGGAGTTAGCCCACTTTATTACTTGTCATACCATAATAAATCGTAGTTTGAATATACTTTTTTAGGCAGAAGAATGTCCGGCATTTACAATATATACACGCTACGATGCCAACACGACAATTCCATCATTTCAACAAACATCATCAACAACAAAAAAACAGAGAAACAAAACCTGTGACAAAAAGAATGAAGGAGACGAGAGTGTGTGAAAAAGGTGGCGGTAGAAAAGTCGGCTGGCGGAGGAGGAGCTGCTCGTTAAGATTTGTCTCCTCATGAGGGGGACTTCTTGATTTGTGGGGCATTTTTTTCAAGAGTTCTTTCTTTTTTTTGTTTTTTTTTGTTGGGGTGTTTGTGTTCTTTGGTGGTATTAGTAGGGCGTGAAGCGACTGTACCCTCCTCTGTAAAGGCTAGCCTGCAACATCAAAGATGAAAAAGGACCAATCAGCATTCACGTCAGCACTCGCAATTTGTGTTGACTTCTTTATTTTTCAATTGTTACGACTGCTTTTGTCCTCAAATTTCCTTCCAGTGATGTCACTTGACAAAGATGGCGAGCGCCACGCACAAACTGCCGGAAACGACGGAGGAGGAAAAACGCAAATATTTGTGAAATTTCGGCGCTGAAGTCGCGCGAGACTTGAGTAAATCACATGAGACTTGCTTCAACAACGGCAAATTAAGTAGGTGGGGGGGGGGGGTATTTTTTTCTACCTATAGCTCCACTCAATTATCGTCATCTGTTTTTTTTTTGTACATTTCTTTTTGTTTCTCTTTCGTTCTCTTACATTCTTTCTTCCGCTTTTTTGGTGCTATCATTCTTTCAATTTCTTTTTTCTTTCACATTTGTTTTTGTATTTCTCACTCTTTCTTATTTTCACTTTCTGTTTTTTCTCTCTTTTTCTGTTTGTGTCTTTCTTTCTGTTCTTTATCGTTCTATCTTTCACACAAACTTTTCCTAAACACCCTTCTCTTTCTCTCTCTCTCTCTTTCTCGCTCTCTCACTCGCTCTCCTTTCACTTTTTCTTATTCTCTCATTCTGTTTCCTTCTCTTTTTTCTATCTATCTATCTATCTATCATTCTTCTTCTTTCTTTCTTCTTCGGCTTGGTTCATCTTTCTCTTTCTATTGAGTTCTTTCATTTTCTTCCTTCTCTTTCTATCATTCTTTTCGGAGGAGGAAGAAGAGAGAGACACTGTTTTAATGGTGGACGCCTTTCATGCTGGGGTGGGGGATTGGGTTTGGGGGGGGGAATCTTCCAGGAGCGCCGCGGGACCTCAGCCCTGAGTCAGGCTCACATTATCTAGGACACACACACACATATATATATACGCACACACAAACGCACAGACAGTCCTGCCGTAATTAGGAATCCAAAGCCAATGTCTTCAAAGGCTCATTTTGCCGTGTGAAACTTTCATGCAATTTTTTTTTCCAACCTCAAATTAACTCTTCATTATTATTATTATTAGTATTATTATTAGTATTATTATTAGTATTATTATTATTATTGTATTATGATTTATTTTTCTTATTATAGAAGATTTTACATGTAAAAGTTGTCATTCGTTACGTGTAATTAAAACTCAAGGCTTGGTTATCGTGAAACACATGCACATGCTATCCACTCGCATAGACGCACACACTCGCGTGGATATTTTTAGTGGGGATTAAAGCGTCATGGAAGGAAATTTGAAGCAAAAAGGGGGGAGGAAGCATATAAGCGGCACATTTTTAATTAAGTCAATGAAGAGAAAAAAGATGTCGTAATTAATGAAAGCTTTTAGCTAGCAGCTGCACCGGGGGAACCCTATGCTTTTTCACGTTGGGAGTGATGCATGCATGCATGCCGGATGCCGCCGATCACAGACAAAAAAAACAAACACCCCCCACCCCACCTTTTTGGCTTCTTCTTTTTTCGTCCCTGGGCGCACGTTTGATGAGCTCGCCATCCCGCGCACAACCAAAAAGAGAAAGTTGCCACTTTTTCAAATGTAGGGAACATTTCCGTTTTTTTTTTCTTTTTCATCTTTGATGTTTCAAGATAGCTGCAAACGCTAGCTAAAAACAGACATTAACGCTCCAGTTTTGCTCAACACGCCACATTCAAAGAGCAAAAAGGCAAAAGGACCAATGGAGTTTGGTACCGCTCGTACCAATAAACACCCCATGGGTCTTTATTGGTGTGTGTGTGTGTGTGTGTGTGCAAAACTGTGTTTGTGTGTATGTATTGCTTGTGTGTCTGTAGGCACAGGCTGATATTAGATTTTGATGGTATGATAATAACCGTAAGCAAAAATATCATTAAAATGACAGCTCTAAAATGTCCTAATAAAAACATAATCCTCCTCCCCCCCATTGAACACAATCTATTTTATTTTTAAACAAACTATTGAGTATTTCATACAGAATATATGTGTATCATGTTAAAACTGCTCAATGCAGGACATTTAATTTCGAATCGCTACTGCCACCTGTGGCCAAAACTGAAACTGCACACTCCCTTCTGCACATACACAATGCATGCATGACGTCACATCCGCAGACAGAGGGCGGGGAATTTGAACCCTAATCCAGTCTCAAAACTATTAAGGCTAGTAGGAAGGTGTTAATCTGCTAATTAAGAAGACATTTGAGTCATAAATAGTCATATTAAAAAGGCTATTGAAAATATATTTTTGGCCACATTTCTACATTTAGCAGCTTTATGTTTAAATAAAAAAATGTTAACATTCTTCTTCTTCTGTCTTAGTAAGTCACAGTGTCCCATCACTGCTAAGCTATTTTTAGAACAGACCCTTTGGGCTACTCATGTTGTACTAAGGGCTAACAAGTACTCACTGACACATTCCGTTTTTTTTTTTGTAGGTCAAAGCACATTATTTAGAGCAGAAAAGCATCTGTGTTTGCAGTCTTGCTCCCACCCTCCTCCCCCTTCTCCGTTACACAATGAGAAGGAGAGACTTTAAAGAGGTGGCTCGTTGACTCAACCATATCAATCATATTGTGCCCTGCTTAGACGTCCCCTCAAAAAAGAAAAGAAGAGCTCATTACTGGTGACAGCCAGTATTAGCGCTTATTGAAACCGTGACTTTTTAAAACCACGACAAACCATCAAACCGATAATCGGCCCATGCCTTAGTCTGTATGTCTCTATGTGTGTACATGTGCTTGTACAGTACATGTGTGCGTGTGTGATGCAGAGACACACAAAGGCGTGCAGAGTGTTTGGGGGTACGTCGGCGGTCTTGAGGAGCTTACCATGGTTCCCACACTGTACGTGGCTGCGGGGCCGATCGTGTGGTGGTAGGGGTCGGCCGTTGCATAGACTCTGCCGTAGCTGCAAGAGAGACCGGAAGAAGTAGTTAAGGCGTGATGACGCAACATGTCAACAAGTGGAAGTTTGTCATCAGCACGCAGTTAAATGATGAGTTCAAGTGTGACAGTAGCTGCCTTTACGGCAATTTACCAGTACCGGATGCTTTATGCGATAAGAGAAAGTCTAATGAAGCAGCATGTGGCTCAAGGTTAATTTGCAAAGCAACTATCAACAATTGAATTTTGTCAGCACCAGGTGGAATAATCATCAAATGTGGCAGATGCATGAACATTTGCCACAGCGGGCTTCTTTCTACATGTTGTCTTGGTGAAGCAGCATGTGGCTCCAGATTACTTTGCATGGTGATGGTCAACAATGTTTTGCCATCATTTGTTCATGATTAATCAAAGTGCGACTGCAGCGTCTGAAATGAAAATGTAGCAGAACAGGCTGCTACATGCGATTAGGTAACGTCTTGGTGAAGCAGCGTGTGGCTCAAGGTTGTGTTTGACACAGCAACTGTGGACAATTGTATGTTTGTCACCGCTATTCTGCTGAATGATTAGTTTAGATGTGACAACTACTGACATAAAGGGAACAGGCTGCTACGTGAAGTCAGATAGTAATGGCTTGGTGAAGCAGCATGTGGTTGCAGGAGAATTTGCACAGTGACGGTCAACAATTGTATGTTTGTGATAGCGAGCTGGCTTGTTTACAGTCGTGTAACTGCAGCAGCCGTGCGAGACGGAAGAGCTGGGCTACTGCATTCTGACCTGCTCCATGCAATTTCTCCCCTGACTCAAACAAAACTTATTGGCCACTATCAATCATATGTCTTTCAATTTACTCTTTAATGTGTGGAAGGCGACCACTTCATCCCCATTAGGCTGCACAAAGACGGGATGAAATATGCCGTAATCGCACTAGTGAGGGTAGACAAAAGACGAGCGTGAGAGAACACGGTCACGCCCGGAGGGGCACACCGTACGTACCTCGCCTGGCTTTTCATCATCGCCGGTTCGGAACTAATCCTTGCGATTTCCCCAGCAGGCGGGACAAGATGCGTATTTATTTATTTACTTCCCGTGTTTCCTCCACCCGGTCTGTGGCGCGAAGATAAGACGGCCGAGGAGCGAGGGCAGCAAATCAAGCAAAACAAAACAGAGGAAGTCATCTTCAAGGAGACGAATTAAACGCGGAGCCGGCACTTTAAGAACGTCGGGAGTGAAGGTCAGCGAGTCAGCGAGGCTATCAGGCGGAGCGCCACATGCTCTCTCTCGGCTACCCTTATCGTCAGATGGAACCCGAGCCCCTCAGCTCTCTCACGCTCGACTGTATCTCGCAGGAGTGAGTGACAGCCGGCGGGGGGTCCAACACGATGTCAGCGGACCCCCGCGAGGAGAAAAACTCCTCACTTCATCCCTCCGCGTTACTTTTGATGGATTCTGTGAGTAAATCACCGAAGATTCGGTGCAACAGCACCCGTTGAAGAAGTGGAGGGAACGAATGTTGAAAAGCTTAACGGAAATGTTGCCGAATTCATTGAATTGTTGAAATGTGAGACTTGGAATAATTTGACTCCGTCCAGAAGAAGAAGAAACAAGTCAGAAAGGATAAATGAGTCTGAATGTAAAAGAATATTAGCAGAAGATGGATTACAGTAGAAGTTGTAGTGAGTGAATTCCTTGCAAAATCCTGTAAGAAGCACAAGATGCTTCGTGACATTCAGCTACTTCATTGACAATCACACCATGTTTTTGTGGTTCAAAAATAAAAATAAAAAGGATTACAGTATACCCTATGTGGAGCCTTGAAACCTAACACAGAATGAAAAAGAGCAATTTATGCAAAGGAGGAGGAGAATAAGAAGGAAAAGTGAATCCCACAGAAAACAAGTGTTACGGTGCTCCGTCATTTGTTTTTCCTCTATGGAAGAAAAATTATCAACATGTTTTTTTTTCATCGACTAAGCGGACTCCCACTTAGGTTGGACACTTTGTGGTCATTTACATTTCTAGCTGCTTTCCCACAGGACGCCAATCAAACAAAATAAAACAAACTAAATCGCGTTCTCCGTAACGATGACATAAAATCCGCGGGAAAAAGTCTCAAGAAAACTGAACGAGGAAAAAAAGCAGCAGCTACACTCTTGTCCAATTTGTGATTTCGGCTTCCCCGCCTGATAAATGTTGACAGTGCGGATATGATCTTCATCCTCTCAGGTGCAGACACCCGTACACACGCACGCACACTCCTTATCAGCAAACACGCTCTGGCAATCGTTCACACAGCGCATTCATAACTTGAGCCTTCATGAACATCAGCTCAGGTCCTGCAAGGTTACTTTTTTCTCCTTTTTTTTTTTTTAACTCGAATGCCAGAAGTCCAGAGAGCAAGTTGACATTGATTGCATTCATCCGTTGGAGTCAGCCGAATCGTCTCCCGCCTCTGACACGAGAATATGGAATCTCACACATCTCCAATTTTTTCTGGTTTGTCTTTCAACTTGCCCGTAGCTGCGCCACGGCCCAGGCGGGTGTTTTAATAAATATAATAAAGATGATGATGATAACAACATTGTGCTCAATTAAAGGATTGATACAAAGATGCAGAGGGTTTGGTGCACACTTAGACCTGGGTTGACTTAGTCTAAAGTCTATGCCCAACAATCTGCTAAATTCCTAAACAAGCTAAACGAGACTTGAATCAAAATAAAGCTCTTATACCAGGGGTCCGCAACCTGCAGCTCTGGGGCCACATGTGGCTCTTAAGTCCCATTCCTGTGGCTCCCTGTGGATCTCTAAAAAAATTAGTAGAAATTAATATAGAAATTAATTTAGATAAAAATAATAAAATATGAATAATTAAATATTTAAAAAATTGTCCAAAAACTTATTTTTTTAAATCCCTAAGCATGTCAAAAAAGTGACCATAAAAAGGAAGAACAAAAGCAGAAAATGACCATATAATTTACACGAAATTGCCTAAAAAAGTCTGAAAATCGATTTGAAAAAAGTAACTCTAAAATGCCCAAAACCAAAAGAAAAAATCCCAAAAATTACCATAAAATGTCCACAAAATTGCCAAAAATGTCAAAATTGATAGCAAAAAGCCAGAAACAGATGTAAAAAAATAACCATAAAGGGTCCAAAAAAGAGAGGCAGAAAATGACCATAATACAGTATGCTCATAAAATTGCCAAGAATGTCAGAAATTTGACAGAAAGAGTCTAAAAATGTATGAAAAACTACACGCACAAAAAAATTAGGTAGAAGAAAACGAATCTCAAAGTATTGGATGCTGCATATTTTCTGTTACGGTGCAGCTTTAATTAGCTCTTGGGCCCTCAGTGCAGTAGACGAACACTAACACACTGTTTCGTTCATCATAATGTTCAAAGCGTTTGCAGCTTTTTTGTTATTTATTTGGCCTAAAATGTCTCTTTTCGACAGTAAAGGTTGCTGACCCCTGCCTCAGACTTTACAATGAGGGTTTCAATCTTGTTTACAGATTCAAACAAGAATTAAGGTTTCAAACGTGTAGTGGTTTGAAAATATCACCTTGAATATCACTGGCCTTTATGCAGCTTATTGAACAAGGTACTTTTTACTCCGATTGCTACGTTGGCTCAGCTAACCGCTACATGCTCATTAACCAGAAAGAAGGTGGTGGCGCTCACCTGTCGCTGTAAGCAGCAGTGGTGGCGGGCTGGGCAAATCTGTACGCTGCGTATCCACCCTGTAAACAAAACGCAAGAAGACAAGAAAAGTTCATCGTTACGGACACCAGGGGGTGCTATTCAACATTTGGCGTGGCTCAGACACGGGCTAACTTCAATCGCAGGTAATGAGCATGGGGCCATAAATCAGAGGTGGGTGAAGATGATGGGTGTCCATCCCCAATGGATGGAAAACAAGAGAATGCTGCGCTGGTATAGTTTGCGTTGCTGAAAGACGTTACACGACATAATTCCTTTTCCGAACATTCAACGTATACCGGAACAAACCCAAATTCCTGAACACAAAACTGTGACCTAAACCAAACTGTGTATTTTGTGAATCATTCTACCCATAGCGAGTAAAGAAGAAGAAATCTTTTGTTTATTCGAGGGATGTTCTAGAACCCCACCCAAATATGCAAAGTAGAGATTTGTTTTATTTGAAAACTTTATGCATACACATTTTTTTTTACTTACTTGGAGGTCGCCATCCTCATGTTCTAGACTGGAGTATCTGTGATTTTATTGACTGTGCGTAGCTTTGAAAGGTGGATCCTGGCCCGGTGAGTGACGTGGGAGTCAGTGAATGTGAATGTTTGCATGTTAAGTGCCTTGGCATCAGTTTTGGCATGTACATTTTGTTAGTGTTTGCTCAATAAAGTGTTTGAAAGTGCACCAGCGGCTGGACATTTCAAAGAAGCTAATGATGCTTAGTTTAGTGGAGACATGCGGATGTCAGTTTCGCTTTCAGTCAACACATCGCACTTGAGTGAAATGATCCCAAAATGTGGTCATTCTGCCTTTTACGCACTCTTGCCTCCTGGATCACGCTTATTGCTAATTGAGTCTACAGTCCGTGTGGGAGAATAAATATACACATCATAGCCAAAAATCTGCAACATACTGTAAAATTGGATAAGTACGATTTAAAAATCCATGATAATGTCCGCAATATGACGAGGGAGGACTGTGATGGTGGAGGTTCGGGCTCATACGTAAGCAGAGGGAGGCTTGCTAATCAGTTGAACATTTGACTGAGCACCCAAATTCGCAGCATTTTGAGAGCGAAGATACGCCCGCTGCATTATTAAACATCCTTTTTCTTCCCTCGACATGCCGCCGGCCGGCCAATCAAGTAAGACGGCGGCGGCGGGGCGTGGTGACGGCGGGAGAGTGTTCATTTGCCAGAGTGCGGAAGGAATTAAGGAGCTCATTGTCGGGGCGCCGCACAACTCTGTGAAAAATGAAGCTGCCCGACTCTTTTCTATTAGCGGCCGCCCATCTGGGTCCCGCACGCCGCTCGGGTGCCGTTTAATAATGCAGTGACCGTTCATTTTCAAACTCACAGAGAATTCAGGTCACAGGTTCATGCCGACCCCTACAGTCCTATCGCTTTCCCTTTGGGTTTGTTTGTTTTTCCGCAGGGGACAGGAAGTGGCGGGCGGATGACTTCCTGCGGGACGGCCACGCCTCGGGACTGATTACAACTGCAGCCGCCGCCGCAAACGCGGGGCCATAAATCACCGCCGCCCGCGTTGTCAAATCGTGCACACGACAGCGCAGCACATTTGTTATTGTGTCGCGGCGGGCGTGCACGAGGCGCGCACGTGCACACACATTAGCATAAGTGACGTATGTGGGGGAGATTTGTGCTAATTTGTTAGCAGGTCAGCAAAGGGAGACGCTTGCTGGGATGGCGGGTGGATGCCGATCACGATGATGGTTGGTTGGGTTGATAATGATGTGATGGAAGGTGGTGATGGCGGGTTAATGTCAAAAGTCATATTAATTAATTCACAGCCATGGACGTTTACATTTGTCAACTGATACTTCTTACGAGAAGCTTTTTACTATAGGAAAAAAAAGCTTATAGTCAACTGAAATGCTTTGCAACAGTATTGAAGGAGTTCCCAGAGTGTGCAAAACAGTAATCAGAGCAAATCATGGCTATTTTGAAGAAACTAGAATCTAAAATATGTTTTCAAATTATTTCACCTTTTTTTTTTGTGTTAAGTACATACTGTAACTCTACATGTGTTGATTCTTAGTTTTGATGCCTTCAGTGAGAATCTACAATGTGAATAGTAATGAGAATAAAGCAAACACATTGAATGAGCTGTGTGTTCAAACTTTTGGCCCGTACATGTAAATATTATCCAGCATCTTAAATTCAAAATAAAACTTAAAATTTACTGTCTCATCTGATTTTGACCAATGAATTTTACACTGAATTTTCTGATCATAAAAAAACACATCAATTAGAGCTTATAGTTAATTTCAATTTAAAATGTTGAATATTGTTTTACACAATATTGACGTTTTTTACCATTAGAAAAAGTAAAAAAAAATATTTTAAAAAAACGGTGTTAAATTTAACATGAATTTTTAAATTCAAACTCAGATAAGACTCTGACAAATACCATGTGATTTAACAGAATATATTTACCATTGAAAAACTCTTTATAAGCAACTGAAATTTAGGTGGCTACTGGTTATATCTTGTGTTTCATATTTATTGAAGACAATGGGCCCTATTTTTGTGCCCAGCGCATGTCCAGCGCAAAGTGCAGCCTAACTATGCGCATAGGTGGAGTTTTCTTTCTTTTGTGAATTTCCTAGATTTTGCACAGGGAGTGGGATGGAATGCAGCCGGCTACTGGCCAATTGAATGGGCTCCTCTCATTCTTCCTCATTGGCGCGCCAGTTAAACTGCAAGATCTCCCCTTGCTGATAATGACGTGGGCAATTGGAGACCTACTTGGACCCCCGGTCATGCATCCGTGTGCCTGTCTATGACAACAGGGCCCATTGAATTTTGTTTTAGAAGTGTGATAAAGTAAACAAATTCAAAGTTCGAACGGCAACTTCGATAGCACAGATGTACTTCCATAGGTGGGGACAGACAGTGCTGCTTGTGGTGATGTTATTTTGATGTTGATATGGCACTGATTGTATTGCTGTTGTCATAATGGGTTGTAGTGATGGTGGATGTGATGACATTGTCCAGGCGAGGACGGTGAGGATGATGATTTTGACAATGCGGTACCGAGGGCAGGCCTCACTGAAGCGATGGCGTGGTTTTTGTTATCACAACAAACTAGACAAACAAAAATCCGTCACGCGCGGTGGGTGTCTGCGATAAACAGCGGCGACATCTTGGTCCTATCATGGTGGGCGGCGTGGGTGGAGGGCAGGGGGGTCGAAAATCTATGTGGGGCATCGGGGGCTCTTTTCTATCAGACGCTCCCAGCATGAAAGTGAGAAGCGACTGTCATCTTGCTATCTCAACCATTGCACTGTGGGGTACAAGAAGTGGGGGCATGGCGCTAATTTGGGTATTATGCCCCCCCACCCCTTCCATCAAGGGCGGCATTCACCCCTGAAGCCAACCCCTGCATACAAGGACTAATCCCCTTATCTTCCACCACCCCTCTTCTCTCCAGCCCGGCTGTGTCGGCCGGGCTCCTCTCGGGCCCGCGCAAGACCCCCACCCCACTGGGGTGACTGGGCTACCCCATCCAGACCCCTCTGAAGTGACATGGATGCGCAAAATGAGAGAACACGGGACAGGATGTCTGGCCGGCTGGAGCTGAGGGGGTCTTAAGTGTTCTTGTCAGGTTTCTTGGCACAGGCGACGCCGGCCTAATCGACGCCGACTTGGCAGCGAGGGCGAGATGCTGCCCAACGCTGCGGGGGGATCACGTTGTTCCCTAAGGCCCCACCGCCCCCCACCCACCCACTGAGTGTACTCACGTAAATCTCGGCACCATAGAAGCCGTCTTGGTACACCACACTGTGAGGGACAAACAGGAGAGCATGAGAACACTTTCAAATCCTTCAACTTTTGAAATTGATTTCACACGCTTAAACCGACCCATATTATCCTTTGTTTTGTAACACGTTTCATTTGTTTAGTACAGTTCACTTGTATTAATTGTGAAGTACAACAAATTTCTATAAACCCACACACACTTTTTTTTTAGGTACACATCCTCACTTTTGATCGACAAGTGAGGAAGTGGGGGGTGGCCTCAATGAGGGGGGTGCAATGTGGGACCTCTCCCCAAGCCACAGCCGATAAGAGGCGATGGCGAGTGCCGGCAAGGCCGCACAAAGCCAAGAGATCAGCTATGTGGTCGGCGCTAATGCTAACGCTATCTCGGAGCCCCTGAGGCTTTGGGTAGCTAACACACACACACACACACACACACACGCACGCACGCACGCACGCACGCACACACACACACACACACACACACGCACTTATGATAGTGGCAAGGACACGGCGCCCACTCATAAACCCCCTCAGCGCTCACTAAACACATGAAAGTGAATGTGTGTTTGTTTGCTGGGACACTACGTCAAGTGTAAAAACATTTTGAAATATGTTAAATATAAAATGTGAAAAAAAAAGTAAAATAAATGTAATAGTGCACGCAAGTGACAATCATAAAATTAATAATAAATAAAGAAATATATAAATGTGAATAAAAAAAAAATATATATATTTTTTTAAAATAAATAAATAAAAGGGGAAATTAACCAACATTTTTGGGACATTGTGGTATTCTGGTCAATATTGCATAAGTGGAATCAGTTAAGCAGCAAAATCCAGCTGTTTTTATCCATTTCAGAGGGCGGCCATTTTGCCACTTGCTGTCGACTGAAGATGACATCACAGTTGCTCAGGTCTCAGGTAACAGCCAATCACAGCTCAGCTTCGGAAAACAGGTGAGCTGTTATTGGTCGTTGCCTGAGCCCTGAGCAACTGTGATGTCATCTTCAGTCGACAGCAAGTGGCAAAATGGCCGCCCCGAGATTGATAAAAATGGCTGGATTTTGCTTTATAACTCATATTCTAATCAGAATGTCACGCTTAGACTAGTGAGGTCACATATAACAACATACTATTGTCAAGAAATGTTCAAGGTAGACTTCCAATTTAAATTAAATAGAAAGACACAAGAATTACAATGTACTAATAAATGTAAAATACATTATACATGAATTAATAATTATTAAAACCTCCCCCACTAAAAATACAAATACATTAAAAAAAAAATATATATATGAAATTTTTTATTTATTTCATAATTAGGATATTGCACACAAACATTTTCTGATATGATGTTTCAAACAGACTGTGGTCTTTCTTTAATTAAATCCCACTTTGACAAGTAGTATCGTTATGAAAATGTTTTAAGGATAGAAAAAAATCTCATCAATGTTTGGCTTTCATTTGGGGCAAAAGTATGCATACTTTTTATATTATCTGTCTGTATGCGCTGCTGCACTGTTTGTGGTCAAATATCAACTGTGAGATTGTAGATTGTTTGTTAGCCTGCCTATTGTGTTGTGCGTCGTGTGTTAGCAGTAAGCTAGTGGACTTCCGGAAGGCAAAATTACGTAGTTTGGTTGAATACACAAACGTGTAATTCTGTGTTTGATATTTAGTTTGACAGTAAACACAATACTCACGCTCCGTAAGCCGGGATGGGCGGCGGAGGCGGGGCCGTGCGGAAGGTGTTGTAGACGGCCCGCCCCCGACCTCGCAAGTGGGCCCCCCTATAGGCCACGGCGGCGCCCGTGGCGGGGTACGGGAAGCCCGTTACTATGGAACACACACACAAAAAAAATGGCGGTTAGAGAGCCACTTTGCTTACCTGCTGACAGAAAACATCGGACACGTGCAGGCACAAACATATCGTCTTTTTCCTGACGTGCGCCTCATAAGGCACGCGCCTTTTTTGCGCCTCGTCACTTTGTGAGCAAGTGACCACGTTTGGCTTACGCATCCGAAACGCGGTTGGATGCGACAGCGCCACCCGGCTGGAAAAAAAGGTGAGCATGACGGTATGTTCACGAGGTGGCTCCCCAAGGTGGAAATGATGCAGGTGATATTCTGACTTTCATTCATTCATTTCATTTTCAAAACATAACATATAAAGCACATTTTTATTCTTCTCAGTGAAGTGAACATCTGTTTCGTTACTTGTTTTATGCATGTACTTTATATTCATATAATTTTCCATGCAGTTTACAAAATGTAGTTTTGTAAATTCATAAAACATAGCAATCTGAAATTTTAAAAAATTACAAAATTACATCTTTTGGTTGTTTTTCCTCTCAGTATTTTTGGTTGCTTTTGTTCTATTTTATTGCATTTTATCGTAAACGTCGGCTGGTTTTATTGCAGTTTATTATATTTTTGGGTTGGTTTAATTCTAATTCACAAAAAAATATTGTATTTTGTGTTTTTCTTTCACAGTTACTGTATTTTTTGCCTGGAGCTGATCTGATTTTATGTCATTGTGCTTTTCGGGTTCCTTTGTTTTTCTTTTATTGCATTTTTGGGGTTGGTTTTATTCTAAATTATTGCATTTTATTGCATTTTTGGGGGACAGTTTCATTCCAATATATTATATTTCTTGGTTGTTTTATTCTGTTTTAATGCATTTTAGGACTAGTTTTTGTTGTTTTATTATTTTGTTGCCATTTATTGTATTTTTTATTTTTTTGGGTTCTAATTAATCTATGCATTAATTTTCTCATGTCCTTGTAACTGTTTCAATATATATATATATATATATATATATATATATATATATATATATATATGTATGTATTTTTATGCCCAGTTCAGTTGCGATCAACTTTAATGTGGGCATTGTCGCAGGTAACGGATGCAAGGGTTCCACCCAGCTGGAAAAAAGGTGAAGGTGACGAGATGTTCACAAGCTCCCCACGGGGAAATGAAGCAGATGGGCCGGGATGGCCAAGCCCCCACCCCCAATCCCCCAACTCCCTCGACCTCGCCATGACCCCCATCTCCAAGCCATCTGGGAGCGGCTCTGGCCAACGGCGGTGGCAGCGAAGCTCGGGGTGAAGGACGAGGGAGGGTCGTGAGCCAAGTGACGCTCAACGTTGGTGGTTAACCTTCAGTCAGGGTGGCAGCGGTGCCATTTCAAATGGTACAAAACGAAAATTACGGCTTATCGTACAGCAGCCTGTCACTTTGTGCAGTATGGTTGGCCGGGAGATGCCAAACCTCCTGACAACTGGCAGCGTGTGCTTTAGAAGTAAAAAAAAAAAGAAAAGAAAAATAAAGAAAGAAAAGTTATTAGAGCAGCATTTTAAAATAAAATATTGTCATGTTTCCTATCAGTGCTGTCAAAGTTAAAGCATTAACTCATTGATTAATCACAAAAAATGATCGCATTAATCATGTATTAACGCAGATTAATATTAACACATAACAGGTGTTCTTCAAATTTGGCGGACAAAAATGTTGATAAAAGGCATAGTGATTAATCATGATTAATAAAAATGCTAAAATGTGATTAATCTGATTAAAAAATGCAATCATTTGACAGCTCTAATACATGTTTGCTTACAATTTAGAGGCTATACCCTTTATTTTACATTTACTCTCTGATGGTCATCTCCCGTGCACAAAAAATGCATGAACTCGTTTGCTCACAAAAACGTATAAATACGTTCTATTTTGAATGTTTTCAGTGTCCCAAAGATATATTTATACGTTTTCTTATATGTTATGTTTTTTCTAGAGCATAGGCTTTGATGCAGTCTCTCAACTGCAAAGCACGGTTGAAGAAATGGTAGTTATTACACAAGCGGCTAGCAGGTGGCCGCAGAGCATAGGAAATGAATCAGGACCATGTTGAAAAAATCCTCAATTACTATTACTATTATGAAATTGAGCTATATTCTAATGTTAATTGCTGTAAAACGGAAACAGATAGAAATAAAAAAAAAATCCTGATGAAATATATATTTTGTTTTTATATACACAATACTCTGTGGGCCTTGCAAAATCTGTCAAAATGGGAGTGAAGGGGGATGGTTTTGGTGAAAACGGCTGGGAGTTAATGAGTTAAAATCAATTAAAACTGACCCAAATTTTTTTTATATGTATAAATGTAATAATTCACTGTACTGTACTATTTCACTGTAAGAAAAACAGTAAAAGAAGAGACAATAAATTAAACATTTAATTATTTCAAAAATAAATACACATGCAGTGCACTAATAAAACTAAATAAAACCATTACATTTCTACAACATGTTTTTTTTAAATTACCGTTAAATATTTTACAATGCTAAAATATAAAATATCTTATAAGTCTAATGAGTATGGCACCATACGCACGTACACAAACTCACACAAAACATTTTGTTAACAAAAATTATTTTTCTTACATTAATCTAAAATATATATCAATGTCAAACTATTTTTATATCTTTCTTTTACAGTATTTCTATCAATGAAGCAACATAAAAAACATATTCTAATAGTTCCTAAAAAGTATGTATGTTGACAAAATTTGTTCCATTAATTTTTATTCCTTTATTTTCAACAGTTAATTGTATGTATATTGTCTATGTAAATGTATATGAGGATGTTAAGATATAAAAAAAAATTCAGATTTCAGCCTTGATACTAAAACTATGTCTGTAGCAAGATATTTTTCAAAGACCAATCAGATTTCAAATTTGTGCTAGGTAGGGATGGGTACCGAAAACGGTACATTTTGTGGTATGGACCGATTTGGGTTGGCACTTCCGAGCACCGGTTCACATAAAATCAAACGGTGCCATGTTTCGGTTCTGAAGCACGTCTTTCAAAGTTGTGACTGGAGTGGAAGAGTTGACAATTTTGCATGGTGCACTTGTATGGAGTTAAAATCATGCCAAAACCCCGCAAACACAAAACGTGATCTACGCACACAAAATGTGACATAAAGAAGCATATCTTCAATTACCCAAAAAACGTGCTAACTAAAAGCTTTCAAGCATGAAAAAATATCCTTCAAGTGCAAAAAAAATCCTTCGCATACGTAAAAAGCAATTCTACAACTTCGGACAACAGTCACGTGACTTTTGGCACAAATATTCTGCTGAGCAGATCTACGCGCACAAACCCCACGATCCATCCAAATACCAGTAAACTTTACAGCAGGGGGCGCTGTTGAATCAGTCTAAGCAGAGAGTCGAGTCTGTAGAGAGTGACTGGACTTAAAGCCAATTGTAACTTATAATGGATTTTAACTCTTAACACTTCATTAATCTCAAGTCTTTAAAAAAAAAAGTAACACGGCACGCCACTCATTTGACGAGGTAGAAAGCTGCATTGTGCAGTCCCACCTACATCAAATTGTGTTATTTAACTTATTTAACCCTAACTAACCCTGCATCATAACGCCACTGCCTGGTGGTTGTGATCGTGAACAATGCCATGCTGAGCAACACGGCATAATTGCAATATGTAGGTGATAACAACAATAGAAACACCCGCGGCTCTGGAAACGCCCATTGCAATACATTACATAATCGCAGCAGCAGGGTAACATGATTTGGCATGATTTTAACTCCATACACTTGAACGCAACATCATACGTGCACCAGCGTACTGACGTCACCCACTCACGTAGGATTTCACGCGCTAAAATACATTTCTGGGTTTTGAAAACGAGGACGATTTTTGCGGCACCGAGCCAAAGAAATGACAGTTTCTGAAGTATGCCGGGTGCCGGCTGACAATGCACGGCTGAGAGGGAGGTGTCGTGTCGTCCTCGCTGTATGAGGAGCCCGCGCACGTCTTCCCCCACCGATCGAATCAAAGGCACACGGCTTCACCATCGTTAAGGTATACAGACACTGTAATTTGGATATACTACTGGTGACCATATTCAAATTAGCAAAAGATTGTGGCCAAAATATAGCAAACTTTACAGACCAAATCGGGTACATTCAAATGATTAATTTGAACGCAATCATTCTCTTTGTTCATGTCATGTCCTCTTTCAACTGTCATGTTTTAAATATTTGAGTCCAACATGGGTTCAAACTTCGAGCTCATTGCGGGGCAGGCTTTACGTTCTTAAAAAAATCTGCACAAGAAACAAGATAACATCAATTATTATTCATTTATATATTTACATAGTTCATTGCACATAACTTTGATTCACACTTTGCTTTTTTGTAACATTAACTTATGTATATCAATTATACTTTAGTAATTGTAAAATGTTAAACCTTTATTTTTACTATTCCTCTCTGGCTCATTTGAATGAAATTTTATTTTATTTTTATTATTCAAGTTTTATATATTGGAAGGTAATTGTTAAATTGATTTTTAAAAAGATTATTCTATTAAACAATGATGAACATTTACTACCACCAAAACTAATAAATTATAATTTAATAAATACTAAATAATAAAAAAATTGGTACAGTTGAGTACCGGTATCGATTCCCAAGGTACCGAGTATTGGAAAGGTACCGATTCAAATGTGAAAGGTACCCAACCCTAGTGCTGGGTCTCAGTGGCATCAGTTTTTTCCGGTCCTGATTGGTTGGTCACACCAGATTTTGTTCCTGCCAAGTTTGACTAGCAAAACACATCTCACGATTTGAAGACATTTTATGAATCCACATTGCTTATGCGTAAGGCGCATTTTATTGCAATGTTTAATGTTTTTGTCACATATTAGAAAGATATTATGGATGTACATACAAAGTAAACCAAATGCCCGGCCTGCCACCACCACACGGTTCTCTCATCCCACCGCTGTATCGCCGTGGGCATTTTCGTAGTGAATTCTCCGCAGGCCACTCGAGTGGCGGTGCTCCGGCATGACCAGCGGCATCCGTGCGGGTAGAGTTAATAACGTGTGTCCGATTCATTTAGGATGAACCGTCCGCTCGCCGTCTGCGCGTAACTCTATCGCGATGACTCCACATTGAAATATTCCGCATTGCTTTTAAAAGCAAAAGACTGACATTGGTGTCAAGTTTAGGCCAAGAAATTCCTCATTCATTATCTCAAAGTATTCTTTCTATCTATCCAGTAAGATACTGGCACCAGTCAACACATTTTAATCTCTGTCTTTAATCACCCTAACACTATCAGCTCTGTCGGGCATTATAGTCGCGAGCAACAATGGCTTTGAATAGTATTGTGTGAGAAGGATTACGCTAAAACTACCATATTAGTGGGTCTTCATCTCATTATTTGAGTCTCAATTTCAGCAAGAAGTGGTGCGCTGATATCGTAATGCTAATTTTAGCACTGTGGTAGGTCTTTGAAGCACCCACTGAGTTTTGGCTGAGTAGATTCTGAGTTGTTAGCTGGTCTGTGCTTACAGTCGCTATATGTATGCTAACACTATCAGAGCACTGTGTAGCACTCCCTGAAGATGAGTTAGTCAGTTTTTGTGTATTAGCATTTTTAGGTGTATGCAATATATGTATTAACTGTGTTAGCGGGTCTGCGCACATATTTGCAAGTCATTTCACTCAGGCGATACCCACACATT
This sequence comes from Leptonotus elevatus, assembly GCF_054856555.1. Taxonomy (NCBI): domain Eukaryota; kingdom Metazoa; phylum Chordata; class Actinopteri; order Syngnathiformes; family Syngnathidae; genus Leptonotus; species Leptonotus elevatus. The sequence continues at coordinate 30,416,473 of NC_141239.1, read as the reverse complement.
AGCGGTTCATGCTAGCAGCATGTTGCGATACGCTCAGATCAATGTTGCATTAGGTTGCATCAGATGTGTGCTAATGCTAATGCTAACCAATTTTAGCTTGTAACAACTGTTTTTTTGTTGTTACTGCTATAAAACAACATTAGCCTGCGTGCATATTCAAATTTCAGGCAACGCTCATACTTAAGCATCTTGGCAAACAAACCCCTACCAGCCTAAGATGCTAATTGCTCAACTTAACATCGCCATAGTTCAGTAAGATTGCATCAGATGTGCGCTAATGCTAACACTGACGCAGCTATGTGAAGTTTTATTAGTGTTGATTGTCTGTGTGTTGGGAGGATTCTGCAAAAATTGCTACATTGCACCAATATTCGCACCTCATTTGTCTCGAGTGACGGCCACATGTTAGCGCCCCAGCTAACAAACCGTTACCAGCCCGTGGTGATTTATGCGGACCTGAATGCGGCGTTCATCTCGTTAGCATTTGTAAACGTTGCCTGAAACGGGCTGTTGTTCTTTTATGTATTTGTTAGCATTGGTATGCGACGTGCATGTGCTGATGTATGCGAAGGTAAACTCATAACGAGCCGGCGATAGGCTACGCTGCCTCAATAATAAGCCATAAATCACACCACTGTCACACCTCGCTAGGCAACAACGGCCTGCGTGGACATGGCACCGACGTTAAAGTCAAACATTCTCCAGGATCAAAGCGAGGGGGAAAATATTGTATTGTTGAGAGCAAAAAATGGTATTACCATTATTTAAATACAATTTCCTATATTAAAAGATTAAAGCCTAAATAAACTCCAAACTATTAACCCCAAACATGTTAATATCTCTCAAACTCACAGGTTACAACAGTAACCTTAAAAATAAAAGGCTCATTGATGATTGAATTTCCATAAAATGTAATTTTTTTTTAACATATACGGTGTTCCCTCACTTTTTGCTGATGATACGTTCCAATACCACCAGCAAGAAGTGAATTTCCACAAATTAGAGGTTGACAAATTTTTTTTTACGATCACACACACGGCTCTGCGTGTTACACTTAATAAATGTAAATTTTAGCATGCCAAATGTAAAATAAATACCGAGCTGCTGATGACGGTTTTCTTTTTATTATTAAAATGGCTTATCTTAACCAGAAACATTGGTCACAAATGAAAATCCGCAATAGAGTGAATCTGCAGCGAAGTAGCGAGGGAACACTGTATTTTCTTTATTAGTTTGAAAATATATTTTTCATTTGTGGGAAAAAATATTTTTGGGGATTCTAAATTTGTTTAAATTTGATTTTTGTTTAATTATTTAATTTAATTACTAAAATCTTGGGAGTATTGTGGCCTCTGTGATTTCAAGTAAAATTGATCTGATTGTTGTTATTAATATTGGTCCAATTAAATACAATTTCAAATTCATGTTACAATTTAAACAAATTGCTTATGGATTCATTGATTTGTAAAAAAAAGAAAGAAAATAATCCAGATATTTAAATAATTATTTTAATATAATTTTACATAAATTGTAAAAACATGCAATAACATATTTATAAATGAAATTTGATTAATTATTTTTCCTTTTTGAGTATGTTTTGTGTTTGGGCCTTTGATTTACTGTTAATAAATTTAGTATATAAAATTCGCTGTTACTGTATAATTGAATATGTCATGTTGCTAGGCTCTCGGTGTGTTTTTTTCCTCTGTCTCGCAGTGCCTGGTTAATGAGGGGGGCGTGTCCCCTTGCGCCGCACCTGTTTCGCATCAGTCATTAGGACTATAAGAGGACTGAGTTTCCAAGCTGCCACTGTCGGGTTGTTACTCCGCTAGCTCACAGCCACAGCATAGTGTTTCTCTGTTTCTCTGTTTCTCTGTTTCTCTGTTTCTCTGTTTCTCTGTTTCTCTGTTTCTCTGTTTCTCTGTTTCTCTGTTTCTCTGTTTCTCTGTTTCTCTGTTTCTCTGTTTCTCTGTTTCTCTGTTTCTCTGTTTCTCTGTTTCTCTGTTTCTCTGTTTCTCTGTTTCTCTGTTTCTCTGTTTCTCTGTTTCTCTGTTTCTCTGTTTCTCTGTTTCTCTGTTTCTCTGTTTCTCTGTTTCTCTGTTTCTCTGTTTCTCTGTTTCTCTGTTTCTCTGTTTCTCTGTTTCTCTGTTTCTCTGTTTCTCTGTTTCTCTGTTTCTCTGTTTCTCTGTTTCTCTGTTTCTCGTCTTCGCTACTTGTGGCTCTAAAGCTCTTGTTTTGGTATATGTAAGTTTTGCTACGTCTCTTTTTGTTCCCACCTTGTGTGGCGCGTTTTCATAGCTGTAATATTTGTGTTGATTTCTTGTTTTTGTGGTTTATAGCCTTCGGGTATTTTGTGTTTGTGTTACTTCCTTTGCTTGCATTTTGCAAGCACCTTTTTTCATGACTTTCGACCAGCGCTTTGTGTTTCTATTCATGTGTTTTGGTGAATAAACCACTGGCACTCTCCCTCTGTGTTCTGTGATTCTGGGATCCACCTTCTGGTCAAACCGGGGACCTAACGAAATATAATTTCATTTTACTTGAACATTAAACAAATGTCTTAATTTGGAAAAAGAAAGTTTAAGTAATGGTTTTTATTTAAACTTTCAAAATTTAAATCCTTTTTATGTTTTTCAAATTAAAAATGTCATCATATTTAAACATTTGATGTAACTGCCATTATATTTGTCTTTAGGCCTCTGTGTTTTGCTTTAAAAAGTAATAGTTTGCGTACATTTTTTGGTTGACATTTAATTTGAAAATGTATTTGAGTTTTTAATAGCTTTCAATTCATTTACTGATTGGCTGGGGGAGATCACATGTTTCCATTTCTCAGTAGTGAGCCTTGTGGCACTCCAATTTAACGTAAGTATGAATCCTTGGCTTCATAAAGACAGGTCTGTTATGGTATAAAATATAATTTCATGATATTGAGTTTCTCTCCATCATCTTGAGAAGTTTCCCGCCCAGCTACAGTTTTAGTTACATTCTACAAGAAAAGTGTACAAGTCGGTGAGAGTTGACTGTATGAGTTTTATAGGGTGCTAAGCAGCGGCTGGCGATGTTTTACGGGGTTGACGTTACTAATGCAAGCGTTTAATCCGCGCTGGGGACCCTGAACAGCTTCATCTCATCAAGTGTTAGACGCTTAATTAGTCCCCAAACGTACACGCCGACAATGAGAGGATCTGTCCACGTTTATTAAGGCGCCAATTAGCCTTCTCTTCTTTTCACGGGTCCTCTGAATGTGGAAAAAAAGAAAGGGAGCTTCTCTCGCCGCCTCCTTTGTTAGCGAGCCCGAAGGGGAAGGCTGTGGTTTTGCGTGGAAGCTGTCTGTGGTTCTGAAACACAACCAGCAGAACCACGGACAGCTTCCAGTCTGAAAAGATGAGAAGACACCAAGAGCTAAAGTTAGCGTCAAGCCTTCAAACAGGAGTGAGCGAGGCAAGTTTGTCTTGGTAACTGGCAGGAACAGGGGAACAAATTAGCTGTACCTTTCTCATTCAGAGCACAGCACAAAGGCCTTCTTCTTCTTCATTTGTTTTGAGGGCGTGCAGCAAGACAACAATAGCCAAACCACCAAATATAACCAAAATGGATGATGTTGGGGCGTGGGTCCATGATACTTTCTTGTATGTTCTCTTATAGACATAGACACCCAATTTTATTTTAATCAGTCAAACTGGTGTCAGTGGCCGATTTTTTTATATGTATATTTATATGTATGTATGAGTATGTGTGTGTATATATGAGTAGGGGTGTGTGTGTGTGTGTGTGTGTATATATATATATATATATATATATATATATGTATATGTGTGTGTGTGTGTGTGTGTATATATATATATATATATATATATATATGTGTGTGTGTGTATATATATATATATGTATATGTATATATATATATATGTATGTGTGTCTGTATATATATATATATGTATGTGTGTATGTATATATATATATATATATATATATATGTATGTGTATATGTATATATATATGTGTGTGTGTGTGTGTGTGTGTGTGTGTGTGTGTGACCCGCTCCGGCAAAAGAGTCCGCACGAAAATTTATCATTTGGACAAAAATGATTTTAAGATTTTAATTTCCCAGCAGCACAAAAGTTGAAATTGTAATAGAAATGTATGAAAATAAGCAATTATGTGCATCTTTAGCCAACAATGTTTTCAGCCGACTTAAGCTAGCAGCACGTCGAGGAAATCTCCGTCAAAATAACCCAGAGTCCTCGCCTCTTACGTCACTTCGCACAATGATTTATATAAATGGACATAGCAACACAAAAAAGTCAAAATACATGTTACCACACTAATGTGACCATTCAGCAGTAAGTAGTGTTGTGTTCCTTATGTATTACGTAAAACTGTGTTGAACCATCATAACATTTTCATTTTCTTTATGTGACCAAATGCATTTGAGATTGAACATTCTTGATAGGTTTATCCATGATCACAGACCACACCAAATGGCAAATAAGCTTTTAATTGACACAAAATTATTAAATACAATTCAACACTAATATGACCCCATTAAAACGAGAAATCGCCACAAAGAGCGTTTCCACTTCAGGACGTTCAAGTATAGGGAGGGGGTAACGGACTTACACAGGAATCGTCCTCTCAAATTCCTGAAAATTTGGTGTTGACATATTTTTCCTAATATAAAAAAAATGGCTGATTTCTTGCTCAATTTTGGACAAGGTCCTTAAGAAATTTTCATGCATTTTGTCATCATAAACATCTACAGCCATTTTTTATTCGATGTTTGAAAGTGCTGCGTTTGGCTGGCATACCTGGGATAGGCGAGCGGTTCAGAAAATGGATGGATGGGTGAAAGTGGTGTCGTGGTCTATTTTTTTCAGGGGCCAAGACTGAGTGATTTCACTCTAAAAGACTTTTTCATGCGTCTTGTAATGAACATGTCTACCCGATTTTGGGTTATTAGCAAAATTTCACCAAAAATGGGCATTCTTCCCCAAACTTTCCAGGGGGCACTAGCAAAGGCTATTCGTAGCAGGCGGGAGCGGTCGCTGCACTCTCATCCGTCATTCTGGCGAATGCTTTTGAGGACAATAAACCTGTAGCCGTGGCGTGGCCGACGAATGGAGACGAAGTGCGCTGTCAGCCGGCTGCGATTTATGATCCCCAATTTGGGCGATCTCCCGCACGGAAATGAGCACTGATAAAGCGTGATTAATCGTCAACGACGCCCCCGCAGACGCGCCCCAAAACTGCATCCAACGCACGTTTGTGTGTTTTTTTGGGGGGGGGAGGTGGATTCCAGCAGCGCGGTGCTTTCACTTGCTACTCGTAAAATGCAGCTTCGTCTATTTCTGCCGAGTCCACCCCGGCTGGAGGAGTCGAGACCACTTGAAAAATGATGCGCCAATAAATCAGGCGGCACCGCCCGGCTGCAGTGGAGAAGCGCACTCTTCCTGATTTATGACATCGTTTGTGTGTGAGTATGCGTGTGTGCGGGAATGTGCGTTTGATGCTGTGTCGATGGCCGCTTCATTAGGTACACAGTCCAATTGCATCCGATAGAAGAACTCCATCCTAAACAGTTTTAGAGGCTACTCTCTTCCAGTAATTATGAGCACTAGGAGCTGGCGATGGCGGCTTAATATTGCATCATATTTTCTTTATTTTGCCTTCCGTGACCACGCTTGCAATTCCAAACATTTGTATTTCAAATCCTCATTGTCCTCTGATATGAATGAAAAATATGCCATGAATCCCTTTCTGCCACTTTCAAAAATGATTTAAGGAAAATAGTACTTCATAAGTGTCCTTTATTAGAACATAAACTACATGATTAAATAGAATATAAAGAATTAAAGAGTTTGTGCATCATGATGAGGACAACGCGGTTCCTTCTGGTGTGTACAACTTGGCCACCGGATGGCAATATAACACAGACAAACGAAGCCACAATATAAGTCAATCTTTGCAGGGGATAAAGAAAATATGACAGTAGGAAGGGCTCAAGGTTTGTGTTATAGCACATAGTTGCTATTCGCTAGGCTTTCTATAGCATTTCCTATTATGTGCTAGGGTTAAGCTAGCAGACTTTGAGGCAAAGGGAGGGTTCTAAGAGTTATTTGTTTGCTATCCTGTTTGTGAGTTTTCATTTTCAGAACCAAAATATTAAAAAACATTTTTTTTTTACAAGCACAACAACTTGTATGAAACCGACATTGCATTGGATGATATTAGATGGTGTACCTAATGAATTGCCCGGTGTTTGCATCTAATTGTGAGGGCGCGACGGCGGGGTGAGGGCGGGGTCAGGCGGACGCGGCGGGCACATAAAAATGAGAGACGAGCGCTTGTTCCCGTCACGCCGGCTTATTTAGCGTCGGAGCGTAAAGCTGCAGAGGGAAGCGACAGATTTTAGTCTAATGAGCAGAAAGGAAAGGCGGTCGTTAAAAAGCAGCGCCGCCGCCGCACGCTCAGCACTTCCTGCAAATGAAGGCGGCGCGCGGCCCTCATTAAAATGCAAAAGGCTTCATCCAACGTGCGCTCGTAAAGATGGCGGCAGCGGCGGAAAAACCCACTGAGCTCATCCTGCGTGAACGGCGGCGCCTTCTGCCAACAAGCGCTCGCCGCATTTTTCGGCTTCGCAAAAATCTGTCTAATGCTCTTGGCCAATCTGGATGCGAGGGTTAGGGTTTCAAATAGGGTCAGGACTTACAAAAAAAGGGTTTTGAACCTGAGTTACAATTTTAAATAAAGTTTAAGGGTTCAAATTAAGGTTTCAAGCTGGATAGTGTTTCAAGTTATGGGTTTAAACAAAAGCTAGCATTTTTAATTAGAGGTTCAGACTTAAGTTAGGGTTTAAAACAAGAGTTAATGCTTCAAGTTAGGGTTTCAAATAGAATTACACTTGGTTGAAAATTTAGATTTCACACCTTATTGGAATTTCAAGTAAGGGTTAGGGTTTCTAATTACGGGGAATCATGCCTGCATTAGGTTTTAAAACAAGGGTTAATGCTTCAAGTTAGGGTTAGTTAATCCTGGTTTAGTGTTTAATATCAATATTAGGATTTCAAATTATGATTTGAAGCACTGATTAAGGGTTTAAATTAGGGATTAATTCTTGATTATGGTTTTAAACATGAGTTACGGTTTCTAATTACGGTTTCAAGTCTGTGTGAATATGTGAAACAAGGGTCAGGCCTTAAAGTAAGGCTTTTAAGTCAGCGTTAGGGTTTTCAGCACAGGTTTTGGTTCCCATTTAAAATTTCAAGCGTTGCTGAAGATTCCAGAGTATGGCTTCAAGCCTGGGTTACGCTTCCAAACAAGGGTTCCAAGCCTCGGTTAGGGTTTTAAATTACGGGTTCAGGTTCCTTTGTTCAAGTTTAAATTTTGGGTTTTCAACCCTTGATGAGTGTGTGACGTGGAGTTCCCGGTCAGCGCTTCTGTCAAGGAAATGAGCGTTTGGCCCTCACTTGTTCAAGATTTAAGGTGGGATGCCCCCTCCTTTTCCCCCGCACTGGTCCAAACCAAATCTTGATGGCGATCTCTCTCATCTGCTAGCCGCGTAAAAGTCAATCTTACGCCGAGAGCAAATCCGTCGGCACACGTTGGTCGTGTCATCCGATAACGCGCCAGCGAGTGATCTTCAAATATTTTTTTCAGTTTTCTTTTTTGCACATGACGATGAAGCGGAGACTCTGAGGGTGATCATCCGCCCACACTGCTTATCGAGGCGCCGCGAGGAGCGGGTCCGGGCGGGATTGATGGGAAGTTGCGTGTGACTGACTTACCGGCGTACAGCTCAGGACCGTAGACGGCGCCAACCACCGGGTTCAACTTCCAGCCTGCTCACACACACACAAACATAAAATCAGTCAACAACGACAGCGTTTACTCCAACACTACCAAAATCTGACTGGCTACAAACAATAGGTAGACAAAACAAACTAGGATTCAAGTTTCCAAGTAGGCTTTTTAGACTTTCAAATACGGGTTAGGGTTTCAAAGTTGAGTTTGAAGACTAGAACTACGGTTTCAAATTTGAGTTGAAACCAAGGGTTAGACTTGTGAAGTAGGGTGTTGAGACTGCTATTGGGGTTTCAAGTTAGAGTTTCAAACAAAGGTAAAGGTTTCTAGTTCGGCTTTCAAAACTTGAGTTAGAGTTTCAAACAATGGTTAGTGTTTCAAATTTGGCTTTCAAAAATTGGTTAAGGTTTCAAATGACTGGTATTAAATGTTCAAACAACAGTTGTGGTTTTGAACATGAATTGGAGTTTCAAGTCAGAGTAAGGGTTTTGACATTTTGGTTTGAAAAAAAATTTCAAATGAGGCTCAGGGTTTTATTTTAATAATGCTTTTAAGACTGACTTTTCAAGCCAGGGTTAAGGTTTCAAGTTAGGGTTTCAAATACGTGCTTCAAGGCAGGATATGGGTTTTAAATAAGGTTTGAGTTTTAGATTGAGAGTTTGAAGCCTGGGTTAGGGTTCCAAACATCATTTAGGGTTTAAAATCAGTCTTGGTTTGTGGACAAGGGTGGTTAGGACTTCAAGGATGGCTTTTAAGTCTTGTCAGGGTTCGAAAGTAGGGCTTCAAGGCTCTGGTGTGTTGGAACTGACCGTTGGAGTAGGGGTTGGCCACTTTCTTGTTTGTCATCACTCTCGCTGTGGCGTTGTTCACCTGAACCAAAGAACAGAAAAACACAACAAAATGTTTGGCCAGATGCACAAATGACGTGAACGCAAGTTGGAGCGTGCAGGCAAGCGACAGGCAGGCAAGAAAAACTCCACAAGCACAAGCACACAAACCTTCATCAGAGCTGGGAAAAGAACAACAACACTGCAGCACATTTGGCTTTAACTTGTTTTGGTCAAATTGGCTTATAACATGTATTCATATTTGTTTATCTTGTTCAAGACTTTTCATACATACAGTATGCATACAGTAGAACATTTGATTGATTTAGCTACAGTAAGCTCTACATAATATACTATTATCATTCAAACGAGAATGAAGAGTTTACTTTGAATAAACCATTTTATTTTTTGCATTAAGTTAGCTGTTTTTCTGTAATATTGATTCATTAAAATATATTTACTCCTTTGTGACAATCTCAAATAATGTGGGAAATTAATGTAATACAATAAAAAGTCATTCTTATTACAAACAAACTCATGTCATAAATAACTGGCAAAATTAAGTGAATAAATTCAGAATTATTAAACTAAAATATTGTGAATACATGCTTTCATTTAGCTGTTTATTAAAAATGATCTTATGTGTTATTTGATTTATTGTAAATAATAAAGTTATTATATACTGTTCAGATTGTAATTTATTTATTAATTTTTTATCCCCACATTGTTAGATTTTTTTTTTTAAATGTCTTCCAGGATTTCTTGTAAATGGTTATATATATACAATTTATATATATAGCATCATAGAAAATAGCCCAAAAGAATGTAATTAACCACGACTAATTAGAAAAAAATTGAGCCATTTATTTTGCTGTAAATAAAAATTGGTAAAATTAAGTCAATTTTAAATAGATTGATAATTGTTTAAATTTCAACAGAATTTTTTTTTTCAACTTCACCCATCAGGACAATTTAAGGATTTAAAAAAACAAAAAAACAAACAAAAAAACACACACACACACACACATATATATATATATATATATATATATGAATAAAGTTTGCCCAGCTCTGATCCAGATGCACAAACATCACAAATACGACAGCAACTAACGTGCTAACAAACGTGCTTTGATTGACGACGGTTTTTCCCGCCAAGACCGAAGACGGCAACAATCTGGCGTCTGACGGCTGATAGCATGCAACTCATTATGCATGCCGCCATCATCATCATCTTCATCATCATCATCATCGGGATGCTGTCGTGCTGCGAGGAACAAGACGCGTGAAGAAAAATAGAAAGCACCTCGATCTTGCGTCCCTCTACGATTGTACCGTTTAGTTTCTCCCGTGCGCGGTCGGCGTCTGTGCTCGTTTCAAAAGTTACAAAGCCGAAGCCCTGATGACGGTGGCGGCGGCAGCGGCGGAGGGAGAGGAGGAGAAAGACACAGAAAAAGAGAAGGTGAGCAGCCATGGTGAGAAGTTGGCAGATTAATTAGCAGCAGTTAGCAGAGAGCAAAACACGGGAAAGAGGACCCGGCTGACAAAGTGGGTCCGGCTCGGCCCAATTAAAGAGGCGGAATGTCAGGAAAACAGGCGCAACGCTCGGGTAATTAACGACACGGCGTAGTCGGCGGAAGAGAAGTAGAAGAAGAAGACGTCTCGCAGCGTTAGCTGTAAACATTGCAGCGCTAGTGGAGGTGTTGCGCTAATTAACGTCGGTTGAAAGTCAGCAAGGTGACGTTTGCGTCGGGCCTCTGGAACTCACTTTGAGGTTTGGACTTTGCCTTTTACGTCCAATCGGCAAACTTTAGCCACACACAATGATGAAAACTGGAAATAGTCACAGTTTAGTGTCAAACATTTGTGGAAGCACAAACGCAAAAACTTCACTGCCATGCTTAACACACAAACAATTCTGAAACTCTCCTTTTTGGCAATTTAGCGTCGTCTGTTTGTGTTGCCTCAAAGATGCTAGCAATCACACAGAATCTTTCCAACAAGTTCATCTTTAAAGGAAATGGCCAAAATCTAAAATGTTTTCAAATCAAAATGGCTTCTTGAGACGTCTTTGTGGGGCAACTCATCATAGAAATGTCAACCAAATTTCATGTTTCAAGTGAAAATAATTGGGGCTGAATAGCATTTTTTTTTTATATATATATATATATATTTTTATATATTTTTTTAAAGTTTTGTCTCTTAAGCACCCTTGGAAATGGCCAATTTAAAGGATAATGGCAGACATCCTGTGTCTTCTCCAACATCATGTTGCTGAGTGTAGTAATTTGATGCGGCGGGTTGAATTAAAAAAAAAATATTCCAGTGTTTTTATACAGGCAGTTATGGGGGCCGATTTTTTTTTTACTAATAAAAAACTAAATGCAATTTTGTACCACTTCTGAGGTTTCACTATATTTGTTCAAATGTCTGCTACATGCTAATGCTAATTGTGAACAAAAGAATACTAATTGAGCTCTTATTGGAAGGAAGCTCGTTAACATGTCCAACAACATGGTCAGCTCTAGGATGAAGGAAGGAGATAAAAAATAGCATATTGACTGAAAAAGGCGGAATGCAAAAACCCCATCCCCCTTCCAACCAACAACGCCGCCGCTTCTCCCGTGAGGGTGTTGCGGAGGCGGCTGGGGTTGGGAAGCTGTCACTTGGGTGACTTATGTTGTGTCGTAATGCGGACTGCCGGCCTCCACCTGGGCCTCTTTTCAAATATTGCGCTGGACTAACAAAGTCTCATTGCTGGACTTCACACAATCGACATTTGGAACATTTGATTGCATTGACACATTTTCCTTACATTGTTTGTTTCCTTCCTGATGTCATGGTGGCTTTAAAAAACAAAAACAAAAAAAAACCTTGCTTTCATCCTCCTCTTGTTGAAACCTACTTTTCTGCTATCCTTCCTTCCCTCACTTACACCTGCTTATCTGCCATTCTTCCATCCCTCCCTCATCCATGTCTCACTTTCCCTCCGACCAGCTTTTCTTTCTTGACCTCCATCCTTCCTTTCTTCCCTCTTTTCCTTCCTTAACCTCTTTCCTTCTCTATTTCCTCATTGATGCATGCTTTATCCTTCATTGAAACCTGCTACTCTGCCTTCCATTCTTTACTTCTCTCCTTCATTTTTGACCTCTTTCATATCATCCTTCCTTCTTCCCTCGCTTCCTTCCTTCATATCCAATATTGAATTTCTCATGCTTCCTTCCTTTGCTTCAAACAACTTTTCTTTCTTCCTTCGGTACCTGCCAGCTTGAGATTCCACTTTGACTTTGTTCAAATGATTTGCCAATACATGTGGTACCATAAAAAAAAAAAAATAGAGTAGCCTACCAATTTTTTATCCCATCTAGCATATACTGCGCTCTACAATCACATTCATGTTGTCAGATAATTTGTGGAGAAGGTAATATGAGAAGAAAATGGCCAACGGTGCGATTCCACTACCAGTTGGCCAGATCACCCATCAGCATCATCGAGCATAAAAAACGCAGGCCTGTCCTTGGAGGAGATAAAGAAATACATTCAAAAAAGGAATTGAGGGCAGAATTAATCCTTTGGACATCCACCCGACTGCCGTTATCCCCTCCATCTTATTTTCCCCTTTCTCCCGCCTCACACACACACACGCACGCACACTCACACACAGAAAGGAATAATTAGCTTACAACAGGCCCAAGCCGAGAGTCCATTTTTCAAAAGCAGACAAACATATTCATAGGAAATAGATTGTTTATTAAAGTCCCGCTAGCTTCATTATATAAGCGAGTGAGGCATGCTGGGTAATGCGCTTTGTAGGGCACCGGCAAAATAAAAAAAGGCTCGTTATGACAGGTTGATTCTTGCGCTCAAGACGAGGTTGAGTCTGGGATTCAGGGCCATGTGTTCGTTCCCTCAGGAAGGGAAAGTGTTCATACGGGACAGGGACAAAAGTATTGGGACACCTACGGGAAGGGAAACAGGAGGAACGTTTTTTGTGATTTTGAGACAATTTTCTGTGGTCAAATGTTAGCCTTTCCCTTTGTGTAACATTTGAATGGCAAAAGAATGCACAAGGGAAAGTAAGTTGAAGTCAGTCGGCTTCAAATTGTTTTGTTGCCAAGCACACTCATTGAGCCTTTTCGAGGCAAAACAGCACAACAAACCCTTCTGCGATGTCATTTGACTGGCAAACCATTGTGTTTCCGTTGTGTCCTTTTTGTAGGCAGATCTAAGATTTTAGTGGCAAAATGCTGCCTTTTCATGGGAAACTAACAATTTAACGGTCAGACGCTTTCATTTCCGGGGCAAAATAGTGCATTTTTTTTGGGAGAAAATACAATTTATGGATCCTCTATATGAAACTACTAGTTCACTGGCCAAATATATCACATGCTAGTTTTTATTTTGTTTTTTTTTAGTTTTTTTTTTAAAAATACAACTCCTCCTGGTGGTCAACCATGAATTTCTGTAGAGCCTATTTAGTCGAAATATATATATTTTTGCCTTTTTGTGGACAAATATAGGGGTTTAATAGAAACATATTGCAGTTTTCTGGGATACCAAAATATACAATTTTGTGTTAACACACGATTTGCATTTCACTGCACTAAAATTGCACATTTGTGGGCAAATGTACCAATTTGTGTCAATGAACAGCATTGGTGGAAGATTTTCTACAAAATATGTCTGTGGGACCTTCGTCCATTTTACATTTCCATGAGAAACTGCCACTTTTGTGACAATGTGTTGTGTTCTAGCGGCCAAAACACAACTTTTATGCATGACCAACTATTGCCTTTTCCTCCATGTTGAAGTAATTGACTGACCGAGTTCGGAGCCAGGAAAGAAAAACAACACATGAGCGCATAATGAGGCGATGAAGCAGCTGGCGTTGCGGCAGACTCACCTTGGATCCTCGCTCGTTAAAGATTATCTCCACGTCTAAGATCTTTCCAAATTGCTGCGGAAGAGAAAAGGGGACAGGAGTTAGGAGGCCGGGCGAACATTTAAATGTGGAGGGAATTATGAACAGTTCCAAATGGCAGTCAGTACTGGCAAACAAACACAAACAATGCTTTCGCTAGAAAGCAACAAAAGAAGTCAGAAAAAGTCTACTAGAACAGATGAACTTATGCTTACTTTGCTTTTTCCTGTCTTGTTTGTGGTTGTGTGTTTTGTTGTGAGTTACTCCTTTTACGCCGCATCTGCATTGTGGTGTCGTCACACAATACTTGTCAAGCCTAAGAAAGTCAAATCTAAGGAATTCAAGTCGAGTTAAGTCTCCTGTTTTGGCCAAGTGAGAACCAGTCCAAAAATGAGCGACTTATAGGGAGAATTTGCAATAAAAACACTTCGTACATAAGTTTAAAAGCAAAACAAAACAAAAACATTAAAAAGCAGCCCTCTCTGATCCATCTTGTGCCTCTATTTGATTTGCAAGAAACTACCTTGCCTGAGGAAAAACAACCAATTACAGACTTAACATGTGACCGATGTGGTGTCAATCATTTGCTGTGTACTCATGGGCACTCGCTTGCGGCCTTGCGCTGACCTGTTACGTTGGGTTACAGGAGCTTTGCTGAAAAGATGACAGAATATAAGCCTGTGGGAAATGAAAAGCACCAACCCCTTGTTTGCCAAAAACTGCTCATAAGATTAAAACACAGAATCTAAGAGAAATGTTTTCAGACAGCTGAAGGGATTCAGAAGCGATGCAGAATTAGCAACATTTCTGCTCGACAGTCACGTTTATGACCTCTTTTAGACTTTTACTTTATTGTACATTCCAATGGTAACATTTAGTGTTCCAGAAAACACTCCATTACGAGTAAGCCATGCTAGCAACGTAGCAGCAGTGACTAGCATTGGCTTATTTACAGCACTAACGCAAGCGTCGTATTGCTAGCACTGCTATTTTATTGAAGCTGGACAGCTTTCTTTCTGACAATTTGTCATAACTACACATTTTTATGAAAGGATTAACTGAAAAGTTCCCCTGTACATCTGAATGGAGTCCATTTGTGTGCGTGTGTGTGGTGAGTTGGGAGCGTTTGCCTGCACTGCAGCATTTCTGCTTGTTGACTGGAGGATGCAAGTGTTCTTTTTATTCTTCTGAGCCTGCGGCGGACTTTGGACTTGTGAAGCGGCCGCTACCTTTGCTCTGCTATCCTGTAGCCCCCCCGCCCCCCATCTTCATCCTCTTTGTTTGGGCGCACAGTCAACAGGACTCGGGGCAGACCCCCCGGGAGGGCCGGCTCGGGCCTCAGATGCTTCAAGAGGAGTCGAATGAAAGCAAAGTGAGACTTGCTCTAATGAGCTGAGGAGAGCGACTTTTAATTGCTGTCTGGAGTTACGTGCTTCAAAGTTATTACGCATGTCAAACGCTCGCCATCCCCAAATCTTCAACACATTCACATTCCGGATCAGAGACGTTAAAGGATCATTGAAGTCGGACGATAAATTCACATACTCTTAAGTTTATGTCAAGTGCGTTTCTGTACGTCTTGTGGAAGTTTAAGGATATGCGCTGCTGAGGTTGGAAGGGAATCATTCCTAGAAATGCTAAATAAAAAATAGGAATGATCATGGACATGACTTCATGTGTTTCATAAGTGTTAGGATCACACTGGTACAGGACAGAAGTGTTAAAATAAAACAGACGTTTTGAGATTAACTCCCAAAAACACATTTATACGTTCCATTTTAAATGTTTTAAGTGTCCTAAAGACGTAGTTATACGTTTTTTATGTTTGTTTTTTTAATGCTAGAGCATACAGAAGGCTTTGATGCAGCATCTCAACTCCAGAGAACGGTTGAATTGTTTTTAGTTATTACAAAAACGGCCAGCAGGAGGCAGCAGAGTATAAAAGATCAACCAGGGCCATGTTGAAAAAAACCTCATTTACCCACAGTTCTAAACAGATTTGTGAATAACGATGAAACTTAGCAATATTCTAATGCTAATTGTTGCAAAACGAAAACAGATAGAAATAAACTTTCTTTCCTGATGGATGAACGATTATGGAAAATAATCGAATTGCAAAACTATATATGAGATTGAAATGTATGTATTTGTTTTAATGGAAAAACAGGATAACAAGATTAAAAGGAACCCCAACGGTAATGACAAGTTTGCTCCATATGATTTATTTGGTTGTTACTAACACAACTATTAGATTCATTTTTCAAAATTCATTTCCCGTTTAATCAATTTTGTAGAAACTTTATTTATATACGTACATTGTTGTTTACATCACAACGCAGAATAATGGCTGTCTGCTCTTTGCCGAGCAACAATTGTGATCTATACTCGCACCAGCGAAAAAGGACACACAATACCACACTGCGCAGCTTTTGGATGTCAAGCGGTTGGAAGAGTCCCCCCCCCCCCCCGCTGTGCTCTCGTCATTGACCAAACACATTCAAAGACTTTGATCGCCCTTAGCTCATGAGGGAGCGCACTGCAAAATGTTTCTTTAGGACCACTACGGAGGCTTACCTCGCTATCTTTATCCCCCTTTGACATCCAAAAGTCACGTAGTGTGGCATTTTGTCTCATTTTTCGCTGGTGTTAGTATAGATTGCAATTGTTTTGCTTTGCTCGGCAGAGAGCGAGCATCCATTATACGTCACTATGCACTGAATGCGTTGCAACGTAAACAACAATGGCGACGTACGTACAAATAAAGTTTCTACAAAACGAATCTCATAGTTATGTTCGTAACAACCAAATAAATGATATGGAACAAACTTGTCCTTATAGTCTGGGGTTCCTTTTAAAGTTGTCTTTGTTGTAATTTCTTGTAAAATGTTGGCCATTATTAGATTCAATCATATTTTCTTTTTGGAGACAAATAATTAAGACATTAAACTGATATTTTTAGGAGATTAATTTTTTATTTTTTGCAATATTAAGACATTAAAAGTGACATTTGAGAGAATAAAATGTGTCATTTTACAAGATTTTTTCTTTTTTTAAAGAACATGTTTATTATGATATATCTATTTGTTAAATAAATTGTGGGGGGTTTTCCGCATTAGAACACACGCACGCACGCACGCACGCACGCACACACACACACACACACCCCCCCCCCCACACACACACACACTTTTCTTGTATTACTGTATTGCAGTTTTCACAGTGCGATGGAAAAGAGCCTTCATTAAACCCGTCAAAGAAAGCTACTTGAGTTTGTCTTGCCTTTAATACCTTACCTCTCACATGACTTACGCAGGACCACTATGGCGTCATTATCATGCAATGTAATTTTTGGGGGTGAAATACATCCTGTTAAGATCAAATGTAGCCCTTGTTGATCACCCTGAGGTTTCACCCATTGAGAAAATATTGTTTTCATTCCCCAGAGAAGGTGTCGATAAGTATGTTTTATGATGTGATTTGTGACACATTCTGGTAATACAGATGGGATCAGAAGAATTTGGGAGAAGGAATTATCAGTAAATGTGGACGAAGAGACATGGGAAGACGTTTGGAAATATGTCAACAAAAATTCAATTTGTACTCGAATGAAAGAAATCCAAGTTAAAATATTACACAGGGTGCATATATCTCCAAACAGACAACATTTTTTAAACACATCTTTCTCACCTATGTGCCTTAAGTGTAAAACTGAAATAAGTACCTTAACTCACTGCCTTTGGTCTTGTTATAAAATAAGGAAATATTGGTCTGACATATTGAGTGAAATTGAATTTTTTTTTAGGTAGATTTGGAAATGGATCCAGTTGGTTTAATCCTGGGTCTCCCAAGCAAACGTTTATCTATGGCAGACAAAATTTTTTGTATAACATTCTTACTTTTGCTTCGAGAAAGAATATATTGTTACTAGTGGATTAATGAGAAGAGCCCTTCTGTTACTGGCTGGTGTAATGTGATATTGAAATTGATTCTTTTGGAATATCTGACAAACGTTTTATATCACAAAGTGGACCAATTCAATAATGTATGGCAACCATTTTTGAGTTATCTTGGGCCTGAATGCGCTTTATCGATTGTACAAGGTACTTCTTGAATTTTGGACTGTTTTGCTCTAGACAAGTGAATATTGACCTGAAGATTGTGAGTTTTTATTTATCTGAAATGTATTTTTGTTTTGTTTTAGTTATTGTGTCTGCAATTGGCTGGCAACCAGTTCAGGGTGTACCCTGCCTACTGCCCGAAGCCAGCTGGGATAGGCTCCAGCCACCCCCCCCCCCTCCCGCGACCCTTGTTAAGAAAATGGATGGATGATAGATAGTTATTGTGTTAATGAGTATGCTTTGTATATGACAAATTGGCGGAATGTATGATGATACTTTTGCATGTTTCTGTTTCTATAAAATTTGTGGAAAATTCAATATTAATGAGGAAAAAAAAGATGAAATGTAGGATTTAAGGTATCATTTAATGGCAAAATAATTCAATTGGGAAAATACCATTTTAGTAACAATATATTGCATTTTGGTGGCAGTCATATAAACAATAATTAGTTAATAGTTAGTGAAATAAGCTAGCATTTGCATAACCTAAGCTTTTTTTTTTTTAACAAATGATCTCTTTTTGGAGGTGTGCAGCGATCAATTTTGCCTCTGAGCTAATTATGGAGGCTATTTCAATTGGGGAACCAATAAAGTTGACGCAAGAGGCAAGAGAGCAGCCAGGTTGTCCAGCATTTACGGCATAACCGCAGACGGGGCCTCGGCCTGGGTTCGACGCCTTCTCTGCCGGCGCATCTGGCCGCTAAAAGTCCAATTAGCTCTGGGCGCTTAAACGTCCATTTTTGGCTCCATTTGGAGCCATCAGATGTTGGCGTTCTATTCTTATGACGGCGTTTATCCAGGCATGAGACGCTTTGCCTTATTAGCGACCGGACAGGCGGACCTGGAGCTGCTCGGATGTGAAAGGAAACCTGCACGAGCAGGTCAACTCTCCTTCTTCCTCTTTTCCTAGTTTCTCTTATGATCAAGTTCGAGTTGCTTCATTCTCGTCACTGGTCGGGCATTTTTATTTTATTTTTCTTACTCGTTGACTCTGAGGTGTCGCGGTGGTCCGCGGTGTTAGTGTGGTGTTCCGAGGTTCCTGCAAGTACTCACCCCAAACATTTGCCTCAGATCGGGGTCCCGGAAGCGGAAGGGAATGTTGGACACGTGTAACCGTTTGGGCTGCTGTTTCTCTAACGAGTCCGAGAGCTGCGAGGCGTCCGTTTGCGTCACGTCGTCCGTCTGCTGGGCCATCAAAAACAGGAAAAGACATTCATTTGCCATCATGCTACACTTTACAGGCCACAGGTTCTCAAACTTTTTTGGATTTAGGCACCCCTTACTAGAACTCATGTTCCCAAGGAGCGCCTCATAATCAAGCCAGTTAAGCTACCACATGTACCCCTGAATGCTGGAGGAATTCAAACGGTGATCACAATAATAATACAATATCACAATCACAAATTCAGATTCAGATTTTTTTTCCAAAGAAAAAAATGGTATTAAAATAAAATAAATAAAATGTAAAAATAGTCAAAAACAAGACATTGTTTTGCAAAAAAAATTAGAAGCACAAATTGTTAAAATAACACATCCACTGTTTTGAGGAAAAGTTTAAATGTAGTACAGTAATTTCTGGACTATAAGCTGCTACTTTTTTCACTTGCATTTGACCCTGCGGCTAATACAAAGGTGCGGCTTATCCATCAGATCACAAGGGGGCGCACTATAAAGGAAGCGCAAGAGCAAAACAAACCAAGTGAGCCCAAATACAGTATGAGAGACAGAACGAGAGCGAGACAATTTGCGCCCTCATTATGGAAAAGAAAGTAGCAGGAACCCAGTGCGGTAACATTAAAACACCTGCGGCTTACAGTCAGGTGCAGCTTATATGTGTAACAAACTCAAGTATTCCCCAAATTTAGCTAGCGCGGCTTATAGTCAGGTGCGTCTTGTAGTCCAGAAATTACTGCAGTGTCATATTTTTTATAAAATCTCCCCCTCGTCATATTGTGAGACTAATGTCATAATTTTCCAAGACAAGGAAGTTATAAATGTTACAAGCACAAATTTTGTCAAGATAAAATGTTTAAAAATTTTACAATAAATAAATGTAGAGAAATTAGAGAACCAATCTTTTAATGTTATAAAAATAGTTGTCTTTTTTTTGTTAAAAAAAAAAGAAGTAAATATTTCCAAGTATTTTGTCAAGAAAAAAAGTTACAATCTTACAAAAATGAAGTCAGATTTTTCCAAGATCAAGTCAAAGTTAAGACAGTGGAAAGGGAAGACAGTCATATATTAACAAGTGAATAATAATTAAAAAACAATCTTTATCCTGGAAAAGATTTGTTAATTCTCTCAAAATATAAGACAACAGTAATCAATTTGTTCTGTTTGTTTTATTGGTCCCCAGATGTAAGTATGCACTTTTATGACATGTCATTTCTTTCAAATTATTTTGTGGATGTCTCAAAAAAGCTCGCAGACGCAGGGGGGTGGAGACCCCACTTTGAGAAGCACAGCTATCCTGTGTCTGTCATTCCTCAATCCAACAAGAAAGCCGAAGCGATAAACAGCCGGTGAGTTATAATGTCAACGTGAAGCTTGCGCGTCACAAATCCGCGTATTAATCTCTCACACTTAGCTCTTGAGCTAGGCGGAAGATTGAAGGCGCTGACAAAAAGCCGCAGATATAGATCCCACGGCGGTCCGACGCGGCGAGACCGGAGACATTAGCGACGACGTCGGCACGCGAGGGGACCCCGAGCCCGAGGCGTTGTTGTTTCCATCATTATGCGAATGCCATTCTGACATTTCTATATAAACGACATGTCGGCCGCGGCTGACAAATCCCGCTCGTTCCCCACCGTGACACTGCTGATGGATGTCAGACGGCATTCAGGTGGACGTGCTTTCACAGGATTTTTACGCTTGGCTATTTCTGGGAAGAAACTTGCTGGGCAAATTTTTCGGGATTTACAAATATGCACCTTGACTGACCTTGACTTACACGTGCCCCAACTTGAGAGTTTTACTTATTGCACCCAGACCATAACATTTAGGGATGAGCGAGTACACCACTATCTGTATCTGTATCTATTCAACCATCTAAATGATCTGTATCTGTATTCGGAGGGGGCGTGGCCTAAACCGAAAGTGGGGGTGGCCTGGTAAAATAAAGTGTGAAATTGATATGGATTGATCAAAAGTTGCTATAATTTTTGTTTATTTGAAAACTATTGCCAAAACTGCCTAATTGAGATTCAAATCTGTGCTTTTTATCTATTTTTTCGAAAAAGAAAATGGATGTGTATGAATACATATTTACTTAACAGTCTGAGAATTGAAATTCAGTGTTTTTGATAACAATAATCAAGGAACTATTTCACTCTTTTACTGCCAAATGTTATCCAAAAAACAACCCCCGACAGTGCCAGCCGATTTCGAGCATTTTAACTCATCTTTCAAGGCAGACAGAATATTGTGGTGCTATGACTACATAAACATCGCATTCCATTCTTTCATTAGAAAAAAAAGTATTTTTCTAGTACCTTATTCCATTCTTTAGTAATCACCATTTGAAAATAGGTAATTTGAGTGACATCTGGCAAAAATTTAAACAATTTGGAGTAAACAAGCTTTGAAAAGTGAAAAGATAGGGGAGACTGGTGGAGAAGAAAATTGACAACTTACCCGTGATACAACTATTCCAAGAGGGCGCAACGAAAAAGTGGAATACTAGTTTTCTTTGTATAAATGGTCAGGGATTGTGTTCTGAATCGCACATTTTATCTGTTTTGCACAACCCAAAGTAAACATTTTCAACTTCATATATTTTCAAACAGGCGTCATACATAGACAAATCCTAGCAGCAAATCAGGTGGACTTGTTCGAGGACAGATTCAGGCATCTTGTCATGCCTCAGGCACTGCTCTGTTTTCTACTAACTTTAAACTAGAGCAAGTATTAGCCAACATGGTAGTTTGGGGCAACTTGTCTCAGTCATTTTGGGGTTTGTTGTCACATATGCAAAGAATGGGCCAATGAAAAATTTACCTGTGTCAACTCTCTTTACATATGCCAGAACTACCCTTCAGATGATGAGTCTGAAGAGTGAGGAAATTAGTTTGTTAGGTTTTGTTTCATTGTTTAAACATGGATTTGCAGTTGTTGATGGAACTACAGTATGAAGACATGTCAGGACTGGTTTAAGTTTCATGATGAACCATCCATTAATCCATTAACCAAAATACTTTATTTAATTTTTTTAAATTCAATTTAATGACAAACTTCCCGTTTAAGGGAAGCAAAATTGGCATTTGAGGCTGAGAGCTATGACCTACATGCCAAAAGTTCCTAAGAATAATCTATTTCCTAATATTTTATGTTAAAGTTTGCTTAATGACTATAGTCAATTTTCAAGATCAATGACAAACTATTTTTCTAGAGGTTAAAAAAAAAGCAGGCGAAAAGGGATAATTTTGTCCTGGTTTTTTTAATTAGTTGCAAAATCCAGTGTGACACCTTTCCCCTTATAGTGTGACATCTTTCATCTGGTATACATTTTGTTTACATATGATGTATTGATTCCAAAAACTAGATAAAAGTATAAAAAGTGATACAACTAGCCCCGGTCTCCCCTACATTTTCTGCACAGAAGTGTCTTTGACACTAATATTTTATTGTTTAGTGACGCTTTGTGAATTAGATTTAATGTGACAAAGGTTTTGATCATACACGTCATCCTTGAAAATGTTCTATTTCCTAAGATCCGCCATGTTTTCTTGTAATTTGATACTACCGGGAGCCCATTGAAAAGAGATTCAATGCTGCCATCTGCTGGCCATAGTTAGTGGTTTTGTGATTTTTACACCCATTCACAAGGAGCGCTGCACAAAACGTTGCACTGCCCATTGAGAAAAACGTGACGTCAATTGACGTTGTTGGCGGTATACAGTGGACGTGTCTTTAACCTCAGTTGACGTTTTTGGTGGTAAAAAAAAAAAGAGTTAAGAACAAGTTTTTTTTTCTTTTTTTTCTTTTTTTTACTAACAACAAGAGAGAGAGAGAGAGAGAGAGAGAGAGAGAGAGAGAGAGAGAGAGAGAGAGAGAGAGAGAGAGAGAGAGAGAGATGTGTTCGAGACATGTATTGAACATATTTTTAGTTTGTATTTCACGTTTTACCCAGCTCACACCACGGGCAGCACGCACAGTCAAGCCGGTGATATTCCTCCACCACATTCCAAAACGCAACAAGATGTTGCCGCGCGGTCATAAGGCTATATGAACATTCAAATATCAATGGCAACTGACTCCCTGATAAAAAAAAAAGGTTAAGCCGTTTACGTGTCAAAATGATGACACACCATGTACGCTGTCATATTGGACTTTTTTGTGCAGCGCATCATTGTGATGACGTGTTGAGCAGAGGACAACATGGCCCTGCACATTTTGGACTTCCTGGTCTATATTGTGCTATAAAAATGCCTATGGCGTCGTTCAGTATTGACATAATTTGGATAGCACTCCTGCATCTCAGGTTGCATAGAATAACCTTCCTTTAGGAAGAAAGGGGGAAAATACATTTGCAGACACGCAGCCAACCTAATGTGCGCAACCGGTCCGTTATGCTGGCATTAGGAATGAAAAGCGTGACTGATTGTGCTAATGATAGTTTGAAAATATTAGAACGAATCTCGCAGGGTTTTATATTTATTATTATTAACTGTTCATGTTGTGATGGCTCGATCCCGTCTGCCTGTAGATAAACATGATGCCACTTTATGTCCAAAAAAACACGACTGATTGTCCACAACATTTATGAGTACATGTGCAGACATGTGGTATCATAGTCTGGAAATATTAGAACGAAACTCACAATATTTTGGATGATATTCGAAAGTGTTATGCATTATTATTATTATATGAATGTGCGGCAGCGTTTCCGTCTTAAATATGACCAAAAATATTGCGAGTTTCATTCTAATATTTTTAGCCCATGACGAACATATGTCTACACATGTACTCATAAAGTTTGGAGACAATCAGTCACGGTTTTCATGCCACCGTAATGCATGGACCGGTGGTTGGCTGTGCCGCGCTGCAGTCACTTGTAATTAAATGTATTTTTTTTCTTTCTTTCGTGAAGAAAGAATATGAAACCTGAGGTGGAGTGATATCTAAATTATGGCAATGCTTGACGACACCATACTCATTCTTATAGCACAATTAGACCATGAGGAAATAAGTCTAAAATGAACAGGGCCGTATTGCTTACAGATGCATCACAGCGAAGTGCGACTGTACAAAAATGTCCAATAATTACATTTACTAATAAAAAGGAAACGGAAAATAAAATTTTTAATCTGTTATATGAGCCAATTTGACTAAAATTGTAGGTTAATTCGCACATTGTCTCAAACATCACAAACACGTCGTAGATAGGCTATGTCGCAATATGACAGCGAGTGAAAGAGGAGCGCTGTGGCGTCAGATACGGATAATAAGGAATTATATCTGGGTTATGTTTGTATCCGGAAAAAACTAATTATCCGTACCGGAAACTCGTGTTGTATGGATATCCGGCTCATCCCTAATAACAAACAACAGACGATAGTTAGTTAACCAAACAACAGATGACACTTGTTCATCTAAAAGTTTACCAAATAAATGCATCATACACAGTCGACAAGTTCACCTAACGAACTGTCGTACCCGCGCCACCATTAAAAGTTCACCTAACAATCGAATGTACGTCCTTTCCTAGCAAGTTTTGTCAAACGACCAATTGCACTCCACCACTGTCAACATGTTTGCCTAACAACCCTCGTCTACACTTTAATGAAATAAACAGTGGCACCCCCGTAGTCTACACGTTCATTAAACTGATCAATCCACATCCACACCCCTCCATCGACAAGTTAGCAGAACAACTGATTGCACCTCTGCTTGACAATTTCAGCCAAAGAATCACTTTGGCACCAGCCCTCCCGAGACCCCAATTAAGAGAATAATTTGTTTCCTGCCAGAAACTTAGTTGGACTTCCTGCTTGATGTCCTTTCAACTTCATGTTTCTAGCTTTGCATACTCAAGTTGCAAAGTGTCAAACTGGGTGGTGACTTTCTATTTATTTGTTTTTTAATCCTGTTACAGTCTTTTCATAAATACATTTTCTCTCATGACTCATTTTGACTTTGTGTTTAGATCTTCCTCTATTGTGGGCGGTGTGAAAAGTGCAAAGGTGCACACCTAATGAGCTTGAGAAAACATCTCCTTTAGAAAACACAAAACAAAAAACAACACAGCCTGCTAATTAGCAGAGTCTTTGTAATTATAGCGTTTAGGTGACTAAACGAGGCCGCGAGCACTGACTCACTTTTTCACACTCATTCATCGGTACGCAAAGAACACCCTGGCTTGGTGTTTGTTCTCCGGAGGTGTCTTCTTGGAAGGGGGGGGGGGGGGGGGGGGGTCAGACTGGCAACTTTAAGATGGCCGCTCTAGCACCAGCTGCTCCAAGAGAGCCAGAATTTACTGATGTGTAAACTAAAATAGTGGTTCTAAAAATGGGGTCTGAGATCCCTAAAGTGGGATTCTGCAAAAAAAAAAAAAATGGTCACACCAATATGGCCGCACCAGTATAATAAAAGCTATGATATTGTGTTTTAGAACAAAATGTATTTTATTATAGGGACAAGATATTTTATACATACATACATATTATAGTATGCAAAAACATATGTTGTATCGCATAAAGATTTATATTTTTTATAAAATCGTCTAGTAATCACTAATTATTTTACATGACTGTAGTCTCATCTTACTTCGCTTCCAGCTTCATGCTACGGTTGACCAAAGGACAACTTCTCCAACGTAGTTAGCCCTGGTGGTGCTCGCATTGAATGTCGGACCCGAAGGGTGACCCGCCGCTTACCTTCCACAGCTGGGGCCTGCCGGTTGTCGTTGCTGAGTCCCGTGTTTTGGGCTCCCGTTGCTTGTCACCTTCTGCTTTACTCTCACAAGCTTTTACTCGCTTTTTCTTTTTTTTACTAGCTCACGCCTGTGGCTCTGACTGAGTCTCGCTAGCTGCTCTCGTTAGCTGCTCCGGCTAAATCCGGCTTGCTCTGCCTTTTGGCGTTGGCCGTCAGGTGCACACCGGCTACCAAGTTGCCATTGCTTGCCAAGGTGGTAGGCTAGCAAAGTGTGGTCTCTCTGAGCCACCGTAGTGTGTGCGATTCTAAATGCATGCATTTCGGCTGCATTCTATGATATAGCGGCATCTAGTGGTCACTTATACACTGTGTCTAAAAGATGCGAGTGCATCAAGTTGAACTGAATCGTTCCATTATAAATGACAACAAAAAAGCATTTGCATCATACCCACTCAAACTGAGCCATGCCATATCGAATCAAATCATAATCACACTGTCAAATCAAACTGAATCGAATCGTTCCACTTTCAAATAAAGCTGTCTCTATCATTTTGCACTGCGAGTGTCGAAAACCATATTGAATCTTCTTTTGTGGAGAGATGCAAACCAATTTGCTATCATAAACTATGACCCCCCCCCCCCCCCCAAAAAAAAATTGGCAACTTTTATTCCTATTACATATGCAAGTACATCTTGAAGTTATGTTTAATTGGTATTGAGATTATGAGCGGGTCCATGAAAATATTTCTGGAGTGAAAAAGTTTGCAAACCCCTGAACTAGGGGTGCTAATCTGAAAGCATCTTGAGCTAGTTGTGTCAAACACTGAAACTGAACTTGCAAAGCCTTGTGAGAGATCCCCATGTGAAATGGAAATGACACACTGTGGCCTCTCCATGATCCATTTCCAAGCATGGCAGAAATGTGCTTAGCGATGTATTCCTTCAAATTCATCATGGCAGTATCATCATTATCACGCTGATGGTGATGATGATCTCCTTTATTATTCTCATTATCATAATCACAATCTCCACGGCGATGGCTGTCATTTATTTGCGCTTTATGGCCCATTTCCAGTCGTTGCCGACATCCATTGTGAACAGTGACAGCGGTTTGATTCAAGGTCCCACTCTGTCACCCCCTCACTACCAGGTAGGACGCCCCCCAGGCCAGCGTGAGTGCGCTCAACAAAAGACGCCGGAGGAGTCGAGTGGATTTGTGTGCGAGAGATTCGGACGGTGGGGGTCTTAACTCTGCCATGGAGGTTAATAGCCTGAGTGGCCGTGTTGGGCTCGGGGGTGACACATTGCAGACAGATGTTGGAGGGTGGCGAGGAACGGAGCTTCCCCCCAACCCCCTCCTTCCTCTAACACCACCACGCCGCAGGTCAATCTGTTTCATCGCTCACACCAGACACAGTCAACCTTTAGCGGACCGCCGCGCGAACGGCGTTCTAGCGTGTCTGTTTGATCACACCGAGGCAGCGTGTTTGCAAACGTCCAGATTAACTTCCAGGCTCCGTCGCAGCTTGTCAGGCAGATCGCCAATGATGAGGACACGCAATAAACAACGACCACATTAGAGGACTAGCATTTTGGTAGTCAGTGTCTAGGATCCTGCTTGGCTGCTTCCCTATTCATTTACTTTCCTGCTGAGTAATCCACCTGGTCGCCAGCCCACCAAACACCTGTTTGCTGTCTTGGTTGCCTACTTCCCTGCTTGATGGCCTGCTTCCCTACTCGCATTCCTTCCCGTCATTATCTGGTTGCCGTCCCTGCTTGCCTGGACACCTAAAAACTGACATGCCTTCCGTCCCTTTTGGCCTGGCTATTTATTGAACTACTTACACTCTAAAACAGGGTT
This sequence comes from Leptonotus elevatus, assembly GCF_054856555.1. Taxonomy (NCBI): domain Eukaryota; kingdom Metazoa; phylum Chordata; class Actinopteri; order Syngnathiformes; family Syngnathidae; genus Leptonotus; species Leptonotus elevatus. Next base: position 30,389,068 of record NC_141239.1, on the reverse strand, counting down.
CCCCAATTCCGGTGTTTGAGGGCCGGAGTCAAAATAACTCAGATTGGGTCAAAATGGAAGCGAACCATCTGCTTGGGTTAATCATCCATCCATTTTTTTTAACCATTTGTCCTCACAAGGGTCGCGGGGGGTGCTGGAGCCTATTCCAGCTGGCTTCGGGCAGTAGGCGGGGTACACCCTGAACTGGTTGTCACCCAATCGCAGGGCACACAGAGACAAACAACTATCCACACTCACAATCACACCTATGGACAATTTGGAGTGTTCAATTATCCTGCCATGCATGTCTTTGGAATGTGGAAGGAATTCGGAGTACCCGGAGAAAACCCACGCAAGCACGGGGAGAATATGCCAACTCCACCCAGGAAGGCCGAAGCCCTGACTCAATCTCACGTCCTCTGCACTCGGAGGCGAAGTTGGGTTAAATAAATAACCCAGAGCTTTAGCCTACCAATGCCCTTGACCGTCCTACCTGTTTCTATAGTTTTATCCTCCCTACCTGTCTGCTTTCCTGACTTCCTTACCTGTTTGCTCGCTATCCTTCCCGACTTACACATGAACTGGAAGCCGATCGTCCTGCCTCGCTACTCACTTGCTCACATGCTTACCCATCTACCTACCAGATGGCCTTCCTGATTTCCTACCTCCCCGACTTCCTTACCCTTTTGGTCACCATCCTCCGCACTACCCACCCGTTGACCGGACATCCACCGGCCCGCCTACCTGCTCGCTTGCTTATCTCCCTGAATTCCCTACCTGTTTGTTCGCGATCCTGCCTTTGATGACTGACTACCTACCTACCCGCCTCTCTGCCATCCCTGCCATCCTGTTTGAGAAACGGCGTTGTGGCAGAGAAAACTAATGACCTGCGCAGCTCCGCCACAGGAGGCCACCATCAGCGGCATTTTACTGTCCCGACAGCTGCTGTCAGAGGGAAGCGGTAGGAGGAGGAAGAGGGAGGAGGCGGCGGGATGCGGAACGCGGCGTCCGTGCCAACGCGAGCTGTCATCTCCGGCGGCTCGCTGGCTTCCTGTTCCGCCACTTCTCTCAAAAGACTCCCTTTGCTTTTATTTGCAAATCGCCTGAAAAATGCCGGCCTCAGCACTTTTCGATACTCCATGCAGAGTGGCATTACAATAGCATAATTGAAACTATCTGATTGGAACGCAGCCAGGCAGGTACAGTAGATTACATGTGATTAAAGCGTGCCCGCGCAGAGAGGGAACTTTAATTTATTCTTTGTAGCTTACTGCCACTTTACTTGTTTGTTTGCTCTTTCTAAAGAAGTCGTAACTGCCGAGAGAGTGACAAGTGTGAACTGCAACACTGAACTGGATGCTAATGTGCGCGTGTGACTTCAAGGCTAACCAGGAAGACTGCTAATGGCAAGTATTTACACTCACATTCACACCAAGGGCATTTTAGAGTCTGCAGTGACCCTACGATATGTGTTGGAGCTAAAGTAACTGCAGAAAACCCACACAAGCATGATGAAAGCATACAAAAGACATTTGAATCGGGACCTCAGAAATGTGAGGCAGACATACTAACTATAAGGCCACTGTCTTTTATACACATAATTGTGTCTTGCCCACTCTTTTAATATGAAATTAAACAACCAACTACTTCTGAAAATGTTTCTGTGAGCAAGCCTTTTTGTTTGAATCTTTCTAAAGTGTGACATCTCAAACACGATAGCTGCTCCTTAACTAGTCGCCATGAAAATGCAAAGAAGGCTTTACAGGGGAAAGCTTTTTTTCCAGTGGCCCCTTATAATACTAATGCATAACCAGGGGTGAAAGTGGGCCGGAACGGTCCGCAACTACGTTCCGGTAAAAGATTTGGGACCGGAACGATTTGGAACGGTGAATCGTTCCAGTCCGCTTGTGCAGCTAATCCGTTTCCACCAATATTTCCACCAAATTTTATTTATTCGTATTCCACGGAATTCTGTCCACCGCGGCTCCGTCTCAGTGTATTTAAGTGACGTCACGTCGATGTGTGCATGCGTGTGTGCGCGCCGCAAATCAACCACCAAGCTGATGACCTTGAAGACGCTGACGCAAATAAAGGTACAGACGATGCTGCTAGCCCTATTGTCTGTGCGGGGGGGAAAAAAAAGAACAATTCAGGCAAAAAAAAAAAAATAAAATAATAATGGCTACATGATCAAGATGGGTATCTATCTAGGCTGCACCTCCTGTCATAAAGTGAAGCAACTCGATGTCCAAGCAATTAAAAAAAATGACAATGTTTACGTTATTTTCACTTTTTTTTAAAATTAATTTATGCTTCTTATTGATATCCTTAAAGTTCTAATGTTATGTCCTTCTTCGTCAGTGTTGATGGAATCCTTGGATTAAAAAACTTTACACTCCATTTTTCCTTTTTATCCAAGCATCCATCTCCTTTTCCACATCCTCTGTATCATTTGCTCATTATTTTTGTAGTGAAGTGACTCATCCTGAGCCGTTCTCTTTCAAGCAGTGCGGGCCTGTTGTTCCGTCATGTCACAACAATAAGGTCAGATCAGAGGCTAAATGGTCCTTTTTAGCCGCTCTTCTTCAGACTTTCAAGGATTTCCCCGTCCGTTTCATAAAGAAAATAGAATCGATTGACTATCAGCGCGTTCTTTACAAATGCCCACATGGAGCGTCCTTGGCGGCGTAGACGACAAGAGTGACTGTGCGACACGCGAACAAGCGTTAGCGTCGGAAAACGGCGGATGACACAGAAGCGAGGGAGCGCGTCTGCTTGGGCGTCGCAGCATTTTTTCCCCTTTTTTGTGTGTTATCGCAGTCACCCAGAATCCCCTTTGGAGAGTCTTCTCACCGCGGAAAAATGTGGAATTGAGTGCTGCCCTCATGCCGGCCGCCTTAATTTATTATCTGAACGCAGAGTGATTACTCATGAAATTCACGCCGACCTCGGACTATTTGAAGCCGGCCAGATAACGAGCCCGCTGCCGCTCGGCTGGCAGCACCACCACCCCTCCCCCCCTTCCCTCTGCGACATCTCCCGGGATTGTCGCACAAGTCGCCCCACAATTTCCCATGGAGTTAGTAGAGGAGATAACAGGATGTATAGAAAACAAAAAATAAGTAGTGGGGATTTTCATTGATTTGAAAAAAAGCATTTCATGCAATTGATCATGAGACATTATTTATAAAGATGAAACGGTATGGTGTTAGAGGGGTGGCACTTGACTGGTTAAGAAGTTACATGAGTAATAGGAGACAATTTGTACAGCTGGATGATCATAAGTCTGAGTGTTTAAATATAACCTGTGGTGTTCAACACGGGTCAGTCTTGGGACCCAAATTGTTTATTTTATATATAAATGATATATGTAAAGTTTCTGACTTATTGAAATATGTTATTTTGGCTGATGCCACAAATATTTTATGTTCTGGGGAGGACTTGCAGCAGCTTTTACAGGTTGTCAAAATTGAAATGCATAAATTAAAACATTTGTTTGATTCGAATAGGCTATCTTTGAACCTAAATAAAACTAAGTTCATGATATTTGGAAATTGTAAAATAAGTAGAGAAATCAAGATGGAAATTGACAATGTGGAAGTGGAAAGGGTTTATAAAATCAAGTTTTTGGGTGTCTTAATAGATCACAAGCTCTACTGGAAACCCCATGTGAAATATGTGTGCTCCAAAATAACCAGAAATACTGGAATACTGTGTAAATCTATGAATGTTCTAAATCAGCATGCATTATATACTATATATTATTGAAATCTGGGGGAATGCCTATAAATGCACTTTATAAAAGATTTGCACATTACAAAAAAGAGCAATAAGGATTGTACATCATGCAGGGTATCGAGACCACACCAATTTGTTGTTTTTGAAGTCACGTTTTTTTTTTTTATTCAAGGATCTAGTAAAAAATTTTAACTGCTCAGATTATGTTTAAGGCCCGTATTAAAGTTCCCAGGAAATATTGAGAACATTTTCATGAAGTATGTGTATCTCAGTTTGTGGCGTAAAGCTCTGGAATGGTCTTGCTGTTGAACTGAAAAAGTGTCAAAATGCTGCTTGTTGAGAAGTCAGTTGAATTCACTGTTCAATTTTTTGCTCCCAAATTTAAGCCAAAAATCAGCTGACCAACAGCTTGTATCTAAAAACAACAACAACAGTAAGTCGGATAACTCATATCAAGGCACCACTGAATAATGTGTATCTACCTGTTGCCATCAATAAAATACACACATTAAACAGTGTGCATATACTGGCATAGATAGACAAAAGAAGATATTGCAATATTTCCCTTGGCAAGGTGGTTGAGAATGACTGCCCTCAAGGTCTGGTTCTGGAGGGCAGACGAGGATACGCTGATGGATGGCGAGCCAGCCAGGGAGGAAAAAAGGAAGGACTCGTTAAAACAAACGTCACAGAACCTTCTTGCTTCTTTTTAAGTCTTTAAGTCGAAGAGCTGTGCAGAGTAAAGTGGCATCAAGGGAGCAGCAAAGAGGGGAGGTGGTGGGGGCGATGGGGGGGGGTGGGGGTGGGGTGGGGGGGGGGTGGGGGTCGTGGGGTTTTCCGCTGAGAATCTGCTCCTTCAATCTGTGTTTCGGCAATCAAAAGGCGCTCGGGGCCCGTGTGGCGGCGGCACCCGAAGCAAACGGGCTGCTCGTGCCATTAAAGCTGGCGTAACTCAGCGGTGGGCAACACCACGCCACCAGCCCCCGAGGATTAGACTCTCTGTTTACACCACGATAATCCCCTCCACTCACTTTCCTCAGTTATGTGGGTGGATGTGTGGATGGAAGAGGTGGAGGAGGATGAGGAGGAAGGCCACCACCTTGAGGCTCTTTTCCCGGCAGGGGCGCACATGAATCGCTGCGAGATGGCGAAGGTGGGAGAGGTAGGGATCAGAGAGGCGTCTGGGAGGGGGGCGTGGGGGGTGGGGCAGTTGATGATGGACTGGGAAGGGGCAAGGGGGTCGGTGGTAGCTTTTGTCGACTCTCAACTCGTTATTGTAACAGATCACTGTAAATCAAACCAAGACGACATGGCGCCGTCGTTCTATATATTAAACTGCATTGTTAGCTTTAACGTGTACATGAGGATAGTTAAGGGATTTGTTGTTGCCAGTCTTGTTTTCAGCATGAGTATCCCTAGATGGCAGAAACGCCTTTCGGCGTAACTGCATATGTAATCATATTCACAAGACAAACTATTGCATGGTGCAGTTAAAAAAAAAAGCAAACGAAATAAAAGTCAGTAGTGGTGTTAACGATTACATTTATTCATATTGTCATTTTTCAAAACATGATTCTTTTGTTTCCTAAAAAGAGGACCATCTATTTTGTGTATAACTTTCTATAAAGGGAATTTTTTTAAATCAGAAAATTGGTAACAATAATTAATTTTTCAGTACAGAACATGGATATACAGGGAGTCTTCGAGATACGAACGAGTTCCATTCCTACGCTGGCGATGTAACCCAAATTTTGATTTATGACGGATTTCACCGTTAAAGTCAATATTTACATCAAAATACTTTGTCCAGTACAGTCATTTAAAAAAAAACATAGTTGCGCCACCCGTAAGATGCCGGAACCAATATTTCGTGTTTCCGCACGTACATTCATTGCTGACGGACGGTAAAGCGGAGCCAATTCAAACTTAAACATGGAAATGTGACACGTCTGTTAGCGAGCCGACCTGCTTGATGGCTGCCCATTTTCTGGAGGTAACAACAACACAACTTTAAATAACTTTAAAATGGCGTGATTCCTGAGGGAAATTAACGAAAAAGAAGTCGTGAAGTCGAAACGTCGTAGGTCGTGTATGTCGTAACTCGAGGACTCTTTGTATTGTTCCTTAACAACAAAACAATCTGTTTTGTCAATATTGGCAACATGTATTCATGTTCTGATTTTATGAATGCAATGTGCATTCTTCATTTCCTAACTATTTTGTGTTGCACTTTCCTAGAAATAAAGTATTTCAAATGTTGTTTAGGGTGCCATAGGTTTAATTTTACATGTATTCTCATTTGACCAATTTCCTGATATTATATATTTTGTATTATGTTAGCATTAAGCTAGCGGACACTTATATGAAATGACATGCATTAGTTGAACATTTTGGTGTTAATAAATACCGTGCCTCTTATTTAGAGAAGTGCAAGCCAGTGAGTCTTTTCATTTTCTTAAAGTGATGTTATGATACCCTCCTATTTCTTGACAGGCTCTAAGGCTCTTAATTTTTAAGCATGCTTCAATAAGTTTATGTATAGTAGTACCTATTAAAACACAATTTTCTCTCACAATGGTCCCTCTGGCAGATTTGCAGGTGCCTCTGTAATGAATGCATTGCATTAACCGCTAGTTCACTGCATAGCAGTAGCTTTGTATTTCTCTGCAGGAAGTCATATATGCAGCAAAAGTGTGAATGTGAAAGTATAGAATCAGCTTTAGTGCACCACGCATCTCGCGGTAATTGCCATCCTGAAAGAGGGCAGCTAATAGCTAACAGTTCATAGCGTGTGTGCGCGCGCGCGTGACCCAGATAAGGCGGCAGCCGAGCGTTGACCTCTCCCGGCAGGTGTTTTCCCGCCGCGAGAGAGATGAGAGTGGCCCGAAGGTCTTAAGGTTCTCATCTCCATCGGCGTTACTCGTCTTTCCGGATGCTTTGCTGAGCTTTAGCGGCACAAAACGTCTCTGCTTTTATCTCCGTCTTCCTGCCGCCGGGTGTGAGCCACGGGTCAAAAGTATTTCAAGGAGTGAGAATAGAAATGCAGAATTGAAACTAAGTCGCAAACCCGCAAAGACGGACTGCTTTATGGAAAGTACGAACCCGCGGAGGCGCAAGTTTGGTGCGGGGTCCACATATGGCCCACTTTTACATTATCAAAACTTGTGGAATATGGTGGTGCCCTGAGATATTAAGTTGGCTATTTTACTAATTATATATATATTATGAGTTAGTAAAATATATTTATCCATTTAAATATTTTCATGTGTTTATGTTTTTTTTGTTGTTGATAACTTAGCATAATATTTTTAACCATTTAAATATTTTTCATGTGCTTTATTACATATCTGGTTATCATATTATATTATATCAATGGTTACATTTATAATATCTAAATATATACAGTACACACACATATTGAAAAAATTCTAATCTACATATTGCTGAAGTGGCCTCCTATGTCACAATATTTAAAATGTTGCTTCTTTAAAAGAAAAAATAATCTAGAACATTGGTCAATCCAAACGTGTGGGTGTTGTTTAAAAAAAAATCTTAACTGATCTTAAGTGTTGAAACTGACTTGCTGTCTTTGATGATGCAATGTTATTAGTTGAACAAACATGCCGTTTTTGGGATCTCCTGAAAAGCGAAGACGCCAGCGATATGTGCTGTATATCAGTTATTCATTTCTTAATCAAAACAAGTTATTTAACATATTTCACATACACCATTTTCATTTAAAAAAATCTAGATTTTGCGGCACCAACGAGTCAGAGATTCCGTGAACGTCAGCTTGATGAATGTTTGCCCGCACTCGCACCCCCGCCATCCCCCACCCTCCCTCCAAACGACTACAGATGACAGGAGGCCCCTAAATCATTCATGTGGACGGCAACACCCCCGATAACGGCACTCGGCTTTCTGGCGTAACTCGCATTAATGCACATTTCTACTTCTCATGCAAAAATAAGCAGAAAATTACACACTTGAAGTCATGTGACTGCTGCAAGTACTCAAGTGTGAATGCATAAAAGCGTGTTTGTGTTGCATATATTCAGCACTATAAGGGTTCAGATCCAATGCAATGATATATACATATATATATATATATATATATATAAATCTTTAGTTTATTTATGACTATTTTCAGTTGAAATTTTAATGAGACCAAGGGTTATGAAGTGTATATTCCATAAAATGGGTATATCAAAGGGTCATGGGCAAAAATAAAAAAGGGCTTGGAATTACAGAGTGATGATCACGATATTTTAACAATATCGAATTGTGCATGGTTAATAGAAATCTTTCTTGTCAAACACTGAACATACTGTATATTTAGTTGCCTATTTTTGCGGTGCAGAGAAATCCGCACATTTGTGATGAAAATCCGCATGTTCGCCAAAGTTGAAAAATAGGAACTTTTTTCGCATTTCGCCTCGCGGTAGTCAATCGGCTTCTAGTACCGGCTACGTCACACATAGCGTCCTGTCTGTTGTCACCCTGAGCACAACAACACAGCCAACCGGGACCGAATGGTGAGCAAGGAAGTAGCATACAAGTGCTGGTAAGTGTATTTACTTGCTGTTGAACTGTTTCGAGGTAGCAGCAGTGTTTATCATCCATGCCAAAGTTATTTAGCGCAACTGCCGGTCGCCTGATTGCCAGTAAAAAGCAGAAGTGCTATCACGCACCTCAAAAACCTCTCGCTGCTGGAGAAAATAGTGTCCAGGAAAGAACTGGAAGTAGTCGGCGGTGCTCCCTTTTTGTTGAGTGCTCTACAGTCGTTCACCAAGGGACACGCCTCCTCCTCTCCGGTGTGCGCGAATGCATGAATGAGCGGCAATCGTTCCAAAAAACTACGCGGTGAAACGCTAGTGAAGGAAACGTTCCAGATCGCCTTTTCGGTTTTGGTGTGAATGTAGCATTAATGGGTTAAAGCGGTGGGTACGGCCAGCAACAAAGACGCCTCGCTTTGCGAATTTCCACATCCTGAGGATCAAGCATTTAAGTTAATTTGTTAAAATGTATATTTACTTGTACATTTATGTTTCCAGAATTATTATTCACCCATTCATGCATTTTGGTATTTTTTTCTACAAGTAGCTAAGTTGATGTGCCGAATCTGCTGCTCTCTGTCATTCATTTGCATTTACCCCAAGTATGCTGGCTTCTGATTGGTTAGTGTTAGTCAGCTGAAAGGGGATCGGGAAGTCTTGTTGCTCAAGCTGCCGTGTATGACGAGTAAAGTTTAAATTAAGAATGAATTCCGTCTCCATCCTGCCTTTTCATTTGATAAACAGTGTCCCATTAACCACCAACAAATCCTCACATTAGACTATAGCAACTCTATGAGTATTTGTCGTAAGTTTCTGAGTTTTTTTCTTGCAAATTTGCCACTTTATAAAGGGGCAAATTTGCGACTTTATTAAGTGGTAAATTTGCTATTTTTTTCTCTGAATATTACTCTCCACTCTGAAAAAAAAGAAATTATACGTGGCCCTAATATGCCGTCGTACAGAAGCAAGCCAAAACAACAAAAACAAAAATGTAATCAACCAATGGCTTACAACTGAGAAACTTGTAGGCTGCGGCACTCGTAAGTCAAGGTACCTCTGCAGTTCCTCGTACCACATTACCTAACCACCCCCCACATGTCAAATGTACAGTATATAAGGGAAAAACAAGTGTAAAGAATGATGTGGTTAAAGGTTAAGAAAGAAGAGTGAAAGTTGTTTACTTGCTGGCGGCCTGTGGCGAAGAGTGTTTGCAGGTGCTGAGCGACACTGACCGGTGCGGACGCGGGGGCGGCGATGCTGGGCGTGCTGCTGTCGGTGCCCGGCGCCGGCTCGCTGTGCGTGGGTGTGGGCGTGTACAGCGTCATGGCGTGCTCAGCCACACGGCTCTGCCCGCTGTAGTCGGGCGTGGGGAGCGGGTGCGGTGCGGCGAACTCGGCAGGGATGCCGTTCTGTGGGGGCGGGGGGTACTGGGCTGTGGTGTAGGGCTGGGTCATGGCGTCCGGGGGATTGGCAGCCTCTTGGTTACCCTGGTAGACAGATAAAAAATAAAAAATAAACAAGTTAGATATGTCACATAGGTCAGATACAACTGATTACCAGAACCTGAAATTTATCACGATCACTAATTGCGATCATATAATTGCTCAGTCTTAGTGGAGTTGCCACAACATTTTGAGTCATCACTTGGGTCAGAAGTCAAGTCCTCTAGTCTTGCTCCAAACAAAGACACATTTTTTATAGTAAATAAATCATAATTTTCTGACCAATTAAATGAAATTGTATCATTCCCTGCAGCGGTTGGGAATCACTGAGTTAGAAGAGATCAAAGTGGCTGCCATTAGAGACGTGCCAATGCGACCGCGGGGCATCACGGGGGCGGCACCCTGTGCACCGATGCAGCGGCAGCCGTCATAGTGCATCAGGCCTGCCGTTAGCGAGCGCCTTGATCAGCGCTAATGAACACAGAGGATGTTGTAGATCACACAGTCCCCAAAGGACCGAAACACCCCCCGCCCCCACCGAGTCCACAGCAATCGTTACAAAGCACCAGAAGAAGGCGAGGACGATCAATTAATTGATTGGTGTCTTCTGATAATTACAAACTTTGACCTCAACGCCACAGTTGATTCTTCTCCCAGTGACACTTTACAACCTGGAATATGTCACTCACTGATTGAATGTCAACAAACCAATCACAGACTAAGTTTATACATGTAGGGTGTAGTAGTAGGTGCCTCAAACAGGAACAGGAATCTAAAGTATTTTATATTTATATTTATATTAATTTGAGCTATCAGTGCATCAGAGGCGTAGTGGTCGAGCTGACATCTATTCACTTGTCCTATGGGGTATATGCCACGGAGGAGGCGGGACTTCTGACTTCCTGGTTTTCACGCATCAGCTTTGTTTCCGTTTTCTGTTTGCGACGTGTGGGCCGCGTCCCAGTTTGTGCGCTTCCGCCTTTGTGCACTTCGGTTGCGCGTTCCCGTCGACGGGAGCAAGCGTGTAGTGTGCCTGTCTCAGTTGTCCAAAGTATTTCAGAGAGTTGAAACGCCCTGTTGAGAAGCCTCGCGCGCCCCCGCCCATCGGCGGTTGTGGGACGAAGGAGTGGGGGTGCGAGTGTTGGAACGTTGTCATCAGTGGCCGGAAACTATGCTAATGTGTGAAACCCGAAAGTCCGTGGCATCTACCTCAATAAGAAAGCGTTCGCCAGATCAGGATGTTGTTGATTCCCAAAAAGCTGGTTCACACAGCTGTTGTAAGTGTACTGAATTCACTGGCCTTGGATCGAGGCAACAAAACCCTAACCCTAACTGTATTGTATTTTTAAAGTATTATATGTATTTCCAGGCTGACGGTGGTGGAGTTAAAGGATCAGGATTAAGGGTTCATTTAAGTTAAGGTTCGGGGATACTCTAGTTCTAGCACACACTTGTTTTTCAGTGTTAATTTGTTTGACTAAAAAATTATTTTATTACAAATAGTTTCTTTTTCAGACGAAAGTGAAAGAAAAACTAAAATATAAGTTATTCGTAGATATGATCATGATAACTAAACTGATTGACAATCTCGTCAATAACTGAAAAGCAAAATGTAAAAACACAATGACTCCAACCTGAGGGAGGAAACATGTGCGGGAGGAGAAAAGAACCACAAATGGAACAGTCGGAACTAAGTGAGAAGAGAACCAATCAGAGGCCGTCTTGATTGGTGTACGAAAGCCAGTCAATCACGCTCATGGGAAAAATGCAAGATAATATCCACGGCTGGAAGAAGGAAACGGGACAATCTGTATGCCGATTTTACGTTCAACGATAAAGGAAATAAAAGACAATTTAAGTGTAAATAATGTGTAACGGTAATTTGTGGGAAGAACGGGACCAATTTGAAGAGACATCTAAAGAATGTACATCCCGAGATGTTCTCAAAGGCAGTGGTCTTCAAGATACATTTGAACTACCGGGCCGTAGCCCGATCAAAGGAAAACACTTTTTTTTTACAGTTCCGGTTAATCTGAGACGAAAATGCCATTATATTTTGAAAAGTGACCGGATTCTGTTTGTTTCATCCATCTATGACGGACTCTTGACGCATGTCAAGATGCTAACTATCTCAGTCGCTAAGACTAATATTAAATCCAGACGCAATAAAAAACAGACGTAGGCCTACAGTATTAGAAAGGTTTCTTTGCATTGGGGAAAAGGCTCAGTGAGACAACACAAAAGCCTATGACCAAGAAGAAAAATAAATGTACATTCGCAGGAGATCTACTCGAAATATGGATTTACGATGACAGGTGATTTACACGCAAGACACCCGCTCATCAAAATATGCTACAAACGGCTCTTGATTTAGCGTCATGGAATTTGTATTTGTTGTGTGGTGCCTTCTTAGGGCATTTCAGGAGGACGCTGCTAATATAGTTACATAAAAATGTGGCTTCATGTTTATTGCTCGACTGAAAATACCTTTTGTATGGTATCATTCATGATAAGCTTTACCATAGTGACCATATTAAAGCTTTGTTGTTAACCCAAGCTACAGGCACAGTCGATTTGTGTTTGTTGTCGCATTTTAATAGATTGCAAAATGTTTCAAAGACGTTGTGCAGACCAACGCAAACCGTTTATGCTCACAAGCAGATTTTCTTGTCGCCTTCAAATATTGAACATCTTCAAAATATCTTTGTGAGCATAAAAAAACGTACAGAACTACAATAAATTATTCTTCTGAAACCTCTTCCCAGTCTAAATACATGATGTTCCTATTCCCAATGCCAACATATTGCTGGATAAAGCAAGTGTATTTTGGAGTGTGTTGCATCTTGTAGCTTTTACAGTCAACAGTTTTCTAGCTCTGACGCAGATTGTAGCAGATGGACTGAGGTCGAGTGTTGCAAGTGCACTTTAAGAGCCGACAAACAAGCAGACTCCAGACGAACATCATCTGCAAACATGCAGCCGGGCTCCCTGGTGCAACGCCATGATGAGCCGCGCCGCTAATGCACTCGCTTAACTGTTAGCGGGTGTGCCGTCGTTGCCGTTAGTGTGCGTGCTAACGAGCTGCCGGAGCGGACCTCCAACTGTGCAAAGGTGGAACAATAATGGTGGATTCCAATAACAAGCAGGCGCAATTTAAAGAAAGGCACGCCGGATGTAACTCTTTGGGCTAAGAGAGAAAAAGGCAAGCAAGCATCTTTATGACGGCAGGGAAACAATAACAGGAGAAGTTGGCCTGCTTTACTAGGCGAGTGGGGACGGCGAGGTGGGAGATAAACGTGTTTTATTCCTCGCTGCAGCCCGGACAGTCGGGGGAAGGTGTGTTAGCTTTAATGAGCGCGTGGAGGAACGCTGCGCTGTAAATGTAGTGGAAATAATTTCACGCAGACGTGTCGGCAAACAAAAGGCAGTTGGAAAAAAAGCCCGCATTCGGCCAATTAAGGCGGTGCTCTATTATGGAAATGAAAGGAGGGAAGCCTTGAGAGGTTGAAGCTACCATGCAGCCCCCACCCCCCACCCTTTCCTCCCCTCTCTCTTTATGCACAACTTTTTTTTTTATCTACCCCTGCGCTCTACTTTGCTGCTCCCCCTCCAGTCTTGGCGTTATATAACACGCCTTTTTCATTTAAAGGAAGCTCTTGATGTCGGCAAATTTCCCGACTTGTTCTTTTATTCAAGCACAAAAAGTGGTCGGAAAAAAGGCCATCCGGCTCCGCTGGCCTGACAGCTGCTGGATTTTAAAGCAACCTCATCATCATCCTCATCAACAACAATAATGAGGCCCAAGACATAAAAAGCTCAGCAGCACAAAAACAAGAAAACATCTAGTACACCAGAGCTGTGACCTACAAACGGATCCTGGCTCAAGCCAAAGCAAGAAGCGAATGGTCAAGGAAAACCACTCACCAAAAGGGCAGACAAAATCGAAGACATGCAGTACGTACTATTTGAGGACTATTTTGACATCTCTAACACTATTAACTTAAGACCATAAAAAAATTGGGGATGAATGGGATCTTTTGTATCACGGTCAAGAAATCTTGAGGGCGGTGGACACGGCGGAAGGACAACTATCAATCTGTAGTATACCCTGGTGGGGTAAAATAATTGTCAAGGTCTAGGACATGCTGAAAGGTCCATTTCTCACAGTTAGGCTGCTAGAAGTGGAGGAAGTCCAGAGGATGGGGAGTCTGGGTTCCTCGCGAGCTGGACCCGGAAATGTGTAGGACAATGGATGGAGGCAGGAGTGTCACACACCCAGGAGTGTGTTTCAACATCCGCACTTTTCCTGCTGTTCTCATCATCATCCCCTTCCCACCGGCCCTGCTCATTGACACCTTGACGCCTTGTCCTCAAGCATAAAACCTTATAGGTACAACCCCCCGCATCCTCCACACTTCTGCACAGCTTGTTTCACATCTGATTAGAGGCGAGATGACGACTGTGTCAAAGGGAATAGCGAAACGTTTTAACAGCTGACACTCACTCCTGCTGGGTTGAAAGCAATTATCAGTCTGACAACCATTTTATCCATCGCTGATGTACAGTATTCTAATAATATGATATTCGGTATTCTCGGCTATCTGAATGCGGGATTCCGATCAACTATGTGACAAGCCGGTTGCTTTGTGAGAGACGCAGGTGAATATATCCTGGCTCAAAAAGCTTCCTATCTTTGTTCACCATGTGAACTGTGACTAGTTAGCATTTGATCTGATTTGATTTAAATTTGGTAAACTCTAAAAGATGTTTAACCCTTTTTGGATCTTCCTGGCTCAAAGTTATAAAAGACGGCTTGACTTTGACTTGGTATACATGATACTCGACTTGACTTTGACTTAAACTTTATGACTTGACAAGTTTTGCCTTTGACATTGTTTACAAGACAGTGTGCCGTTTGTAATATTTTGGAAAGAAGAGTTGTGTTATGCAGGGGAAAAGATGGAGAAAAAACAAATGGCAACAAGCAAAGTTTGCAACCCAAAAATGTGACAAACGAGAACTATGACTTCTAAATGTATCGGCCACTATAAAACTCACAAAAGAGGTAAACTTCGTTGACTTTGCAATTTAGTTTACTGTTAGATTAGGCCTCTTAATGATTAGATATGTGACTTGAGCGAGGCCGTTGTGTCGCTGTGACCTGTCCTGGCTTGGCGTCTTCCTATCTATCTGCACTCTGGCATAGTTATCCAGTTGAAAACAGTTAAGGCCACCAGGTCACACATTTTCACATTGACAAGGCTGAGTTGCCTCCCGTGTGAGTGGGCGGCCAAGACAGTATAAGAGTAGAGACCTTCTTCTGTATCCAGCAGAAGAGGTCCTACAGCTGTGTACTCGATCTTTCTGGCATCCAGTAAATAGTTCGACTGAGAATATGCAGTCTCCTGGTTGTTATTAAAGAAGTGGTGAAAATTCCCATATGACCTTTACAATACAACAATTAACAACCAATTTAATAGTTGATCAAACAAGAATTAAGCTTCACATTGGTTATGTTTAATTGAGAAGACTTAGTAATAGACGGAGATTGTCTCAGAACCATGAAAGAAACGATGCGATAGCAAACATGCATAAACTGACTTAGCGACATTGTATGACTTGATTTATGACCCACATCTGGCGATTGACACTGGCACACCTTTCTGCTCATTGCAAAAAACAAAAAACAAAAAACAAAAAAACTGTGACCTGCCTATTTCAGAGGAGATAATTGATCTGAAATATGAGTACAATTGTAGTAATTGAGTAATTGGTGCGGCTTGTTGGTGGTGGGCTAGATCTTGCTAGGTACTCACAAATTTTTGTTGCAAAAGATTGTGATATAACCTGGCATTGAATGGCTGCGACAGTCGTAGGTAAACTAATTGAAGACGCTGTAAAAACAGCCACACTTTGCTACTGAACTGTTTGTCTTTAGAGACACACATGCATTTGAAACTCGCCGCTTCCTCCCTCCCTCCCTCCCTCCCTCCTCCGAGGCCCGCCGTACAAACGTAGCCTCCAATATGAGCAAGTGTAGCTTTTATCGATCATGGACGTGGAGCAACACCGACCGGCGTCTCCTCGGCACACGGCCGGTGTCAAATTGGATTGGGAAGTGTCACTTAAGGAGATCACTTTCCGAGTGGACTTTTTGTCCGTAGCGCAGGCCACCACACAGGTCAGGCCAGGAGCAAATCACGGCGAGGTTCCGCCGGCTGCTAACCCCCGGGTGTCTGCGCTACAGGCTCGTCTATCTCTGCAGGTGCGAGCGCTTGGCTGCCCGCCAGCCATCGGTGATCCTCTTTAGTGGCGTCTGGAGGCCAAGAGGAGACGGGCAGCGCAAATAGAGAAGCTCTTAGGAGGAACTCATATTGGCAGAGTGCTGCTCTGACTCATGCGTGCGGCAGTGGGTCAGCGGCAAGGCGAAATACAGCGGGCGACTAATTGCGCCGCTTTGGATCCGGAGGGAAATCACTCAAATGGGAGCGCGCTGATCAATCTGCGCTGCTGCGGCAGGAGAGAGAACGGGATGGAGGGGGGGTAGAGAGGGAGGGCGGCTGCTGATGGAGTGGGCAGCTTTATGGCTCCGGCTCCGCATTTCTCAGCAGAGTTTCTTTTGCCTGCTGTGCAGGAAGTGCTGCCGCAGATTGCATCTAATTCACGCAGATCTACGCCTGTACTTAATGGCCAAACAGGCCTGCAACAGCAAACTTTGAGTAAGAACTTCAGTTTTGTGGATGCTTTAGTTTTTCATCAGGTGTGTTGTCAGAGTATGTCAAAGAAGTGAGTTGGGTTTGATTGATTGTTTGCCTCTTTTTTTTTTTTTTTACTGTGGGGTGGCTTCGGTTGGGTTTTGTCACGTTGTTTCTGACAGGGTGGGTATTAAATCTCGGGTGCAGTCCTTGGGGGCTCCCAGGTATCTCGAACCCTGTTTGTTCCATTCCAAAGCTTTCTATGCCAATGGACTTCCGGGTTTTCACCCATCAACTTTGTTTCTGTTTCCGGTTTGCGACGTGTGGGCCGCGTCCCAGTTCTTGCGCTTCCGCCTTTGTGCCCCTCGGTTGCGCGTTCCCGTCGACGGCTGCGAGGCTGTGAGTGTGTAGTGTCTGTCTCAGTGTCCGAAGCATTTCAGATAGCCGAGAGGCCCTCCCGCCGATGTGCGGGAGCGCGCGGTTGGGAGGCGCAGGGGTGGGTGTGCAAGTGTTGGAGGCGGGCCAACAGTGGCCGGAAACGGCTCTGATGTGTAAAACCCGGAAGTCGGAAGTCTGTGGCATCTACCCCATGCAAACAGAGAATCACAGGAAAATCAAGTGGACAGCTTTGATATATATTTTTTTAAGTTGGGGCAGCGTGGTTGACAGTCTGATGATTAGTTGTTGTAGTTGGGGTCTTGGGTGTGGTCCGTCAGGACTTATAGTGGCTCCAACATAACTCGATCCCTGGTCTTTTCCTTTGAGGCCAATAATCAGAGGTTGATGTAGCGGACAACTGTATCTATTTCACACAGATCTATGCTTTTATTAAAGGCCGATGAGCACCAGCAAAGCGTTGTCACCAGGATATTTTTTTTAAACAGAAGCATTGTCAGAATTTTTCGATCGGGGTAGAGCTCTGATCAGTTGGTCAACAAAATTTGGTGGCACGTCTATTCTGTCGGGTGTTGGATAAGAGGATTGATTGCCAGGGACAAAGTTGTTGACAGGGTGGATATCTAATCTCGTAATGGGGGCTTGAGTTTGGTCCGTGGGGGTGCCCACGTAACCCGAACCCTGAGCCTCCAAAGTGCTGTGTAGTGCAGAGGCCAATGGAATGGGCAGTTTTACCGCTCCACACTCTTCATCGGGCTAGCATGAACTAGTAAACTGTGAGCTTTTCGGGAACTTGGGGTTTCATCAGATGTGGTCAGAATTTGTCGATGGTGTAAGGAAGATGCAATCAATTCTGTGATTTTTTTTTCCCGCAGGGTGGCGGGTGAATCTGTCAGGTGGTGGAGGGGTGATTGTCAACCACAACATAATGGGGTACAGTGCACAGTACATGTTTAAGGCATGCATCAGCTAACTGATGGTCAGTGTTATAATTCCTGACACCTGATTCTGACAACTGAGTATGACCTAAAATGTACATTTTGATGGAGCTTGGTGCCTTTTGTGGGGGATCCCTGTTGGCTCATACCTAGGTTGTTTTCCTTCAAAATGTAATTTCCTTTGTTAAGCCAAACCTGCCAGACCGAGTGTGCGGTTGACGCAACACAAGTGCAATTCGTACAGCGAAAAATCATCTTTTTGTTTTGCGCAGCTAATTGTTGTGGCGAGGAGTCGGTGGCTGATTTCCACAGGCAAGAGGCATTCATTCCGTCTCAAATATAGATGCTCTGTCCTGTTGTAATTAGGCAGGCCGCGTGATCCTACCACAACTCGCCCCTTGATAGTCACCAGAGGCGGTGGCTAATTACTAACACCGCCGTTCCAAGGTGAGCCGGGACTCGAGTGGTAGTAAACAACAACACAACACCTCAGGCGGGCTCTCCCTCCTCCTCCTCCTCACCCGCCAATTACAGCCCGGCGGGATAGGGAGACGCGCAGAAAAAAAACAATTTGATGCAAATTCACAGCAGCGAGGAAGGCGCGAGGCTTCCGGCGAGCCCGTTATTGTTTGGTCTCACGTTTTCTGCCTTCAAAAAAAGTCCCGTCTTTCCATTTTCCACCTCATTTGTGTAGAAATCAATTCACGAGAAGAAACGGCGCCTGTCTTTTCAGTCAATTTAGGCCGCCGCCTGCCCCGCCACCGCCCTTCTCCATGGGGCTTAATCGTTTTCACGTGTCACACGCGCTCCATCCCCTCTAACCTGATTTGTCCTCGTTATGGCGAGCACTTATTTGCGCGCCGGCCTTGGACCGAGAGGTATTAGAAAGAGTTCATTTTCTCCCGTCCCTTGCTGATTTCTTCATTACATGGCTCGCACGGAGACACAAGAGGCGCTCTTAGCGACGGGCCCTCGCCGCTTAATAAAGACCGGATCACTTTGAACCCGCCTGACACACGTAATGAAGGCCCGGTGCATCACGGGGAGGAAAAATGTGGCGCATACTGAAATGAAACAAATACGCAAATAAGTCTGCCGACCTTGTGAGGAAGCCATCAGTTCCACGCCATTGGACCGCCGCAACCCGAAGAGCTGATAATTGTCTCTTTTGTTGCGTATCGTATATTTACATCTGGGACTAATTAGCGCAGAGCCGGTGTCAACGTCTCAGCCAACATGCAGCTTGTTGTTTTTATTATTATTATTAGACACAATGCAGCTTGCTGCCATGCTGAGAATTTTTTATTTACTTTTTGAAAAATCAACTCATGCGCTTGTGGGAAAACGGCTCAGAATCAAGAACAGACGGAGATAATTTCTTCATACATACTAGCCTTTAAGTCACCATCAAAGTTTTATATTGCATTGCATGGTAAGAAGCTGAACAATTTAGCATAATCCGTATGGCAAGGATGCCAGTGTCTAATTAGGTATATGGTAGGAGTTTGTCACACACAATCCCTGGAATTGATGGTCCTTGAGACTTTTTCGCATGTCCTGTTATGATCGAAACATCCGCCCAATTTCGCCTTATCAGAGAAACTGGTGTTGTAAGATTATTTTTAACCTACCAGGGAGCACTACTGAAGGAATTCACACTGGCTGCTTTCAATCGTCGTTCTTGTTAAATATGGCTCCTTGAGTTTTTTTGGTAGTACTGGTCACATGGTTGAGTAAATCTGGTGTTGTCGTGTTGGGCGGAGCATTAGCAAACAACTTACTAATAATGTAATATACAAACAATTGCATAGGTTAAGTGTTCAGAACCTTTAGAAATCAATTTAAAGGCTGAACATTGTGAATGAAATGAGCAAGCAAATAAAAGGCAACTCCTATCGTCTTGGGGAAGATAAGGGTTGGTAATCACTTCAATTTAGAAATTTTCACCACAATACACAAGTTGGGTCCCCGAGAAGGTGATGCCGATGATGATAATTATAATACAGTATTACCCCCCCAAAAATGCTGTGGAAGATAAAAACTGTGGGAATTACGTACTACTGATGATCTGATATGGTCCTTTTCCTATATGAAAAATGAGAGGGCATTTATTTACGAACAATTCCACACATTTCCCAAAACTTCCTAAAGCCTGGTTCACACAGCAAGATTTTAAACTTGAGGCCGACTTCCAAACTGTGAGAGACGCCACACGTGAAGAGAAAAAAATCACGGGAGTGACGAACGTACCGTGTGTGGTGTGCCGCCACACGGCACAATCAACACAACACACACGAACTGAGTTCATTCATGAATGTGACGGGAAGTCTCGCAAAACCTCTTGAGATTAAACAAACATGCAAGACCAGTCGCGATACTTCCTGGTTTGCTTCCGCTGAAAAGGCATTTAAAGGAGTGTAAATGGGCTCTGAGTGGCGAGGCAACGCTTGCCCTTGGTGCTGGCGGCCTTTCGCTTCCCACCCGGTTTGTTCGTATAGTATGTGTGTGTGTGTGTGTGTGTGTGGATTAAAAAAAAAAGGGAGTGTAATATTGTAAACACGGACTTTCTGCTGCGTCATGACAGTTTTGATTTTGGATTCCCCACCGTCTTCCTCTCCGGCTTGCTTTCTGATTGGCTGCGCGGTGGGTTGTCCTCGGGGCACTGCGCACATGGAGCGAAGTCGGGCCAAAACAATCCATGTTAAATATCCCAGATTTCAAGTCAGATCTTTCTGAGGGCCGATATCGGTATGAGCCGTGTGTGGTGTCGACACACACGTCAGGATTATCTGTTAAGATTATCGTTTGGTATCGTGTGAACCAGGCTTTATGAGAACAGATCAGTTCAGAAGTTCATCGGAACAAAAACTTGCACTTATTAGAAATGTCAACATAAAATATCAACATGGTTCTGAATGTCAATGTCAAAGATATTTCATCGGCATGCAGGATTCCTAACAAATGAGGATGACGGCCCATCCCACCCAGCCGCCCAACACGGCCACCGCGAGGATGGAGAACAGGTGCGAGGATTCGTCATTCCTAACTGTTGCAGGATGGGCGGGATTTTTTTCCTTGCACTTTCCGAAGCACATCTAATCAGAGCTTAATTCCACTTATGAAGATCGGGGAGATAACTTTTGATTCATCACAATGGTTTAATCACCGTCGCCACGCTCTCTCCTGCCCGCCCGTTTTCCTCTTGTTTCCACCTCCGAGCCGAGAGATGGACGGGAAAGACGGGGAGAAGATATTAACAATATTAATGACCCGTGGTCCTCGTCTCCTTAATGAGAAGGGTTATTAACCGTGATTATCCGTGATGGAGCGCCGGTAATTCCCTGAAAGCTCGGGGAAAACTGGCCCGTAAATTGCCCCATCTTGACGATCTGACGGCACGGGAAGAGGCGGGAGAGCGAGATCAGACGCCGGAAGGATGCAGAGAAGGAGAAAGCGAGCGTGTCAACCAAACTCTGGCGGCTAACGAGCGAACTAACGCATTGACACTGCAGGAATGCTGAGGCGGCACTCCTGCACGCCCACTCACCGACGCTGTTATTACAGGAAGGATGGCTCCATGGAGTGGAGAGGCACGGGCTGTCTGCTGAATCAAACTCTTGTCCTGTCCTGTTCCATCTGCTATTTATAATGTCCATATCACAAACTGGTCGCTCCACAATCCTGTCCCATTTGTTATTTTGCGTCCTGATCACATAGTGGTAGCATTGCCTGGTTCACTAACACACCGGAGGTCCATCCTGCCTCACTATCCCAGTCCTGTCCAGTACTGTCCTGTAGCCTACTATTTGCTACTTGTCACATCCCTACCACACACTGGTTGTGTTGCAATTTCGTCCTGTCCCATTTGCTACTCTTCGTGTCCCTACTTCTTGTACACATTGTAGTCACTGCCTGGCTCACTGTCCCAGTCCTGTCCAATACAGTCCTGTTCTATTTTTTATTGACATCACATTATACTACACACTGGTAGCACTGCCTGGCTCACAACCCCAGTCCTGTTCTTTCCAGTCCTATCGTGTCCTGACTCGTGTTGCCTTGCTTACTTGACCAGACATGTCCGATTTACTACTATATATACCTCACAGGGTGGAGCAATGCTTGACTGACTATCCCTGTCATGTCTCATCCTCTGTTGTCCTCATTTTCACATACTGTTGTTTTGCCGTTGCTGTTTCTGAGGAAGTGGAAAACGGGAAGCAGGTGCGTAAAAGTCAGGCGCATCAAGACGAACGACTCCCGACTGGAAGTTACGGCGATGATGATGCTAACGGGCCCATTCGCTCGTTAGACGCTGGCCTTAAAAGCATCTTTGGGAGTTTAGGCACCTCCTGCCTCCTTTTCTTCCTCTCTCTCCTGCGTTTTTTGAGATGACACTGTATCACGGCAACACCTGCCGGGCCCATTCCAGATAATAATCCCGTTCCGACATGCCGCCGCAGCGCTCACAGCGGCCAAATTGGATTGTTTGCATTAGCGGCCCGCTGAGCGCAGCTCGCTCGCTTTCTTGCTCGCTCGCCCGCTCTCTTGCTCTCTTACTTGCTGTGCTGCTTTCCCACTCTCGCGCCTTGGGGGCTTTATTAGATTCAAGCGCTCCTTCATAAACAAGCGCTCCTTGTGGCAAAAAGGGTAAACAAGAAAAGAGGAATCAGCTAAATGCGGACAGGCCGGCGCTTTGTGGACACACTCCATTTATTTCCTCCAATCAAAGGCCTTTAATTGGATTGAGGGCCGGCACCTGCTTTACACGCCGTCGAGCACACCATTAATGTTTGTGTGTATGTGTGTGTGTTAAGGGAGGGGAAAGGGTTAAGAGCATGTATCGCATTGCCTCCATTTTCTACAGTGATCAATAACAAGATTCATCAGTGCCCCCCCGCTGTTTCAAATGAATATTTTACATTTTAAGATGTTTTTCCCTAAATTCGCTGTTCAAAAGCTTAAAAAACCCAACAACACATAGATGCAATAAACAACCTTGCTCGATGTTCTTTGGACAACTGCAATCACTATAAAATGTTTTATACATATTTTATAGAGTGTAGTATACATAAAATATGGCAACATTTAGTGGTGGTATTCAAGCAACGTCGTCGTGTTAAAGAAGGTCTTCAAAAGTCTTGTATTTGGCTTTTTGAAATCTGCACCCTCTGGAATATTTTCACGCAAACATTCATATACTGAATAGCAATGATTGCTTTTTAATTGTTTTTTTTTTTTTTAAATGTTTTAATGGTTAAATTACAGTTAGACAGCACAAGTGCAGATACCCTGTGGTATTTGGCAATGTTTTATTAATTTATTCATTTAAAAATTGTTAATAAATTATAAAGATACCAATTTATTTGTTTGTTTACATTTATATTGTGGCTACACTAATATTTTGCACAAACTGACAAAAGCAGAGTTTTTACGTATATTCTTGGCATTTTTTTCTCCATTAACTTGAAGGAAACATAATATATATATATATATTTCAATTACAATTCTTGCTATATGTAGTTTGTTTTCTTGTCTGGCATACTATTTGTATTTAATATTTTTATACAACCTTGCAGAATATTTTAAATAATTTTAAAACACATATATTATTTGAAATTTAATAGGAAAAATGCAGACATCCTCAAATTGTCTGCACAAACTGATGCAATTAAAAAATATTAATTTAAATAAATAAATTAATAATAAAACTGGTAGAATATTTTTAAATACATTTTTCACATTTAAAATTTTCCAAACGATTTCATTTAAACATAATAAAATTAGATACGATAAATTAAAAACCTGCACATACCCTAGATTAATTTTCATGAACTCACCTAGGCGGAATGTTTATTTTATTCTATATGTAGTGTTGTAAAGCTTATAAACACACAGAAATATTTTAAACAACCTCACCTCAACAGAATATTAAAAAAAAAAACTTGCAGATAACCTAAAATAAATAATAATAAAATAAATAAAATTGCAAAAAAAATAAAAATAATATTACTATTTCAAATGTAATTAAAAACAGACACCTTGAAATATGTAACTTAAACTAAGAAAAAAATCCCTGTGTTTTAAAATAAGAATGAGAAAAATCATGCAGACAGATTTTATTTTTCTCACTTTAACGTTTTTAAAAATGAATTTTAAAAAAAATGGCACGTACCCTTTAATATTCTATACCATCTCACAGCTACATTTAACATAAACATCACAAGTGCTTCTGCGGTAACATTCTCGCATTGCTTTTGTTTCCCATCACTTGTGAGATGAGCGTAAACCTGCAGTCCACCCTGGAATACAAATGCTCAGCAGGTGGATAAAAGCAAATGATAAAAAAAATGGAGCACAGCCATTGCACACAAAAGCGCCATCCAAAAGCGGGAGATGCATCACGGTGCCGCTTGACAGTGCCTTTAGGATGGCGCGAAGGCGGAGGGGGCAGGGAGGCCCGACACAGTAAATAAAAATACAATTTCCTCTAGTGACACGGCCATTCTGCTGCAAGCCGTGCTCTAATTATTCCCGGCACTTTGAGCGATGGCTCCGCATCAGCTTCTCATGATGCACGCGCCTGCCCAATGTGCTTCGAACCAGCTGGCTGGCCGAGCCGCTGAGCAAGTCCTTGCCCAAACATCACCATGACGACCGACTGCATCAGCTTGACTGTGTCTCTAGAACGTTCCGGAAGATTCATAAACTGTTCACATATAAGGAATATTTCAACTTTTTTTTCTTTAAAATAAGTTTTTTTTTCTTTTGCGGTTGAAAGGTGAGCTAAACATCTGTTTTCAACATATACGACTGCATTATTTATAAGACTTAGCCCACTCCTCCCTGTTGAAATAATCATGGAATTAGTCAAAACCAAGTCAAGAATCGGGCCAGAACCAAGTAAAATGTTAGTCAAAACCAAAGTAAAAATCCAGGTAAAAAAAGTCAATTACAAAGACAAAATAAAGACAAGAATCAAAAAATCAGGTCAAGAGCCCGATCAAAACCAAGTGAAAAACATAAGTCAATAACTAATTGAGGACCATTCACAAACAGCCAAGACCCATGTAAAAAATAAATAAATAATACAATAGCCTAGAATAATGTAAAAAAAATAACAATCAAGAACGACGTAAAAAAAGAAGAAGCTCAGAACCAATCAAGAACCAGTTCAAAAAACCAAGTCAAGAACCAGTCACTAACCAAGTCAAGAATCATGTCAAAAATAAATCAATGACCAGTCAGTAACCAGGTCAGACTCAAAAGCCAGTCAAATTTTAATTTGAAAAAAATAAAATCAGTAAAAACAAAAACAAAAAAACAGCCGAGAACCATGTCATAAAGCAAGTCTAGAATCGTGTCAAAAATCAAGAACCAAGTAAAGGAACAAGCCCAAAACCAGTCAAGAAAGAGCTACAAAACAATTCAAGAATCATGATAAAAAGAAGAAGAAAAACTGTCAAAAAACAAGTCAAGAAATGAATCACATAAAAAACAAGTAAAGAAGACCACATCAAAAACAAGTCGTCAAGAACCAGTCAGTAACAAGGTGAGGGAGTCAATACAAAGTCAAAAATAATAATTCAAGAATCAGTCAAAACTAGCCAAGTATCATGACAGAAACAAAAGCATAGAATCCTGTCAATAATCCAAATCAAGAATTATGTAAAAAAAGAAGAAAAAAAAAAGCCTAAAACCAATCAAGAACCAGTCAATTAGTATGTCAATAAAGCTAGTCGAAAATCAAGTCAGTCAAAATTCTTACTGGAAATTTGTTGCACAATCTTTTTTCAGTATGACACAAAAAGAAAAAGAAAAAAAAAGAAAAACGTCATCTGTGAAGAACTGGTTTCTAAAACACATCAAGAAATATGACAAAAGCATGCCATGAACCAGGCCAAAAACTAAGACCCATGCCAAGAACCGTCAAGAACCCAGTAAACATGTCAAACCCTAGTCAAGAACCATGTCAAAAACAGATAAGAACCAAATACCGAGAGAAGATGTAAAAAAATTAATAGAGTCATGTCAAATAGCAGCCAAAAACCAAGTCCAAATAGGCCTTGAAGGTAATAGTTTTCATGTTTCACGCTGATGCACAGCAGGGACCCTGTTTACATCAACATACACACACACATACGCAGGACGGCATCTCGCATTCCCTTGCTGTTTATCAAATTCCAAACCAGATCAAACTGGCTTTGAAAGGCAAACGTGCCCCCCGGTGGCAGGAATTAAATAGCAGAAGCAGGAAGAGGCGGAGCCAAAAGTCAAGAGACTTCTCGTCTAATTTATCCCACAAACCGATGGATGTGAAAATAAGTCAAAAACTTCCAGCAGGGTTTCAAGTACTAAAATCAACCAAAAAAGTATTATGAATTATCTTCAGCATTTAGAGAAACTTTTTTTTTTTTTTTACATTTTGCATGAACTCACAGAGACATAATATGAAATCATTTCATTTTATTTACTTGTAATATTTTTTTTTATGTAGGGATAAGATGTAATATTTTGCACAAACCCATCGAGACAGCATGTTTATATTTATTTGATATTATTTTAAGTTTTGCTAATCAATTAAAATGTAATAAAATACAATTTAAATAAACTTGACTATAATTTTCACACACTCAAGTAAGCTGAATATATTTTTACATTGTCTTTATTTAGTTTTGTATTTTTAAAATTGTATTAAATGCAAACAATAAATAAATAAATAAAGAAATAAATACAAATAAATAAAATATTGGACTATTTTACATTATTTCACCGTGGCAGATAAACTTATTTTATGTCATCTTGAGTTTTTAAAATCAATTAACATTGATATGTATCTATATTTTAAATAAAACCTCCAGATAGCCTGGAATATTTTGCATGAGTATAACCAAGATGATTTAAAAAAATATATATTTTTTTAAGTTTGTGCTTCTTAAACATTCAGATTTAATCAAAAATAAATAAATAAATAAAATAAATAAATATATATATATATATTCCAATTTGTTTCACAAAAATAAAACAAAATGTAATTATTTCAATATAATAATATTTATTTAATTTTGTAACTATTTATCATTGTGTGTCTTTTGCAATTTGAGTCAGACGAAGGGTAGAATAGGCCGGTTTTAAACAACCGTTTTAAAGGACTTAATAATGGAGTCTCCGTGTGGGCCGAGCACATCCATCACGACCAACGGGAATCTCTCAAAAGGTCACGACTGCTCAGAAAGAAAGCGAGCTTGTCCTGGCCAAACTTTCCCCACGGGGGCTTTCATCGCCCCGGGCACAAATCTTGAGTGTCTCTGTTGATTGAATCTGTACGGCCTCTCGTCAAACACCTGATTGAGCAGTCGCTTTGTAAACTATGTCAAGACGCCATGTTCAGATGTTCAGAAACAGCCGAAACCAGTTCAAAACCACGTCAAGAAAAAGACAGGAATGGAGCCACAACAGCCGATAAGTTACACTTGCCAAAAAACAATTCAAGACTCAAGTTGACAGTCATCCTAAGACAAAGTTGAGTGCCAGTAAAAAAAAATAAAAAAAAAAAATAAAAATAAAAAAATAAAATTAAAATCCATCAAGAGCCACATCAAGTACACTCCATTCAAAACAAGTTAAGAATCAAGTCTGTGGTGTCACTAGGTTTCATGGAAAGGGGGGCTTAGCCCCAAGGACAGGGCTGGGCAAACTCGGTCCTCGAGGGCTGGAATCCTGCAAGTTTTGGATGTTTCCCTTCTCCAACACAGCTGATATATGATCAGCTCATCAGCAAGCTCTGCATAAGCCTGATAACCATCCTGTTGATTGGAATCAGCTTGTGTTGGAAGAGGGAAACCTCCAAAACCTGCAGGACCTCGGACCTCGAGGACCGAGTTTGCCCGCCCCTGCCCTCGTAGATGCACAGATGGACAGATATAAAAAGAATACAATAACAGTTAAAGTCATCATTAGACTTGAAGTGTTATTTCTGTCAGTATTTTAATATGGTACACAAACACATGAACCATTTTTATAAAATTAACCAAATATATATATATATATATATATGTACACATTGTCTACAGTGTACGAAAAACTGTATGCAAAAAAGGTGTTTTCAATTAAGATACATTGAATTAATTATTAACTGATCAACAGAGGCAAATGACATGAATTTGGCTCAAAGCACAGTAACTGTCTGCTACCAAATACTTCTGAAGTCACATGTTACATTGCGGTGCATATGTGACTAGAAGGAAAACATTACTCAATGACTTCGAAATTAAATATGAAAGTAATATTAAAGTGTGAATATTTTTTATTTCAGGTTAAAAACGATGTTTTTCACCATGCCTATGATTGAGATCTTTCAAAGTTTTTAACCCCAAATGATTTTTCTTACACTGTAAGTTTTATTTACAAATTTTAGTAATCTCTAAAATGTAAACGTTTGTTTCCGTACTTTGTAGGTGTCTTTATTTTTTTATTTAAAGTAATGTACTTTTAATTATGTAAAGCAGACAGAGTTTCCTCGTGTCTGACATGTGCTATAGCTGCCTGCCTTCAATTTGTTTTAAATATCTCCACTTTCTGTTCACTACTCTCAAGTTAAAATAAATGATGCACCTTGACTGACATGTTTCATATTCCTAATATTTAATCCATATTTATTTGTATATGATTTTTAGACTCTCACTGTCTCCTCACGTCTCCAGTAGGTATCACTCCACACTTGCTCTCTCTACTCATCGTGCTGTTTCCTACAATTCAACATGGGTGGAGGATTAGTATTGCCAATTATATTATTATCATCATCCACTAACGACAACCATAAGTGAATGATTTTTTTATTTTAGTGTGAATTCAAGCATAAAGTTCCAGAACATCACATGCATTGTAAAGTAATTATTAGACAATATATCATGGGACTTTCCGCTGTTAGCTGGGAAAACAACTTTGGCAGCAATTGTCAAATATTCATTCTTGCCTTCGTCCACCCTGCCTTCCATCCTTCCTTCATCCCTGATTTTGTTTCGGCGCCGCGGATGCGCGCGCCAGCGACAAGCTGCTTGTGATGTGTGAGCGGGCCAAAATGAGCGTCTGCGAAGCAACTGAGTGACCCCTATCATTTGTCACACAATCGTTGACCTGTGAATATTGCATTATGGCAAAGACGGGAGGCTCAAAGCGGGAGTGGGGCGTTGATGATGTGTCAAGTCAGAGAGGAAAGCCGGGGGCCGACCTTACTGTCACACAGACATATTCCACAAAAGGGATTCACAAAGTCAAAGATTGTGTCACATGAGAGATTGTGTACGTTTTTTTTCTCTCTCTCATGTGATTTGCTGTCTCATGAAATCAATATGTTAAATACTGACTGAATAACAAAAACGGGTCTTTATTTTGTTCCAGTAATCCAGTCAGTTGTCGTCGTCGTCTTCTTCTTTGGCAGAAAATCCACGTGGGATTTTTGTCTAAATAAAAACCTTATGTAATATATATTTTTTTGAAGTAAAACATTAACAGATGAAAGAAAAATGGGGTGTTTTTGGTTTACATGATGATGATGATGATGACGATGACGACTATTAAAAATGGGTCAAAAGCAGCTATTTTTTGTTTTTGTTTTAAATAAATAAGAGGTTAAAATAA
Source organism: Leptonotus elevatus (assembly GCF_054856555.1). Classification (NCBI taxonomy): domain Eukaryota; kingdom Metazoa; phylum Chordata; class Actinopteri; order Syngnathiformes; family Syngnathidae; genus Leptonotus; species Leptonotus elevatus. The sequence goes on along the minus strand of NC_141239.1, from coordinate 30,359,687 downwards.
TAAAAATGTACAAACATGTATTTATTTTATTTTGAGTGGATTTTTTTAATTCTAACATTTTGGTACAAAAAGACACAAAGGAATAATTAATTGATCTACGTAATCATTATTGACAAAACATTTTGAAATGGGCATTCAAAAGGCTTCCCCAATCCTGATGCTGAAGGGCCAGAGTCCTGCAGGTTTGACATGTTTCTGTCCTCTAACACACCTGATTCATATAATCAGCTCCTCAGCAAGCGCTGCAGAAGCCTAATAACGATCCTAATCTTTAGAATCAGGTGTGTTGGAGTACGGAAACATTTGAAACCCGCAGAACTCCAGCCCTCGAGGATCAGTATTGGGGAAGCCTTCTTTATATGGACGGAAGCAGTCTTTCGTAATTTTTCTTATTTTTCAATAAAAGTATCATAAACAAATCGATATATTCTTTTCACGGTTGTAATAAAATGAGGCAGTCTGGTGCGGAGCTATTTTCTTTCGGCCCTCCGTGACATTGGTCGACGCAGCGGAACGGCAGAGCGGGAGAAAGAGAAGACGAGCAAAGTGAGAGAAAATCAATCCTGGGGCAAGCCTGATTGATGGGCGGAGTTTTGGACAATTTCACGCGGAGAGCGACCTAAGCAGAGATGACAGCGGCCATATTGCCCGCCGCAGATTGATACCTGCATTAGAGGCATCAGGTCGGATCAAGGCGGCCGCCGCAGTAAATACGCCACCGAGACCACTTAATTCTGCTCAAATCCTGGCCCGACGCACTTTTTACCCAACCGGACGAGATAATTGAGTCAATTAGAAGCGCTGTAATCCGCCGGAGGGATCTTCAATCAAGGTTTTGGCCGAGGTCTTAAGGATGGAAAGAAAAAGAAGCAAGAGATTGTCGGTGTTTATCCCACGACGGCCGTAAAAAGAGCGGCAGGATTAGCTGGGATATAACTGATGTTACGGCGGAGAAATATTAACTTTGCGCTCAACTTGGAACAAACACGAAGAAAAACATTCAGAATTGAAAGGGAGAAGAGTTGAAAAAGTTAAAAGCCAAGTCAAAATCAAATCACAAACCAGTCAAAAGTCCAACGACCAGTGTAAAAAAAATCATACAAACCAAGTCAAGAGCAATGTTGATTAAGAATCATGTCTAAAACAAGTCAAAAGCTTGTCAACAAAATTGTCAAAAAAAAACTATCCAAGAACCAGTCAAGCATCAATCAAACGTTTGTCAAAAAACAAGCTAAAAAACATCCTAGAATTCTGTCAAAAAGAGTAGAGATAGATAAGGATTACAAAGTTTTAAAAGGAAAAAAAGTCCAAACCCATGTTGAATACCATGTCAAGAGCAATGCTAAGAAACAAGACAACAAAATAGCTAAATACACAAGGAAATAACCCATCAAAAACCAAGTAAAGATCCATGAATGCATGTTACAACTGTCAAAAACCATGGCAAAAACCAACTTAAGAACAATTCAAGGTCAAAGTAAAAAAACAAGTAGTGCAGAAATGGTCAAGAAGCCAAGAACCAAGGTAAACACAACAAAAACGTAAGAACCAGGTAAAAAAAACAATAACAACAAAAAACAGCTAAGAACACACAAAAAACAGTCAAAGACCATTGTGTCAAGAAACTGTAAAAAAACACACACACAAACAATGAATAATGTGAGAACTGGGACAAAGCTTGGCATTAACCAGGACAGAACTATATCAAATAACAGTACAATAAAATAAGTCACTAACCTAATCTAAATTAAACTTAAGTAAAAGCAAGTCAAGACAAGAACTACAAAAAACATAATGAATCAATGCAAAGCATGACAAATTACAAGAATCAAGAATCACTGAAGAAACACTTTAAAAACAAATGAAGTGAAACTCAAGAGCAAGTTAAACCTTTTCTAGTCAGAAAAGTAAAAAAAAACATTCAAAAAACCCCATCAAGAACGACTTCAAGCTCAAGTCAAAGACTAAGTCAAAAATCTGTCCAAATGCAAGTGAAAAAGCAAAGATCCAGTCAAAAATCACAAGTCCAAAACCAGTCCAAAATCCAGCTCATTCGTTGGGCTACAAGAACAATTCATTTGCTTTAAGACGGTACAAAGTGAAGCTATTTTATATTCGATTGGTCATTCTTGTACGTAAATAGACAGACAGCTACTGTATATAATATCACCTTCACATGAATATCTTTGACTGGAGCGATTAATTTGATGTGCCGATCCGAGCGGGCCCGTTCTGCTTTCGCTTTTGCGGATCCTTTTTGTAGTTGTTGTTGTCGTGGCAACGAGGCCGTCCGTCAGCTTCAGTGTGCGAGAGAGGTCGCGCGTGTTCACCGCGGATAGAAAAAAAGACGCGGCGCCGCGTTATCGAGTCATGCCAGACGGCGGGCCAGAGGACGTTAATGGACCCCGAGATGAGCGCCTGCGCTCCTTCTTCGTCGGCGGCAGCTTTAATCAAAAACACAAACGGCTAAATGGGATTCGGGACCTTAAGGTGCACAAAAACATATGAATATTAAAGATTCTGCTTGTACCAAGATAGATGGAAAACTGGCTGAGAAGAAACATTCCTTTTTCCCCCAAAAAACAAGTAAAAATAAAAAGTGAAGAATCAGTTAAAAAAACTGAAAATAAACCAATTTAAAGCTGCTCTTTTTATTTCACCATTTTTCATTCAAACATTTTTAATTAGCAGATTAAAACCATAGCTGTTCACAATAGGTACTCCTGCAAGCCTCTTATCAATAGTTTTCAGACTAGATTCGGGTTCAAACTTCCCGCCCTCTGTCTGCGGATGTGATGTAATGTACATTCTTGTGTTAGCTCATCGTCTCACAGAGTCGTGAGCGCAAGCTAGTATTTCGCTGTAATGGATTCTACATTTGCTCCAAAGAGATCACCATGTAGCAAGTCCCAGACACCCACAGTTACTCCGCAGAAGACTACAAAAATTACAAACATCGGTTTCACATTTGAGTGGTGGAGGGAGATGAGCGCAAACTTGGGCTTGAAAAGCGATACACAAATGCTTTTCGTCGGTAATAAGTGATGATACTGTATTGGCATTTAGAAAGAAATGTGTTGTGTTGTTTTCAATTAGCAGTTAACCCAAGCTTGCCCACTTTTTGGTTGTAAATGAGGGTGAAAGTGAAGTGGACATTGAGAATGAAATGAACACCAAGAATGGATGAAATTGAAAAGTATGATGTTATGAAGAGTTAAAGAAAAGTCAAGAATCTCTGGCCCAATTCTTAGCACATTTGATTTGAATGCACTAAAAAAAATCCTGCAAACAAACATCTTGCCTATTTGTCGCCCGCCACGCAAACGTTGACATGACTCATTCAAGGGGACATTTTGTCACATCAGCACAAGCTTGCTCGCCATTGTGGCTTTTTCCGTTCAATGCTAATCGCCGTGTGAATGGAAAGGAGAGAAGAAGAAGGAAGGCCGACTGACCGGCTTATTTGGGAAAGCGCGCTTCCCCAAATAGCCGGCGGCAGCTTGAGTGCGTCTTTGTTAGCGCGCGGCGGCGGCAACAAAACACTTGTTCTTAGTGGCCCCATCTGATTCCACTTCACAGGATTACAGCCACAATGCACACACGCGCGCACATGCAGTTAAATGCAGGATTGGTCGCTGACCGAGCGGCTGCAGATAGGCCAGGGTCCTAGTAAGATAATTAACCAGGGGGGCTTGCTTTACATGGCCGAGTCCATTAAGTGTCGCGTGAACACACACACATACACACGCGTGTGACAAGATAAGGTTAAAAGTCAGTGTTGTTTTTTCATAAAAAAGTTGTACCTTTTCAGGATATATATTCTTATTAATAATAAATCACAATATGAGTTTAAAGTTGTATTTTTCAGGGGGGGAAGCAAGTTCCAGTGTTCAACTTGTGATAGGATATGATTTGAGAGAAAAGATCACACTGGGCTTGCAAGGAAGAAAAAAAAAGTAAAAATATTATGTGATTAAAGGATTTTACGAAGTACTTCATAGCTTTCCTAAGAGAGAAAGTTGCACGCCTACGTTTTACAGATTATAATAAGATTTATTTTCCAGAAATAAATACAATTTATTTTCCAGATAGAGTAATAATGAAGAACTTTTTTTTTTTAATGCCATAATCTTTTTAATCAATTAAAAAAAAATCTTAACAATTCATGTTCCAATTTTTATCATTTTTCACAAAAAGCACTATTTTTATGGTATTTTTTCTGGAAAATTGGAATATTGAAAAATGCAGTCTTTGTTACCCCCCCCCAAAAAAGTGCTAATCTAAAAACTGTGTTTGAATAGTGTAAAAGTGAAGTGCTTGTGTCTTGCGGGTCTTTCCAGCAGATTGCTGCCTCATCAGCAATTGCGCTCCTTCCCTCCGGCACTGCATCTGAACGCACAGCGAGGTGGGATCAGGAAAAGAAAAAACGTCATGCACCAAGTGTTCCACTTCTTCAATGAAAGTTTACTATCTCCGGCTGGAAAATAATTTGACCCTTCTTCGGATTTGCGCAACATTTGGATTCAAACACAACACAACAGACTTGCAAGAATAACGAGGGTAGCAAGTACGGCTAGCGTGGTGATGTTTATTTATTGTTTACACCAACACATGCATGTGATTTGACGTACTGGGAGCACAAATGAGCCTAAAAGGGTGCATACGACCCCCACCAACCCACACCCCGCTTTCATCCTCTAATTGCCCCACCAGGCCCAGCCAAAAGACGCACACACGTGAGCCCATTAGGCACGCGTGACCACACCACAAGCCCAGAGCTAACGATGGCGGGAACGAGCAGGGGGGAGCATCAACAACAAGAAAGTGGATCAAAAACGTCTACACACCCTTGGTAAATTCCAGGTTTTTGTCAAGACAAAAGAAAACAACAACACATGAAATCTTTTCATGTGGTTGCATAAGTGTGCACACCCTCACAACTGTGGATGTGGCTGTCTTTAGAATTGACCAATCACATTCAAACTTAAATGGGACACAACTGCTTCAATTTGAAGTGACTTTGATTAACCTAAAAGATAGTTCTGCTTTTCTTGAAGCCTGGTCCTGATATTAATAAATAAACTAAAAGTGCATTTTTTTAATCAAGATTAAAACAAATCCAACCACCCCCCCTTTTTTTTTTACTGAGATGAAATTATAATTATATAAAAACATTTATTTCAAGAATAGTCTAATTGACGGAAAATGTATGTTAAGAGAATAAAGCTTTTTTTTTCTCAAGAAAATTCCAAAGTGACATTTTTTTTGTGTGTGAAAAGTTGCAATCTTTGTATAAATATATGTATTTTTTAAGAAAATGTAATCTCTAAAAAATATACTATCATATATAAGATAATAATATACATTAAGAATACATATGAATACATTATATGTATTGTATTTAATATTGGTTTTGAAAGGAACAATATTACAAGATCAAAATGGTATACATATTTTTAAAGTTTTAAGCCTATGAGAATAAAATGTCATTTTTTAAAATAAAAATAAAATAAAATAAATCTTCCGATAATTAAGTAGCATTTATACACTCTAAAAAGAGAATTGTTGAACCAATTTAAGATTAAACAGAGAATTGTTGACCAACTTAATAAAATTGCTTCAAGTGGTAACACACGATTGAATTAAATTAATCCAAAGTGAATATATTAAGGTAATTAAATTCATCCAAAGTGGCTATATTGAGTTTAGAGAACTCATAATTAATTATGAGTTCATTAAAATCTTAAATGGGTTAAACTATCTTTTTTTTTTTTTTAAGAGTATATGAGACAAAGTTTAGTAAAATGAGGCCAGCCAGCGAAGGTTAGCGGAAGGAGTGGCGGGAAGAGTGGCAGCAACAAATACACCTGAGATCGGTGGCCAGAACAAACTCGAGGAGAAGAAGAAGCAGCAGGAGTAGGCAGGGGGCCGGCTGGTCTCGCATAAGACGGCAAGGTGGTGAGCTGCCACTTAAATGGTGAGGAAACACCAGAGCCGCTTGGGATGGCCAGAGGATGAACGCCCCTCCCGACTTTCGCCTCGTCAGCTCGGGCTTGAACACCGCGCTCAAGTACACTCGCAAGAAATTTTGACTGGGTTCAGGCATTCCAATTGTCATCAAGTACACTACCAACCTAAAGAGTTTAAACAAAGACCATAAGCACACTGGGTAGCATACGCGGCAAATGACTGCTAACTTGTGCTCCGACGAGTGGGACGTTTTTTTTTTAATCGATGTTTCAAGACGGACACATGCTGACGCGTCCCGCAGGTTTTCTCCCGCCTATTGGGAATCATTCCCGCTGCGTAAACAAGACAGAGAGACGAGCTGGACGCGCTCCAGCCTTGCGTCCACAACATTTCCACTGAAGCACCCCCCCCCCCCCCCCGCCCTCACCCCCGCCCCGCCCACCTTTTTGCCGATTCAGCCACAAATATTGATCAGGCGCGAGAAGAGTGACAAGGGTAGGGAGAACGAAAAAGTATTGGGAGGCCAACCATAAGTGAAATATGGAGTTTGGACTAAAGTATTGGGACACTTATAGGAAGAAGATGCAGCAGTTACACAAAAGTATTGGAAAACCCAAAAGAAGGGAAAAGTGAAGTTTGGGTCAAAAGTATTGGGACACTAATCAGAAGTGAAAATGTGGAAATGGGTCAATCGGGTCACCAACAGAAGTGAAAAAAATGAGGACTTTCTGCAATAGTAGTAGGATGCCAACACAACATGAAAATGTGAGGTACATGCAAAGTTTGGACAAAAAGTATTAGGCATAAGTGAAAAGTGAAGAATGTTGAACATGTTTGTGTAAGTCTGCATTGTGTGATTGATTTCCTCATTTCCGGTGCACACCCAATAATATTGCCCAGTTTGCAATTGCATGGAGGACAGTGTTTGTCCTTCCTCTCTGTTGGCTCCATGCTAATGCTAATGCTAAGGGCAAGGGGCATGTGATACCAAAGTGGCCGCAGCTTCGTAATCAGATCATTAGCCCAAAGTTCAGTGACCTTAGCAGGAAGCTCAACGATCCCTGAGCGAAAGGCGTCGCATTAAGGGAACTTCCGGATGATCGCCTCAGAAGCACGGGAGCCACAATTGAAAGACACGTCACTCCCGTAAAATTTACAAAGCCATGACATAGCGGAATTAGGGCACGGAGTGGACGGGAGATGAACTCTGACCGAGCGGGACGCAGCATCAGTATATTCAAAGGGTGGCGGCGGAGATGGTGGGAGGGGGTTGAGAATAATACATTGTTACCAATTTATTTCATAAAATAAAAAAACATTCTTAATAAATTAATTTACATTCTAAAACTAACCAATTTCTAAATAATTACAAACTAATATTTGATCAAATAAAAATTCTTAAAATGAATTACCAGTTTAAAGGTGCATTGTGCCGTTTAAAAAGGTATTATTAAAGCGTTTTCTACATCATGCATGCTCCATCAATGCCCAGATGAATACAAAGAGCCCTGACTGTTTTACTCTGACTGCACCTATCAGCTTTTATCTTCCCTTTATAGTGTAGCACACTCCAAAGTTTATTTGAGGAAGGGAGGGGCGGAGTGGTGGAGGGTGATGTCATGTGCGTTCCCGCGGAGTAGCGGACATGTGGCGTTGTGCTAGCATTAACCTGTGGTGTTAGCTAGCGTACGACACTGCATGCATAAGCTGCTAACTTTCCACAGTTGGGATGCTGCAGTTACACTTTGGGCCAGAGGTGGTAGTCACAAGTAAAAAAGTGCCAAACTGCGCAAAGATCCATTAAAATGAATAAATCATCAATAAATATATATTTTTAAATATGTTAAATTGTTTATCTCAATATGTTTTTATAGCTGTATTTATAATTCAAATAAAATTAACAAACAATCATTTATTAAAACACAACATTGTCAAATGCATCTGTAAAACCATTGAAATGACAAATTAACAAATGAATAAAAACAAATGTGAAATATGGAAATGATCATTATTATTATTATTATTATTATTTTATTTGACTATTTACAATAAACCAATCAACCAATGAATGAGATAAACAGAACAAAACAAACACAAACATGTTCATAAGAATGGACGCAACAGATATTATTGGTAATGTAAATGCTCAGCGGGCCAAATTAAAGCCCGCGGGTTCAGATTTTGCCCACCAATGGTTTACACTCTATCAAATATTCATCTGCTAAGTGGTGCAGCCTTTTGAGAGCTTCATGCATTGTTTAGGCTCAACACAGGAGGAAGAATAAGATAAGGAGAAGGCGGATAGAGAATTGCAAAGAGTAGGATGAGGAAGAGCAAAAGGAGGAAGAGGAGAAAGGGAGGCAGGAGAAGTGGGAAGACCAATATGAGAAGGAGAAGAGGAGCAGAAAGACATCAATGAGGAGGAAGAGGAACAGGGGGATAGCAAGATGGAAGAGGGAGGAAGTGTAGAACCAGGAAGAGAAGGATCAGAGGGAGGATTAGGAAGAGAAAGTAGAGGAGAGGGAGCAAGAGGTAGAAGAAGAGGAGAAATGAAGAGCAACATGAGAAGGAGAAAGGGGGAGGAGGAAGAAAGAGAGATTGGAGGAGGACAAAATGAGGAAGAGGAAGATGAGGAGGAGAAGAAGGAGTGGGAAAATAATGAAGGATACAGACTAAAATGAGGAGCAGAAAGGGGGAAGGATGAAGAGGAGGAGTACGGGGAAGGTTGGGACTTAGGAAGGGTATGAAGAGGAGCAGCAGCTTTGGAGTAAAATGGGAAGATGCGGAGAGAAAAGGAGGACACAAGGGGGAAAATTCGAGGGAGACGGGAAAGGAAGAAGGGGAGGCTGTTGGAGGAGGAGAAAAGGAGGTAGATGAGGATGAGAAGGAGGTGGAAAGGGAGGGTGGGAAAGCAGAGGAGGAGAAAGGAGAAAGAGAAAAATGAGGAGCAAGGAAGGGGAGGCAGGAAGGAGGCAGAGGAGGGAGAGCGGAAAAAGAATGAAAGGGAAAGGGGGATGATGAGGAGGACAAAGAGTAGAATGAGGAAGATGTGGGAAATGGAGGAAGAGGAAAATGAGGGGCAGAAAGAGGGGAGAAAGGAGGAAGAAGAGGGAAGATGAGCATAAAGAAGAGGTGGAAGGTGGACATGTGCAGAAAGATTAAAATAACAAGTAAGGGAGAGCGGAAGAACAGAAGGAGGAAGCGACCATGAGGAAAACGACATGAGAAAGGAGGATGGGAAGATGAGGAGAAAGAGGAGGAATGCAAAGAGCAACGGCGTCTGCAGGCGTGCCTGCACTGGCCAGCCGCACGTTTGATTGATGTTCCGCGTGACGCTGGCGCCGCTAAAACAGAAAGCGGCCGAGGAAAAGAGGCCACGCGGGCAGCCAAAGTTGAGCTGCCACGCTAACAACCAGGCGCTTCAACTTTACCTGCTTGCGTTTGCACCCCCTTTTAATTGCAAGCTGTCAAGGAAGTGGAAGCCACTTCCGGAACGCACCTCTGCGGCGTCCTCGGGGAGCCAGCGCCGCTTTTAGCCGAGGCAGCAGATGGCGAGCGCAACGCCATCCCTCCTTCGGGGGGGTTAGCCGACGACAAGCGTACTCTTTTAAGAGCCGCGTTAGGGAGAAAGCGTTTTGCCGCGCTACTCCACGCGCCTCAAAGTGAGTAATGGTTCGAACCCGCCGTATTTGCCTTTCACGTTCGCTGTGGGGGGTTCGCAAAATGCTAGCATCTGGCAAACAACAACTTTACAACACCATTTAGCGCAGCGCGGGGAGAAAACTTTGCCTTATGGATCACAAATCTGCGTTAAATTGACACATAGTACAAAATGCTGACATTGCTATCATCCATCAAACTACACACATGTGTACTTTTATTGGCACGTGTGGGGGAAAAATGCTTTACTGTTAAGAAATCTCCGTTAAATTGATTCATGGCTTGCCCCTCCTCTGTTTTTGTTTATGTTCAGTTTTGGAGTTGTCAGAAATTGCTAACATTGCTAGCATATCCCCCAGACTAAATTTAGGGAAAAATACTTTTTATCATCAAGAAGTTTTTGTTAAATTGATGGTTTGTTTGCATGTTAATTGTTAGCAAACCTGCATGCATTTGTTAACTGTTTTCCATTGTGTGCACTTAGGCAGTTTTCTCAAAATGCTAATGCAAAATCCTCTTCCCCTGTCCAGTGAACTCTAAGCGTGGTACAGAGACTGAACAGGCATGTTTCTCTTTTCGTTGCTTTCGCACAAACTTAATTTCTGCTTTTCACCAACGTGCAGTGCGCTCAGCGCAAGCTCCATCACATCCATGCATTCACTCCTTTGGACCAACACCGCCCCCTGTGCCAAAGAGCGGCACCACAACACTTTATCCCCCATGATACCACTCTTTAAAGGGCCATACTAGTAGCCACTATATTAATGATTTTATTTTATTTTATTTTTATTTGTTCAATAGGGGACAGCGTACATTAATGAACATTTCAATAGTTATTTTTTTTTTAATGCACTACTGTTACAGTCACTAGGCTGATTTCCATAATTAGTCCTCCTGTCAGAATATAAAGGCAGTCCTAAAAGTAGAAAAAAAGTTACAATTTTGCAAACAACACATTAACAGTAACAACATAAAAAACCTACAATATAAAGACCTACGTTAAACTGATAGTTGATTCGCCTTTCAGAATGACAGTTGATGTTTTTTTTAAATGTTCATTGGCAGTTTTGTAAAAAGCGAGCATCCAGCAAAATCCAGTGCAGAAAAGAAGCCCTTATGTAACATGCAGCAAACGGAACACCACTTATGAACATTCTGCATTTCTTACTGTGGTTTCTTTGACATGGTGCTTTCTCTTTGACCTCTTTATCGCACGCATGATATCGTTTTTGCGAGGGTGGGGGGCGTGGCTTGTCTGCATGCATAATGAATGAGACCTATATTACTGCAGGCATTATCAATGTATGAGCTTTAAGAAACACAAGGTATGCCCTCCTCCTCCTCCTCCTCCTTCCTGGCCACTTCCCACGGCCGCGCCCAAACCCGTCAGCCTGACTCTCATCGGAGCATCGTGTTTTCCAGGCGAGCCCGCTGAAACTTTAATGAGGCAAGGAGAACGTATGGATCTGATTGCATACGTCCAACATGAAGCTGTCACTTCTGCTTAATATAAAGATTGTTTGCAAGTCCAAGCCGTCGTACTCGCGCATGAACAAAAGTTCGTCAAACTTGGTCGGCCCTTGTTTCATTAGACGTGGCCACTTGGAGACTCCCGTCTTCATTGCACCCACAACCACCCCACCACCGTATACCATCACCTGCTGAGGGACAACACAATTACACAACCACCCCCCATGGAGAAGTGGGCTCATGACCTTGGGAAATCCAATCTGGCCCGGCACAGTCAACCAGCACAACACATATGCTTTGAAAGCCGTTAGAAAAGATCTGGAGTGGATGCGATGTAAATTCAGTCTGTGTTGAATTGTTTAATATAGTTTTCACAAAATGCTCACACCAAACAAATAGTTAATTTTACCCTAACATTTTTTTTTGCTAGTTTGATGCCTTGACAGTTGGTTGGCGCCAATATTTTTGTTGATGATTTCACAAAATGCTAATATTGCTAAACATCCACCAAACTACAAGGGTACTAAATAGACCGTAATGTGAGGTAAAAACCAAATCAATTTCCACAAATCTACATAAAAGTAGGTTGTTTTCCATTTTCACAAAATGCTAATCTTCACAGTTAAATTCGACTCATTGCTTGGGAAAACTTTAAAAAAAATTATACAACTTTTAACAGGTGGAATGATGTTTGCAAATCCGTTTACATGTTGAAAATAAAACAAATGATAGTAAACACCTAGTTTACAATTATTTGTCTACATATTTTGGGATACCCCGTATAGGCTACATATTTTCTTTCATGTAGTTTCCAGAAAACATCAACATCACTAAAACCCACCAAACTACAAGACGAGTGAACTCTTTTCATGCAGTGTTATGGGGAAAAAAATATTTCGTTACATTTTCACATTTTGTAACTGTCAACAAATCTGCTTCAACTGACATATGGATTGCGACACCAACACTTCCTTCCATGGAATTTTTGCACAAAAAATGCTAATCCCGCTGATTGTCTCATGTTTTCACAATAAGCTAATATTGCTAACATCCAAACAATTGTAATCTTTTTAGCAGAATGCGAAAATCTTTCGTTTTTCTACTACGAACAAATCTATGTTAAACTGACAGTTAGTTAGCTAGTTTGATCCAGAAAAGGAAAAAAAAAGCATCGTGTTTTGATCCATGCTCCATTCTTTCTGTACAAATACTTTCACAGCGGAGAGTGTAAACTCCACGGCAGCCCAACAAGTAAATGCAACACTTGTGGTTAGAAAGCCATTAAAGCCATGGAGTGCTTCATCCACGCTCAAAGGAAATGAACACAGCCTGCCTCTGCCCAGCTTCGTTCACAACAAGCCAACGAGGACTCACTATTATAACCGGAAGCGTCTGCCATGGGGGGGGGGGCACCGTAAGAGGAGCCGGAAATCAATGTTTTTTTATTGTAACGTGGCTCCTCTCCGTGTGCGAGTGCAGGGAATTAGCGGCCCCCGTCGCTGTATCGGGTTCGCAGTCGGAGAGGAAAAGGAGCCTCGAAAAGCTGAAACGTGAGGCAACTCATTGCGCTTGATGAGGAAATTGGCCAAATGCATTTTTGTTTACGGCTCGTGCTCTCCCCTCTCAGAGCGAGTCGAAAGCTTGCAGGCGGCGAGAGGCTGCGGGCTCCATTATCCCGCCGTCTTCTCTTAGGCATCTGAGATGAAAAGAGCGCCGTGAACGCACTCATATTTCACTCTCACACTAAGGCTTCGCTCTAATGAACATCAACTTCACCTCGCGCGATGCTTCTTACACCAAGTACCGCCTCAAATAAATACTAAGCTCTTCAAGTATCGCCACGGCAACCAACATCAAAATACATAAGCCCAACACATGGTACAGTAGCCTATTAAATCAAAACAGAAGAACAAAACTTTGATAAAAAATTTTTTTACCGACACGTTCACTGCCCTGAAAGATGTAAATATATTGTACTTAAATAGAACAAAACTGTACATAGGCACGGATTCTTTTTGTACCACTCCTTTGACAATAACTGACCTAGCAGTTTCACTAATTGGTGAAACTGCGATGTGCTAGGTCAGAGACAAATGGAATAAAGAAAAATATGTGAAAAATGTGTGTTTCTTCTTTTGTTTATCTCAAATTGCTAACTTTGCTAACAGCCATCAAATTGCAACTTCACTTTGTCGTGCAATGTTAGAGAAAAAAATGTGTTACCAAGTGTGTACCAAGTTTAGCACAATGTTAGAGAGATAGTTTCTCAGTTTTAAAAAAAAATCTGTTAATGAATCTGTGTTCAATTGAAAGTATGTCCGACCCTCCGCTGTTATCCTTTACGTTTAAGTAAGTGGTTTTAGCAAATGCTAATATTGCTAATATTCACTTTGGTCGTTTCCAGAAAATGCTAACATTCTGAAACTATAGGGTTAGGTTACTTATTACAAATCTATGTTAGACAGACAAATTAACTGAAAAATCCACTAAGTGATAACATTTAGGCCATGAAGCGTTTCCTTGTATTTTACTCTCTCACACTGAGATTTCTCTCTAAAGAACATTAAACTTAGTACACCTAGCGTGCACACACACACCCACACCCACACACACACACACACATACACTTGCATCTCATCCAATCACAGCTAAGCTGCGGTGTAAAAGATGGCGGCGGCGCTGCTCGCTCGGGCCTGAACACGACGGCGCTGAGCGCACAGCTGCGTACGGCAACTTCCATTCGGATTAAATGGGAACAGAAGAGCCCATTAAAGTCATTTACATACATCGCGGGTGCGCGGTGGGGGGGAGGTTGGGGTGCGCATGTGGTGCATACATTAGCACTTGAAAGCGCACATCCCACTGCAGCGCGGGTATATATGATGATGTATTATTTATCAGACTCACATCAAAAAGGAGAGTTTGCGTGACAACGTAACGCTGGAAGCAGGAAGTCCGACAACTTTGCTGAGGATTCTCCCCAGGGACACCGTTGCGATCCCGCCCCACTTAAGACGTACAAAAACAACAAATTGCATCTTTCAAAAACTACATCAACACTTTTGCAAATTGCCATGTGCATTCCAAAGCAACAGGGGGCGCTAGGGCTCTTAATTATTAATCATTCCAGAAGCCCAAAGAAAGTTTTTTTTTTGGGGAGGAGACAAAAACAACAGCACACTGTGATCAATAATTATAAAAAAATATTTTAAATAGTCAATTTAGATCAATACTAAAGTTCAGTGGTATCTTATTTATGAGTGCTCAAATTTGGGGTTACGAGTAAGCTTTGGGTACGCCCCATCTTGAGTAAAGTGGAGAAAACAAAAATTGAGCGAGTGATAGTCTTCCCACCTTAAACATAATTCACAGATTCATCTTTTGGTGGATTTATCTTCAGAACCGAGACTCCATATTTTTGTTGCTGTTTTTTTTTTCTTTTGCTCACGCCAAAACAATAAAACAGTTGCCAAGGAATTGTGTTTAAGTGAATTGTGGAGCCAAGTGAGAATAAGTGATAAAGTTTTCGAGGATGGTGGGTTCAAAAAATTTGAACCAATACATTTGGCATACCTCAACACAAATGTGTATTTACACTTTATAACACCTGTTTCATTCTTTAAATTTGTGTTTTATGTTTCACAATACAGTGCTATTTTCTCTATTAAATAAATAACCCCAAAAATGATGGTGTTTTTTGGACTGGAGTTTATTTCTTATACAAGTAAATTGAGTTTTGAGTCAAGCTACCGCTGTGTATTTTATACTACAAATATAAAGATAATTTTTCAAACAAAAACAGTGATCCATAAATTCCATTGTTCAGCAAAAAGAGCAAAAAAACAACAACAACAAAATACATCTTGAACATCATTGATGGCCTTTGGAAAGTGCTAACTTAAATTTAAAATGTTTTTTTTTAAGACCCAAAATTTGTCACATAGTTGCTATGGTAGAAAAATCAGAGAGTTTTGTTTATGGTACCTCCTAACAAAAATGGTCCCATACACGAATGCTCACACTAACTGGTACAGTGTACTGTAATTCAGTGATGATGAAGTACTGCCTCCATTTGTGAAAATACATATTTGTGGAGCTACATGTGTTTTTTGTGACTGTGTTTTTAGTTGGGTCATGGGTTTATTTTGTTATTGTGGTTCTGTATTTGTCCCTTGTGATGATGATGTCAGTTGCTATGGTCCTCTATTTGTCACTCGTAGGTCCTGTATTTAGTTTCTGTATTTGTGACTCTTAGGATGTATTCAGACCAGAAAAGTCCTTTTTGTCCGCTTGTTTGGTCCGGACCAAAAGCGGACTTTTGGTGCGGTTCACCTTCACAAGTGGACTATATTGCGTAATCACGTCGACCTGCGTGACGATCTGTGCTCCCATTGGACAAAATGACGAGGGCTGAACGCATAACAAAATTCGGAAAAAGAGGACAACATGAAATTCCAAATTGCTGCATTACTGCTCTGCATATTTGTGCCGTTATTGCAAGATATTTGCCAGCGTCAAGAGCAGCTCATTCAACGGCGGTTCAGCGACGCTGTTTCTAAAAGTCATCGGTTGCGTGCAGTAACCCGAAGGAGCCGCCGTGCTACGCGTGCCCCGCCCTTGACTACAACATGCTTAGTGTGGCTAAACAGAATACTAGGGGTGTGAATTGCCTAGTACCTGGCAATTCGATTCATATGCCACGATTCGATTCGATTAATCCCGATGCAAATCTATAAATTGATTATTGCGATTTAATAATTTTTTTTACTCAAATTTTGAAAATACTAATCAGTAATCTTGTACATGTCCTGCAGTTGGAGCAGACCAGCCGTGGTTTTATTCAGACTGTGAAGCGGACCACACCGAGTACGTTTGGAAGCGGACTGACACCACCTCAAAAAGTGGGTCTTGGTCCGCTTGTTGGGTCCGCACCAGGATTTGTTTGTGTGTATTCAGACCTGCACAAAAGGTCCGGATCAGCATGGCAAACGAACAGTGCAGCTCTGAATACACCCTTATTTTGTCATACAGGCCTTCATTCTGTCATATGCACATTCCCCGAGCAGGAATTACCGAGTCACACTTTTCTCAGTTTATCAAGGTTTTCTCTCAGCACGTCACGATTTGACTCTTCCGTGCAAGCTTTCTTCCTGCAAGCTGTTCCTCCATGTGTTTGAGGTTTCTTCCATGCATCCCGAGGTTTCTCTGCATTCAGCCTGCTCAAGCTTTAAGTTAAGGTTTCTCCATCAAGTGTTTTTGTCGTCTGTTGTTACTTTGTGTTTTTATATAAAGACTCCCTGTTTACCAGCTACAGTGCCTTGTTTGGATTTAGGTCTTAATTCTGCACCTCACGTGACACCCAGAGTTCAAATTGTAGCCGTCGACATGCTAACGAAATCTGTACTTGGTACTGACCCTGCTGGAAAAAGGGCGGGGCGAGTCGTGGTGCATGATACACGACCGCCCCCTCAATACCGGTTAATTTGACAAGACAAAAGCGCGTCACAGTAATTGGGACATCTGGGAACGTTTTTAAAATGTTGGGGGAAAAAAATGCATAATGTCTTCTTTAACATTCCAAACGAGAGCGAGTGAAAGTAAAACGGTTGTGGGGGATGTGAGATGAAGACATTGCCTCTTCATCCTCGCCTCCTGAGTGTGAGCGCTCGGGAGCTGCGGGAGTCGGCGTGTCAGTTGGAAAGCGAGACGTGATATTCCCCCGCGAGGCGTTCAGGGCGCACTCCCTGCTGTGTGCTTCTGAGAATGTGCGTGTGTGTGTGTGTGTGTGTGTGTGTGTGAGTGTGTGTATAAGGGGGTTTTGTCACCGCTGATCCCTGCGGACATTTCGGGTGTTTGATATATCCCGAATGTTTTAATCGCGGGCTGACCTTGATGAAACAAGCCGCTGCCGTTTATCAATTAGGTGGTTACCAAAGGGGGGACGGCGGGGGACGAAGAGCCTCTGAGGACAAAAGGATTTTCCCTTTTTTTTCCACGTTCTGGAACGTTTTACTCAATCTCTTAGAAAATAATCCCTTCAGTTCTCTGTTTGCTAAATCAAACATTCCAGACACTTGGTCCATGATATGCAACTGTACCCTTATATCACAGATTTTGAAGATGTTTTTGGTGGGCTGTTTTGCTGTACATGCAAGTCGGAATTTCAAATGATGTGCCTTCAGTGTAGTACCAAGCTGTGCCACAGCATGCCAGGCAGTAGTGAGCTCTACTGGAATGCATGCAGCGGGATTCAGCGCAAGAAGAGGACGCAGAGAAGGTCACATACAAGACTACTTGTAGGCTCTTGAGACTTTCTTGTGTATCTACTCATGATAGACATGTCCACCAAATTTCATGTTGCTAAGAGGAGTCATTTTTTCTAATGATTAAAAAGCCAAACAAAATAGGAATTCCAAAAAGGGGCGCTTTCAAACAACAATGTCAGACTTCTTGTGAAGATGTGCTATGCTAAATTCAGACTACAAATTGATAAATGATTGTTTAAAAATCAGCTCTATAGCAGGGCCATGAACATTGCACCCCAAAAGCAGGTATGACGTGGGAGCAAGAGGATCTGAGGACGAAGGTGGATTTTCCCATCTTTCCTACCACGCGGAACGTTTCCCCCCCATATAGAAAATAATCCCTCCCTTCTGTTGCTTGCCAAGTCAAACATTCCAAAGGGAGCGTAAACAAGCGTTTGACCGCTAATCTGTGCGTGGGTGTCGCGTGTTTTGCTGTTCCCCGTGCCAGCGTCGCATCCCGGGAGAATGCGGCCGCCGCGACGGGCTGCGGCATCGGGGGATTTGGGGTTCAGCGGAAGAGATTTACGGACGGCCTATTGTCAGCCGGGCGGGGATCTTAAAGGCGCTTGTTAATGTTTTACACAGTGGGTTGGAGTCGTAAAAAGACGCTGCAGAGTGGGAGGCGATATGCGAGACAATACCTGCGCAAGCCAAAGAAAAAGCTTGGGTGGATGTTAGTGTTGTGTGAAAACATGACACAAAAATATCAAATGAGCAAACCAACTGTCAATTTAACGCAGAAATGTAAACAACAAAAACAGGTATTTCCCTAATAGTGTGCTAAATGGTAAATGGACTGATCTTATATAGCATGTTCTACACTAGTGTATGAATGTGTGTGATTTTTGTGAAAACTACATGAAGTATGAGCGGGGTGGACAAATCGTCACTAATGTAGAGTTGTTGATTCGTAGCAAACGTTTTTTCCCCTTCTAATCAGCGGTGTAGTCCAGGGTATATGCGGTTATATGGCGTATACCCACTATTTTTTCAGTCAGTTTTGCATCTACCCACTTCTAAATCCTCCTGGATGCTATCGACTATCCAGTAATATATAGATCAGTGGCCATGACCCACCCTTCGCTGCCTCGAACTGGCTGGCTTGCACTCGCTGTCTTATTGGTTAATTAAAGAACTGATGCACCTATCAGAGAATTAGTAGGGCGGGTCATGCCGATGACTTTATTGCTAACGCGTGGGTGCCAATGCCACTCTAGTTGATTGACAGGTCGCTCCGTCTCCTGCGAGATGATAGCAAATGTGAGTGAGACAGAAATAAATAAACGTCTTTCCAGTGAGTGACGGTATGCATGCTATGCAGTGGTTTCTCAACCTTTTTTCAGTGATGCACCCCCTGCAAAATATTTTTCCAGTCTAGTACCTCCAACCAGCGCAAAGCATTTTGGATGAACAAAACAAAACAGTGCTGTGCCATCTTGGGTCTGGTTTTAATTTAGGAACTGGTTTTAACGTTGGCCACAGTCCCACCATGTATCGGTCAAAAAAATAACAATAATTTAAAAAAGCAAAAAAAAAAAGCAAAGAAGTAATTGTCTTAATGGTAAATAAATAATTGTGCAATATTTTTTAACATAAGCCCTCCTTTGGGATCATAGCACAGGTTGGTTTTCAAAACAAATAATTCAGTTAACTGAAATAATAAATACAATCAGAAACTGGAAAAACAACAAGATGATTTCTTGCATGTATGCTACTTTTTAAATATAATTTAAAATCCCATGTGCCCCCTGATGTGTTTCCGCAGGGGTACGCGTACCCCGATTTGAGAACCACTGATGTAGGGAACCCCCGTAATTGTTTCAGTAATTGTTTAATAAACCCAGTTTGCAAAGACTGTTATGCCAGACTGCAATCTTAGATGAATGAAACTGTCTTACTTATCGTTTAACAGATGTTAGTATTTTGAGAAAAAAAATACCAGAGTGAATTTTAAGAAAATACCATGTTTAAATTTTAAATGCAGACTTAAAAGTGACAACAGCTTTTTTCGTCTAATGTTGCATTAAAAAAAAATACACAATCGTTTTGCAATGCTCATGTGACAGTTTTCCCAGTGCTAAGCTAAGAAGAGTACACTTGTTCAATATTAGTGACGTTTGCGTTTTGTGACCATTACCATACTAAAATCCTGTTAAGTGAATATAACGCATTTTTGGTCACAGGGAAAAAAAATCCAGTGCTTTGCCAAGGAGCACACCAGCATTCCAGATGATGTTAGTGTTAGCATTTGATGAAAGTGTTTTCCCCCTAACCAGGCCAGTGCCGACCTTTTGGAGTGCTGCTCAAACACCAAACCACAGATTGACTTCGCCGTCAGCGACCGCTCATGAGAGTGACTGCTCATGTGTGAACGGTGCTGACTGCCTCCATGGTGGGGGGGGGACGGGGCCTCACCAGAAACCCCACCACCCTCACCCTACAATCCACCTACCCCACCCTCCTCCGGCAGTGCAGCATTTTACAGTCTGTTTAACTTCAAAAAATCACCATGTCCCACTTTTCCCGCCCCCCCACATGGACGTGTGCTGAGCTCGTCTTTCTCGTGGACCCGCGGGAATGCAAACAACTTAATAGGCAGAGATGAGTGTGAGTAAAAATACTCACATTCGGTACTTAAGTAGAAGCCCAGGTACTTGGGAAAAAAGATTCTGGAAGTGACTGGTAAAAGTACTATAAAGTACTACATAACTATGGTTTAGCGTTTGGGCAGCCTCTTCTTCGCTATTCACAGACAAAACAAATGTTCCATGAATCTAGCTTTAAGTCAATGTTTCATCATAGGAGTTATGAAAATATGGAGGTTGAAAACTTGGGGAATGGGGCTTTAATTTAGTTGGCAATAAAAGGATTAGTCGTCACCTTGTGGCATGGTATTGATGAACAATTGCAAACCTTTTGAGCGTGGAGGGCAGCAATTATAACTTTTCATGACAGAGCGAAAAGTGGGAACTCACTGTAATTCAACTCCTGTAGTGTATTTAAGTAAGAGTAAAACCAAAAAGTTTAACCTATGAAATGTACTTTAGTAATAAGTCAAAAAGAATTTGTACGCATATTACTTGGCACAAACTAGCTTTTAAACATGTTTGCAAAGTTTTGCTATCGTTGCCAACCGGCTTACAAAAAGTTAAATTAGCTATTGATAACAATTTGAAAAAAAACATATGGAACTGTGAGAAAACAGTATTTGAAAATCTGCGAACATTTGATGCCAAGTAAAACTGTTTGTAATTGCTTTTAGACGCCACAAGATGGTGGCAATTCATTTATCATTTTTAGTGGACGAGGCCTGACTAAATGAAGCTGCTCAATTGGCTTCAACGTAATTGCTTGGCATCAGAATGCCACAAGTCAGAAAACCGGAAATATATTATTATTTTTTCTTTGTAAGTAAATAACGGATAACAGGTTGACCCATAAGTCTGCGGACAAATGAATTTACAAATGCTAAGCCATGAATATGTGTCATTTATTTTTACAATGTCGTGTTGTTATCCACGGAGGGTTGAATGTCAGGAGGACAACGGACAGATTTCTATTTTCAAATGCGAGGAGTAAAAAGTTGTCCAAAAAAGAAACTCAAGTTCAGATATCTGAACAATCTAATTCATTACGGTAATTTGACACAGATTTTGCTGGCATTGGGCGGAAACCCCCTGCGTCCAAAATTGGTAAATTTCATATTTTTTCACAAATCTTTTTCATTGGTCCCCACGTGGGTCTATTATATTAAGGACTGACTAATGTAAAGCGCTGAGAATGGCCTTCTCTCTTTGACGATGACGCAATGTTAAAGTTGTTTGTATTTTTACGGAAGAGTTATGGAGTAGGCGACAATTCCGGCCCCATGCCGTATGCGATATGTTAAATAAGCCTGTTTCTCATAATACACTTGATGTTTGTTAGATGTTAATTTTCTGGTAAAAAACAGCAAAGTCAACGTTATGAAAAAGTATGGTTAGACAGAACGCTTATCAGTTTAATACATATTTGCAAAAGGACCTTTTCTCTAACATTATGCGCCAAAGAGTATGCTTGTCGTTTGATGGATGCTAGTATTCTGTGATAATTACTAAAGCGGCTGTCAACGAAAACATAACAAAATATCTGTACTTGATTACTTCCCATCACTGACAATAGGCAGTGTGTCAATCCGCATCTTTGGGCGGCGGGGGGGGGGGGGGGGGGGTGTCTTGGAGCGTTACCGTCTCATCCCGCTTTGGGAATCCGATAAAGCGTTTCATTCTGCCGACGTGTGGCTAATCTTTGATCTGTGGTGCTCCGGCGCGGGCCCGATTATTTACGGCACGGTTTCAAAAGGTTCTGCTGATCTCACTGGGGTCTTATCGTTGCGCGCCGACAACAAAAAGTGACTTTGGGAGCATCGAGAGCGAAAAAGATCTACAGATTAGATGCCATCGGAGTCGGAGGTGGACCAGACGGACTGGCCGAAAAGACCTGAGGAGTCAGGAAAGCCGCCGCACCGCCCCCGCAGCCCCCCCTTCACCGCTTGGTACCGCAAATGTGACTGGCCTCAAAGTGCTGACTGGCTCACAGTCCATTGAGTTTGTGCTCCTTATCAAATTACAGCCACCTCAATAACCCGCGAGTAGCAGCACGCCGCCAGAAATGATGTTTTCTTCACAGCCGCCCCGCTTCTTCCTTTCTACTCTCGCATTTTTCTTTCAAAAAAAAAAAAAATCAAGCGGGGGAGGGTTTGCGGATGTGAACGTTTTGTAATTTTGAGCAGTGGAAAGGCAGGGGCAGGGGCGGGGGCAGGGGAGGTACCGAAGCGAGGAAGTGGGGGGTTGAAGTCGACCCACAAATTTGCCGGCTTCCGACGTAGTATCGGAGGTGCAACACATAGTGTGTGTGTGTGTGTGAGAGAATGGACATCGGAGCACACTGAATTTGACACTCAATGGCAACATCACAGTTGTGTTGAAAGCACTATCCCAGACGCTGACATCATCCTCAAGCTAATTATCTCAATGTGCAAAGCCGCAACATCGCATTTCTCAAAAAGCAGCTGTCTTCTTACGATAAAAGTCAAAACTATAGTGAAGACTTTTTTGTTATTTAAAGATGTATATAGGTGAAAAGTGACACTTGCACTACCCCAAAATGTCATTTTTAAAGGAGAAAAAGGCTTAGTTTGAGATAAGTTTTGCTTTTTTGCGTTATTTATTTATTTTTTAATATGATGAGAGTCACATTTTTTCAGTTTTTTTGTAGTGACTGTGACTGACTGGCGACCAGTCCATGGTGCATCCCACTTCTCTTGCCCAATGTCAGCTGGAACCGGCTCCAGGTCAAACCTTGCCCCTCGTGAGGACAAGCGCTACAGAAATTGGATGGACGGCCGTGAGTGCGGCGGGGATTATTTTGCGACACGGACTGACACTCTGACATCCAGATGGCCGTTGCCTTCCGGGAGCATTTTTTAAATCTTTTTTTTTACTTCCAGTCCAACAACTGTTCAGTCACCCGAGTCCACCTGGACCCGAGTCGGCCGTGCTCTATACTGAGCCGCTGTCATCATCCTCTGCCACAGAAAATCACACTAAACCACTCCCTCCCCCACACAACCCCAATCACCTGCGAAAGCGCCCAAACCCCTCGCCGCGCTTTGGGGCGAGAGGTTTGGGCGTGCCAGGTCATCTGTCTCATTTTGCCAACGTTATTACAGAGTCCGAATGAGAAGGCTCATCGCGAGTCATCCGGTCAGACAGCTGATGGATGTCATCTCGCCTTCCCAGCGGACGATCGCCAGTTAAGGCTCCCGAGTAAATAAGATCCACCCACAAACAAGTAATCATCTCCTCCTGGAAGGTGAGTCTACCCTCCTTTTGATGACTAATTGCTTCATTTTCAAGCTTGCCATTAAGTCCCAGGAATTGCGAAGAAAATATAATAATAATGATAATAATAATGCATCAAATTTATATAGCGCTTTTGTAGACACTCAAAGACGCTTTACAATGGAATGGATACATTATTCTTGCACTCACACATTCACACTGTGGTAGCGGTAAGCTACTTAAGGAGCCACAGCTCGCTGTGGGCAGGCTGACGGAAGCGTGGCTGCCAGTGTGCGCCTACGGCCCCTCCAACCACCACCAAACATTTGCACTTTCTATAAACCAGTGTGAGTAGCACTGGAGGCAATGTGCGTGAAGTGTCTTGCCCAAGGACACGACACATGACTCGGGGAGAGCGGGGATCGAACAGCCAACCTTCTGGTTACTGAGCGACCCTCTCTACCCCCTGAGCCACGGCTGCCACATTACAAATAAATATTACCTGGGTGAATCAATTTTAAGTCAATTTAAAACAATTGATATTAACAAATGGAAACTACATTAGAATTTTGCTGAATGTTAGCATTGAGAAAACATACCCAAACAACATAAAATAACACAAAAACAGATAATAGTGGGGCAATACAAGCATCCATTTAAAGAGAATTTGAAAAAAACTTCTATAAACATGTGCTAAAAATGCTAGAGCAGTAAATTGTTAGATGCTAACAATGCTAACAATGATGTAACAATGTTCATGTTGTGAAACCATGAATCAAAGAAAGTATTGGCAGGGTGAACCAACTAATTTGACTAAACTGTGTTAACGGTAAAACGAGCTATAAAGTATGCTGGATGGTGGATATTAGCAATATTAATATTTGAAAACACATGAACCAATTTGAAGTCACAAAAGGTTTTACTAAACATAAAATGTATGTAAATTGGGGAATGTTAGCCACGTTATCATAAAAAAATGTCAAATTCACGCAAATTTTAACAGTGATCAAACACCCCAAACGTTACGCTAAAAATAGTCCTCATGTAGTTTGCTACACCTGGTAACAATGCTAGAATTTTGTAACAAGTACACAAAAGACAACATTGGCATAGGCAAACCAGTCGTCAATTAAACGCTCAGTTGTTGATGGTAAACAACACAAAACATTTATCCCTAACTTGCATTTTGGTGGATGTTAGCAATGCTATCATTTTCCCCAGGATACGCTCCAAAAGAAATAAGAACCGTCTGCCGCCATTCCTCCAGATGTGACTTTTCTCCCATTTGACAAGTAATTGATTAATTTTCGTGCTTGTAATTGCGCTGCCGTTAATGCATGCAAATGGCGGCTCACGATGCATTTATGGAAACTTGAACAAGCAAACACCCCCCTCCCCCACCGCCTCCCGTCACATCTGCAACCCACACTGTGCCACGCTCTCTCCCACCTAGTGTGAATTAACATCAGTATTTATCTTACTTCTATTATCCAATTCCTGCTTCATTCACATGATAATTGCTGTTATTAGCTTTAAATGTGCAAAATAAGCTGCGACCCGAGCACCGGAATAGGCGACAGTGAAACAAAAACAAAAACAACAACACTGACGTCGATCGGAAGAAGTAAAGCTTATCTTGATGTACAGTCTTGAGTTATTGGATTTTAGTGTAGTTTAGCCAAGACAAAATTGACTACACTTGAATCACAAAATATTTCTATGAAATGGATACTTTATTAAGTAGAAGCACAGGTACTTCATCATTTCATAAGATTTTTTTAAATCAACAAAAATAAAGTAAAAAGGTGTTGTAATAATTTTTAACTATTTTACTGCAAAGCATTTAAACCAGTAAGTAAACAAACGGTAATGACCAACTGTCTTAGCTTTGTTTAACGTCAAATTAAATCCTATACATTACAAAGTCATAACGAAAATAATTTACAAGAATTTTTTTTTAGGATTGTGTTGTAAAGTCTTCGGCCAGGATGCAACAAAACTGCTCTCGCTGAACATTTGACCAATCAATTAAACTTGAAATTCTTCCACCTGGACTTTCTCGCCTATTTCATTGGATGCACCGCATCCATTTTGATTTAGCTCGTCAGTGGGGGTTCTGAAAAAAATAAAAGCAGGTCTCTTGCAGTCGCGAGGCAGAACATCTCGCTCGTAAGGCGTCGACGCGCTACATCACACACAATTTTTTTTCTTCTTTTATGTTCCGGAAAAGACGGAAAAACAACAAAGCGGAAGAGGAATGGTGATTCCAACGGAGGCTTTGGGAAGAAAGGAAACGCTCCGATGGGACGATGCGCAAACACTGCTGCCGTCTTGGAGTAAGAGTAATAGTAATAATTAAAGCTTGGCCTTTGGTTAGTGTCGTCATGGGCAACATATCAAAGCACCCATGTGCTAGCAATTTCCTCATAATCTGCTGCAGTGCTGCATATTTACCCGGTATGTACAGGACATATGTAATAATACAAATAATAATAGTAATAATAATAATAATAATAATTAAAGCTGGCATTTTGTTTGTGTTGTTGAGGGGCAACATGTCAGACCACCCACCCACGTGTATGCAGCTTCAATATGAATAAAAAATTGCTGCAACGCATTACGCATAATAACTAATAATTTGCAATGATAATATTTAAAGTTTTATTAGTAAGAGATCAAAGTACTCACATGCATGTACCTTCCATGTAAATAATGAGAACTAATAATATTGCTGCAGTGCACTATATAAAATAATAATTTTATAAATCAATACTAATTAAAGCTGGCTATTTGTGTTGATCAAAAAAACAAATGTGCATGCAACTTCCTTGTAGATAAGACATGCACTGCATATATATATATATATATATATATATATATATATATATATATATATATATATATATATATATATATATATATATATATATATATATATATATATATATATATATGATTAAAATTTTTAATCGACTGACACCCCAGAGGCGAGCGGTCATAATAAGCTATTAATGCGGTGCATGCCCAAGCCCTTCAATAAAATCATTGAAAATATTTATCTGTCAGTGTCGTCTATTATACAATACCTTAGTTCTACTGCTTGTTTGGCGCATGCGCAATGAGAAATCATGTTGTGTTAGTTTCTGAGAGGTTGTTTCTGTGCGTGCGACTTTTGAATGGCAAAAGAGTTGTCAGTAAAGCAGCATTGACGACTCGCATGCACATAATTGGCTTACTTGGCTTGTTTTCTGGTAAACAGTCAGTGGTTGAGAAGAGGGCTGGCAAACGCCGTATTTTTTACCCGGGATGGGAACCATCGCCGGCAGGGTACATTTTTTAAAATCCACGGTATCCTGGAGTTCTTTGGGCGGCCATATCTCCCAAACCCTACGTCCTACCAGGGACATGCGGGCATCCCCGGATTTGTCTTGGCGAGACCTTTCCAACGGCGTATGGCCTATCGGCATCCACAGCCTTGCATCCCGGAGAGAGAGGGCCGGCAAATGCCAGATTTCATGCCCAAGGAGGCTCCAGTGAGAAGATGATTTCAAGTGGTCGTCCTACTGAAGTAACCTAATCATCACGGAAACGGGGCAGAATTTCGTCCCTCACTTTTAAGCAAGGGCGTACGAGAAACATACATGGCGAGCTGGCTGTCCACAGGTTAGCTAACTTTATTATTGGTTGAAACCTCTTGCGGCTCTGCTGCAATGTCCTTTTTTCCTCTCCCGGGTTGGGAGACTGGCTTTGTGGGCACGAGCCAGTTCTGAATACTGTAAATTCCAATGTATTGGCAAATTTGTGGGCATGTGATTTTGTCCTTTTACTCACTACGGAGCTGGTTACATTACAGTCCTGAATATTTACACTTTAATTGTATACCTACACAGTGGTATAAAATAATAATTAAATCATATTTAATATTAAAATTAATAATAAAAAGTTTTTCAGGTGGCGCATATATGTCACTATACAGCATGCCCACTCTAAAGGTCACCGCTCGCCATTGACAAAAAACACCCCAACAAATTTCAAGCTGGTGTTTTGTTTGTGTTGATGGTGTTGACAGAGCACCTGAATGGCACACACGTATTCATTTGACTGTGTGAGTTTTATTTTGTGTAATGTCAATGAGAGTGTTTGTGAGTGTTTATTAATTAGCGCGTGCTAATCATTGTGTCTTAATTAGCATGAATGTGTGATAATTAATGAACGTGTGACAATGCTTGTTCATTAAAACGTGTGTACTCTGTGTGTGTGTGCGTGCGTGCGTGCGTGTGTGCTTAATTAACAACATGCAACAGTGTGTGCAGGTGTGTCCTCAATGTTTACGTTAAAATGTTTAACTCTTTGACTGCCAGACGTTTTCAGAAAAGGGATGCCGTCAGTGCCAGCCGATTTAAGCATTTTGACTGATCTTTCAAGGTCCACAGAAAATGTTCTGTTTGGACTATGGAAACACACGTACTACGATTGGACTTTCATCTTTCATCAGAAAAAAAAAGTTTGTTTCTACCTTATTCCGTTCTTTAGTAATCAACAATAGAAAATGGTTAGTTTGACCCAATTTCGCCTGTTTTGGACCAAAATACGGAGAAATCAAGCTTTTAGTGAAACGATATTATTTCATGCATTCTAGTGAATTTTACACTTCTTTTTGTCCATGAATGATGCCACAAACACCTAAATAGTGCTTTACTTCTATAAAACACTACCACCAAGAATGAAAAAGTGTTTTTTGATAGCAAAATATGTTTATTTACATTTAACAGTGTAACAATTTGACAACAATTTGGCAAACTATTTACAAATGTGTGCAACTGTGGTGCTATTTACAAATATGTGGATGTTTCAACGACAGTTTTTCTTTTTGTAACACTCTCTTGCGTGCAAGGAGACGCAACAGCATTTGCACAACAGATTGCCTCTTCGCGTGCTCCACTTTCTTGCAGGCCGTTTTTTCCGGGGAATAGCAAGTATATACTGCAGTGTGTGTTGCCATCAAGTCTAATATCAGGATCATGCTACGGTTTCGTTACGTCTCGCTTCCTCGTGTCCTTCAGTTGCTATACCGGGTGGTAGGAGATGTTCTGATCCATCTTATCCACTCCATTCATGGTGGCATCGTAGTCCAGAACCAGTGTCTTCTCCGTGATCAGACTGTACCCGCTCCTCCGATGAATATGCATTGGACTCGGGGTACTCTTCATTGTCCGATCGGTTATTGTGCGCGTTTTCCGGCCTTAGCAGCGGTAGCCGCGCTAGCCGGTGAGGCTTACTACGTGATCATAACAGTCGCGTCAAGGCTTCCAACTTAGGCGTCAAGCTCGGAGTCATCATCATCATCATCATCAATCTGCATTGGTCGATGCCAACTCTCCATCGCCCGATCGAATGTCCGATTGTGTAGAAGTACCCGGTCGGTTATTGTGCGCGTTTTCCGGCCTTAGCAGCGCTAGCCGCGCTTAGCCGGTGAGGCTTACTACGTGATCATAACAGTCGCGTCAAGGCTTCCAACTTTGGCGTCAAGCTCGGAGTCATCATCATCGTCGACATCAATGCGCTTTTTAGTATTGATTGATGCTTTCCGTCTTTGAAAAAAATGCTCAAGCGTGAGCTGCTTGCAACCGGTTGCTTGGTCAGCCATTGTGGCTTCATCAGCCATTGTCTCCTCAACACTCTAGCTCCGCCTCACGTCTTCTACTGACGCCCACGGTGGGCGGCCCATCCAACCTTGTGCAAAGAGAGTCATCGCTGCCCTCTAGGGGCCAAAACGAGTCTTTTACTAATCAGATCTGCCTGATACTTTCAGCACAGCTGCCCAAGGCTTTCCTGCACCCGTTTTAAAAAAAAACAAAAAAAACATAGGGGACGTCTTTTAACGTCCTCGGCGCCCTTCCCTAGGTTTATGCTAAACGTTTTATAACGTTTATGGCGGTCAAAGAGTTAAATGACTTTTTTTTTTTAAAGGGATTACACCACGGAATTTTCACAGTTAACGATAGGCATATCATGATTAAATCTTACCTTTGACATCATGGCGATGTATTTTTTAATGAAATATTAGGTATTTTGCTGGCTATTTTTCTAATGCGGAAGTAAAACGCCCGATGTCTCGACAAAACAGCATACCCGTCAAAGTAGCATACCTTGCACTTCTTTGCATGCGCTGTAGGAGACAGGTCATGCGCAGTAAGAAAAGGTTATGTGTTTGGTTGAGTTTAGGGTGAGGCAACAGATAGAGTTTACTATCGGGGTATGCTGATCTGACAGAACACCGGTTCAGTAAAACCCCGCCTCTCCCCGTGTGTTTGCCGCGCCCCACTGGTCCGAGCCGCCTGCTGCCAAGGAGCGCTGCAAGACCGGCCAGCCGTTGTAGTACAACCGTGTCTTCTTTACATGTGGACATTGGATGGATGTTTAATTCTTCAATAAACATTTGAAACAAAAGAAGAGGGAAGAATAGAAGGAGGGAAAAAAGACAACCGTGAATGGGTCGCGAAACAGAGCCTGCTGGTCACAAGGTGAGCGTGCTAACCAATACACCGTCCGTGCAGTTCACTTGTAGTTTACACAAGTGTCAGCCAGAACCCTTTCTGGGATTTTAAGAAGGCCAATTGTCATTTCAATGCAATTTGGGCATTGCAAATGTGAAGGAAAATTGATTGCTTTGAATTCATTTGGACAGAATTTTTTTTGATAAAGGCTACTTTTGTCAATATCACACGGAGGAAGGTCTCAGAGAAAGTCACAGGGTCTGTGCGGGGGTGGGGCCGCACCCAATGACGTTAAACAGTGCCAACAGCTCGTTTGCTCAGGTAAGGAAGGGCTGGTGCTTGGAGAGCAGAATGACCTAGAATTTCTCATAGTGGGCCGAATGGCGAAAAACACCACTTTGGTGATGTTTTTTTGTGAGGAATTAGCATTTCAACATGGCTAAAAGCTCCAAAAACTTGATTCTTCATGTTGCTGTCCCTTTAAATAGCTAACTTGTGGATCATTCTGCATTTATACCCCCTCCCCCTCCCCACCCGAAAAAAACAATCAACTCCCCACAAAAAACAAAATGTGTTTTTTAAGGAGAAAAAAATGCATAAAAGAACGACAGTTTTTGTCGGCATTGCAAATGAGAATGTTTTTAATTTATTTCATTTATTTAACCTTCATTTATCCAGGTAAACAAATATCTTTAAACAATTTAGTTCTGGGGTGTCAATTAGCCATGGTCAAGGTTGCAAATTCCGGCCAAAGGTTCCGTGACATATCGAAAGTCTTCTTTTGGCCGGACATTCCCCCTAAGCTAAATTTGGAGTCTGCAGTTTAAAGGCGTTTTGCGGAAAACACATATTGTGTCTTTGTGGGTAAGTGGCTAACAGGAGTAGCCCGAGCGCTAATGACTGTCCAAAAAAAAAAAAAAGTGAATCATTGGTGTGGTTTAAGTGACGCCGTCCCGGCAAGTGGCGATATCTTGAAGGACGACGACGCCACATTGCAAACATAATCATCACAGCTGTGCCGCCCAAGCAATAATTGGTCTCACACTGTTCACGCCGCACGCTAGCACGTTAGCCCGCCATTCCACAAAATAGAAAACCTCAGGATGTGTTGTACTAAAAAAAAAAAAAAAAAAAAGGAAGAGTGAAAAAAAAAGACAAGTGTGAGGTTTCACTGTAACTGTGTGTGTAACTGTGTGTTGTCGTCCCGGCGTCCCCAATCCTGTCCCTTGCTAGCTCGCCCGTGGCCCGCGAGGGCCATTTGAGTGCAGCGAGGAAGAGGAGAAAGAGGAAAAGGACGTCCCCTGAGCTGCGTGAAATGAGCCGTAGGGGGGAAACAAATAAAATGAAAGCAGTAAGCGGCGAATGACATGCCCTCAAGGCCACCTTTTTCACGGCCAATCGGTGAACTTTGATGCCGCGCTCCCCTCACATTAGATGATGCCATCTCGGAATTTATTGTCATGCATCTGTCTAGGGTGCCTGCTTCCAATTGGGGCTCATTTTGCTGAATTCGCCAGTCAGAATTAGCCAAAATATGGGTGCTGGAATTTGATAAATGGGGCTGCTTCAAACCAAGATGGCTGACTTACTGTTCAATTTTGGGCATTTGCATCCTTTGAGACTTTTTCATGTTTCCTGTCATGACAGACATGTCCACCTAATTTCGTGTTGATCGGTGTAACTGGTGTTAAGTGTTCCATTTGTTGTAACTTTTTAAGGAAAACTACAAGGTGCAGTCATCCAATATGGCTGCTTCACACCAAAATGGCCAACTTGCTGTTTTTCATGCTCCCTGTTACGGTAGACAAGCATACCAAATTTCATGTCCATCAGTGAAATTGGTGTCAGGGGCTCATTCCCCCCCCCAGATTTTCCATCGGTGCACTACTGAATACATTCGCCTAAAACAGCTGGCACAAACTCACAGCTGACTTCCTTTTCAATTTTGGGCACGGGTCCTTGAGACTTTTTCGTGCAGCCTGATACGATAAACATACCCACCAAATTTCTTGTCAATCCGTGGAACCCTTGTCAGGTGCTAATTTTTCCGAACTTTCTAGGGGGCTTTACTGAGTGTGTTTTAGGGCGTAATGTTAGGGAGGCCAAAAATTGACAAATTTCCACCTGGAGACACAAATTGGTGAGTTTTCGGGCATGTTGAGGCCCCCAAAAGGTGAAGGAAGAATCATAAACCCGATTTGTACTTGGACCCTAAATAGTAAAGAAGACAACTGTGATTGGGTGTCAACAATACCACACTGAGACGCCTTTTGTTGTTCGCAAAGCTCGTTAAAGACGCTGCGTCGTCGCTGTATAAACAGAGAGACATTTGGCGCTAATTGCTGCGTGGCGTGCACCTGTTTAGCAGGCGTGCTAATTAAAACCTGCACCATGCAGAGGAGGTAGGATGGGGTGGGGTGGGGGTGTCATTACGGGCGGAGGTGAGGACATTTGCACGAGTGGAAGTGTATTAGCGCGGCGCATGCTAATTGAGGCGACGACAGGCAGTTGGCGCAGCGCTCCGGGGGCTAGCACGCCATGGAGATGTTTAGCATTATCGGCTAAGTGGAGATATGCATGCATCGATGCACTGAGTTGAGTCGCAACGCGGACGGAATGGAAAGCATGCGGGACTGCATTCAAATCAGAGGTAGTCGAAGTCTGGCCCATAGCGTGTTTTTACTTTCCGCCGCATATTACTGTAATGTAATAATTAAGTTAAACACGACTCGCAACAAAATGTTACATGAAAATGCTAACGTTTAAACATTTTTGCATGAAAAATTCAAAATGTAAAAAAAACAAACTTATTTGTAACGCAAATGTAAATTTGTCAGTCATATATTTGTCAAAATTAAAATTGTGAATCACGCACTTTTTCAAGTCACAAAATGTTTTAAATATAAACATATGAAAATATACCACACGTCTTTAAATATGAATGTTAGGATATAGGTTACAGGATATTAGACTTTTTTTTTAAGTTTTAAAAGATTTAATTATACTTTTCAATGTAAAAAGAAAAGAAAATGTGTTATCTGATTTCTGAATAATAATTGTAAATATTAATGTTGCATAATCTGCTATGTTTGTTGAAAACATCTGTTACTACAATACATATACATACAATACATGTTGTGACTGTTATAAGACATTTTTTCCAATGGAATGTTACGGGTATAACACTATTTTAACTAAAAACTTTTTCTTTTTTTTTTTTTACTGTTAAATGATAAACTATTTTAAAGTTAAATGTGAAGATATAAATGTTAAGATATACTTTGTATTGTACATTTTCATTGTCTTTCTCGTGTACAATTCGATGACAATTAGTCACTTAATTATTTTTTAAATTAAAACAACCATATTGGCTGCCGTCACAACTACGATACCTCGAAATAAGGCCGTGTATTGGCTCAATACCGTGTATCGGTACTCACACATGGCACCAAAATATTGACTTTGTGTTTTTGTTTTTTTTCCACACACACAAAAAAAACCTATTTATTCTTCTCGTAAATATATCCAGCTGCAAATGTTGATATACAACATATTGATTGGCTGAAGCATGTTTCGGAAACCAAAGGTGAAGTGGGAGCCCGTCTTTCTTCTTTCTTTTTCGTACTTTTGACAACAATCCCCCCACCACCCCCACCCCCACAACTATGTTGTGGCATTGCCGTGCACAGGCAACAAATGTAATTTGGTTCAATTTATAAAGGTCTGTGGGGTAAGATGGCGGTGGCGGAGGTTGCTGGTAGCCTTCGGGGAAGAAGAAGAAGGAAAAAAAAAGGAACTCCACTCGCTCGCTTGCTCACACAGCAAATGAAATTTCCAAATCCAAACGACTTAGTTGTGATTTACAATTCTCCCTCCGGGGCGGCGACAAGCGAGAAAACATTTCAATCAGGCGCACCGCCGCCGTCGCAGCCACAGCCGCCTTTTGTCGCGCCCCGTGAATCAGCTGTTTAAGAGGACAAAACTAGTCAACCCGGACAAACACTGCCTGAAAACACACCACTTTGATTTGATATAACCCTTTAAAGGAGACTAAATGTGGGACAAAACAGGTGGAAGAGCGCATTCATGTTTTGACACTTTTTTAAAGTATAAAGATGATTCTTATTAAGCTGTGGTCAAAATGGGCTTTTATTTGCTATTGTCAAATAAGGCAAAACAGAAAGCAATTGTTTTTAGTGCTACCAATAGTTAGCGCAACGGAGCGACACGTGTTTTGAGTGTTTTGGGATAACAATCGGTTTTAAAGTTTGCAGCTTGTATTTTTATTTCTTTTTTTGCTTTAATAGGATTCATTAGCTTTTGTCAAATGAGGCCACACAGAAGGGAATTATTATTATTATGGAGCAGCTCGTGAATATTTTTTAACAAAAATTGATTTTACCATTACAGTACCGCTCAGCATGCTGCTCTTAAAATAAGAGCTTGTACTTTGCCTTTATTTGATCTATTTGCTTTAGTCAAATGCTGCAAAATAGAAGGTAATTAGTTAAACTGCTAACATCATTTGCATGTCATCTTGTGCAAAGAAGTGGCTCGTTTTTGTGTGCGCGTGTTAGTGTGTGTGTGGGGGGGGGGGGGGGGGGTTGCGCAGTAGCCATGATTAAAAAATAGAAGCTGTGCTTACAATGTGCTTTTATTTGTTTTGTTTTATAATCATGCCAATGGAATTTATTTCAGTGCTAACAATAGTTAGCATGTCAGCTATACCGCTCGTATTATTTATGTTTTTGGACAAGACTAGCTTTTAAAGTAGAGTTTGTCATGGTTTCTAAAAAGCAGTGCTGATATTTTGCTGTTTCTTTCTTAGGTTTTGTCAAAAACGCTGAATACAAGGCAATTGTTTTCACTGCTAACTGCAGTTAGCAAGTGAGCTAGCCCAACAGTATGGCTCACATTCTGTTTTTGAATGTTGGGTCTAACATAAATTCATTGATTAGTTTCTTCATACAAGCAACTTCCAACAAGGGTGTGGAAAATTAGCTATTCTTTTCAAATTTAAAGTCTCATTTAAACATACGTGTAATGCAGAATGTATTAGCCTGTAGTTTATCCATCCATCGATCCACTATCTAAACCGCTTATTCCATTTCAAGTTAAAGTTAGTCTTGATCAAATAATTTCACAGTAATACTGGCACATAATTTTGACACACCTGGACACTTTTAGTATACTTTTACTGAATGCACATTATGTAACAAATAATTTGGTAGTGTTAACTTGGCTTTTAAAGCTAAAATCGGAGCTGATTCTATGTGAGCTTTCATGTTAGAAATGGTCTTTCATTTGCAACTACTTAAAAACTATGTGTGGGGAAAAGGTACTGTAACTATTTTATGGCTATCATCACTTATAACGTTAGCTAGCGTTATGAAGATGCTCATGTTTATTAAAGATAATTGCTGGAATTATGAGAAGTGTGTTGAACACCTTGAAGGTAAATTCCCTGTTCCTATCCCATTACAATTTGACCCATGGTCATGTAGGAGCTAATGGAGTAGCAGCAAGATTCTAAAGAGCTCTATTCTTAAATGAAGAATACATCTAATTGTAATGCAGTACGTTTGTGGCTGCTCACTAAAGTGATGTCTCCGCACCGCTGTATCACTATTTTCAGAGGCGGGAGCAGAGTGTGGGGAGATGCGGTCTGGGGGGCTTTATTTGACACATGGGCCATTTGTTCAATAAGTAAAGTGTGCCACGTCTCGGACGAGAATTGGACTCTCCGGCTGTAGATTGAAACAGAATCAGCTGCAATGTGTTAACCCTTTTCCCAGCGGGAACCTGCGACTGTGGTGCTGGGAGGGGTGGGGGCTGGTTGGCGAGTCCCATTTGAAGGGCTGTCGAGACCCGGGCTCATTCCTCAAACTCATCTCCAGCGCAGCCGGGCGGCGCTAACGAGAGCCCGCATAGCGACAAAAACCCATTTGGCCTCCCCCGGATGCCGTCGCCATTTACAGCTGTCAATAGCGCGGCTTGGTCTGCCGTAATTACCCCCCAGGAAAGCACGGACGCTGCGCTTAGCATGGCCTTGCGAGACCGACGACCGCAACTTCTTTGCTATCCGAAGTCGCTTTGGTTCTCCAGCGGGAGTGCGGGATCAAGGCCTGAACTGAGGCGGGGTGAGGGGGAGGAGTGTCGCGAGTATTCCCAGCATTCTGGTTAGCCTTTAAGCATCAGAATGGGAGAAAAGATAAGAGTGAAGGGTTGAAAGCAACGATCAAAATTGGAAAAACAACTGAATATTCTTCCAAAAAAGCAGACAGAAGAAGACAGAAGAAGTCATCAAAATCAATAGAAGCAAGGATACAAAATCCAAACAGGGAGCAAAAGACGGCAAATGGGCAATTTGGATGTTTGACAGGTTGCAGAAGCGTACTTGGTACAGTCAGAACAGTTTAACATCCTCGACTTGCGTAGGATAACGTCACATTTTCACATCATGCTTTGTTTGGTATGGAGTGTTGCTGATTTTGTGTATTACGGATGTCACAGATTACAGACGTTACAAATACAGAATACAGACGTAACAGTGCTGGATGACGTCATATTTCCATGTTGGGATTTATTTAGGCGCCAAACGTCTGATATAAAAGTTACAGGTAAAAGATGGGACAGCTTACATCAATTTGCACAAAAGGACGTCATGTTTTCACATCATGGTTTGTTAGGTCGCCTGCTTTTTAGCACGTCACGAGCATGCAGGTTTCATGGTTTTACGGTTTCATGTCCTTAACACCAGATGTTTGGTATACTCGGTTACAGGTTACGGGTGTTACAGATTCTGGATGTTATGTCCATTCAATAACAAACATTACGGATTCAGGCTACAGCCGTAACAGTTTTACACCCTTGACTTCCATAGAATGATGAAGAAAAATCTGTATCGTGGTTTGTTACGGCACCAATGGTTTGGCAGGCGGGGCACTTTACGGATTCCGGAAGTTGCGGATTACAGACGGCAGGAATTCTGGATATTAAGGTTGACAACAGCGTTAAACCTTAGCCACTGATTCCAAAAATAAGTAAACCGCCCACTTCCTGCCGACAGATAATAGAATTGGCTTTATGAGAGTCGGCAAATGTCGGCTCCGCGCCAGCTGAACAGCAAACGCCTTAGACGCTATATTTTTTAAGGCCCTGCAGACAGCGACTAACTAGCAGCTGTACAACCCCCACACTGTCCATCCGTCGCCGCTCAGCTCGTAAAATCATGCTCACGTTGCCAATTCCGTATGAGGTTCACCGTGGCAGAATCCAGAACACCCGTAACGTCCATAGTCTGTAATACGCCCCACCAAACATCCGGGAACAAACCCTGATACAAGAAAATGGCAAAAGTTGAGGACATCTGCTTCTTTCACACAGTGCCTGCAAAACCGGCACATCAAATCAGTCCAACTGTGCCCTTCACACAGAATCCAGCAAGGTGTGATATACTACTGTACACTTTCACACAGCAACAAGGTCACATTAGGAAATGATGAACTTGCTAAATTTCTTCTGGTTCTGCGTGAAAGGCACAGGCAGATAGATACATGACGGATTCACTTACGCTACCGTTTTTACAGGCTGCTGACAACAAAGAAAAACCTTTCACACAGGTTGCAGAAAAGGGGCAAAGGAAGAGACATATCACAGCATTTTTTTTGCCTGTGCCTTTCACACAAACACAGTTAACCAGAATATACACTGGTTTTCGCACAGCAACACAGGTGACATCAATCGCCATGATCAACATTCCATGTCAATACATTTCACACACAACACTGCGAGGCAGAATGTTACTGTACACTTTAGCACATCCTTCCATTCCCTGTAGGTTCTTTTCACACACAACAGTGACATGGAGGCTGAAAACAATAGGAATAAGGCGGCTTTGACTGGCAACGCCAATAAAACAAGCTCTGTTTGCTACCACCAAAATTGCCACAAAATTGTCATCCCTCAGACTATGTAATGACCTTTTACACAGAACCCTATGGGAGATAATACTCCTGTACATACAACAGGGATGACGGTAATCTTCCATTTTGTTTACGCTTTTCACACAGTACAGCAACTGGCAGTGCAATCATACCAAGCAGCGTTAGCTACATCCTAAGCCAAAAAATGGACATCTTCCCTGATACTACCTTTCACACACAACCTAGTGACACTGCTTTGTCGGAGGTTGGCAATTTGGGGAAATAACTGAGTTTTGGGTGTTAAACTTCATACCCCTATCCTCGCCTTTTCTGTTTACGTAGTAGCCTCTGTCAAACACACACACGCACACCACACACACAATCCCATATCCCATACCTGGGGTGGGTACCTTTCACACAGATCAGCAACATGGGGGAAAAGCAAGGGAAATTCTACTTCGATGAGCAATGTGAAAGGAGCTCAAAGCAGCTACCTTCGAAGACATTCAATTACCAGCCACTCATTTTGTGTTGCTACCTTTCACACAGTAAGCTATATTTATACTAATCATGTGATCAACCCCAGTCAGGCTACCATGTTTACACTAATAGTAATAAAAAGATCAATTATAAGCAACTTTACACAAGGCGTCATTTGGAATGCAAACAAAGTGTGACGCAGCCAGGCTAGAAAACGACACCCCTCTCCCTTTTTACTGTACATTCTCCACGGATTCACACCGTAGCGCTGCTCGAGTGAGGGAGGGAGAGAGGGGGATGGATGGAGGAAGGGAGACGGTGGGTGGGGGTGGGTTGCACAGCAGACGGCATCCCAGGAATGAAAAGCGGCGAGCGTGGGGAGCGGTCGGGGAACGCCGAGTGTGACTCACGGGGACGTTTCCCGTTTTGCGGCACAGCAAGGATTCTCCGACAAAAAAAAAGAAGAAAAAAAAAACGACAGACGCCGCCAGAGAATATGACGCACGGGAAATTGGAGCTTTCTTTCATTGAAAAGAGAAAAAGGAAGGTGCACACTTGGACTGAGGATGTCAATGAATTTCCTTGCTTTGCACATCCAATGTTACTATTTCATCTATTGAGAAAACTAAAAGGTGCAACATGATGGTAAGGGGTAGAGTGGGAAGGGGGGAAACTCCCTTCTTTGCCACCCTTAGGAATCTCCTTGTTACGCAAGAAGACTAGGTAGGAAATTAAGAAAGGTAGAGGGGGAGAATACTAATTGACAAAGCAGCAACACGCACATTCTACAAGCCAACAAATCAAACGCACCAAACTCCTCATTATGCAAAGCTTAGGAATCTCCAGGTTAGGCGTAACTAAAAGAATAGGCCGGAAACAAGAAGGAGAAAGAGAGGGACAATTCCAAATGAGGGTGGCAGCAACATACCCTGCCAACAAATCGCCTTTGGGAATGTCTTGGTTACGCAAAACTGAAAGATAAGGTGACCAATTACAAACCACAGCAGTCTTTAAGCCGACGGTTCAAACTCACTAAACCCCGTGTTATGCCACCTGTGGGAACCTTCAAGTTATGAAAAATGGTAAATTAAAAACAAAATGGGTGGGGGGAAAAAACAAACACAGCTTACAAAGTATCATATAAAATGCACTAAACTTCTCATTTTGCCCCCTTAGGGAATCTCCAGGTTATGCAGAACTGAAATATTAGATGGAGAATTAAGTCGAAGGGGTAATGATATGAGAAAGAGAGAAGAAGAGAATTCCAAAATGAGGAAGCAAGCAATTGAACAACTAACACAATACTCCTTAATATGCCACCTTTAAAAATGTCATGGTTGTATAAAACATAAATATTATGTAAGAAACAGGGATGAAAAAGAGTGGGAGGCTAAAGTGTGAAATTAATAACTAAAGCTGTTGGAGAAACACAAACTCCTCCTTTTGCCACTTTTGGGAATTTCCAGGTTATACAAAACAAAACCCAACGCAATGACTCAAACTTGTCAAACTCTTTGTTATGCCACGATTGAGAATCACCACGTTATGCACTCCTAGAACTTTAGATGGGAAATTAAAAAGTGCAAAGGGGTGGAAGGTGAGACAGGATCATTTCAATGGAGGGATCAACATGTCAACATGAAATTGAATCAAACCCATCAAACACCTTGTTATGCCAGTTTTGGGAATCTCCCAGTTACGCAAAACCAAAACATTAGGCAAGGAAAACAGGAGGCAGCGGAGTTGGAGAAGGGAGGAAGGTGACAAATACAAATGACAAAGAATCTATTTACATGTGGACGAGACAGCAAACCAAATACCCCAAACTCACAATTATGCCACCTTTGTAAATGCTCTGCTTGAAAGAGGACAGACATTTCCAAATTAAGGAAAAAGAAACAGACACCAAACCAAACTCATCATTTATGACACATATGGGAATCTCCTGGTTATGCAAAACTAAAAGAGTAGGCTTTAAAATAGGAAGGGTGAAAGAAAATAATTCCAAAATGACATGGTAGCAAGACACCAATGAAACACAGACAACTCCTCATTATGCCACCCTTGGGAATCCACAGGTTATGCAAAAGATTAGGTGGTAAATTAAGGTGGGCTAGAGGGCCATAACTGCATTATAGGGGAAACCAATTAGGAGCAGGACAATGACAAACGATGATGCAGTCACGTACACGTCAACATACGACAACCCAAAATCAGCTGCACCAAACTCTTTTGTATGTCACCTTGACAAATCTCTTAGTAAGGCAAAACTAAAGGATTAGCTGTGATTTTGACACAACCGAGAACCATAGATGGAAGAAAAACACCATCTAAAAGCTGATAAATCAAAACAAACAAAACTTCCCGCTATGCTGCCTTTTGGAATTTTCTTGTCACACAAAACTAAAAGATTAGAAGGAAAATTAAGTGCAAAGTGTTTGAAGGAGGAAGAGAATTCCATATCAAATATTCAATACGCCAGACTCCTTGTTTTGCCACTTTTGGGAATCTCTTACCTACAAAACTAACATATTAAGCTGGAAATTAAGAGCCAAAGCAGGGGAAAGAAGTCAAATGTTTGTTTTTGTCAGTTTGTCAAGTCCTAACATATGAATAAAAGGATTTTGTGGTGTGAAAGCTGTTTTGTTTCACCGCCGCGCCACCGAAGGGATCAGGCAAGAGCCCAGAGAGTTTTATCACCGCTGCGGCGTCCGCTTGTAATTTAGCACGAGTGACAGGACCCCCGCTCGTAAATCCCTTGGAGGAGGTGGGTCGTGTGAGGTAACGCCGCTGCTGGAAAAAAAAATCCCGACTTCACTCAGGGCAAGTTAGGGGAAAGTCTCCCGGTCAGGATGGCTTTCAGAATGAATGAGACCTAACAAGTCTCGCTGTCCCGCTACGCAGTTACAGATATTTACTCAAGGGGGAGTCGATCGGACAGAAGTTAAGACTTCCACTTGGCTACAAAAGGAAGGGTGAAGGAAGACTGGGAAGAAAGTCTTACCTCTGGCAGGTAGAGGAAGGCGGGGGGACACTGGAGCGAGTGTGGTAGCATCCCGGAGCCGGAGAGCAGCAGACAGCCGGAGTTGGCCATGGAGCTCAGTGTGGGGTAACGGGACGCTTTGCGCATTTACACGGGAGATCCTTCGACTCTCGTTCTCTCTCGGTGTCTTCAGATCACTCGCTTGTCGCCTTTTTTAAAATTTCCCTTCCCTGGCTTTTGTGCGTCTACCGGAGCAGGACGAGGGAGTGCGCTTACACTCCACCTTTATCGCTCTCTTTCTCACTGTGTCTCTCTCTCTCTCTCTCTCTCTGTAGCTGGCTCTCTCGCTCTATTCCGCGCCGCGACTCTGTTTACTTTGAGCGGTATAAAAGGCAACAAAAGCATCGAGACACAGAAGGGGAGGTTCCGGCCAAGGAGGAGGGGTTGCCGTGCCGACAGGGGGTTGGCTCATTTGTGGGGGGGTGGAAGGAGCGGCTGGTGGGGGGAGTCTTACTGATGAAGTCCCCAGTGGATTCCGACATCAAACAGTCCGGGAATGGGAATGACATTAGAACAGCTGATCCGAGGCATTAGCAGCTCGTGGGACGCCGCACGCTGCTTTTTAATTGCAGCACCCCCACCACCCTCAGCATCGGCCCCAAAACACACGCCTCTCAGCGGATGCTATGAGCGCTCATAGACACACTGCTGCTTCGAACATGTGTCGCAAAATGTAAGCGTTATGCTACAGCTGTCCTCGAGTGACGGCGATCTCATGGTTAAAACTAACAATATGTACTGGCGTTTTAAACCTGTTCATCCTGTTTAATGCATAAATAACATTCATAATACTTGCAGTGGATTTTTAAATTGACTGTTTTAGAAAATGACATTATTTAGAAATTAATGTAAAGTGACTTTGCTTTCCTTGTCATGAAAAAATATCGAATTTTAATCTTTAAAAAAAGTTTTTTCAGTTTTTCCTAAATTAAATAAAAAATAAATGAATCAAAACAAACAAACAAATGAAACATCAATGTATATGTGTATATATATATATATATATATATATATATATATATTGTTTTCTTCATTTTTTCCTTTTGGACACATTCTTACAGGTTACATCAATTACATCATATAATTTGCAACATTAAAATCCAATAGAAGGGCTGACGGGTAGAAGTCATGGCTTATTGTGAAGCAGTCACAATTTCTTGGTGAAGTAATGTAATTGTGCAATAAATATTTTGTACTTTTGAGGAGAAAAAACAGGAATGTTAAAATTTCCTAAGAAAAATATGGACATTTCCAAGATTTTTTTTTTATGTTTACGAATGAATAAGTTATATATATATATATATATATATATATATATATATATATATATATATGTATGTATATATATATATATATATATATATATATATATATATATATATATATAGTGTGGATGGTTGTTTGTCTCTGTGTGCCCTGCGATTGGCTGCCAACCAGTTCAGGGTTTACCCCGCCTACTGCCCGAAGCCAGCTGGGATAGGCTCCAGCGCACCCCGCGACCCTTATGAGGAAAAGCCGTTAAGAAAATGGATGGATGGATTTTTTTATTTTTTTGTGGTTGATTAAGTGGTGACTCTTCAGGGAAACCGACTGACCCACCTCAAATTGGGTATAAAAGGTGCATTCTGTTTGAAATGTAAAAGTTTTTTAATTCAATGGTAAAATGTGGCGAGCATGCGCATTAAAGCCATTCACAACGCTGGATGCTCGCTCTTTTAAAGACAGTTGTTTTAATAAATGTGTTAATCACTGAACATTCAGGCCACACACACACCAGCGGGAAGCCATCATAGGAACAAAACAAAAAAATTCCGCCCGCGCTCGTGCTGAGCGGAGTGCGTGGCATCGCCAAAACCCGCCGGCAGCTTTCTTTTGAGTGAGTCTCTTTCCTCATCCATTCCATTTGATAGCGCTTTAAAGGCGGCGCACAGACAAAGAGAATGCACAAAGAGACGTGCTTACATCACACTTTTATGACCTCCAACGTTGCAACCCCGTGACAACTTGGACTTTATTACGTCCGCGGTTCATTTTATCTGGACCCTGATTATTGCGTCCTCCACAAACAGGAAGGATAAACAAGGATTAAGACGGCGTCAAATGAAACAGGAAACCAGAACAAATGTATTAGAAGTGCAGTCAAAGTGGGCCACAATAGATGGATTCCTTTCTTCATCGTAGTTAGTCTAAGGGCAAATAAATCACCATTGCCATGGCTTTTCCACACTCAAAAACTCACATTTGGCATACGTCTTCTATATTCTGGTGAGCATTTTCACCTCTACCAAACACAAATTGTTAAAAAAAATTAAGCCCACAGAGTCACTTTCACTTGGCAATGTGAAATGTGTCCATCATGAACAGATGTACAAAAAAGTCTCGAGAAGGTGCCATGCCCCAAAACACACAAGAAGTCAGCCGCTTTGGGTTGAAGTGGTCATTTTATGGTCACTTTTAACAGTGTCACCGTTTCTATTATTAAATTATTTTGACAATGCAGCCCTCAAATCCAGTTTTCTCTTGGTCAAGAGACCATGCCCAAAAACCCACAAAATGTTTGCTGTGTTGGTTTTACGAGGCCATTTCATAGTCATTTTGACAATTTGCAGGGTTTCTTTAGAAGGTTTTGAAAGTTCAGTCTCCAAAGTTGGTTCTGCTTGGCACCATTAAATTTGATACACATGTATATCATGAGCATTATGTACAAAAGACCATGCCTCAAAAGACAGGAAGTCGGACATTTTATGTCCAAATGTCATATAATGAGTCATTTTTGGTTTGAAACTCCTCCTAGAGATTTGGATGACTTGATTCAAGGTTCATTCATTCATATTCAGAGATTCCAATTTGTTTACATTTATAGATTGCCATTGGATGCTGAAGATAACCCTTCTGGCGAGCACGTGGCACCATAACACAGCAACGCCTTTTGTTTGTCATAAACGTGCGATCAATACGTCATACAACATCGGCAGTAAAACGTGGCGCGGGAGTGCGTA
Organism: Leptonotus elevatus; assembly: GCF_054856555.1. Taxonomy (NCBI): domain Eukaryota; kingdom Metazoa; phylum Chordata; class Actinopteri; order Syngnathiformes; family Syngnathidae; genus Leptonotus; species Leptonotus elevatus. Next base: position 30,315,516 of record NC_141239.1, on the reverse strand, counting down.
CTTGGCGGGGACGTTCGGCCTTCAAGGAGCTCCACACAACGACGAGGTCAACGTACAAGAAAATAGTAGTGATAATGACTTGGTGAAGCAGCATGTGGTTCATTAAATTGGGTTTTTCTTGTATGTTTGGTTCCTTGAACAGTGCTACCTTGAGTTGGCTATTTTTATTTATTTAGTTTTGTGTTGAGAGCCAAAATTTGACAATGAAAAAAAAAAGTACTTTACTGTGATGCACCCTCACATGTGGGCAAGGAGAGCACTTTTAGCTTATTCAACAGTACAACAGGCAAACACAGAAATACAAAATTAAAACACTCGCAAGGAGCAATTCTCTGCCACTCATTAGGCCTCGCCCCTTAAGGGCACACAGCCAACACACAAATGCAACAATATATACAGCAATGAAAGTTTATAAAATCCGTTTATTTCTTGACATTCTCTTTGATTGCGTTTTTGTTGACAGTAGCTGGTCAGAAGGCATCCCACGACAAACGTATGCGACCGCAACACGGATGGCCTTCTCTCTCCTCCGGCAGCCATCTTCTTCCCCGGCCCCGCCTCAACCGTCTCGCCAACTCCGCCGCCTTTTTTCCCGCTCTTTTGCGTCTCATCGGTGCAGTTAATAATTCAAATGAGCACAGCGAGATCGCTCGCTTCAAAGAGGGCTGCCGGCGTGTTCTCCACGCTGGCTCCCCCCCCCCCCCCTCTTTTTGTCATGTGAAATCAAAGTCCTCACACACACACATGCTGATGTGTTGCCAATTAAAAAAAAGCGATCAACGACCGCCAGACTTATTGGCACAACAAGTCCGCGGTGATCACCACGGCAACATAGCGATGATCGGCATTGCTGTTATTTACGTACAACTCCAACGTTGCTGATTGTGTGACGATGGCACGCACACAAACTGGTGCGTTGCCAATTAATTGGGTTTATTGGTGCAACAAATCCTCATCTTTATTATTTCTGGTGGTTTCCATGGTGATCTGGCAATAATCTGCATTGCAGTTATTGGCATACAACTTGAACTGCGCTGATTGAAGTGCACACACACACACACAGCAGCACCATCAATTAAAACAATTAAATGATCAACCGCAGTTGGGTATACCGGCACAAAAAGGCCTTTATCTTTATTATTTTTCCGTGAGTGGGATGGCAACTTTGCGATGATCTTCACCGCCATTATTGGGGTTGGATTTAAACATCCCTGAATGTGTCACAACGATGCACATACGTTCATTCAGCAATTAAAACCAAACCAAACCAAAAAAATTATGAAATTCCTCATTTCATTTTAATTTCCTGGTGATGATCAGTAGGGGTGTGCCAAAAAAAATCGATTCTCATAAGAATCACGATTCTCATTTAGTACGATTCAGAATCGATTTGAAACATCCCAAAATAGATTTGATTAAAATTGGTTTATTCTGTCTTGACCTTGTTTGTGTGTTCCTTTATTGAGAGCGCTGTTCATGTTGTACTCAATTTGGCCACTTAGGGACAGTGTGGTTCCACGCGTTTTGATACACTGTTCTGTTAAGTTGTAGCCACATTAGAGAGTAGAAGGAAAAAATTAAAATTAATCAAGTTTTTACAATAAATGTTGGGGGGCGGTTTGCAGCGTAGAAAGAGCATATGCCGATGAGTAATGTTAAGATGCTTCTCTGTATACATTCCTGACGCGTTTTGTATGAAGCGGGTAGCATGCTAATTAGCATTAGCGAGTCAGACTGGAGTCGATTCATGACGATTCTATGCATATCTATAGATTGAAGAAAAAAATCTTTGTTAAAAATGTATTCTGAATCAAATCGCAGACCCAAAAAATCTGAATCGAACCGAATTGTGATACAGTCAAAGATTCCCACCCCTAATGATCAGTTATTGACATATGACTTGATCACTGATTGTAGTACAATTACACATCCACATGCACTTGGACGTCACCAGTTTGAAAACATAATAAACAATTACTTGGTTTATCGGCACAAGTCACCTCTATTATTCTTGGTGATCGGCATGGGCGATGACCAGCAATGGAGTTACTGGAACTGGTTGCTGATTGTGCTACAATGTCTGCTTTTTCAATCACTGCGACAATATGAGTTAAAACCTTGTCGACTATAACCCGAGCGACTGCAACGATTGATCAGCTTTGCTGTAATTGGGGTTCCACTGTTTGACTGTTTGTGTTGTGATGTCAAATTCTTCAATCATTGGGCCAGTGTTGAAACCTTGTCAACGATAATCCGCAATCATGGTCAACATTCAAAAGCGCACTAATCATCATAAGTGAAGACTCGTCATCGACTCCGTTTGGATTCTGAAACAATGCTGGAAAGATCACAGAGAAAACAACACACTACATGTGTATCCTAATTGGTACAGTGACCTTGGGTTCAATGTCTAAACTTCTGTGTTGCATTCAAAAGATGCAAAATCCATAACATGCAATTTATTTGTAATAAAGACCAAATTGTATGAATGAGCCCAAAGGGACTACTCGCACATTAAATTGGCCTAAATAATAATAATAACCAAGCATGGCTGAGCACAACAACAAAAAACAGCAAAATTCAGCAATTTCATTTTTTCATCTCTCTAAAGCATTGAAGTTAGTAGTTAATGTTGTCTAATTTTCTTCTCTCATTGACTTGACTCTGTATATGCTGCAAGATGCAATAAGATCAGACGTGCCCGGACCAAATAATTAGACACGCAGGATAATGAGATCCGATACAAGATGCAATCAAACCTTCTGCCTTTACGACAACAAAATTGCTGTCTTTTTATTTGTCATACTGAGAACTGCTTTCTAATATTTTGAACCACAGACCATACAGCTAAAAAACAACAATTTCACAACTCATTAAATCTGAACTTTTTAATGGTGGCAATACTGTTAAATGGTACAAATCTGACCCAAAATTGCAACTTTGCCTACCTTTTAGCTTTGACAAGATTGAGCTGAGTCTGGCTAAAAACGGCTGTGGATCTTTTCTTAGCCTATAGCAGTTTTTAAGTAAATTACTCCAAAACATTGGATTATTATTAATTATATTCTTGACTTAATAGTTTAATATTATTTATTATTGTGGTCGTGCAAAACTTGTTTTCTCATTTTAAAACCAGACAACAAAACCTTCACAGCTCTTTCATCAAACTTTCCAATGGTGGTGGTTACTGTTTCCTAACACCGCAGCTCTGCATCAATTTGATCTGTGACGTGATAGACCAGAATTTGGCTGCGGCTTGGAAATGGCTCTGGATCTTTTGACATGGGGTAAGATTATTATGTAAATTGATAAGGACTCACTCACAGACACATTTAAGAATTAGTCAACTAATAAAGATTTACTTGGTTGTTTAATTTCACACTTACTGGTTTGGCAGACACTCCAGACAAACAAGACATTAAACAGTCAATTTCCCATAATATGTCCCCTTTAAAGACAGATGATAATGCAGCCGTGGCTTTCTGAGGGAAAAGGCTTTAATTTTCCCCAAATTTCTCGAGGAATCCCGAGACGGCGTAGGGGGGCGGGGTTGGGTGTGGGGGAAGAAGAAGTCGAAGAGCTGGAGACGGCATTGAAGTCGACCCCCCCCCCTCACACCTGACAAGCTTGCTCATTATCTGGCATTTCGATAGTGCCAAGCAGGGGCACAAGGATGCCCAGGGGTGGGATTTCGAGGGCTGTGGGTGGTGGGGAAGGGTACTTTTGAAAAGGGGAGGTTACGTTCTCTTTAAAGGTCCACTGATGAGGTGTCATGGCGGCCCGCTAATTAAAGCTTGTGTCGTATATCTTCTAGATAACGAAGCTACGCATGCGGGGGGGGACGAAAGTGAGGAGGGAGGGTTCAGGCTTTCTACATGTAGCTTGACGCGTTGCAGGATGGAGGCCCATGACCCGGAGGAGGATGTGAGACTCCGAGGATGTTTGTCTAAAGGAATAATAATTAAAGCTCTCCATTATTTCTTCCCTTTGAGCTCACGGGATATAAGGATATAATAAGGAAGCAGCAACATGGGGACTGGGAGATATAAAAGGGGGGTTACTATTATTGAAGCACAAAGGAAAGCAAACCATGGACATATTCAGACCCTAGATTATAAAGGAACCACAACTAAAACATAGCTGCTTGTATCAGTACTGTATTGTCTTCTAATGATATGCATGTTTGCTCAAACCGATTGTGTGCGCTGCTGATGAGTGTGTCTCAATATACGGAGATTTCCATTCAGATCCCATACAGCGGGCGCTAAATTACGTGTTCACTTAAACTGCACTACGTTAGCACAGCTTTGCTAGCTGGTTTGCATCGACCTTTCAGGCACGTCAATTAGGGACATCGCAAGTCCTCTCAGGTTTGTTGAATCACAGAGTGTGCTAGATTCATTTGGAATATATGCCTCCTATAATATGCAAAATCACCAGTGCAGCAAGTTATCGCATTTGGCAGACACAATCCGGGGTGTGCCCAATTTGTAACCGGGCAACCCTTTTGTAGATCAGGCCATTTGTGTACAAGGGCCGATACTCCAAATCCCACAAATATAAATTGAGGAGCTGCTGTAGGCCACAACGCACACAACCCCATCATACTCGGATACACCCCATAAAGGCACACATCCAACACATGAATACTATAGCATGTACAGCAATTAACGACACCTTATAAAACTGTTTTGATTTCTTATGATTTTAATATAATGCTACTGTTGCTATCTTCTGTATCTTTTTGTTTTTGCTGACTGGCTTTTTCTCACCTGCGTTTTTTTTCTCATTTCCCTTAAGGGGACGCAGTGAGCAAGGAAGCATGCACCTGGGAGCGATTGCCAATCAGCTCCCTGTCTTGGAGGCACGCACCTGGGAGTGATTGGTAATCAACTCCCGGCCATAAGCGCTGCATGCTTGCAAGGAAGACGTCCGATCGTTCATCTCGTTCCTTTGTTTTTAGCTGTATGCATCCTGCCATTTTCTGTTGTACTTCTCCCAGTAGAAGGAGTGTTTTTGTCGAGGCTTCCTGAGAATTTGCCACGTTTTGCTAGATTTGGTTATTGTGTTTTCTTTTGTCTTGCGCCACAGTTTTCAGTTTTTTTTCTTTTCTTACCTTTTTTTTTGCTCTTTTTTGTATCCATCAGTTTTAATTGTTGCTTTCGATTTTTGGAATAGACTATCAAATTAGTTTTTTTATTGATTTGGTTTTGCACCCGCCACTAGGGACGACACAAATAGAACATTGAAATGATCGAATCATTTGGTACAATTGATTCAGAAAAATAATCGATCTTTTGGAGCATTCGAAACATCTCCCCACAGCGACATCTGGTGGTCAATTGTAAAATATTACATTCAAAGAGTAGAGCAATATTGCCATCTCCACAGTAAGGAAATCAACTATTGGCTGTCTGTCCGAATTTACACAGCTGGCAATCAGCATGTACTGTAATTGTAATGAATGGCAAAGGCGAGAGAAATAATATCATGAGAAGGAAAAAGTGAATAACCCCCACCACCTCAAAATATGTATAGAAGTACAGTACAAATTAGCTTTTTGCTGCTCTTTCTTGGTTTGTCTTTTATTTTGCCTTTGAAATAGATCATTATTCATCACTTAATGACTTAAATGCTTTGATGAGACCCGCATTACTAACACATGTAGTCAAAAACATTTTTGACATTTTAAAGGCTATTTATTTATTTGAGACGGGGAATCTTAAGTTTCAACAGAAATCACTAGAGAGGAGAAAGAATGACCTGCAAGAATGTACCTCTGGGACCAGGAATTGAACCGGGGATCGCTTACGTAATGGTCGAATATCAGCACATTGTGCGAGTGCGTTACCACTTAATCAACCACCACCCTTGAAAGCCTTTTGACATTTTATCATGTAGGGTAATGAATCAACAGCCAGGGCTATTACATACAAAGTATACTTAAGTTGGATGTAGTTTAGATTTGAGACATTTTCCTATACAGGATTTTATTTAATTTTAGAAAAGGGATAACATGTTCACTTGCTGAAACATTGTGACGTTTGGGGACGTAATGGAACACGAAAGGCAACAGTCACATGGCATTGTGATTCTGAGACAGATTGTGGAATGCGTTTCAAATCACAAGTTCCGCCGTGGTTTCGGTACGTACCAAAACGTAGTTTAAATTTCGCCATCACTGCCTGTCACAAACCGTACGTTTTTATTAATAGATACATGTGTATTAATTTGCTCATTTGCGCGTTGTGTGGACTTGACGTTGTGATGAGCCAAGCGCCTCTGAAGTTGACATCCTCAACAATGTGTACACAAAATGGCGACAGTGTGACACAGGGCGCATTCATCTGATCTCACCAACAGGAGGCGGCGAGCTCCGTCATCGTCTGCTCCATTGATTAAAACTGTTGATTAAATGGCCCGCGCAGGCAGGAAGTGCAAGCGAGAGTCAGGATCCATTCCTCAATTGGGCGGCGTTAGCGCCGGCTGGGCCTCATTCTCTCTCTTCTCCGGTACGTGTCGGTGTCTCTCGCCCCACCGTTAATGGCTTTGGAAACAGAGCGTGGCTTTTATGTGGCGTCATTCATCCTCATATGCTTGGTCCCGCCCCTGTCCCGCAATGGCGGCTGCTTTTATGGCCAACTAATGCGCCCGCTGCTGGGATCAGCAGCTCTGTTGCGGCCATCGCTCAACGCCGCCGCACCTCCAACATATTAGGACATTTTCAAACGCTTGCAGCCTGCCGCTCGTACATCGTGCGGCCCGCGCCGAGCTAGTACTGCTAGCATTAGCTTGTGGATGCTCAGTCAACACGGTTAACATGAGAAAAGTCACTCTTAGGTGGAGAACTTCAGACCAGAGTTGTGACTTCTAATTTGTTTTTGTATATATATATATATATATATATATATATATAAACAATTAAAGACTTATTTTCATTGTGAAAACAACTGGAACAGGGAATTTCTTTTGTGCAGGGGTTAAATTGGGGAAAAAATGACTGCAAAAATGCAAATTTTGCAGTAATGTGGGGCGCACACTGATTCTTTAAAAATAATAATACTGTACATGACAAGAACAATATTTTACTGTCATGAAGGCATCTAAGTGAGTGAGTGTCAAGAAGGGGGTGCTACCCTGGATTTTTTTTAAAGGCACATTTTGTGCATTCTGGTGAATTTAAATGCAAAAATATTGGCACTAGAATTTGCATTTGTTGATAATCTCTGGTGTCCAAGGCTTGAAATTATATATTTTTTCTTTGAGGAGCAATTTTGCTGATCAATTACTTTATTTTAGTTGCAGGATAGTACCAGGGACAGCAAGGATTTTATTAAATAATAAAACTATGGCAATATAACAGGTCGGTTGAATGTAAGGCTGCAGATATCAAATATGTCTGTATTCGAGTATTTCACTAACATTTTTTATAGAACAATATATTTTTGTATAATCAACAGACTCTACTTCTGAAATTCACACGGAAAACTATTTTATTGTCTAGAAACATTTTCAGTGGGGCAATTTCAGCATTTTTTTGATGGGACATTGTTATTTGTGGTATATTATGTTAAATCACTGCTGGTTCCTTCTGACCTTGTTTGGCCAAATGCTTGGATGTTGGACAGAGCTGGATCGTTATGGAACCTGACAGAAGGTTCCTTCAACACACTAAGTGATGTCATATGCACCATCAAGACAAACAGGTGGTGATGTGATTGACTTTGAATCAAACCCGTGTTGTCAATCTTTCATTTGATAGTCTTTCCGTACGTGGGGGCTGAAATGCTTCCACTCTCGGTAGAGCGGCAACGTTCTGGCGCCTGACAGAATGTTCTGGAAAGCTCCATCAAGACAAAAAGGTGATGATGTCATGATGTCAAATGAGCTGGTCCTACCTGACATGGGACTAAAATGTATCCACTCTAAGTGAAGCCACCAGAATGTTCTCAAACACTCTATCAACATGTTAAGGTGATGATGTCATCAAAGTTTAAATCTATCCAGCCTTTGTGCTTGTGTGATGCCCCAACGCTTCCACTTTGGGCGGAGCCATAACGTTCCGACACCTGACAGAACGTTCCGGTTAACGAGCACATGTCATGCTCGTTCTTTACGGCCAAACTGCCCCGCAATTCAAATCTATTGGCAGCAATCAGCCTTCCATTCTGGCCACCGTGTGCATTTTAGATTTGGGTGACATTCTGCGGGAAGAAAAAAATAATAAAAATCAACCTTAATCACAATGGCTGCAGCAGATGCCGCGAGCAAAGTCTGCCGCCCGTGATGGTCGCCGCTGACATAAAGTATATTCCATTTGGGAGCAGATTGGTCCTGGTCAGTAATGTTCCCTCGCAGCATCCCCCGCATTCCACCATTACTCCAAATAGCAGTCATGGGGAGGCGGGGGAGCCACTGCCTCGGACCCGCTCGGCAGGGCCGTCCCTAGAGGGGTCGCGAGTTCAAGACGCGGACTTTAGGTGAGGAATGGAACGTCGATTACAGGCGAGCAAGGCCGGCAGGTGTCAACCAATGAGTGAGGGAAGGCAATGGCGGTGTTACGCCAACAAGCGTTTTGGGAGTTGGCCAAAGTGTGGATGAGAACGTGAGGGGATGGACGAGAGTCTCAGGAGGGAAACGCTTAGCGGCAAACGAGACAAATAAGCTCCACACGGCAAGATATGTTCGAACAAAGGAGCGTGGAAATGGAAATATTTGAATTGCTCATGCTTGATTTGGAATCTAACACATTTGATAAAAAGATGGATGAGTTGTTGAACAGAAGGACATTCTAATTCTATTTCTTTATTATGAAATTGAAATTATAATGTGTACTACTACTAAGTACTTTCATGTAATAATGATTAGCTGTGTTTTGGATGAAAAAAAAAATGGATATGTAGCTTGATTTTTGTTCCTTTATACATTTGTGTTTATTTTGTTGGAAAATATGTAGTGCTTTATAATAACAGGGAACTGATTCATTTTTACCTGGAAAAACAACAATTTTACTTTGTGTGGAATAACTAATGCATTAAAATGTCTTACATTTTACACATTTTCATTTGTTCACAAAAAAAATCACAGTATTGATTTTTTAATGCGAATAACTAATTTTGTTTCATTTTGAATAAAAGCAAATGAGGAGATACATTTGCTTTTCAATGGATTGGAATTCTAGTCCTTTGCTATTTAGTTTTGGGATTTCTTCAACAGAACACAAACAACACAAAATATGCAAATACCAGTTACAAATGCATAAGGGACTGTTACTGTCTAATGAAAAAGCATGCACATACGTCCACAATTATCCCAAAATCATGTAAAATCATTTTACTGCATATATTCAGCCTGCCCCAGGGCAGCCGTGGCTACATAAGTAATACACCGCCACCAGAGTGTGAATGTGTGAGCGCGCGAATAATGCAACCACTGTGAAAGGGTCTTTGAGTGTCCAAAATAGTGCCCTATAAATTTGTGTTGTTCCGATACCGATACTGGTATCGGCAGAAGTCTCGATACTGCATTAAAACGGTTGTATCGTTATCGGTGAGTACTAATAAGTAACATGCCGATACCATTAATTGCAACATCTTGTGTCGTGCACTCGTGCACAACATTCACTAATGTGTGACATGTTCACTGCATGCCGAGCCAAGATATCCTATTGGCCCTTGAATGCTCTGAACCAATGGCAGGACAGCTTTTGCATGTTAAGAAAAATTAAACGTAGGTATCGGTATGGTATCGGCATCGGCCGATACGGCAAAGCTGGGTATCGGGGGCCAAAAAATGGTATCGGAACAACACTGATATAATTCGAATGCATTATTATTATTATTATTATTATTTGGGGAAAAAAGAGAAGACAATAAATTTTATTTGATAATGGTATCATGGTAACATTTATAATTAGAACATTCAGTTTTTTATTTTTTTATTTTTAAGGACTTTCCTTGTAAAATGACAAAGCAATACAAAACCTTTTAGTATTATTGGCATTAGAATTTCCTTTATAAATACTGAGACCGAGGTTGTGGTATATTTAACGGTTTATGGAAATACCAAATGTTGTACGACACTAAAGTTGTTTTAGCACATTCCGAAAAACAAAATATGAAGAACATTCCAGTTATGATGATATATGATATCATTTGAGTCACTGTCAATTATTTCAAGAGCCTATTCACACAAAAGTGTCTTGTTCTTCTGCTTCTTCTCAACGTAAACTTTGTTTAGCCGGCGGCGCGTGCTGATGTTAGCTAAGCTACGACCATAACCCCGATACAACCCCTCCTCCCACCACCCGCAGCAAATAACAGCCACCTCCCGCCACCACTTTCCATTCCGCGCGCGGCATCAAAACGTAGCCGGCGGGGGCCACCGGCGCTCCAATACACCGCTACACATTTTCCACGGATATCTGCCCCCGGAACGACGACAACAGCAGCAGCTGTGTCGGCTTTGAGCGATTCCACCCCAAAGGTGGCGGAAGAAATGTGAATGTAATATCGCAGAGTGGGAGTCATGAATGGAAAATGATGCGCTCAATATTTTAGAGGACGTCTGCTTTTAGCGCCGGCGTGTGCTTAAGGGAGGCGGCGGAGGGGGTTAGTGGATGTTGCACAAGTTCCGCAAAGACGCACATGGTGATATGTAACAGCGTGTTGTGTAACAATAAGATATACGTTACCGTAAATGATGTAATGTTATGTAATTGTACATTACGGTAAGTAAACTTGCAGTAAGAGACAACACACTTATTACACGCCACCTATTGTTACAAAAATGTATGTAATAGTATGTATGTTGCAGTAAGTAGTACAATAATATATTGCACAAGAGTAAATTGCCGCTGCTATGTGAAAAACACGTCTATTTTTGTCTTTTTTTAAAAACATAAAGTTTTTATTTTTTATGTTTTAGGTATGAAACACAAAAATGTAAAAAGGACAAAATATGGACATAAGTGTTTTTCACATAGCAGCAATGAAATGCTATTAACTGTTATGTAGGTAAAAATATAACAACAAAACGTACAGTAGTCACTGCCATTGACAAGTATTTCATCAATTACGTTTCTCCACTGGGGATGGGTGGAGGATGCTGCTCCACTGTAAATTTCAAACTCGTGAATGACTTGATGCACAACCACCAGTAGATGATGTTGATGACTCATTTTAGATATGAGATCAGCACAGTTTTTGAATTCACCGGGAGAAACGGCTGCATTTTGTTCAACCCTCCTTTTTTCTACTGCTGACAATAGAACAAAAACAGGCAGAACCAAATTAGTTTTTCCTGGTGAAAGGTGAGAGTCTATTATTTCATTTGGTAGATTTTGTGTATCATTGAACTTGAACACAATATATATAAGTGGGTCTTGAAAATGCTCTCAAATGGCTGGTATGGGAATGAGTTTTAAGTATATTGTTAGCCTAAAAGCATAATTTCCTAAGTCTTTCGGAACTTCCAGTCAGATTATCACCCCCCAAAAAAAATACCAATGGGCTTGTGTTTTTACTTTATTTAGGTATTATGTATTAGGGTAAGTAAGGTCACAGTAAGACATGCCATAGTGTGTTGTGTTACATAAAAGGTAAGGTTGTAGTCAGTAATTAAGTTCCCTGTAGACACACGGAGGCAAAACCAGCATGGCCGAAAGCGTCGGCGATCATCCGTCATGCTAACGTCGCCGTCTTACTTCCTGTGACGTTCCGCCACAGCATTAATGCATCTGCTAGCCATGGCCCGTAAACGCAATGTGAAGGCTCATCTGTTGACTTCCTCATTAAAGACGAAACCCCGGCGAGCACAGTCACCTTTCACAGAGACAGGTGAGGGGGATTGGGGGTGGATGGTAAGGGGGCGGGAGGGTTTATTCACCCGGAGCCAGCACCTTCGTCTACTTGACACCGGCCCATTACCGCCTCCTTAATTTGTTGCGGCACCGTGACAAGTCGCAGTCAAAGAAGTGCTTACAAGAAGGAGTGAACAAAAGCTGCATTACATTATGGGGGAGGGAGGGAGGGAGGATATAGCCATATTGGATCATCAGCACAGATCATCTGGAGGCGGGCTTCTGTTTTTCCTCCACCTGATTGACAGCCATTGGAGGAGGGGGGATAGTGGTTATGGTAGGTAACACTATGATGTGCTAATGTACTGCATGTAATAATAATATGGTACTTTACAGTCACACCACAGTAAGATATGTAACAGTATCTTATGTTACAGAAAGTAAAGCTACACAAAACAGTATGGTATGCTGTGTTACATTAAGTATGTAACATTACACAAGTTACACAAACTGACATTTCTGTTACCATAATGTATATAATAGTTCACGTAAGGTCACGGTAACAAAAAAATACTTTTCTGTCTGGATGCAATGTAACAATGTAAGTAATGGTACGTTAGTACACACACAGTCACAGTGAGATATGTGACAGCATGCATAACAGTGAATTACACAACTTTACGCTACGTGACAAATTGTAAGTAACATCACAAATATGTGACACGCGTAATTCAGTAAGTACAGTGATAACATGTAACATATGCTAATTATGAACTATTACCAGACATGGGCATTCTGTTAATATCACTCGTGATGATTGTTTCAGCTAATAATTTGATGGAATGTACTGCTGTCTGCTTTATTAATGGTAATTGATGTTGTCTGGCGGTCTCAACATTAAAACGTGTGTTACGTCCAACACCGACGACATTCACATGCTGTCAATATTCGGGTTAAGTTCAGAATGCGTGGTGGACAGATTTACTCTCGTATAAATGGTCACTGTGCTCGAATGGAATACCCCGTTCATATGCACAACGTACGGACAACGGCATTACGCAAATAGACGTCATTTCCGCTTTTAGCTTTCTACGTAAAAAAAATTTGATGGCAAAAAAAAAACATTTGTGTCACTCACCACGCTAAATAAAGTAGTGTCGTTTACTCCTCGCTCCAAAAGTGTGTTTCTTTATTGCATCGTCATGTTTGTTTACATTTGCTTGAGTATTTCCTGTGGGTTGCATGCCAGAAGCACGGACTTGTATACACGCATATATGTGTGTAATAGCCACAAACTGTGGCATTTTCGCTGTAGACACAAAATAACATGAAACTGCCACGGAGAAATCCATGTATTTAAGCAAAGCCTGTGAAGCCAGTCGGACGGCGCTGCGCATACAAGTCTTTGCTGTACTCCAAAGATCAATATTCCTTGCAAATACAAATAAGAGAAGAAGAAGAAAGAAAACAAAGAAGAAAAACGCCCGTTCAATCGAGGTATTTCAAATGTGTTATATGAACAAGAATTAGGGCTATGAAAGGGGTAGCGCAGGGGTCCGATAGCGTATTCGGCTTATTGTGCGCGTTTACATGACCTTACAAAACCCGAATGTAAACGTAATCACTGCCTGTGTGACCAAGGACTTGGGATAAAGGTGGGCATTCTGCCAGCATTGATGGAAGGTCCGCCAATAACAGATGCCCACTTCGAATGACGGGAAACATTGATGGACGGCCATTTCATTGAGGAATGACGAATTGATGATTACAATGCCGTCCAGCTTGAAATATTGACGGATTGACGATGACAGAAGTGTGTCCCAACCGTTGACGATTGACGAATGACGGACGCTCAAAATTCATTGACGCGGCCACCTCTGACAATTACGCTGTATTACAAAAACAGACATTTCCATTATGTAACCAGACAGATGTGTTACCATAATCAATGTAATAGTTCAATGGAGCATTAAGGTACTGCATGTAAATTTAAAGTAACATATGTTATATTATGCTATGTTACATAAACACCCTCTGTCAGGTCAGAGTAAGTAATTAAGTTCTTGGTTTATTCACCCGGAAGAAGCACTGCCGTCAACTTGACACCAGCCCCTTACTGCCTCCTTAATTTGTTGCAGCATCATGATAAGTCGCAGTCAAAGAAGGAGCAGACAAAAGCTGCATTGAATTATGGGGGAGGTGAGGAGGCATTGTGAGCCATGTTGGATCATCAGCACAGATTATCCGGAGGTGGACCGCTGCACTTGTTTTTTTTCCCTCCACATGATTGACAGTCAGTGAAGGAGATGGGGTAGCGGAGGGGTTGTCTACCCGTCCGTCCCATCATGAACGACCGGAGGGCATTTCTTACAAATTTGACACCGACATCCACGATGAGCGGCGAATGATTTGACGTGATTGTGCCGGGCAAAAATCTTCGAGTCACTCTGACCTCACGTCAATCCTGAGCCAATATCGACGGAGCGACGGGGCCTGCGGGGATTTGGTCATGTCCGTCACACTTGGTTCGACTTAGGACCCAAAGATGTGTGTGTGAGCTCACAAAAACAACACCAATCATTTATCCAAATGTTTTGATTTGAGTCAACCTTTTAATTTTATGTTATTTTAATCAACGACTACTCAGAGAAGAAGCTGAAACTGTGATGTGGCGGACACTGAATGAACTCATTTGCTTCCCAAAACGCATAAAAGAGTTCTATTTATATTTATATTTTATTTTTAATATTGCCATGGTCCCAAAAACCTATTTATATGTTTTTTATGTGGTTTTTTTTAATACTAGATCATACAGAAGGCTTTGAAGCATTCTCTGACCTGAAAAGGTCGCTTAAAGCAATGGTAATTATTACAACAAACGGCCAGCAGGTGGCAGCAGAGTATAAGAGATCAACCAGGGCCATGTTGCAACAAGCTCTTTTCCCCAGTGTTTTCCAACATATTTGTGAATAATGATGAAACTATATTCTAATGCTAATTGCTGCAAAACGGAAACAGATACAAATGTACTTTTTTCCTGATGAAAGAAGAGACTCTTTTGGTAGGTTCCATGTTTTTTTTTTATAGCAATATAACACAATATTCTGTGGGCCATGCAAAATCAGTCTAAATCCAGTAAACCAGCCGGGAGCGAAGGGGGTTGCTTCAGTGAAAATGGCTGGGAGTGAATTAGTTAATGCATTCATAAATTCAGCACAATTTAAGAAATAAAAAACATTTTGCCTCATGTTGAGTCGGAAGTACTATTACCAACACAAAATTTCAACCAAATCAAACCTTGACATGTCGTTATCAAAAAGGCAACAGTACATTACAGTAAGCCATATCACAGTAAGATATGTAATATTATGTCGCGTAACAGTAAGTTTCACCATAACATTAATTACACGTCATCCCACATTACAATAAAGGACATTTCCGTCAGTTCTGTAACAGTATGTTGTGTTAACGCAATGTATGTAATAGAAGTTGGAAAAACAAGACAAAGTGACAGTAACATATGTACTTTGTAACTGCATGTTATGTTACTGATAAGTGTACTGTATAACATTACGCTGTATTGCAAAAAGTGACAGTATGTCACATATTATGTTGTGTTACTCTAATGTTTGCAATATTTCACTGTTAAATTATGATAAGGTCACCGGAAGCTATTTAACGGTATTTTGCAAGTTGTATGTCATCACTGCATTACA
Organism: Leptonotus elevatus; assembly: GCF_054856555.1. Classification (NCBI taxonomy): domain Eukaryota; kingdom Metazoa; phylum Chordata; class Actinopteri; order Syngnathiformes; family Syngnathidae; genus Leptonotus; species Leptonotus elevatus. The sequence continues at coordinate 30,300,000 of NC_141239.1, read as the reverse complement.
TGATGTTACAAAAACTGATTTTACGTCATTAGTGAATTACCATAATGTACGAGTATAGTTCAATGGCACACTACGATACAGTGACAGTAAGATATAACAGTATGTTGTGTAAGAGTCCGTTTGTCGGTATTACATATGCAACATTTATGTACATTTATATAACGTTGATGTAACTTACAGAAGTAACCTATCATTACTAAATTAGTAGTATGTTGTGTTAGCATTATATATGTAAGCGTTAACTGGTAGATTATGGCAACTGTGACCTCTGCTCAAAGAACACAAACATTAAAACAACAACTGCTGACAATTTTAATTGCAGTGAACAAATACATTAAATACAATGTAAACATGTTACTATAAGGGTTTGCCCATCATTATATAATGTGTTGTAATATGGATGTCACCCTCATTGAAATATGTATACATATTTTATTATTTATGTATTATTGTTTACTTCCATGTTGATGGTTGTGCCGTTATTTAAGTGCAATGTATGTGTTGTTTCACGTGTCCTGTGAATGTAAACAGACATATTGGCTGTGTCAATGGAAATGTTGGATTCAGGCATGACATCGGAATTATGCACATGGACCTGCAGTGCAAATCCAACTTAAAAAGCAATCGTATGCTTCGTGTCATGTTTTGTTACTTCACGATCTTAGGCTCCCTCTAAAATCTAAACACAAAAGAAAGCTTCTCTGCATAAAGAGTGTTACTTAACATTAATAAGCCCACAAGTCAACAGTGATATCATCACGGCGGGTAAAAAGTCTCTGTTGATTAGCTCACAAGAGAAGAAAATCACATTTATTCCCCATTTAGGTTTTCTGCCTGGTTGAATATGCACAAATAGAGAAAAGAGAGAACAGGTTTCTTCTTCTTTGTTTGATCAAAGCGTCGCCGCCGGAGTGACTAAATGGCGACGGGCGCGTTGAGCGGCGGCGTCAAAATGGCTGATAATGAGCACGGCGGACGTGCAAGCTGACTTGACGACAAACCTGACACTAAATCCGCTTGAGTAAACCCACAGTGACTGATAAAAAAAAAAAGAAAGAAAAAAAGCTTTTGTGCTCAAATTCCTTTGTTGGTGATTTCGGCGGCGTCATTCGGAACAGACACACTTTTACGTCTTAAAGCGGTTGACGGTCAAGAAATCATGAAGGTGGGATTTGCATGACAAGTAACACAATTGAGATTGTTTTTTTGGGGGGGTTCCCAATGCAGGGATACAAAACAAACAACAAAAATAACAAATCAGATATCCTCAGATCATAAATGGGATTTATGCCAGTTTCACATCAGCCCAAAAAAACAAACAAACAAAAAATAATAATTGGTGACCCATGGTCTTGACAAAAATCCCAAACAAACATGTATTAATAACATCTTATGAAGTAAACATAAGAGGCCTGGAAAATTGCACTTTTTTACACACGATTGCCAAAAATGACCTTGTTGGTTGTACATCGACTGAGCAGCACTGAAATATGTGGTTCCGTTAGTGGCTAAAATATGTCGTCATGCCTACCGTAGCGTTACTGTCTACTGGGCGTGACATCACATACAGTATGTCGTGTCTATGCAACGTTTTGTTGCTACTTGTATATGCAACTTGTCTATGTTAAGTGTTGTTCCTACGTATGTGCTACATGTCTATAAAATTATGTATTACTACGATGGGTACCGTTCACATTCTGATCCACTTTTCTGTACCTCTTGGGAATCGATCCCGGTACTCAACAGTACCAATTTGTTGTTCTCTCTCTCTCTCTCTCTCTCTCTCTCTCTCTCTCTCTCTCTCTCTCTCTCGCTCATAAATACCTCACCACAATTTAGTTTTTAATTGTATTTATTTTTGGGTGGTAAATGTTCATTTATTTCAATTTCATTTAACAAAACATTTTTAAAATCAATTTAACAATTACTTTGCAATATATAAAACTTGACAAATAACAAAACAAATGGATGAGCCAGAAGGGATGGAATAAAAATAAAGATATAACATTTTAGAATTAGTGAAGTATAAATAATATACAGACACTAATATTAAAAAAAAGTGCAAAACAAAGTTCTGTGCAAATGAACAACAATGAACAAAGTTAAACAGTAAATATACACTACTCACAAAAAGTTAGGGATATTTGGCTTTTAGATACAATTTCAGGACGAGCCTAAAATGCATTCAAACCCTTACAGGTGAACTTAATGTGACCTTTTCTAAGCTTTTGAATGCACATGTTCAACTGTTAAATGAATCAGTACTTTTTGCACAAGTTGCTGTTCTCTAACGAGGAACTTAACGGCAAAATTCACAAACGACAATGCTCCAGCTCATCGAGGCCGCATTATCAGGGAACGGCTGTTGGAGACTGTTGTACCTCAAATGGAATGGCCTGCACTTTCTCCAGACCTGAATCCTATTGAACACCTGTGGGATCAGCTGAGTCGCCATGTCGAGGCTCGAATCTCTGCACCCCAGAAGCTCAATGACCTGACCTTCAAACAGAGTGGGCTGCCATGCCTCAGCAGACAGTGAGTGGACTTGTGAACAGCATGAGACGTCGTCGTCAAGCTGTAATTGATGCTCAAGTGCACATGACGAGTGGTTGAGACGTTGACATTTTACATACCATTGTGGTTAACTTTTCTTAAAATTAGGAAATTACCAGTGCATCTTTCTACTTAAATGTCCTAAATGTCCTACTGATATGATATCACCTTTGCGGGAACTTTTTAAATTTTCCATAAATTTCACCTAAAAGCCAAATAAATACCCCTAACTTTTTGTGAGTAGTGTATACTGTAAATGAATAATTGATGTTGTCTCCGTTTCTTGTGCAGTTGGAGGACATGACGTGAACAAATAGAATAATTGGGTTCAAATGAATCATTTGAATGTGCCCGACGTGGTCTGTCATACTCACTACATTTTGGCTACAAGCTTTCGCTATTTTGTCAAAAAAATGACAATGTGGTAAAGTCGTGTACTTTCCAGCATGATTTGATTTGGTGAGGGAAGACATGCCTCTCGGTTTCTGTACCAATGTACTGCTTGTAAGGTAGGCGAGGCGCCGGGGCTACCCGTACAGCGAGGGAGGACGCCGCCAACACCTCCCTCTCAGCCGTGCACTGATTGGAGTTAACCGGGGACATTGCCCGCCTCCGACCGTTGCGGAGGCCTGTCATACTTCATAAACTGCATTTGTTTGGCTTGGCGGAGTAAACATCTTGCTTGTTTCCAAACCCGAAAATTTATTTTTAGCTTGTGAAAACCTGCGCGAGTGAGTGACGTAAGTACACTAATTTTTACCGCCGAGGTTGAGTGAAGCGCCGGAAGTGAGTCATTCAGTTTAGGTGAACGCTTCCGGGATTAGCGCATCATCCCCATTCTGAATATTAGGGGCATGATTCATATTTGCCCCCCCAAAAAAGCAAGAATCAGAAGATTCAGATTGAAATCAAACATGAATGTGATACATGTCAAAGCAAGTGCAGTTAAAACCGATAGATTGATGCGATATACCAATACATCAAAAATATGTAAAAATCAATGACGGGTGGAATGTATTGTATATCACAAATAAATTACAATTCCGATATACATTACATTTTTCAGGAGGGGTGTCTATTATTCGTACAGTTTTCTATCCGCGAGGATTCACTACTGAAGCAACATTCCGTCATTCTTATTCTTCCTCGTCTTTACATTCCCCCCCCCGTTTTTAAATGGCGTGCGCCTGTCTGACAGCCTCATGAACATGCATGAGCTCCGTCGGATCGATACGGACGCTATAATCCATCTACAGCGCCCACACGTTGTTTCCATGGCCTCTGCTGTAGGGGTCAGAGTTCGTTAAGATTGCTCAGCCGCCGTCCGTAGGGTCATCGAATGGATGGTGACCCCACCTCACCTATGGTCGCGAGCTGTGGGTCGTGGCCGAAAGAACAAGATCCAAGATACAAGCGGCCAAAATTATTTTCCTCCGCAGGGTGTCAGGGCTCTCCCTTAGAGATGGGGTGAGAAGCTCGGCTTTGAGGGACTCAGAGTTCAGCCGCTACTCCTCCATGTTAAGAGGAGCTAGCTGAGGAGGCTTGGGCATCTGGTTCGGATTGCCTCCTGGACGCCTCCCTGGGGAGGTGTTCCGGGCATGTCCCACCGGCGGGAGGCCCCGGGGACGACCCAGGACATGCTGGAGAGACTATGTTTCTCGGCTGGCCATGGGATCTCGCTGGAGGAGCTGGTTGAAGTGGCTGGGGAGAGGCTCGTTTCCCATTGATGTCACATTGGCCATCAGGTCAAGTATTTCCTCAGTGTGTAATGTAGTACTGGGGAAAGTGTGAGGTTGAAATGGACCAGTACATTTTAGATTTGTATAATCTCTCAACAAATGTGGATAGGTATTAATAGGTGTGTTTTTCAGCTAAGGTTTAGTTATGCTCTACCTACTGGCAAACCAGCATGGGTCTAACTGTAATCCAACTTTCATAACAGGGACCCTTTGTGGAACTCTGCCTCCATGTTGGCGGCGAGGTGCTGACGATGAACTCCAAATGTGCAAAAACAAGAAGAAGGCGGGAGAATGTCTAATGGCAGCAGCAGGAGAATTCCCAAGCAGCGTGTGAATTATTTAGCATGTGTGGTAAAAGTGCAGCGCATGAAGCCACGCCGCTCGCCAAGCAGCAGCCAGACTGGATGAGGAAAGGATTGGTTGTACAACAAACACTCAAAGTGTGTCAAAGGGCGAGCCTGGCCGTGCGCCGCTTCCTCGTCAGCGCAACCTTTTGCCTCAAGGCAAGAATGAGAACATTTCCTATTTGCATATACTACCTATTTAACTAAATAGGTCTAAATTTGTGTTTGTCAGCAAAAATATATGTTACAATAGTTTATATGTTACAGTACTTGAAGTCAAGTACAGTAGCAGTGGGTTAACGTGACATATGTATTAACATGTTCCAGTAATTGTTTACTGCATATTTGGTTATGTTATGCTGTGGAAAAAAATAATAATTACCATCAGTTACGTGAAAGTATATTGTTTTACAAAAATCTGTCAGCAAAGCTATGTTACATATAGTGTTGCAGTAAGTGACATCACAGTGTTACAAAACACATGCCACCATAATACACCAAAGTGTCACCAAAGCCGATGTTACTATAAGTGATGTAACAGTGTGAGGATATGTTACAGTAAATTAGATTACACTGTTACAAAAACATGTCACCATAATCTATGCAATCGTATGTGGTGAGGTATTTATGAGAGAGAGAGAGAGAGAGAGAGAGAGAGAGAGAGAGAGAGAGAGAGAGAGAGAGAGAGAGCGAGAGAGCGAGAGAGCGAGCATTTTAGGGAAATTACCATAAAATGTCATAGTGTGATGTCATGTACATTGTTTCAGTAAGTGTTACATCTTCATAAATGTTACAAAGATGCATGTTACCCCAAATTGTTTTTGACAATTTTACCGTAATATATGTTATAGTAAAAATATAATATAATGTTTTTGCTACAGCAAGTAATGTTACATCTTGTTACACTTGTTACCATAACTTATGCCATGGTCTGACAAAGGAACAAATTATAAATATTTATACATATATACTGTATCTATTAGAGATGGTCCGTGGGTCAATATCAAGTCCAATCCAGGCCAAAATGACTGAATCGGTATCAAATTGTTTTTATTAGAGCCAGTTCAATCCAATCCATGAGCTCACACTGTATCATATATTCTCAACTTTACTTTGCGCAACATAGCATAGCACAGACGAGCTGCCGTCATGGTTGACATGTGCCTGTGTTTTTGTCACATGAGCAAAAGCCTACAGACCCACAGTCAAACTGTATATATAGCCATTTCTGCCATTTTTATACAGCCACAGCAGTGACGTCTTCTGTGTGCTTTCCTTTTTCTTTAGGAGACCAGAATAGTTGCCGCACAGTGAACATTTGTTTTACGTTATTAACAACTTTCAGAGTGACAAAAAGGATACGATCTGTAACGGCGGATCCTTGAGGCTGCAGTATTGGTATCGGATATAAAAAAAAAAGGTATCGAGTCATCCCTAATACCTATATTTAACTCTTTTTGTTGCTCTAATCAATAATTGTAATAACATAATACAGTACACAGTTGAAGCTGTGTACTGGTGGGGGAAGACATGCCTCTCGGTTTCTGTACCAATGTATTGCTTGTAAGGTAGGCGAGGCGCCGGGGCTACCCGTACAGCGAGGGAGGACGCCGCCAACACCTCCCTCTCAGCCGTGCACTGATTGGAGTTAACCGGGGACATTGCCCGCCTCCGACCGTTGCGGAGGCCTGTCATACTTCATATCGAGTCATCCCTAATACCTATATTTAACTCTTTTTGTTGCTCTAATCAATAATTGTAATAACATAATACAGTACACAGTTGAAGCTGTGCTTGATAAATATAATGTGTAACACAACAACAAATGGCAACAAAATAAATTCAAGAAAGAACGCCGATGACTAATGCGCCAGTGTTGACAAATGCATGTTGAAATTCTTTAATACTGTTATTGATATTCTAGTGTGAGTCATCGCTGTAAACGACAGCACCATCATGCATACGGAGCGTATTGTAAAGAAGAAAACAGCATTTAAATCTTCCTGTACACAAGCTTGATCTCGTTAATCTCCAAATGGCTTCCAGTTATTAAAGCGCTAATTCAGCGGATTAAAGGATCCATGAGAACACAATCCCCTTTTCCTTCCTCTGCCGGACACGCTGAAGGTGGCGTAAATATTAATTAAGCACGTGTTGTGCGTATAGACGCGCCTATACGTTGCCCGCCCTCCATCTCCGTCGCCTGCCGGCATCCCATCATCGTCCTGGTGTGACATCCACGCCGTTTGCACGTTTGCTTTGTGCAGCTGCTCATTCCCCATTCACGACAAGACTTTGTGGGTAAACAAACATCTAAAAAACACAACATTTCCATTCTTGCCGAGGAATAACGACGAGCGTCTTGCTTCCGAGGTTTAGACATGCTTCCCGGCATCTCTTTTTATCGTCTGACTCCGGCTTTTCATTTCCACCGTGTTGCGTGCGGCGCATCCTGCATTCGCTATACAACATTAAGCCCGCCACTAATAACACTGGAGGCCGCGCAAAGTGCTGATGGCGGGAGTTTGTCGCCGCGTCCTCCGCTCAATGAAAAGTTAAACGATGAAGCCGTCTATTCTCCATTTTAATAACATCCGGCTGTAATTTAAGCATTTAAAAGAGGAAGGAGCCATTAGGAAAATGAAACGCCTTGATGGGAAACAGGACATTGACATTGGAATCTCACAAGGAACCATGGACATTGTAAAAAAAAGAAAAAGAAAAAAAAGCATGTTCCATTACTATAAATCACATGTAAAAAAGTAAGCAGGCCTGCAGTGTGTAATTTGGACATGCTGGCAAATTCCTATACGCTATGAGGGTCGCTATTCCAGCCTAGTTTCTTACAGCCCGCAGAGCCGTTTGAAAATCAGCAAATAGAGTCGAGTGCGTCCAAGACACTTGAATCCGACTATCATCTTGTCATACAAATGCATTAGGCTTGAGGCAGGCCATATGATTACATATAGTGCTGACTGCCTCCCTTTGTTAGTATGTGTGTCACCAAGTGACAATAATTTAACACAAGGTAGCAATAATAAGAATGATGTGGTAGCAGAAGTTAGTAATTAATATAGTCAAAATTGTTATTTGTAATGGCAACAAAGAATGATGGGAAAGCTTTCTATAAACACTTTTGCTGTCATAGCATGACCTCTGACCTATTTTTTTTTCTTCCCCTCAAGAGATTTTGACTTGTCAGGCCACAGCTATAAATTAAAAAACAACAACTTCTTAATCTGTTTTTCCTGCCTAAATAAAGGTTGAATAAAGTTAGTGTCAGTTTGCTAAGTAGTTCACTGGAAGTGGCATGAATAGGTTTTCAAAATAAATAAATAACATGTGCAGTGTTAGCTGCCTTAATCTGATTTAATGCTATGCTATGCTATGCTATGCTATGCTGGGTTATACTATGTTATGTTATGTCATGTACTTGCCTATTGGTCCCTTTTTGTTCTTTTGCCACATATTTACGTTCTCACACTTGTTCAAATAAACATTGATTGTGGTCATGTAAGCACATTCAATTGAACATTTGACTTTTGTTCAAATGCAATAACGAATATCGGAGGGAACTGTAAGATATTTTAGATTGATGCCCAAATAAGTGCAGCCGGTCAGAGCCCTGAAACTCCAGGGCTGGAAATGAGTCCCACTCCGGCCCTGGTAGTAAGTTATGAGGTCACATTACACGTTTACAGACAGGTACATTACTGTAAGTATGTAACAGCACGTTACACTACAATTAATTCTATTTTACCATTAATGATGTCACATTACACGACACTGTAACAAAAAAAAGGAAGTTGTTTAACACCATGTTGTGTTATAATAGGTCGTGGTACAGAAAACCACACTGTCACATTCAGCAATAATAAATGTCTAAAACACGGTTGGGAGATGATAAAAATAACAAATTATAGGCACGTTCGGTCCTAGAGAGCCGCAGTCCTGCGTATTTTCGGTGTCTCCTGCCTCCAAACCCGGGTGTTTCAAATCATCAGCTCATCATTACGTTCTGCAGGAGCCTCTCAGCTGTCTTCGAGGAGGGAGACATCAAAAACACGCAGGGCGGCGGCTCTCTCGGACCGCTCTTTATCCCTGATAAAAGAGAATGCTGTTTTAAACATAACATATGCATAATGTTTATATATGTAATATAATGTTTCAATATTGTTTGGATTCTTTAGCCTTGTGGTAGGCTAGACTGCACTTGTGAGGGGGGAGGGGCGGAGCAAAGCCATTTTAGCGGTGACAAGTGTCGCAGGATTACAATTTAATTCCTGATAGCTTCTCTGGTAACGCTTTAATTCACTACCTGCGCCGCATCGCTTCCATTCTAATCTCATTACGCTGTGATGCTGGATGCCGTCCTCTAATTGAGCAATACCTCGCATTCATTATTGTGCCCATTATTAAATTAATGAACTTAATGGACTTCTTTTCGCAAATTGCAAAAGACCGCCGGCAACCACCTTTTTACAGATGAAGAAGAAAAAAAATCAAGAGGAAGCGTGCGGCCAATTAAAACGACCGCTGTGATGCTTCATCACAATCTCATCATCATCTTCCTCTGAAAATCTCCAGCAGGGCCTCATGCTAACACTCACTTTTCAATGTGAACTCAACATAAAAGGAGAACAGATGTTCACTGACCTGCCCCAAAGAAGTGATGTCATAGTATGCAGTCTAACAATTAAGTCAGTTATGTAACAGTTCTGTAACCTGAGTGTTATCAGTATATTGTGTTAAAATGATTCATGTAACAGTGCAGTGACATTTGTAACAGTGGTTCAGTGTTATGCTTGCTTAAGTGATGTCATAACAACATTACTTGTTGTTACCTAAACACATCTTTTGTCAGTTATGTAACCGTATGTTTATATAATGGTACGTTATACCAAGCAAAGTCATGCTAATGCTATGTTGTGTTAGTGAGTAAGTTTTCCTTTTTACAGTGGAAGATGGGAAAGCATGATCATGGCCACCTCGTCGCCGCAGTCACCTTCCTCTGAAAAGAAGCTAAAGACTCGCATTTGAATGTTGAAGTGAGCCCGGGCTGAATAATATATGACATAGATTTGGTGAAAGCAGATCTTCGCTGGCAGATGAAAGCGCGACATCTGCATAAGTGAGCGAGCAGGCGAGCGGGCGGCCGATCGATACGTCTCCCAGCTCAAATGGCGAGTCCTGATAAGGCTATTGAGTTTTCTTTTAATTAAAAAGCATGCGAGAGCGCGCGCTGTCAAATAGTGTGAGCTCACGGACGAGGAAGACGAGGCCCCGCCGAGCTTTTTTAAAAAATGTTTTTTTTGGGGGGGGGGCGCCGCGGTGGAAGAAAACGCTCGGCATCAATCAGCGGTGCGGCGACATTTATTTTCTTGTTGGGAGGCTTTTCTCTTTTTTCTTCGGCGTATAAAACCTGTAATTATGCGTCGTTAATCAGCTATAAAACTATCAGAAGCGCCCGAGCAAGCGCATGAATATTTGATGGTCATCAATAAACAATGAGTTTGTTTTGCAAACTAACTTTCATCCTGACGTTTAGCCACTGCGCATCCGTCGGCGGTGGGAAAGGCGGGAGGAAAAAAGCGGAAGAAAAGTTTATCCTTTGGGGGAGAGAAAATGAGTGCGTCTTGACGTATTCACGGCGGGAGTGAAAAAAAAATTGTCTCCACGGGTGAATGACGGCTAAGCTTTTACATGTTGTCTTGTTGACTACTGAATGATGTTAAAACATGTCGGACCTTCAAAATAGAACTCTAGAGACCTCTCCCCCCTCAAAATTCCTGGCATGAAACCCTAAATTGAGTCCTCAGACTTGAACTATTTGAAAACCTGACCCTGGCTTGAAACCCCCCCTTTTGGAACCTTAACCCTAACCTAACCCTTGAAACATAAATTTGGAACTCCAATCCTGTCTTGATAACCTAATTTCAAACCCTAACCTTCATTTGAAGCCCTAATTTGAACCCCAGCCCCATGTTTGAAACCCTAACACAGGTTTTAAATCCTAATTTGACACTCTGAAAACCTAACCCTGACTTCAACACTAATTTGAAAGCTTAACCCTGGCTTGATACTCTAATTTTGTTTGAAGGCTTAATTTGAAAACCTAACCCAGTTTTGGAACTCTAATTTAAAACCATAACCATGGTCTGAAATCAGATTTAACCCTAACCCCAGGGATCAATGTATATCAATTATGGTTTCAAGACAGGGCTAGGGCTTCAAATTGTGCTTCCATCCTTGGTTAGGATTTCAAACAAGGGTTAGGATTTTAAATTAAGGTTTTAACTCAAGTCTGGGATATTCTTTCAAATTAGTGTTCCAATCAAGGGCTTGGGCTTCAAATGTATAAAATACAAATACTATGCAGTTTTTTTATTTGCTTTTGTGATGTAATGAAGAAACATCTATCATCTGTCTGTGTGAATGTGTGTGTGGGGGGGGGGGGGGGGTGATGCATTTCCCAACAGCCCCTCCTCCTTGGTTCCTTCATCCCGAGGGTCAATCAGAGGCAGGCGTCACATCCGCTGAGAACGAACATACTTCGCATGTGAGCATTTGTTATTGGGGGTGCGGTGTTTGCTCTCATGCATGTTTCATGCTCAACCTGCCGCATGTTTGCTGGCGACCGGTTGGTCAGAGGGTCCACCCGCTTGAAGGATGACTAGAAAGAGAAATATTCATCACAAGACCACTGAGGTCTGCTGCTAAATAATTCCCAGTGAAAAGGACGGTGAATGTCACACGCTTGTCATTTTAGAGAAAAAGTCGAGAAATACCAAAAGCTTTTGCCATTTAAACAAAACACACTTTGCATTTTTTTTATAATTTTTTTTTTGTTGTGATTTTTGATTTGGAAAAATCTAACATGATTCATTCATTCATCTTTATTTTTCAATTAATTACCCAAAATTAAGAGCATTCTCAAGAAAATTCTGCAGGAGTCACATTGGTCAAAAGTTGTGACACTGGCATCTTCCGAGACGAGACCAAGACCCTTAAATAGTGGTCTTGAGATCAAGACTGATCTCAAGAATTACAACACTAGCTGTGACTGTTCAAAATCAAACAACTCACTCATTCACACTTTGGAATTCACCACTTTTTTTATTTTTGAGGATCCACCCCTTGTTATTTACGAAAACCCCTCCTGGCCATCCCTTGGCTTGAAACTCTAAACCTAGTTTGATACCCCAGACCGGTCATCACACACCAAAACATAACTAACTGACAACCAACCAGTCAGAAGTCACATGGCCATTCCATTCGTTTGTGTATCACTCACATATACCAGATGTCTGTCCATCTGTCCATGAATGAATCACATGGCCCGAGCTTCTGTCCAACCATCCATCTGACCATCCGTCCAGCCATCACTTGGGCTGTCCCTCCATGGATGGTTCACATGGACTGTCCATCTGTCTATCAGTCACATCTATTTATCTGTCCATTAGAAGAAACATGGACCTGCAGACCTTCTGTCCATTCCATTTCCATCCATATATCAATCAGTCTGTTCGTCTATGATTGAATCACAGGTTGTGTCCATCTGTCTGTCAGTCCATCCATCCGTCCATCCAAGGATGAAGCACATTGGCCGTCCAACTGTCTATCCGTGCATCCATCCATCCTTCATTGATGCTGTCCGTCTATGAATGAACCAGCCATTGAGGGATGGACAGAGAGATGGATTGACAGATGACCATCCTGTCCGTCCATGGATAAATCACATGAACTGTCCATCTGTATATGAACCACACGGACAAACTGTCTATCCATCCATCCATCCGTCCGTCCGTCTTTCGTTTAGGCTGTCCGTCCATGGAGGAATAACATTGACCGTCCAATCTTTCAAACCATGTCCATGTGATCCAGCCCTCAAGCTAACGTGTAAAATTAAGCTGTAGCTTCACTTTGAAGTCATCTGAGAATAGAGCAGGCATCGCTTTGCATGGCGGCAGCCGACCACTGGTGTATGAATGTGTGTGTGAATGGGTGAATGTGACGCATTTTAAAGCGCTTTGAGCACCATGTGGTGTAGAAAGTGCAATATAAGCTCAGTCATCCATTTACCGTTTACAGGAAATACAAGAATGTTTTCATGCAGATGTAATGTTTCACAACGGAAAGATAAACTAACCAAACAAGAACTAACACAATGAACCACAGAGCACAAAGGCCCTTTGTCAAAGCTTTGCTATCAATCACCACCGTCCCGTTCAGCCGATCTGATCCGAAGCTGTGCTATCAAACACCCCGCTCCTGTTTAGTCTATCTGATCTGAGGGTACGGTCTCAAACGCCACCGTCCCGTTCAGTCTATCTGATCTGAGGGTACGGTATCAAACACCACGGTTCCGTTCGGTCTATCTGATCTTTGCCGTGCGCCTGCTGCTGCCGCGTCAGGATGCTTCACTCATGTTCTGTTGGGACGGGAAGTGTGTGAGATGAGTGAGAGCTGAGGCCAGCTGCTCGTTGTCTTGCGTCAGCTCAAGAAGAAGAAGATGAAGAAGACGAAGACGTTTTCAGGCCAGCGCGGCTAAATTACAAACAAAACAAAAAGCGTGTTTTCCTGCATCGCAACACGCACACACTAAAAAAGCCCTGTCTTGTTTTTAGCTCTTAGAGGGCTATTTTTAGACAACACATGTCAGGAATTCTGGGACACAAAAAAAAAAGTGTTCGTGCTCCACTTGACGAGAGAGAAATCCGTCACAACGCTGACGAGACAAAACAAGCGTAACAGACTTCAAACAATCATGCCAAATAATGGCCTGATTCACGCAATAAAGCGCCAACACTAGCACAGTTATCTGTTCACTTGAAACCCTCAATTGAAACCTTAACTCAGGCTTGAAACATAACCCTGGCACGAATACCTAATTTGAGACCTTAACTCTGGCTCATTTGAAATCCTCGATCTATTTTAGAGGGGAAGTCATTCCCAAAAAAATTCTTGACAGCAATATATTTTATGCAGCCCCACTAGTGTAAATAAAGTAATCTAGTCAATATTGCATTAGCGGAATATGAGTTAAGCAGCAAAATCCAGAACAACCAATCACAGCTCAGCTTCAGAACACAGGTGAGCTAGATTTTGCTTCATGACGCATATTCCGCAAATGTAACATTAATCAGAATGTCGTGTTTAGACTAGTGAGGTCACATATAACATATTATTGCGCTCCCGAGGCGTTGTTCTGTCAACGGTTCACCTTTGGTTTTGTGCCGGAAAGGGCCGGTCCCTCTGGAGGTCCCAACTTTGTAACCCAATATCGATACCCCCCCCCCCCCCCCCCCCCCCCAGCACACGCGTTGTGTATGTGGTTGGGGTCAGCCCCGGGCTCTGGCACCCAGCCCCGATTCAGAAACAGAGGCTCCGGCCCTGACCTCAACCCACGTCCGGGATGGATACCCAATTCCCCGTTAACTTGATGAGGAATTAAATTACAATTTCTGCTTCCAACTTTTAACTTCTGCTTCCAAATTCATCATATCTTCTAAGCTACATGTTGGGCCTATGGCGGAAACCTTTCCCAAAACCTTAACACTGAAATTAAATTCTAACCCGGTTTGAAATCTTAAAATGAGATCTTAATTCTTGAAACCATTATTTGCAGTTTTCAAACCCTAGTTTAAAACCCAAATTTCGGCTTGAACCCCTCATTTGAAGCCCTGGAATGGTAACCCTTAATTGGAACCCTAACCTATGTCTGGAACAAAAATTTGAAAACTTAAATCGGTTTAAAACCTGAGTGGCAAGGTGGTGCACTCACTCACTCTTATTCTCTCTCTCCCACTCTCTCTCTCTCTCACAGCTTCATGTGTTAGGTCGTTTTTTTCCCCGTCTCCCATCTCGGTACGGTGTTTAGCGACACAAACCTGAAGCCTCTCTCGGCAGAGGCAAGATGTCAGCTGTTAACAGCTCGGGAGCCCCGCAGACACGTTGCGGCAGCAGTGCAGCCGTCCAATCCCACATCATTACGGCGCAGAGGCCATCCGATCGGGCGTGATTACTTCGCCGAGGCCTTTATTGTGTCGGTTAGAGGCGTTAAACGGCGACCCTCAAGTCACATCTGGATAATGACTTCGGCGGGACTTGACGATGACTTTCCCCACCAGGCTGACCATGTGTGTACCGAGGCGCTAATGATAGCAGCAGCAATAAGGCTTTTACTGCAATAAGGCTATTACTGCACACGCATGCACACACACACAAACACACACATATACCCTCCTTGCAATAAACACATCCCTGATTTCCCAAACGCAGATGTTGTCCTCCCCGCCCCGTACCTTAGCCTGACTTGAAACCATACTTTAAAACCCTAATACTGGTTTGAAAGCCTCATTCAAAAATCCTAATTCTGACTTGAATCCCTAACATTTGTTTGAAACCCGACCTCAGGCTTGAAACTGTAATGAGGTCGATGCCACGAACTTCCGACTTCCGGGTTTTACACATCAGCGCCGTTTCCGGCCACTGCTGGCCGCGTTCCAACACTCGCACCCCCCAACGGCTAGCTGAAATGCTTCGGACACTGAGACAGACTCTACACACTCGAGCCTCGCACCCGTCGACGGGAACGCGCAACTGAGAGGCACAAAGGCGGAAGCACAAGTACTGGGACGCGGCCCACACGTCGCAAACGTTGATGGGTGAAAACCCGGAAGTCGGAAGTCCCGCCTCCTCCGTGGCATATAGTACATTGAAACATTAATGCTGTTTTGAAACCCTAATCATGGCTTACAGCTTTAATTTGAAACCCTGATTCAAAACGTTAACACTTGTTCGGAGCCTTAACTTGAAGCCCTACCCCTGACTTGAAGTCCTAATTTGAAACCCGAACACACGATTGAAAGTCAAATTTGACACTCAACATCATATGAAACTTTACACCTAACCCTTGATTGGAACCCTACTTTGGTACCCCAAACTGCCTTGAATCTACTGTATAAACCTTGGGCGTCAAATTTCAATACCTAACCCTTATGTAAAATCTTAAAACAGGATTGAAACCGTACTTTGAAATGCTAACCCTTGTCTGAAACCCTCATTTGAAACCTTGAAAACGTAATCCTCATGTGAAACAAATTTAAACACAACCTTCCCTGTCTTAAAACCCGAATGATTGTATTGAAACACTAATTTGAAGCCCAAACACTCATGTAAAACCCTAAACCAGGCTTGAAACCCTATTTTGAAACCCTACTTGTGTGTTTCAAAACCCTAATATTTGAACCCCAGCCTAAAGGCCTAATTGGCAACACCACAGCAATTCTTAGCCTTTTTTTTTTTACACACTACTGAAACATTAATCAGATTTCCCGTATGGGTTGTTCACCAATTAACCGCGCAAACGTTAAACATCAAACAATTAAAAAGATAAAAGCATCAACATTTGCCAAGTTGTGAAAGGACATCTTTCGTGTAGAAAATTTCAAGCCTTGATAACTTCCAAATGAATTTTTATTTTCGTCAGCTTTGCACAACAGCATCAATGAAATATCTAAAAAATAATAATAATAAAAAAAAGTTGCAAAAATAGCAAGTTACCTAAAATGAAATCAAAACCTGAGTGGCTTTTAAGCGCTGCTTAGCGGTGGTTGCCATAGCAACAAGGGCCCACAGTGAGCCCAAGGGGAGCCGCTGTTAATGGGCCGTCCTTTCCCTTTTCTTACACAACACCAGACAAACCTAACTCTAGCTTCAAACCCTCATTTGAAACCCTAACCCAGGCTTGCATTTGAAACATGACAATGTATAGAAACTCTCATTTGAAAATTCAACCGTTCTTTGAAACCCTAATCTTACTTTGAAACCCTAACCTGGGTAGAAACTAGTGTTGTTTTCGATACTGATACTGGTATCGGCAGATGCCTCGATACTGCATTAAAACAGTGGTATCGGTATCGGTGAGTACTAACAAGTAACATGCCGATACCATTCATTCTGACGCTAATATAGGACTTTGGATGCAGCATCTTGTGTCTTGCTCATGCACTGTGACGTGTTCACTGCATGCCGAGCTAAGATATCCCATTGGCCCTTGAATGCTCTGAACCAATGGCAGGGCAGCTTTTTCATGTTGAGAAAAAGAAAAACTTATGTATCGGTATGGTATCGGCCGATACTGCAAAGCTGGGTATCCAAATCGGTATCGGGGGCCAAAAAACGGTACCGGAACAACACTAGTAGAAAGCCTGACATAAAACCTTAACCCTGGCTTGAAAATGTAAATTGAAACCTTATAACCCCACACACATAAAACATAACATTTTGTTCCCTAAAAAATAGGACTTTATTCCTGTCAAAATTTCTTTACATACAGAAAATATGTAAAGTAGATGTATTACATATTATTGTGCAGACCCACAAGCTGTTGCTCAAAGGACCCAAGAGGTTTGGGGACCCCACTTTGAGAACCACTGTTCTTGAAGATTCTGCCCCGCCGACACCATTCGCTTGATGTAGCATTGGCCTGAAGCGACGACCGCTAACGATCGCCAAGCCGCTGCCACCCTTGAAGCAGCCGCTTCCTGTTCGCCAACGGCTGGCGGTTTACGTTTTTCCAGCAACGCAACATTAACGATAACGCGGGTCCAATGCACTCCACGCCGGCCGCCCCGGCCATAAAAACTGCCGCTCCTTGCCACGCTGCATGCATCCCTGCTCTCCATTACCCGCACCTCCGTTGCACCGTCTGCACCCGGCGCTTTTCAATTATTCATGACGGCCAGGACAGAAGCGCGCACTCCACTTGGAGCCTCTTCTTCTTCCATGGCAGTGATGATATACAAGGACACGCCGACAATTACCACAAGGCCTGCCTGGGTCGGCGAGGCCCTGTGGGAGGGTGGCGGCCCAGGTGAGTAACCTGGACGTCTTCGAACGCGCATCCGTCTCCATCAGCCGGCGACTGGGGCTTGTAAACTAAAGCTAATGGCCCCGCGGAAGAACATCTGTCCACTGAATAAATATTCTAATGAGGTACAGGTGATGCTCGCCACCTGCAGGACGCACTCACAAACTCCTTTTAGCTTCTGTACACATTAAAGATAACGTTACAGATTCAACTGAAGTTTGTACTTTACCTCAGTGGCACTAACTATTCCTATTCTGAATGGTACTTAACCTTCTAGATCCATTTTCTTAACCGCATATTAGACAAAAACACCTTAACCAATTTCCAAAACCAAATTTAGTTCATGAGTGCCATATTTGGGTCCCCATATTCCAGAAAGTTTGGATTTACTCGTGTGCTGGACTCACAAACAAAACCCACTTAAATGAGTTTATCTATGAAACGATTTGTTTCTGATTCAAATGGATATTATTGTCCTGGGGTGGAGGCTACACACCTCCACACTACAAGACAATTTGCACCAGGCTACGCAGGACTTTCAAATGTTAACATCACCATTAATAAAAACATATGAACAAACATGAGCTTACTTCAAGTCCTTCCAACGTTGGTACGTCCCCAGAAAAAAAGGTGAATTATGATGTTATGTTATGTTATGTAATTATATTATGTGCGTATCTATGAACAATTTGCTACTGATCCAAATGAAGAGTGTTGGGCCTTGGTGGAGGCCTCAAAGTAAGGCACAACTCACTTGTTTAGGTGCCTAATAGCAGAGCTGTATCCAGAATTCAGCTTGTAGTAACCTTTAACACTGTGGAACTGCAAATGGAATCATTATGGTAGGACGGTACAGCGCCTCAATTTTTGTGACTACACCGAAGTGGGTTGATATAAATGATGAGTGTTTTCCCTTGGTGAAGACCTATAAGTACAGACACTGAACCACTTCTTTAGTATACCAACTAACAGAGAAGAAATTCACAATTTTGTCTTAAGAAACGTTTCCGCTGAGGAAAAATGCCATCAGTAACTAGGGAGGAGGAGGAAGGTACACCCGCAAACTGAAACGGTAAACTTCTTTGATATTACTTCAAGCTTCCCTCTCTTCCAAAATAGTGCACCCGCCCCCTCACCTTGGAGTCCACGTAAACGACGACTACCAACAGTCGGAAAACGTTTCAGCTCAGCGATGGCACCAAAAAGGACAATGATTTAAAAAACAATGAAAGGCAAGGAACCACCAAGAGAAATTAGAAGAATTCTCGCTCATCATCAACATCATCATCATCAGCCTCTTCATCCTACGCCAAAATAGCCGAGACTGCATGCCGGGAAAGTTTCCGCTCTTGTTGTGAGGCCTCATCACTCACCCAAAAGTACATCATCATGGCAGGGCAGGATGGTAGACGCGGGCAAGTGAGGGCCAAGCGGAGAGACCGGTCGGTGCGGCCGGCGTGGCGCCTGGTTTTCGACTGGCGCTGATCCGCTGAGGCAGCCCTCCCTCTCCCCGGCTCAGGGGGGGCTTGACTTGAGCTTCCCCCCACCTCCTCCCACTACCACTTCGCCCCCACCCACCAACACCTCACTCTTCTTCTTCTAATGTCTCTCTCACCGTTTCTTCTTCACTTTTTAAGCCCCCCTCCTTCCTGGCACGTTCTTATGAGGAGAAGGCGATGGAAACCCTCTTTTCTTTTGATGCGCCCTCCCTACCTCGCTCCCCCTACCCTCTGCCGCCAATACCCCCTCCTGGGCCGTCTCTTATTGAGGCTCAATAGGAGTACGCGCCTGACAGCTGCCTGCGAGCGTTCCTCTGCCACCGCCGCCGCCCGCTGCCGGGAGACGGCGCTGTGAAATTTAACGTCCCGGGAAGGATTCAGAGCGGTGGGTTTAGGGGACTGGCTCTAAAGGGGGGGGGGGGGGGGGGGTATGTGTTGATGTTGGAGGATTAAGTTGAAGGAAGAAGAGTGCGATGAAAAACGAACGCCGCAGGGTCCCGCCAGGTTGCTACAATCAGAACCCGACGTGAAGTGTTTGGGTATGCTGCGATACCACCGCAGCGCGCTTTGCCGTCTTTTCCATCTACTAAGGAAGAAGGAGGTGGGGGGCGGGGTGGGGGGGGTGCCGCCTCCTCCTCCTCCTCCTCCTCCTCCTCCTCTTCTTCTTGGCTTTAACAATACGCCTGCCTCAGCGATTCTCCAAACGTATCATCAATACACCACTGTGAGGGGGCGGAGGCGGCGGAGCATTAACCCCGCGGCAAGCTCCGGTGGTTTCCGCGGTGTCTCCCCCCCACCTCCTTCCCCCGTTCTTCCCCCTTCTTCCAATCACAGGCCTCCTGCGGGATGAGCTCATTTTATCCCGGGAGAACGCCCCGACAACATTTGGCCGCCTGAGAGAATGCGATGCTCGTGCCACACTAATTTCCGCGTGAGAAGCAAAGTGCCATGAAAAGGCGAGCGGGAGGAGAGGGGGGTTTAAGTGTCATGGGGGACGTTGAAGACCAGGGGTGGTTAAAGTATGATCGGCGGGCCGCATCCGGGCAGCTCCATTCGTTGAGAGTTTTACATTATTTGTTGCATTAATTTCATCATGTTTTCCCCTGTAGAATTGATTCATTAAAATGCATTTATTCTTGTTTTATTCATTTATCTCATTAAAAAATACCAAATATATTGTAAATAGGTAAAATAAAATGAGTATTTTAGAGGAATGTAACGATACATCGAAAATCTATTTAAACTGCATAAAATATGCATCGATGTAAAAAACTGAACGAATCGACTCGCAATGCCTTGTTAACCGCTCTCTTATGTCTGTACTGTAAACAAGCTGCATAATGCAGTCAAAATTATTCATGTAGTTCATTTAAGTTTTTTTTTTCAAGTTACAAAAACTTACTGTTTGTAACAAGGCCAAAATGCAGATGTTAAAAAGATATTTTGGTTATAAAATGAGTCATTCATTTGGGTTGAAAAAAAAATATTTTTTTTTATCCAGTCGAGATTGAATCAGTACTTGAGTTTATCGCTAAAATTTTGACCCAATTGAATATGTTTGAATCAACAACTGTTACATTCACTTTGTGAAATAATAACATTTGAATATTAGTAAAATAAACAACATATAGAGTATACACGTATTGTAAATGATAATACAGTACATTTATAAATTCTTAATTTATAAATAAAAAAAAGTAAAGTTAACAAAAAATTAACAAATACAAAATGATTTCAGTCGTTGATTATTACTTTATTGTAATAGTAAGTAAGTATTTAATTGTTAGCAAAATAAACACTCAATTACATACATACATTCATATATATATATATATTAGAGCTGTATATTAATAAATAAAATGACCCCGGCAATTTGACATGAACAAATATTCTGTGTTTATTGCTCAAACACAACCTGTGCTACCTTAATCGTAGCCATCCGCTGTCACGCTAAAGGCTAATCTATGGTCAAAAATTAATAGTGGGATTAATCTGCGTTAATTCATGATTAATGCGATAATGTTTATATATATATATATATAATCACATTAATATATATATTAAATCACATTAAACTCATTTAGTATAACAACTACATACACATTTAACATGCAATTTTATTTGGTGAAATTATTTACTATATTAGTATACTTTTAATCTTTTAGGCCACATCTCTCGGGAGACGTACGCCATAACATAATAATTCATTTCTGGTCGTATGCTATGTGTGGCATTATATTGTATAATTTTCTCTCCACTTATTAAATTGCTTGCAGTTTTGCGTTCCACTGTAACGCGGTTACAACTAGACTTCTGTAAAAAGTGTACTTGGTCACCTAAGCACTCTATTGCGGTGTTTCACAATTACATGTCAATCTTTGGTTAACTTAGCATTTAGCATGGCTTCCCTGCCTTCTATTAAATACTCCTCGTCATCCGTTCGTAAGAAAGATTCTTGTCAGACATAAGTGCATTGCGTTAATGTTAACGAGTGAGTGTCCAAGCAAATATTTTGGAATATTTTGTCGTCATAGTTCCCAAAATTCTGTGAATCTCTGTTTTGCTATTCAATGTGTTTTAATGAGGCGGAAAATGCAAACTTTTACTTGGAAACTGCTTATTTCGAGCCCTGACTGTATGCACATATTTATGTATGTGTGTTTTTGTGTCAACCCATGACTGTCTATTTTAAAAATCCATTGTGGCACTTGAGTACTTTGCTCTAAACTGCCGTCTGCTCTTGTTGTTTTGTGTCAGTGTGGAAATCAATGCTAGGATTTGGATCCCTTGCCTTACAAGGCTCAGCAACGCCACAACAATCCCACAAAAGGAAGCGCAAGCGGGATGACAACTCTCAGTCAGCGGACGCATCACAATGCAGCTTTGCCATTTCATCCACAATACGCACATAAACACATGCATTGTGGTACGGGTCCAGGCTGGATTTACATGAGCAATCAGCAAGTGAGAATCGGCGGCGGGCAGCGGCACTCCGCCATCAATCTCTGATGGGAAATAAAAATGAAATGCACTTCTCGGGCACGCCAGATTAAGGTTGGCGCTTTTATCAAACACTGAAGTCTATTTCAAGTCGCGCTTATAAATAAGTGAAGCTGCGAAAGAGTGGGTGCTGAAAGAGGGGGTTGGAAAAAAAAACACAACAAGGTCTCGACACAGAGGGCACTCCAGAGGAGCGTGGGATTAGGAAGAACAAATATCACCATTGCAAAATCCCCTAGTCTCCGGGAAACTCCTTCAAATAAAGGAATTCCATATTGGAGTGGGTACATTCCCGGACCATTTGGACTTGCGAGCGTGGTCTCGACTTCCCCTTGAGAGTAGCGCATCCATTATGAAGATAAAGCTTTCAAGCAGGAAGTGAGCTCTTCCTGCCTAAAATGTCCGACTCTCCCACGGGGGGGCCTACGCTGGATTGTTTTTTTTTTCCTCGACATTTTACTACAATCTTGCTTCTACTTGGAATTCCGCCGATGTTTGGGAATTAGCTTTCATCCTTTGGCCTATGACTCTTTTGGGTACGGTTTAACGTGCACATCCACATGTGGGAATTAAGACCTATGTTATGTTGGGAAGTGGCTAAAAATCAACTCCCTAATGCTTGACAGTTATCTGAGCTCAAAGTCCAGCCCACTTAACTCATAAACCGTAAAACCATTTTCAGGAATATCCTAAATATACAAATCTACGGACAGGAATTAAGACCTATCTCTGTTCAAGTATTCCGTAATTGCCTAAACGACACGACAATCACGCTTCTACTTAGATTACCACCCCACTTTCAAAAACAGACTTCTCTATTTCAAGCCCTCAAACTCCCAGTGGAATTGGCTTGGCGGGTAAAATCCTACTCCCTAATTCCTACCAGCATTCCGATATACTTGAAGTTTTGACCAAAAATGTCAGACAACAATCTTGCATTCACTACCAAGGAACATTTCTGAACTTCTACCAAACAATCGTTCAATTCCTCGGACATCCGCTGGAGTCGTAGGTTGGAAAATGCCGTGGTAATGATTTAAACATACATGTTGTGTACGGGTGGAGATTTAACTTCTGACGGTATAACTAAATAAACGTGAACTCTTCCTGCTTAAAATGAATCCCCCGTTATCCCATGCTAAATCTTTTCTTCTTCTTCTTTTTTCATTTTAGAACAATCTAGTCTACATCGGAACATTTGGGAACTAAAGGAAATGTTTTCGGGATTTTTTTTTTTGGTATGCATTTACACTGGGGACAAAGAAGTCAAAAATATACACAAGTATTATTCCTAAACACTTCTCTTTGCTTTTCATTGTAGCTGAGCATTCCTGAACCAAATTGATCGCTACAAATTAACTCAAGCACACACAACTCTTGTTGGCGTTGTAAATCTTTGTAAAAATATACTGACCTATTTATTTTAGGAAACATGGTAAAATCCTAATCCTGAAAATCTGACAGTATTCTGAAATACCTTAAATCTTCATAAAATGTTCGACTCCCACCTGGGCTCATAAGATTTTATATCAATGTTGCCCCTGAATTGAATCTCTATTTTAGCCATCCCTTAGATTCCCACGAGAGTTGCATGCCAGAAAAAGATGGGAATCAAGATTTGTATTAGGAATCCTAGAATCGTAAATCCAAAACCCTAATCCTTGACAGTACTCAGACAAAGCGACAGTCTCCCTAAAAGTATGATGATTTCTTTTTCATAACAAACAGACTCTCTTCGGAACTTTTCTGAATGACGAATGTTCTCAAGTCCATTAAAGTCAGGAGAGGACATGCATGTGCATGTGTGTGAATGAACAGAACCGGTACCACCTCTGCCTCAGTTTGAGCCCAGAAAAACCTTTGCGTGAGCTCAATTGGGACAAGCTACATTAGCATTCAGGCTTGCTACAGTGACTGCTGACTGCAAACTGTAAAGACTGTAAAGTGTAAGGGTGTATGTAGCATGTACGCTACAGGAAAACAAAAACTAACATGCGGCGTTTTACGCGCTGACACCGCAAGACATGATTAAACATCGTTTGTAAGCATATCGCTAAGCTGTACACATCAAATCGCCCATCTGCTGATTTTTTTTGGTGGGGCAACATAAATGAAGCGTATGGCTACGCCGCAAAATGCCTACCCGCAAGTGCGTCTCTCACACATGCACGCACACACATGCGGTTAATAATGCAGGGTTTACATCTCGGCAATCTAAGCAGCCGCCATGTGTTGTACCACCACCTTCGGGTACCCAAGCAGCGGGGTTGCGCAGTAATTAGCGGGCCGGACGGCGGCTGCGATACCACCGGAGGGCACACCCGGCGCGCTAACACGAGGGCTCGGCCCCGACGCGGCAGGGCGGCACCCTGTTAAGGGGCTGCGGCTTGTCTTCTGGTTTGGACAAGCAACTTCAGAGAGCGTGAGAGGTGATTACCACCTTTGCCGTACAATCTTGAAATGGTAAGGCCGATATTTTGACTTGACTTCAGTCACCAGAAGCAGCTTTTTGTGACACGGTTCCTCAAAGTATGGCTATGGGGCCTAAAAGTTGACAAATATTGGTGAAAGTTGAGACAAGTTTTGGAGTTTGGATCATATCAAGCGTGCAGCTCGTGTGTCTGGTTAGAGATAGTGTTAGAGATTTGGTTCTACATGATCCCCAAGTGCAAGTCATCAGACTTCATTTCAGCCAACTTGTGGAGATTTTTGTGATACATTTTTTTCTGCTTTCGCAAGTCGTACAATTTGAATTTGAATACAATTTCTGGTAAAGTTTACAACAAGTTTTAGATTGTGAGCCACCAGTCCGGTGTTTCCAGATTTCCTTTCAGCCAGCATCGGAAGTCTTTTCTGAAGCCATTTCTGACACCAGTGGCCCCAAGATTTTGACTTTAGAGTTTGAGTTCAAGATGGGCCTAAAGATTGAACAGGTTTGTACAATTTTTAATTCAAAATAAACGGATTCATTTTTTTCGCCAAAACTTTTGACATGTTTTAGAGTTCAGCGATGCGAACGAGGCTTCATTTCAGCCAGCAACATTGGCATTTTCTTGGTCTTTGTATATTTTTGGGGAAAAGTACGACAAAGAGCAAAACCTACTCAATTTGAACTTACATTTCTGAAGATATATTTCAATATGCCACCAGTATTTAAGTTCAAATGGTCAACAAGCGTGACATCATTCAATCAGTAATGGACAGGCACAAATAATCGGCCCTGGCATTTTGACTTCGGCTCAGCCCGATTCCTGACTACCCTTGGCTACCACGTAGCTCTACCACTGATGTTTATTGGATCAGTTTGCACTCTATATTGTAAATGGATGAATGGGCAACTCCTTCTAAACTGTGGGCCGGTCTCTCGGGGCAAAATAGAGGAAAATAATACTTGAATAGCACCACATCTGCCCAAAGGACATAGGCCCACCGGGCATCTGCCCTCTATGCCAGATGGCCAGTCCAGCCAGCATTTCACCCTTTAGCTTTTTGAGATATTGTCAAATAGTACAGCAATAGAGTTTTCATTAAAAATATGCCACATGTTTTTAGGTTGAAATCATCAACCAACATGATGTCATCCGTTGCTAGACTTCACTTCAGCCAGCATGATCTACTTTTCTTGCATTTTGTGATATGCTTTTCTAAGTATGATTAAGTGTCAAAGCTAAATTTCCGTCAAAAGTAAAACCCAATTTTTTAAAGTTCAAAGCAGCACAATTAGCACATCCGACTAGACTTCATTTTAACCATCATCATTAGCATTTACCCTTTAGCTTTTTGAGACATTTCCTGAAACCACCACTGAAACTCATAGATTTTTTGATTTTTTTTTTAGCATGATGTCAGCGCATTTCAATCGACTGCATTTCAGCCAGCATCAAACAATTGCTTTGTGACACATTTCCATGAAGAAGACATTTTGTTTCTGCTACTTAATAGGACTCTCAACATTGATCATCTTTTTGTGAACAAACAACTTTGATTTGGATCTTCTGCGTGTGTGTTAGTGTGTGTCTGCTTATGTATGCCTACATATGGGCGTCGACAGGGTGAAGACATGGTCAGCCTCTGACATGAAGCGATCATCA
This sequence comes from Leptonotus elevatus, assembly GCF_054856555.1. NCBI lineage: Eukaryota > Metazoa > Chordata > Actinopteri > Syngnathiformes > Syngnathidae > Leptonotus > Leptonotus elevatus. The sequence goes on along the minus strand of NC_141239.1, from coordinate 30,273,900 downwards.
AACAAGGCTTCACATTGGACATTCATGCCATCATGGGAATGATCTCGTTTAAGGTAACCCAATTAGGTGCGACCCCGGCGCACCAATCAGCACTAATTCCCGCCTCGTAAATGTTTAAATCGATCGTAAACATTGATGCAAACTAGGTGGTGGTGGTGGGTGGGTGGGGGATTGGGGGACGCAATTAACAGCCCTGGAAGCTGTCCTGATCTGGAACCTTCTCTGCCACCGAAGCGTTATTTCTTCCACTGCTCCCATTCTTAATTAAAACCTTGTCATTTTTTTTCCAGTGCTAAGCAACATTTAAATGTCAGCAATTATTAAGTCCCAATCAGCGTGACGGGGTAACATGAGTTTCCAAAAGCACGCATTTGCCTTCTCCTAAACAAATCAGTTAGACTTCCAAGCCTGCAGAGGGCGCCACTGTCGAGAGGTTCCAAAAGAAAAACAAAAAGGTGACTCACCAGTCTTGTAAAGAGCGGCACTCCCAGATGCCACAAATGCTCGTTGAGCAGTCCGCTGTACACCACGTTCCCGAAGACGCCGATGCTTCCCGTCTTGCACAACGCGTTACCTGGCCAAACACAAACACAAAATGGTGTCACACATTTGGGGTGGCTTGATCATGAGTAGTGTTAATTTTGTCAACGAAAACTCAACAAAAATATTTTGGCCAACACACATTTCTCACCGGACGAAAACTGGACTCAACTAGACTAAAACTTTCATTAATAAACAATAACTGGGACTAAATCAGTATGCATTTTCATCGACTAATAAAGACGAGACGAAAACGTACTTCACTTAATAAAAACTGGACTAAAATGTATGGACATTTTAGTTGATGAACAAAAACGAGATGAAAATGATCAGATTTTGTAAAATCTTGTCTTTGCTAATCTGTCACTGTACACCCCTTTTTCAAATCTGCAGCTAGCGTGTGCAACATGCACAAACACATGGGACAGACAGGAAGTAGATTCACGGTGAAAGGTTAAAAAAAAAAAGTAAATTAAAGTTATAGCGAAGTATTATTCCAACGGCTATAACGTTCCAACAATAATGTTAATCCACCAAGACATCATTTTTCAGTTGACTCCTTTGGATTCTTATCATGCCTGCCTGTAGTGTTAATTTCGTCAACGAAAACTAATCAAAAATAATTTCGTCAAAACACATTTTTCACCGCACTAAAACTGGACTAGACTAGACTAAAACCCTCATTAATAAACAATAACTGGGACTAAATCAGTATGCATTTTCGTCGACTAACGAAGACGAGACGAAAATGTATTTCACTTAATAAAAACTGGACTAAAGTCTATGGACATTTTAGTTGATGAACAAAAACGAGACGAAAATGATATGATTTTTGTAAAATCTTGTCTCTTCTAATCTGTCACTGTGACACTGTCATGTGACACACAGTGACACACTCCCTTTCATATATGCAGCTAGTGAGTGCAACAATTGCAACATGCACAAACACAGAGGACAGACAAGAGGTGGATTCACGGTGAACAGTAAAAAAAAAATTGTTATAATGTAACATTAATCCATCAGGCATAACATTCCAACAATAATGTTAATCCGACCGCTAACTAATGCTGGCTAATTTACTAGCTCATAGTATGGAGCCATAGTAGCCACTTGCTGATATACTGTCATTGTGTGTCAAGTTGTTTTTCATCAAAAAGATGAGAGAACATTTTATGTGAAAAAGTTTTGGGTCTGAATTGTTCAACATTATCTGTTTACAAAAAATACACAGGAGTAAAATGATTGTCCTGACGAATACTAGACCAAATTGTTGCCGTTTTTGTTGACTAAAACTAGACAAATTAAATTATGTTTTCTTGGACTAAAATAAAGACTAAAATGCTAGATTTATAGTAAAAAAAACGGGATGAGGTTGACTAGCTATGATAAAAACTAACAAGCATGATTGAAACATTTTTAAATGTCAGATACAGTTAGGTTTTTAACTTCCTCCTACACCTTTTGAATATATAAACTCTTTTCTTTCTTCCTATTTTTCTTTTTCTTTTTTACTTCAACTTGTACTTGTAATGTGTTTTGTGTTTTCTTTATGTTTATATGTTCAATAAAACCATTACAAAAAAAACACCAATCATGAGTTGTTGTTTCCACGATGAGTTGTGGTTTTGATGGTCTTTTGTTGATCCATGTGTTTCTTTTCTGGTATTACACAAAAATGGGTTAGCTTCACAGACCTTACGTGACTTTTAGTTCGACTTTTGGTTTCACCAAAGTGCCATGGGCAAGTTGTGGGTTTGTTTGTTGCTGTGATGACCCAAAATTAGGATTATGTCACGGACATGCACATCACAACGAGTTCTGATTATCCCTTTCTGGAAATGTAATGAACCCAACAAACGAAACAATTCTGTGTCTGAATTCAGTTTCACACCATTGATGTGACTTCCCACAATCAGAGAGTTAGATGACACGAGCGCCATACGTCTGTGCGACGTGTAAAAGAGTTGTCTGACAGATTGCTTTCAATATGACAGGGCAGGAAAAGTGAGTGTTGGGTGTTAAACTTCACACTGCGGTCTTGGCTTTTCCGCTATCAACTTTCACGCAGGCAGCATGCCGCCTCAGTTACAAACACACACACACACACACAGTGAGGCAGTAGTGTGATGTAGCGAGCAGTGCAGCAGTAGAGACAAGGCGTTGTAATTTGTGCGCAAAAGCGCATGGGTGGAGGTGGAGGGGGGGGGGGGGGGGTTGCGAGGGGGGAGGAGCCAACAAGCAGCACATGCATTATTTACCAAGGGGAAAAAAAGAGAGAGAAAGGCACCATTAAAATGTCAGCAGTGCTCCGGGCAGAGCAGCCGAGGAGGCGGAGCGGGAGCGGGAGCGGGCCGGCTGGCCGGGGTGAGCGCTGCCCCAGCCGCCGTTATTAATGGGCCGCTACGGAGCTGCGTCGCCGCCGTCAGAATGTGCGTCAAAGCGGGAGCCGGCGCCCCCTACTGGAACAAACGTGCCAGAGGAGGAAGGAACGGAGCAGAGATGAAGCACAAAACCAGTGGTCAATTTATATCCACCATAAAAGTAGGGTTTCAAGCCTGGGGTAAGCTTTCAAACACCAGTTTCTATTCAAAAGTAGGGTTTTAAGCAAGGGTTGGGCTTTCAAACAGGTCAGTGTTTGAAATGATGGTTTCAAACAACAGTTAGGGTTTCAAATCTGCTGTCAGGTTTCAAAACAGGGTTAGTGTCTTTTATTGTTTGAAATAAGCGTTTCAAGCCTGTTTTAGGGTTTCAAGCGTGGTGTAGGGGTTTTGAAACCAAAATACAATTTCAAGTGTGGTTAGTCTTCCGAGTTAGGGTTTCAAAAAAGGGTTACGGTTTAGAATTAGGGTTTCAAGTCTGGGCTTCAAACATGGATCAGGAATGAGGGTTGTGGTTTCAAATTAGGAGCTCAAGAAAGTGTGAATTTCAATGTATCATTTCAAGCTTCAGTTAGGGTTTCTAACAATGCTAGAATAAGCAGAAGAAGTAGAATTTCAATTATGGGTTAAGGTTTTGAAGAAGTGTTTCAATCCCCGGTTAGGTTCATGAAGTAGGGTTTCAAGATAAAGTTAAGGTTTATGAGCTTTTCTCAGCTGTCGGTTGTTCTCTCGTCTGCGCATTTGATAGCAGCCAGGAGTTCAGCACATTCATTATTCAGCGTGTGCTTCAAGTGTGTCTAAGGGGGAGTGTGTGCGCGTGTACGTGTTAGGCAGTTGTAGAGGAATGCTACTTTCCATGATCTTCCATTTCAGATCATCTTCTGCACGGTCAAGTTTCTTTCTGGTCAAATCAGCTGCCAATCAAATTAAGGGTGCATGTGTAAGTCAAAGTCACAGCACGTAAAACCTTAACGTGTCAGAAACATGCTGTACAGTATAGTATTGGCTAAGACATGGGAAGGCTTTCAAAGTTGGGTTTCAAGATAGGGTTACGGTATCAAACAAGGTTTTGAGGTTTAAGGTTTTGAGGCAAAATTTGACTCCTAAAGCAAGGTGAGTGTTTCAAATTAGGGCTTCAAGTTAAGGTTTCAAAGTAGGGTTTTGAGCAATGGCTACAGTTTTGAGTTAGGGTTTTAAATTGGGCTGGCGTTTGAAAGTAGGCTTTCAAGCCTGGATTATAGTTTTCAACTAGGATTACAATTTCAAATTAGGGTTTTAAAACAGGGTTAGGCTTTCTAAGCAGGGTTTTCAGACTGGGCTAAGAGTTCCAATGATGGTTATGGTTTCAAGGATTTCAAACAAGGGTTACAGATTATGGTTTTAAATCAGATTTAGGATCTCAAAACTGCATTTCAATACAGGGTGAGACTAAGGCCTTCAAGTCAGAGTTTGCAAAAAGGGTTAGGGTTTCAAATTAGGCAATGAAGACATGGTTAGGGTTTCAAAGGGTGAGGGTATGAAGGTGGGGCTTCAAGCATTTGATGTGTGATAGTCCGAAAAGTTTCTATGCGATTTGTGGCTAAAGCAGGAGGCACGATGCTGCAACGCATTAAGGAAAACAACACTTTTAATAATTCAGGTGCTCTGAGAGCGGGGGGTGGGGGGCGTTTGTGTGAGTGAGTGCATGTGTGTGTGCGTGTGACGTCTTAAAGTAGCGGCGAACGCCTCATTTAGCCGCTGCTGCTCCACATTATTAAAGTTGTATTGAACCCCCTCCTGGGTCTTTCCCTTTTTTCGCCCTTCTTTCTCCTCTCTCCTAATGTTTGGCTTTCCAACACATTTTATGAGTTATGGTTTCAAAGTTGGGTTTCAAGGCCAGGTTAGGGTTTCCAATAAGGATTGGGGTTTTCAATTAGGGTGTCAACTGTCAAGACAGGTTTTGACGAGGGTTAATGCTTTGAATGAGGGTTTTAAATTGGGGATTCAAGCCTGGATTAGGGTTTTGAACGAGGGTTTGATTTACAAGCAATTTCATGTCAGGTTCATGGTTTCAAGACAGGGTTCGACATTCTGCTGTTCACATTTAATTCTGTTTCAAAAATCCCAGTTTTTTTTCAGAGATGAAGAAAGTGAAGTTGTATTTTTATGCTATAAGAAAAATTCACATTTTAGAGGATCTTGTAAACTTGTGCTCCATTTTTTTATTCAGCCGGTGGCGAGAAGTTATAATTATCATAATTTATGATTCCTGCTTAGCTTGCACAATATGATGGAAAACGTAAAGGCCTGATAAAACGTTAATTTAGGATATACAGCATAAACCACAGAGGACTGTTTAAATCAAAGCTCGGCTCATTCTTGTATATATTTGGTTATGGCTTGAGAATTTTTGTGGATCTATAGAAATATATAAAATAGAATATAAATGACATACTTCCTGTGTATTCCTGAGCATGCTTTTTTTTGTCGGCCTACTGATGATAGATAGACATGTCTACCAAACCATATGTTGCTAAATGGAATTGGATTCAGGGATGGGACTTTTCTTTCTTTTCTTTTTTTTAAGCGGGTGGGACCAACTGAGCCAATCGATGCTAAAATGGCCCCTTCAAACTGAAATGAGTCTTTTCAGGCATGGCATCATGAGACTCTTTGGTGGGTCTACTCATGATATACATGTTTATCAAATGTCATGTTGCTAAGTGATAATGGTTTTGGGGGCTGAATTTTCAAAAGAGTCAATATGTTCTAAAGTTCCACTAGAAGCCCAATGCTAAGCGTCTTTCTTTTCAGCGGGGTTTGATGATGTCACCGCTGAGCCCGCAGGCCGATTAGAAGCAATTTCTCTGTGGCGAGCGTCAGCGTCGCGGTGGTACACAACGGCGCGTTTCTCACTCTCGGCGGTCTTCGCTTTCTAATAACATTGCGGCGCCTTAATGGATCGCTCGCCGGATTTAACGTGAACACAAAGTGTATTTCTCTGCGCTAACAATATGAAAGGATAATAATAGAGGAGGGGGAGATAACTTGTGCAGGAAGGTGGAATTATTTTTTTTTACTTTTATACTTTTCCCCTTTATGTTTTCATGGCTTTTTTTTTTTAATAATAAAAGCTCATAAAAGAAACACAAGCAGGATGCAAAGTAAGGTGTCAAGGTTATGAATGAGGCCCCCCAAAAGGCAGACAAGGTGAGCTCACCATCATGATAAGTTCGCCAGAGTGGAGTCAAACTAAAAGATTCCGTCTTATCGTCATCATCTCTTCATTATCGTTATCGCTACGATCAGTCGTCGCATTATTATGCTAATTGCTGGCGGCCTTGTCCAATCGCAACAATTGCATGCAAAGAGAAAAACAAAATCGACTTTTGCCACCTTATTTTCCACCCATCCACTTTCTATACTGGTTTCATTATGATAAAACATGCTGAGAAATTAAGTTGAAATAACTTGAATTAATCATAAAATCAATGAATTTTCCAGTTTCAGTGATTAGCTCAATTTAATCAAACGTGACTAACATTTTTGTTTGATGAAAATTGTTTGAGCTAGAACATATTTGCATTATTTTCAATGTGAAAAATTCCCAAATGTGAACATAACAGTGAACTGAAATCGCTTATAAAGTCTCTCCAGTGTAAGAAGGAGCCTCCCGAAACATCTCCACGATAGTCGTAGCGTGGCTGACAAGTGCGCCGCCCCATGCTGTAACGGGCCAGAGCGCTCCCAATTGCCCCCCGGGATATGCTGCTGCCCCACTGCTAAGTGGAGGGAAAAAGCGGGTCAAGCTGAATCGTTATCGGTAATGTGCGCATGCGTGTGTGCGCGGCGTCCTACTAAGCATTACTAAACAATAAGCACCGTTTTATTTATTTACTGTATGCCAGTAACATACAGTCGAGTGGCAGACAGGACATTTACATTGTCAATACATCGATCACTCCCGATTACTGTCATTTTTTATTATTTTTGCCTTGTGTTGTGATCCAAAATTTCAGCTTGCCATTTTCAAATGTGCCAGCGCTTCCGTGAAGTAAAACATAATGTTGCAAAAAGCAAACAAACATAATGTGCTGCATTGCATTGTAATGCCATCTCATGTGGGCAAGGAGAGCCACAGCGGTCGACACATCCAGCCATTTATGAAGGGGACAAACTCTCAAAAACAAAAATAAAAAATGAGAACACTTGAACGGAGATGCTGCAGACCACGATTCACATCTTTACACTCATGTGCATAACTGCTGACGTCACTCACTGGGCCACACCGCTTAAATGCACACATCCAACAAATGCTGCAGTACATACAGTAATTACACTTTATGAATGTCACAGGTATGAGTAGAACCCAAACACAGTTATTGTCTTATATAAGGAGAGACGAGTCTCTGTCGACCCGGGAAGGTTTGACAGATAATGTTCCACTATCCACTAGCAGCAACAAAAGGGAAACACACACACTGCAGCCATGGGGACAGGCAAACAGAAAACACGAGGCACAACTTGTAGCTGGGGACAGAGGGCGAAGGTAGGACGAGGTACGAAGGTGAGAGGGTTTGCAAAAGGAGATCAAGCCAAGGAAGAGTACTGAAAGGTTAAAGGTGGTAAGAATTATTTTTAGGAGGCTGGAACGTTTAAAAGTCATTTCAATGAAGAACATTTATTTAACATAAAAGTTTAGTTCCAAAAGTCAAGATACCACTGCACGGAACTGTTTGTGAGCGTTTTGCTATGATATTTTTCTAATGTCAAATTTGTGTCTAGGTGCACTTAAGTTTGTGAAACACGTCCACACCGCTTGTCCATGCCATGTTTGCTAATGAGCCGCTGGGAGGGGCGTGGCCGGCCTGCTGAGATTTCATCAGGGAGGAAGCGAAAGCAGCGCAGTCGACTTGACAACCCATTAAAGTGTGTGTGCGTCTGTGTGCGTGTGTGTGTGTCGGCATCCGCCGCGCACCGTGTTTGTTGTGCATCAGTCAGCAGGCGACCAATCGATATCCAACACAAAAGCTCATTGATGACAGACAGCTCTTGACAAACATACAGCATTTTTTTCTGTCGAGCTTAGCAATAATCTCCAAGGTCAGCGCCGGTCGCAATGCCGCCTCCTCATTCCTCAACAGTCTGCTGGCTTTTTTGTTGTTGTCGTCCACAAAAGGTCCCGTGCATTTTAAAGCGGCGCGTGTATTGTTAAAAGCACAATTACATAAACATGTTGACAAGAGGCCACGTAGGTGTTGACAGGATGTTGACTGAAAGATGGAAACTCCCCTTGCAACTCCTTACTCCCCCGCCCCAAATACCGTGTTGCAAAAAAACTTGGTTTGAAGTATTTCACTTTTTCAAAGCGGAATTACTGTAATGTGATCGTTCCTTGCCAGTTATACACAAAAGATGCTTTGCTCAATGAAAATAATCCACAGTCAAATCAAAACAGTCCACTGCACATTCAGTCAGGCACTGCAGTCACCATAATGAAATGGTTCCGCTCACTCATCATGATAACCACCACCGTGAACAGTAGAAATAAACTACAAATAATGCACAAAGTAAAAAAACAAAAACTAAATAAAACAAAACAAAAAAACATCACAAGCACGGGCATATACCCGCGGAGTGATGATTCTGTCTGTAATTATTGTGATGGCTCTTTTCGGGTTTGCCAGTTATTAAAAACAAATTCCGCCTAGCACAATATAAATAAACAGGATGAATCAAACACAGGAATCCACAAAATTAGAAAAATCCAGCATATGATTGGTCATATGCATGCACAATATACAGTATGTGTCAGACAATGTAATGGCTCCCGTGACAAATTATTCAGAATAATTGCCACCTTGCACAATGGAAGAAAATGGAAATAATCCACAGTTAAAAACAAAAGTTCTTAACATTCTCAGTCACTCAAGGGACTAGAAATAATCCACTAATTAAAAAACAACAACATCCCTTGCACACTTAGTAAAATGCATATGTGATTATGTGGTTTTCTTGCATCAATTATTCATGATAATTGCCAACTTTCAGAATAGAAATAACCGCACACTGACAAGAAATAATCCACAAAGTCTTTGACAATCCACGTGATAAGTATACTCACATACACTCGGAATATACATGTCATGTTCTATAATAATTGTGATGACTCATCTTGCAGACCATTCTAATAACTGCCAACATTTCATTGTGTAGTAGCAATGACTAGAAATAATCCACAAATCAGTACAACTGCAATAATCCACTGTTGTATAATGAATTCCGAATGGCCTCTTGTGAGTACCGCCTTGGTGAGAGGATGACTACAGGTGTAAGTGAGTTATTACTGGGGGTTCCAGTACCCCCAAACCCCCCAACCCCACCCTGACTGGGTCCCCAGGCACCCTACTCGGCCCGCTCGCTCCCACCCGGAGGGGCCGTGCTGCCAGCTGGCAGCGTGAGTGATGCTCCATTAGGGAAGTGCTGCTGGTGAGCGCGGCATCGCTCAGGTAATTAAAGGCAAAGCAAAGCAGGCAGACGAGGCGGGCGGGCGGGCGGACGACGGCTGCCGGTGGGGTTGTCGGCCAAGAGGGGGTGTGCCCAGATTTATGGGGCTGAGTAATGCACACGCCGAAGCCATTTTGCCATCCAGAGGCCTCACTGGCTTCCAAAGAGTCTCAGGAGGCAACGGCTTCCTCTCCACTCGGATGCATCCTATTACTCGCCCTCCCTCGCTTTCACTTCTTCTTCCTCCGTTTTGTTTTCTTACTTCCACTCTGCAGCATCACAACATAAATCAACCATATTAGCATATTAGCATATGGATGAAGAGCTGCACTCTGATTGGTCCTCCAGGCTCCATGAGAGATACATCTAGGAATACTATAGCAGGAAAAAAAACACACCAGTCAACCATTTTCCAATGCTTATCTTGTTCGGGGCCACAGGGTTTTGGGGGAGGGGCGGGATGGGTTAGTTAGAGTGGATCCCAGCTGACTTGAGTGTTTGGCAACGCCACACAAAGCATACTAAAGCTAAAACCCCAAACCAGTCTTTGGAGGTAACGCTTAGCATACTTCACCCGATGTTTTCCAGCCATCTAGATGTTACAGAGACAGCGGCACAGGGTTCCGAAACATTTGATTCACACAGCTAAAATTTGAATTTAAAAAAAGGGAAGTTTAAAGGTGCCCTCAAAATATCCCTGTAACTGATTTACCCCCCATCCACAGGCTTCGAAGGAAACTCTGAACATACTTTGGTCTCGAGGAGACTTTTATTGCCTCCGTTTTAGTTCAACGCTTGTTTGGGTTTGCCCGAAATCTCAACAAGACATGACGTCACGGCATACAAGAAGATCCAATTCAAATTGAAGAAATAATAGAACTTGTCCATCAAGTCAGAGTGCCATATTTTGCTGTTTTCGTGACATCTCATTTCTGCCAATTGTTGGAGTCGCCACTTGTTTTGATTTGAAGCATATCTCCTCAGGTTCATTGTTATTCCTTCCACACAGACATTTAACATGCACCAGATATGACATCATAGGATTTGAGATGTATCCAAAAACCGTGTCCATAAACATTCACACCAGGATCGGCCTATTCGACAAACTATGGCCTTTGCTGGCTCCTCTAAAGATACTTCCAAAACCGCCAGTTCATACCGTGACTCTTTTCTATTTTGCTGCTCTGCATCTTATTTCAATAGATTTTTAGAGTCACAACTTGTTTGGAATTAAAGTCTATCTCCACCAGGTCATCACAACAGTTCATTTCACATCATGACAGATACATCAGATTCATCTGGATTATCTGATTGTAATTGTAAAACTACTGAGGTCATTTCAGTTACATAACATTATACTATTTCCTCCTCAACAGCTTCACCAGACAAGTCAGGGAAAATCTGCTTAAAATCATGAGACAGTAGCAAATCATCGATATACTGGAGATTATTTTGGAAAGTTGTGAAGACAATCCAACAAAAGAAAAGAAAAGAAAACTCAGGAATGTTTATTAAGTGCTTGCCCGTACGTAACTGTGCTAGGTGGCTACATGTTAGCATTGCAAATGTATTATAATAGAAATGTTAAGTTTCGCTGAAGGTGCCACAAAGTTGAGCATATCTTTCATCATCAGCTAACTTGAAGGAAAAATATAATAATTGGACGATGGCCAACTTTGATTATTTCAGCTTAATTACAAGAGAAAAGTGTCTGATGTTTAACTTTTAAACGAAGCAAAATGTCAAAGTGTATGAAACCCCTCAGGCCAACTCTTTAATTAAGACACTGTGTTAATTTAAATATTATGAGATCGGTCGCCCTCATGTTTCCCCAACAGGAAGTGACGCAACAAAATCCCAGTCAGCATCTCTTCAGTAAACAACCCTGGCGCTTCGTGAGCCGTGCTAACGTCGTTTGTTTGGCTAATGGCTGTTTTTTTTCCTTCTTTTTTTTCCCTCCAGCCCACTTGGTGGGGAACTGGAGCTAATGAGCTGCCCACCCGGAGGGACGAGAGAGGATGGATAACGGAGTTGGGGTCCGAGCGTACGGAGGAACTGAACTACAACAAAGCTGCTGACCTCCAATGTATACTCATCTTAAAATATTGATAATAGCACGCAGCTTCCTCACAGGTTAGCACATATTCCATCTAATACAGGGAGATCCGTAGCAGAAAGTCAAGCTACCTTAGCAGGCCAAAGCAGTGTAAAGGTGCAAAAGTCATGGCTGATACTGAGGTTTGGATTTGGCCGAATTATCACTGGCCGACAGTCGCACTATTGCAAGTGAACAAGAACTATTGAGGTATGATTTTTGATGATAAATAATTATCTATTCAAGCAAAATATTTGTCCAAATCATTTCCTTGTTTTGTTTTTTAACTAATCTGCAAAAAGGGACAGAAACACTAATATTGTACTGACATGCCAACATAACTTTCTTCCTTCCTACTTTACTTTATGTTTTGAAAGTTGAGATTATATCGAGTAGAAGTAAAATGTCAACATACCCATGTGACCAGTGAAAGGTTAATAAAAGTCATCAAGTCTTTTCAGCAACACCACTGTGTCTCCTCTTAGCAGGCTTCACAAATTAAATGGTCAACCGAAATCTAACATCCAACAACAAACATTATGCACCATCCAACCTACATGATCAACACACACCCTAAATGATCCATCCTACATTAACAATCTTTCGACCTCCATACATGGAAATCATCCATCCAGCCAAACTATCAAACGAGTCCTAAATCAGAAGTAAATTAGCAACTAAGCTGCCTACGATGGTCCACACATAAAATTAAAAAGTAAAGGTCAAGTGTCTTCATTATAACTTCATTGTGATTTAACGCACACACTCACTCACACACACACCTTTTGCACTTGAAAGACAATTAAGCAGGTAGACAGACACCTTGTGGTGCTCCAGCACCAGCCCTTTTGACATGACATCATATGCACTGTTTTTTAGTGATTGTGTGAATAATTCTCGTGATGGCTGTCCAGCACCTACACCCTAAAAAATGTCTGTGCACTTGCCTGTAGTTAAGAATGCAAAAATATATATACATTTACACAACACCTTTTGTCTTTTAAGCTCAAGCTGACATATTATTTCTACCTTTTGTCATTAACATTGGTTATATCTTTATATAAAAAAGAAGATATTTATTACGGCTTCTTGTTTTTGTCGCATTATTCTTTTGTCATTCATCATCAACAGACAGTTTTATGTTTTTTTTGTGTACTAATGTTAACAGAGGTCAACTTTCTCTTAACACTAGTAAGAACATTAAAAAGTGAAAACATCCAGCCTGATTTACAGTGTTTGTCATTCATCATTATTTAAAAAACATTTTTTAGAGAGAGCTCAGTATTGTTCATTCGGTAATCGATTCAAGATGTCATCATCATTGCTCTCTTGTTTTCTCCTTTTTTTGTGTGTGGGTGTGAAAATGTGTGTGTGTGCGTATGTGCGTGCGTGCGTGTGAGTTTGTGCACATTAATTCACCTGAAACCTATTAAAAATCCCATACCCTTCACCTAAACACAAGACTTCAGAATCCTGCTAAAGTCGTAAAGTTGTCAGGAGATCCGAGGAAGGATTCAATGTAAGACTGTTTCATCACACACATAGTTTTTTTTTTGGGGGGGGGGGGGTTACACACCATTCCTGACAGTTAACTAATTTACTCCCCAAAACATATAAACACGTTCTATTTTAAATATTGCCATGGTCCCAAAAATGTATTGATACGTTTTTTACGTTTGTTTGTTTTATGCTAGAGCATACAGAAGGCTTTGATGCAGACTCTGACCTGAAGAGGTCTCTTAAAGCAATGGTAGTTATTACAAAAAATGGCCAGCAGTTGTCAGCAGAGTATAAGAGATCAACCAGGCCCATATTGCAACAACCTCTTTACCTCAGTGTTTTCAACAGGTTTGTGAATCATGATGAAACTTAGTTATATTCTAATGCTAATTCCTGCCAAACAGAAACAGATACAACTTATTTTTTCCCTGATGAAAGAAGATACTCTAGTCTTTCTTTTGGTAGTATCTATGTTTTTATAGCATTAGAACACAATATTCTGTGGGCCTTGCAAAATCAGTCCAAATCCAGTAAAACAGTCGGGAGCGATGGGGGTTGCTTCAGTGACAATGGCTGGGAGTGAATGAGTTAATGTGGACAAGTGAAAACATCATGTTTGGATTACATTTATCATTGGTCATTTGTTGTTTTGACATCAAAGGTATGCATAACGGTAAGTGTGAAAGTAAATGTTACCATGCTACTTCAAACATGCATCTCACAGTCAACCGAGGTTTCTATGCTGATTTCTATTATTTCCTATGAGGATGAAAAAGGCCTGTAAAGGCATCTATTGTTCATCTGTTGCATTAATGATGAATTGAAGCACTTCTTTCCTACTTCCTGTTAGATAAACCACAAGCAGAAGCAGCGGTATGGTCATCGCTATCAAGATGGACCGGCTCGGCTCGCTCGGCTTTGGTTGAGATAAATGTGCGAGGGAAATCGGAGAAGGGATGAAGCAAAGGAAGGAAAAAAGAGGAAGAAGATGATCAAGGTCGGCGGCCGGCTTATCGCTCGCCTCATTACGAGAAAGCGCCGTCGTCAGCAGGGAGGGATCTTCCAGAAGGGAGGAAATGAGTGAATGAGGAAGAGGAGGAGGAAGAGGCCAAGTCAAATAGCTGCTGGTCATTGAGCTCAATTAGCGATAAGAAGCTGCGGAGAAGAGAAACGCAAACGTATATGACGGCAACCTCCAGGACCACCTCGGACTTCATCTTTGTTCACGTTTACAAGCGTTCACATCGGACGTCATGCAAAATTGAATTCATCCGTGCCAGGGTCAAACTGTCACTATCATAAAAGCATTAAAGCAACGCACCATCTATTAAAAACTTACCAGCTATTCTGTGAAACGGTTAATTTAAACTCAAACATGAATTTTTTTTGTCAATTTATGTTGAGCGATTATGATTTTGTAGTACTTTTAGGTCCTTTTCCACATAATCATCATTTTTTCCGGACGCCGCATGCGGATTTTCATAAAGCTAAAGAAATTACACGAGTCGGACAGGAAATCGAGCGGCGGCATCAAAGTATTTCAAAATAAAACCGTTTGCAAACTCCTTTTTGGGGTGGCGGGAGGCTAGCTAACTACATAGCATGACATGGGTCGGACATTTAAGACAAAAAACGAGCTACGAATAAATTAAACATGACAAAATAACACTATTTAAACACAAAACGTACTCACCCAAGTCCCAGAAATAATGTCCAAAAGCATATCAATGTGACAACAGGCAAGTGTGGCTACTGTTTATCAATATGACTCTATATACACGGTTTTATCACATGAACTCAGCTCTCCAGCGTGAATCCCCGTAATCTTGTGGTCTGGCGGTTGCAGATTGCCGGACACAAACAGTTCACGCACCGCACGCGGTGTGAATTGCAGTCCGTGCGTACGCCGTACGGAAAACGCACCGCGTCCGTTCCGCAGTCAGTGTGAATTGGCCGTTCCATGGAGACGTACTGTAATTGGGACTCAAATTACCATTTACGTTGGTCACCTGGAAATGTAATTTGTGGACAGTCCCTAACCTGGACAATAACCCCGCCAAATTTTACTTGCTCGGCCAACTACATTTTGTTGTGTTTTTTTAGCCCTACATTAGGAAAGATCACGCCCCACCACCCCACGGAAGGAGATGAAACATGACATGCTGATGATTACTCCAACTCTCAGATAAAATTACAATTATACAATTATAATTATAAGATGACATTATTAAATAAGTCTAGTCTAAGTCTAATAAGTGGGCATAAGCAAAAGATGAGTCATAATTCATATATTAACTCATTTGCTCCCAAAAATGTATAAACACGTTCTATTTTAAATATTACCAGTGTCCCAAGACATATTGATGTTTTTTTGTTTTTATGTATTTTTATGCTAGAGCATACAGAAGGCTTTGATGCAGCCTCTGAACTACAGTGAACCGTTGAAGCAATGGTAGTTATTACAAAAACGGCCAGCAGGTGGCAGCAGGGTATAAAAGATCAACCGGGGCCACTTTTTTTCCTGATTGTAAATTAATTCAAATTACTCGTGTTGTTTTTCAGACAGACAGTCAATCTACTCTAAAAGTGTTTTTTTCCCCTCCACAGCTCTGTGAGATGTTTCAAGATGAGCAAACAACAACAGAAGGAGCGCCTCCTGGGCAGGACACTGACACCGCAACGGGACTGGAGCATGCGAAGGAAAAGGTGGAAAGCATGGCCGCAGGGTAAAAGCTTACTAGCCAGTCCACTTATGCAGGATGCTCAGTGATGACCCCGAGTGTGGCGGGAAGAAAGAAACGAAACCTCAAGGCCATCGGTCACGGTGAGGCCAAAGGAGCGGCACAGTCATAATGGCAGCACGTTTCACACCAAAAGTGCCACTGTCGTTAAATCAATAAGTCATTAGCTTTAATGGGATAAGCACTTGGAAAACTAATTGAAAACAGCTCCATTGACTCCCGCCAGGCACCCCAATAAAAGCCACAACACTACTCATGTTTTGGTGGTGTTCTGTGAACACCCTGTTGCAAATAACAATCAACCCACTTCCTTGCCAGGAATGCAATAACAAATGCTTTGTTGATAACCAGAGAGGAAATTCAAAACACAACTAAAAATGATCAATTTTACATAACATATGTTATTATATGGATTAAGTAAAAAATATTGCACACAAATGAAGCTACGCCCAAACAAGATGGTAAGGCATGATGACTTAAAGGTGAGGCAAGAAGTCAGTCCGTCAGGATTTCAGCTTATTGACGTAATGATGATTGTCACGTTTACGGCATATTGATTTATATTAGCCCCCCAAAAAAAAAAAAAAACGTAAGTCGGCATCCAATCCCAATTAAAAAAAAGAAGAAAAAAAGCCGACTGGCCCGCCGCCAGCGTCTGTGTTAGCGGGTGAAGGAGTCGCTATTAAACGCCAAGCAAATTGAATGCGCAAAAGCCAAATATAAACCTTGGCACGCTCGGCCCTTAATCAGAGATGGATTCTTATCGGCAAGCACGCGCTGCAAAAGTGGACGTGTCACTCACTCGCTTGCTTCTTCTTATCATATTACAAACGCAACGCACACATTTTCTTCTTACTTAGTCGAGAACACCCAACAGATATGATCTGGACTTCACTTTCAGCAGCTTCAAAACGAAACTAGCCTGAAAAAGGATTCATGTAAGAGCACATTTAGTGGACTTAAAATGTATTTATGTCAATGTCTTCATGTTTGATGGGAAGAATGCTAAGCTACAGCTAACATTAGCAGCTAGCCAGAGAAAAAGCTGAAATGTTCGACATGAAACAAAAAAAAGTGTAATGAAAGGCAAAATAAGTCAAAATACAAACGTTTCTTTGATGGAAAACGACGAGATGATTGTTCAGGCCATTCCAATGTTGGTGAGTTGGTGGAAGCAGGTGCCAAACGCGCTGGTCAAGTCTGGCTTGGGTTTGTAAAGCAATGATGAGTATGATGAGCGGTTGGCAGCCCTTAAACAGACAACGGTGTTTGCTCAGTTTGGAGACGCAATCAATCTTCTGCTCGCCACTGAGACACTGAACATTGATTTCTTTTGTGTGTTTTGTCCTTTTCGGGTTCCTCCAAAGTGCAGCGACATCATCAAAAAGCGTCCAGTCATTAATTGTGCTAAGGAGACTTGTTAACAACGTCACAAAGGCAACGTTCGCTACGATCAAACTTTGAAACGTGCAACACCGCAAATTAATCGACACGCTGCCTTGTTTTTCTTTTTTTTTCCATATTCCATGTTCCACTTCATGTTCTTTTCTGTCCTTATTTTTCCTCTTCCCCTTCTTCAACTTCCTTTTCTTCGTTCTCTTCTTGCTTTCCCTTTTTCATCTAATTGTATTTTATTTTTTACTTGTTTTCCTTCATCTTTCTATTGTCATCTTCTCTTTCTCTTTTCTCCTTCCTTATTTTCTTTCTTTTCTTTCTTCCTCATTTTCCTTCTTCTTTCCTACCTTCCTGCTTTCCTTCCTTGTTTCATTTTTGCTTTTCCTTCTGGCTTTTCTTCCGTTCCTGTTTCCATCCTGCGCTTCTTGCTTTCCTCTTACCTTTCTCCGCAGGTGAGGTGGCAAGGTGCCTTGCGTAAAGCGCGACACTTCCCGGCCGTCTGTCTGCGGCGCTAATTTGATTAGCGACTGATTAAAGCCTCCCTAATGCAGTCAGTGCCGCGCCACGCTAATGTAATAGAATCACTTACGGCTAAAACAGGTTAGCTTAATTGGCGGGAGGCGCGATGCTTGGATTTGCATTAAATTATTTATTTGCGACGCGGGGCGACTCTCAATTCCATTATGCGCATTAGCCGCTCGCAGACAATTTAGCCGCCGTGCTTCGTTCAAGGATACCAAAACAAGTGAGAAGGAACTGCCATAGTTTTTATTTTGGGGAGTTTTTTTTGTACAGCGGAGTACATTGAAAGCGGGCCAATATCTGCGTGCCCTTGCAGAAGCTGGGAAAAGTTTGCTTATCTCTCGTCACATCGGAAATATTGAAGCTTCGCATAAAAGGCTCAACATTAACATTTTTTCATGGACGTTATCGTACTACAATATCAGGCAATGCGCTATCATCGTAAGATACACATCACACACCCGCCAACACTGCCAAGCACTGTGCGCTTTGAATTTTGATGGAAGCTGTGTGTTAGCTACTCTGAAGACATACACAAATGTAAGAGGAAAAAAAATATCCCAAAATATTGGAAGATAAGATTATGAAAGAAATGGGAAATTGGAAAAGAAAAAGTAATAAAAACACAAAAATGCAAACACAAAGAAAATGACAATTAATAGGGGGAATGTATCTAAAAAAATATATATTGTGGGGGGAAAAAACTATTGGGAAAATGTCCCAAAAATGTGTCATTAGCATTTTCAAAAATAAAAAAATTAACAAATAGTAACTAAGTGCAATTTCTGCATAAATTGTGTTGGAATGCTAATAGCTGAATGCTAATAGCTGAATGCTAATAGCTGAATGCTAATAGCTGAATGCTAAGCTGAATTCCTATGAACTAAATTGAAAGATAAATCATGTGAAAATGACAAAGTATTAGTATGTAATCACTTAACATAATTGGCATGGATACATTTGCAATATACAGTCGGAGGTGGGATTCCAACCCGTGAACACCTGGTTACTGGACAAAGCACTTAACCAATTACTCCACTGAGCAGTATCAGAGATCTGGTAATGGTGAGAAGTTGTATGGATGAAATTGGGCGTGGAAAGTTGCAAGTGCATAGGAAAAAGTTGATATTTAACATTAAATTGTGCGAGCACTGTAAGTAATGTGGAATCAGACGATATAAACCCCGGAAGGCTTGAATTTTTGAAGCAAGTTGAAATTTGAACGGTGTAAATCAGAAGTATTATGTGGGAGTTGGTTCTTGGCGAAAAAGTGAGGAAAATAAAGTGCTATAATAACGATTTTCAGCATTCCCACAATAAAAATAACAAAAACTAAATGTTGGTGAAAACATTGATGGTTTGTTGTCTTTACAGCAGTCAAAGTTAGTTAGCCCACATTCAGCCATTCACATGTTCACCCTTGCACATTCCTCATTCATTCATTTGGTGGTTGGTTTGTGTTCGCACCGTAGCAGAGGCCTGCCACCTGTAGGCTAATCTCTGGCTGCGTCCTGTCAGCACGCGTCTACGCCACCTAAGCTAATGGCTAACCTCGTTATCAGATGCCACTGACGCGCATCTACACTTAAATTAATGAATCTCTCCAGCCGGCCGGCTGGCCAGGTAAGGACAAGCTCTGCGTGCAGCACAAACACACTGAGGCTGTCCAGTCACTTCTTTCTTTGACAACACAAATGTTTAGACAAGGCAACGTCACGAGCGGTCGAGTTTCTACTTCCATTCATATGTATTCCTGTTTGATGGAATCAACTCTTTGTGATTCTACTATTTGTGTTTCCCATGTTTCTTTTTGTAATGTCGCGGTTTCCACAGTTTCACAGTTTCTTTTCCGAGTGTTTCGAGTTACTACTTGTGTTTGTGACACTGCTGTTTGTGTTTGTAGCCTTCTAATGGCCGTCAACTTATTGAACTCACAATATGGATGGCAGCCATGATTGCGTTTTCCCAAGCGCGGCTCGGTGAATCAAAAATTCCCAATGACATAATGGAATGAAGGAGAAAAATAGCGACGGGAGGGAACAGATTTTCCGCACTGCTCTGATGCCGCTGCCAATCATCGGTTTATTTACCCACGGCGCGTAAAGATGAACCATCATCTTCATCAATTCAGGAAATTATTTCATCACTCAGGCTCAAGCACATCAATGTATATCAAAAATGTATATCATCATTCTATATGAACGTATATCATCAATGTACATTCTGCAGCAGCCCTTCAGTTTTGCTAATAAATATTTACTTCTTTTTTTTTCCTGTTCGTCAAAACGATAAACAAAATTTACATTTATGTCACTTTGAGGTTGAATTATTAATGACATAATTAGATGCATCTGTAAACACGCCATCGCAACGGCATAAAAAACATTTCATATATGTCAGGAATTTTGCCTGTGAGAGTGGCTCAAACAAAAAATATGCACATTTTGATTTAAAGTTACTTATATTCAACTAGCAATTTTTTTTCCTGGATTGGAAATGGCACAGGTGTCTCCCAAAAAATATAGGATGTTGTACAAGAGGCATCACTGTGGAAAAAAATATATTTCTAAGCTTTTATATACATTTGAACAAAAAATGGCACGTCCAAAATGATACACAATCAATAGAAAAGCTTTATTGGCTATAATAGCAAATGGAACACATCCGATAGTTACTGATATTTTTGCCAATTCATCTTTAGCGATGAGCTCCACTTCTTTCAAGTTGGAAAGTTTTCTTATCATCCCCCCTGATCTTTAGTTCCCGCCACAGATTCTCAACTGAATTCAAGTCTGGACTGTATGGGCCACTGCAAAGCGTTTCTTAACCACTATAGCTGTGTGTTGTGGGATTTGTATTGTGCTAAACTGTCCACTGCTGCCCAAGACCAAATTTCACCACAGACTGCCAATTGTTGTTTAGGGAAATCTTGAGTAGCCTATCCCTCTCTTTTTTTCATGGTGCCGTTTACTGTGATTAGGTACCCTGGTCCATCATTTGATCATAAAATATAAGACCAGAAATATTCAACTTTGTCCAGATGACCATTTGCAAAAGCCAAGTGAGTGCTTTTTCTGGAGAAGTTGTGTTTGTTCTGGTTCGTGACTGTGAAACACAGCAAGCAGTCTGCAGTGTCTGTTGGATGGTCAGCCTTGAGACCCCTATCAACACACCCATGTGGGGCCCATGTGGGGCCCATGTGGGTTGGATATGGGCTGGTGAATGGGGCCCATTTGAGCTTCCCGGCTGGGAGTTCATTTTGGTCAGGTGTTTTCTGGGAAGTCTCTTCTGTGAGGAAAAATTACTTCCTGTGCACAAATTATTTTTGCTCAAATGTCAGTGTTTCCTGTGACCAGTGTTGGGCAGTAAGCAGTTACTCTAACGCATTACTTTTTTTAAATACAGTAACCCAGTTACAGTTACAATATGGTGTGTTTGTCAGTTACTTGATCAATTATTTAATTTAATAATTTAAGTGTGCGACACTCGTGACAATAAATGGTTCAGAATCAAATAATGAATGGCTGCTTTGTACTGTACTACTTCCTGTTTACAATGGATTGCCACTGCCATACTAACGAAGAACACGTTGTGGGCGGTTATCGGATTCGGCAGTCATGGCGAGCGCAAGACGAGTTTTCGAACGTGGAAATACGCTCATTACTTAAGTTGAACATAAAGGAACACTATGTTCTTTAAAAAAAAAAAAAGTAACTAAAGAGTTACTTTTAATAGTAACACATTACTTTCTTGTTTAAGTAATCATCAGAGTAATTGAGTTATAAAATGAAGTAACTAGTAACTGTAGCTAGCTTCTACTTTTTAGTAACAAGCACAACACTGCCTGTGACAAGCAGAGAAAAGGGAAATGGTGCCAGCTCATCTCTAAAACTGCAGTGCCAGTCCAAAGGTGGAGCTTAATTACATCTCTAGTCTACAACTCTGTGAATTAACGCATACTTTGGAAACCATTTAACTCTGAAAATAGAAAATTACATTTCAGGAGTTAAAATCTGCTCCCAAAAAATTCACACTGAAATTTGTACTTACTTTTAACCAATTTTTGCTGTGCAGATGGGCTCAAGTAGGGCATCATATGGGCCCTACCTAAAATCCACATTGGATGGGCTGGGCTGGTGGGTTACAGTTGCACCCACTTTGTCGTTTGGACACCTCAATTTAGATGACACAATTTTTGTTTGTGTGGAAGTCACAAACAAATAAATGCCAGACTTCATGTAAGGTCCTGGCAACTATTTAGAAACTCTGTGCGAAGTAGCAAAAGCAACTCTTCTCCATCTTCCCTCCCTCCACCTGAACCAGGCCGGCACCCCCGCTCAGCCCTGAAAGTAATCCCCCCCTCCCTCCATCCCCGTTTCTTCGCGCGGCTGGCTGCGTCTCACCCAGCCAGAGTGCATAAATCCGCCCCTCTTGACACTTGCAATCAACAAGGGCCGAAGTGAAGCGTGCGTAATGGCCGCTTAAGACGGGGGCGCGGGGGTGCGCCACGATTTACGGCAACAATTATAGCCCCCGCGCCAGAAGAAGCCCGGGGGTTTATCAGGAAAAGGGCTGAGATGAAGGGGCGGGTGCAGCACAGGTATGCTCCGGCTTCCATATGTTCCATACAATGAAATATGAGAGATTCCGTGAGCAGGGGAGATCCGGCGAACTGGAGTGGTAACTAACCTAGGGGTACGTTACAATACGTACCCAAATATTCTTCAAACCAGAATAACATTGCCATATTTGATACCTTTGCCTGACCCACAACACGTAAGTAAGTCGACATGCCGTTTTAATCAACATCAACCTTTTAAAAGCTGTTACTTCTCCCTGGAGTTTGCAATACATTCTTGTAAATCCAACCTCGTGCTGAGATATTTACACAACTTTCCCACAAATGTTGCCATTTTTTTCCCCACAAATACAAATGTGCCCCTAAGTTGTGTTCAATTGCACAAATGATAATTTACCAACAATAAATCACCCAAAATAAGTTTGACCTCTCTCTGACATTCCCGCTACATCTGTCAGTTGACATCATTTTACCTAAAAATTGCCAATTAGTACCGGAGCAATACTCTACAACTATGTACAACAAATACGTCAACTGTACAAATGCAAGCAAATTATATTATGTTTTCTTTTATTTAGCAACAAAACTGACCAAAAATTGTTACATGAAAACTCACAACTATGTCTTATCCCTCAAACTTTCGGTAAATTGAAAGCATTTGCCACAAGTGTTGCCAAGCAAATACAGCGTGTCCCTGAGTAGCATTGAAACCCATACATCAAATGTCCAAATGCTATCAAATGACGTCTTTTATTCAACGACAAAATTAATTATGCGTGAAACCAAGTTTCGCCAAGGAAACATGTCCCTGCTTTGCCGATAAATATTCACATTTTCTTATACGTTTATTCAAATGATCCAACACAATTTACATTTATGACACTTGGGGGCTTACTTGTTAATGACTTCATTGATTGGTCACTTGCATCAGAGCTTGACTGTCATTAAGTTGCCTTCAAAACATATTTTGTAAACATCAGGAATTGGCTAATTAAAACGTTAGGTACATTGCACCTCACGATTTACCCTCAACCAAAACAAGAATGCTCAAAATATTTAATTAAACATACAAAAAAATCCACAACAAATATGAATAAAAAAAAGTGAAATAAAAATCTCAAATAGTGGGCTAATGCTCAAAATATTCATAAAAAAATATGCATAAGTACTAAAATATTTGACCAAAAAATACACATGTAAAATAATGTAAATTATTTTGATAATATGTTGACAATACCAAATTATTAAAATTAAAAATGTAATATACAATTTGAAGACTTAATTCTCCAAATATTCCACAACAAAAATATATACATCAATACCAAATTACAGAAAAAAACATCAGAAAAAAAATCTAATAATTAAGAAATAATAGAAAATATTACTTGCAGTGAAGTTTAGGAATTAATCTATCTATCTATCTATATATACATATATATATACATCTCTCTCTCTCTCTCTCTATATATATATATATATATATATATATATATATATATATATATATATATATATATATATATACATAAATATATATATACATATAAACAGTATATATATATACACATATATATATACAAATATATACATATATATATACATATATATATACACATATATACAGTATATATATATATATATATATACATATATATGTGTATATACATATACACATATATATATATACAAATATATACATATATATATATATATATACACATATATGCAGTATATATATATATATATATACATATATATATACACATATATATATAGTATATATATATATATATACTGTATATATGTGTATATATATGTATATATATATGTATATATTTGTATATATATATATGTGTATATGTATATACACATATATATATATATACACATATATATAGTATATATATATATATATATATACACAGACACACATTCTCACACACACATACATATGCCTAATAATGTGAAATGACTGCAGAAAAAAATACTAAATTATTCAAAAATAATACAAATTGTTAGCTGCAGTGGGGAATCTGAGAAAAATAATACAATAAAATAAAAAACAAAAAAACCTTAAATATATAATATGCAGTAAAAAAAAACTAAGCATTATAAAAAAGCATACAAAAACCAACAAAAATAGAGACATATCCACATCACCTATCTAACCAATCAGATGCTATCAAATGTTAACGCCTCATATTCAGCCACAATAATCAGCCGTGAACGTCCCTCCACTGACAGTCTGATATGCAATTTGCAGCAATGTGAAATCAAATTGCTACCAATTAGCATTCCAATGAGCAAATTCATTTAGAGTCAACGAGAGCAAAAACAATATTACAGCGCACACTTTCAAACCTCACCTATTTGTTTTTATCCCCCTAACACCACAAATTGAATTACTAGACTGAAAGGTGTGCTTGCAAAGAGTTGGTCGGCCATTAGTTCTTTCATCAGGAATTGCCAAAAACAAAGTTAAGAAAACTTTACGGCGGTAAAGGGAAAGTGTAATTAGACATGAAAAATATTCTCGATAATCAAATCACATTTTGTTCGCCAGGCTTCGAAATGATATTAATTCAGTTCATATTCTCTCGCTCGCTCTCTCATGTGTATGTGTGTGTGTGTGTGTGCGTGCGTGTGCGTGTGTGCGAAATGTGTTGCCGTAACACGGGTGCCCCAGAGAGCGGATAGGAATCTAATTAAGTAAGATCAATAACAGTGTGAATTTTCTCTGTCTTTTGCAGCGCGGCGGTGACTCGCCGTCTCATTTGTCTGACTCTCCAAATCTGTGCAAATGTTTCTCTAAGAAGGTCGCTCGCTCCGCTAAATGCGCGCTAGAAAAAATATATATACATGTTCACTGTGACGAGGCCCCGGCGAGCCCGCTTGAAGGCTTAGCGGCTAATTAACACAAACACACTTGGGCTGTCCGTGTTTAACGCACTGCAAACTTCCAAGTCATCAGCTTGCCAGTGACTCTTAATGTACAGTGGATTTAGAAATGAGTAACATTCCCAGAATAATATTCACATTAGAATCATATGGGATGGTGTTACGCATTTAAATGATGATCTCCATATGCGTATATGCGTATCAGATCTATGCTGCACAACTGAGAAAAAGGCTAACATTTCCAAACTTGTTGCACCCAAATTAGACGTGTTAAGAAAAAAACACTTCACCTTTTAACCACATTGATGTCAAGGGTACCTGCCGTTTGCCTGAAATGTTTCAAACAAAAATGAGTGACTTCCTGTTCTATCCTGGGCATGTGCCTTTGAGATATTTTTGTTTTTGAGATGTCCACCAAAATTCATTTTGCTCCGTGATACTGGTGGCAGGGGCTATAATTTTTATTTTTATTTTTTTTAATAACTTTCCAGGATGTACTACTCGGAGAATTCACCAAAGATGGCACACTTCAAACAAAAATGGCCAACTTCCGGTTCAATGTTGGGCATTTTCATGGTGATCAATGAAACTGGACTTTTCAAAGGTGCACCAATTGCGTGCCCCAATTGGCCACTTTAAAACCAAATCAATTACTTCCTGTTCAATTCCAGTCATTTTTTGGTTCATTATCTGTGATAGACGTCCAAAAAGGTCAAGGAGATTGGGGAAGCTCATAAGGAGGGCTGCTTTTTTTGTTAAAAATGTACGTTTATATTTTTCCCTTTTTCATGGTGAGTCATCAAGCATTTGCTGTAGTTTGCATGCATGGTGTCATCCAGGGTTGGGAGGGTTACTTTTAATTCAAATGTATTCCGTTACAGTTACCTGCTAAAAAATGTAGTTAGTAACGTAATCAAAGTACCATAATATTAAAGTAATATAAAGATTACTTTGGATTACTTTCGGATTACTCCAATACCAAGTATGCTCATGAAGTCAAAATAAAAATAAATATCACCACAATTTATATTTCTATACAGCTATTTGCGGGTTATAGGGACCCGGGCACCCTACCAATAGCAAAAATCCTTGTAAAAAATATCCTTGCTCTTGCTCTCGCTCTCTTTCTCTCTCTCTCTCTCTCTCTCTCTCTCTCTCTCTCTCACCCGCTCTTTCTCACTCGCTCTCATTGTAGGAATTGTAATCGCTCGAATTTTAAAAAATGTACCTGTTATTTGATTACATGTTTTTTTTCCTGTACTGTAATGGAATACAGTTAAAAATAATAATAATCTGTTTACGTAACGGCGGTACATGTATCCCGTTACTCCCCAAGCCTTGTGTCATCCAATCAGAGCAAAGCCGCCAGAGACAGGAAGTAAGCGCACTTACCAATAATCGACACCATTCCAACTTGACTCACAGCCAGGAAATGCTGACTCGACACGTAAGATGAAGATGAGCCAAATGTCCCATGTTTTTCCCGCCACCGAGTTTTACGTTAATTAGCAGCGTTACGGCTCGTAAATCTGTCCGACTTTAAAATAATGTAGTAAAATCATATTTGGCATGTACTTTAAAAGGATTCCTTTGATGAAGTGACCTGTCGTATGAGGAGAGAGTGAAACGGGGACAACACTCATAAATCCCGCCACGCCCGAAGGCAGCGCCGGCGTCCATCAGCCACCGTGTTCGGGTCCCTGGGCACAAATTATCGCCGTCGTAAATTTGCGGCGGGTGGGACGGCGGGACTGCCCCTTCATCAAGAGTCGGTGACCGCCGTCCCCTTCGGGTGGAACTCTGTGGCTCACATTATCCGCCGCCCTCCGCCGGGTTCTCACCTATTTCGCTCAGGGATTCAAACGTTGACACTTTATTGACATGAGGCGCCGCACCGATGAAATTGCAGTTGCCCCAAAGTCCCACAACATATATGTTGTTTTAATTCCGTATGTGCATGTGAGCCTCATTATGGGTTGGCGAGGGCCATGCCGCCCACCTGCTTCGCATGGCTTCCACCTGACATCAGACATTCTTGGATGGCTAGGCCTGCCACAACTTTTTGGCATGAAATCCAGGAGAGGCATCTTTACAATAGTCTCCACTTTTAAAATCCATAACAAGACAAGGGGTGGGACGATACGGGTAACTCACGATTCGATACTGTGACGATATGTGGTCCACGATAACGATATCACAATACGGAATATAAACAATAACGATATATCACGATTTTCAGTATGTGTGTGACAACTTGCAGACTGTTCTTCTTTGCCCATAGCGTCTAGAAGGCCGAAGTCCTGCAGGTTTTGCATGTTACCCTTTTCCAACACAGCTGATATATGATTAGCTCATCAGCAAGCTCTGCATAAGCCTGATAACGATGCTGTTGATTGGAATCAGCTTGTGTTGGAAGTGAGAAACCTCCAAAACCTGCAGGACTCCGGCCCTCGAGGACCGAGATTGCCCACCTGTGGTCTAGACACAAGTTCTCCACCACTGCTTCTGCCTACTTCATGCCATTTCGGGGATTAGCACCCCAACAAACAGGACAGGAGAGATTAAGTACTGGTCAGTCACAGATCGAATCGGGTTTTGGATCTGAAAAAAATAACATCATATAATTAATACTTGTTGCCCATTAAATTAAAATAAATAAATAAATCAACTCAAAATGTCTAATATGGCCATATAGGATTTAAGAATACAATTTTAAGTGCAATAAGAGGAAAAATATATAAGGTATTAAGGCTTAAAGTTGTGTTTTTTATGTCTAATCGGCTACATTTGACATTTTGAGTTGAATGATTTGTTCATTTATTTTATTGGCAAATGTGTTATGAAAATAAATGATGACAAAATGATTCTATCTTTTTCTTTTAATAATGAAAAAGACACATTCCCTTCCTATATAAATGGTATATGGTACTTCATTTATACAGCACTTTTCCACCTTACGAGGCCCTCAAAGTGCTTTGCATTTGACTACTCATTCACCAACCGATGACACAGCATCAGGAGCAACTGGGAGCTCAGTATCTTGCTCAAGGATACTTCGACGTAGTCACAACGGCACGGGATCGAATCCACAACCTCTGGGTTAGGAGACGACCACGCTACCACTGATCCAGACCGCCCCCGATTTATATGGAGAGTGAATTACAAAGTAGCCTAGGTCCAGGATATTGAGACGTCACCCATTTACAGTTGCCAGCCCTTTTTTCGTTTTGCACTTCAGGGCCACCGTACCAGCCAGGGAATCGTTGCTGATGCTAACACTAGCTGCTAGACGCTGACGTCGGAGACTTGCGCAGTATTATGCAATGACGGCGTAATTAACTAGTGGTTTCTTAGTATCCTAAATTAGCGATTAAATATACTTTCGGGATGGCCTTGTGATTATGTTGGTAGAAAATATGTAATTTCAATAAGAGCATTCGACGTGTAAGCCAACACGTCAAAAATGGGACGTCAAGTTCGCGGTCACATTGCCACGCAGGAGGACTTCAAAGTAAAAGCCCGCCCAAGGCTATTGCATTGGCGTCATATTATTTGGAAAAGCTTTATTTTAAGTTAGCCTTAGTATAGGCGGCGTGGTACGTTGAGCATGTTTTAAGCTTTCTTGACATGTCTGGATGACGGGGTAAATCATTATGTGTGTTGCGTTGGTGTGTTGTCATAAAATATTGATACTGCCGTCAGTGTATTTATACATTTATTGCAACAGAGAGCACAACACTTTATTGCAATATCGATTTTTTGCCACATTACTAATCCAGTTTGGCCCAAATCTTAGCCAATTTTTAGCGAGTTTTACCCAAGCTCTTTTGAAATATCAACTGTCAAAATTCTAGCACATGATATTCTTAATTTACCAACAAAGATAATTTAGTTAAAGATAAAGTACCACTGATTGTCACACCCACCTAAGTGGGGCAGAATTCATTCTTCGCATTTGATCCATTTCCTGAGGGAGCGGTGAGCAGCAGCAGGGGCCGCGCTTGCGAATCATTTTGGTGATCTAACCTCACAATTTGGTATGACCCGGCCAGGGATTAAACCCACAACCTCCCAGTCTCAGGGCGGACACTCTACCACTAGGTTACTGAGCTGGAGCTGTTTTAGCTAGTGTCTAGTTAGAAACAAGCATGGCAACAGTCTAAATGCTACAAAATATTTTTTTATTTTACTCAGCTACCACAAAAAAATGTGTATGTGAAATTTTGAAACATTGTCAAATTCCTCAGATTTTCCCTTAATTTTGTCATGATAGTTTCTTTAATCAAAGTCAGTAGATCTGTAGAGCTCAAATAGCTAAGTCCAAAGAAATTATGTCTCTCATTTACTCCCCCCCCCCCAATTTTTTTTTTTTTTATCTGGCAACTTTGTCTAATTTACCAAGTTAAAAAGCAATTTCGCCTGTTGCTGTCAACCACCCCCACCGTGATTTTCCTCAATCAACTTAATCCTTCAGTAGCGCTCAAACGTATCTGTCAAGTGTCTACCAACAAAAATGACAAAACTCTCAGAGGCACCTTTACAATAATCCTCCTTTCCCACTGGGCCGCCCCCACCTCTTTCTAGACTCCATCGTCATGTCCAACTGTTCCCACCCGACGCCATTAAGAGCCTCTTGAGCGAGTGCTTGTGTGCATTCAGCACATTTGGTGCCGGGTGGATATTGGAAATGTCAGGACATTTACTCTTGCTTATGTGTGTCGCCACTGAGCCGCCGTAGCATCGTAGCTCGTACCCCGCATGTATTATTCATGGCGGGTGTACGTGTACGTGCCCTACTTGACATGGTCGGTGTTCCGTAAACACGTGTTAAATTATGAAGGTGTGCGATGCAGTCAAACTGCGCCACCCCTAATTTGTCCGCATTGATGCCCAAACAATTTCTGCGAGTTTTGCCAAGAAAATGTGACCTGCTTTAGCAGCATCCAACATGAACAACGGATATCTATCAAATAACAATCTAATTTACCATCAAAATTTTGTGCAATTTCTCTCAACTTTGTCTAATTTCCCCAAACTTTCCCGCAATGAGCATCATTCTTAGCGAGTTTTGCGAATTGCACATCCCCCCTCCCTCACAGTGGAATATATGTATGCAGACTCTACAAATACTATTGAACAATAATGTCTCGGGTCTAGGAACAAAACTGACCCCAAACCTCTATGTGACACCTCACAATGCTTTCAATTTGATAATGTCTCTAATTTATGAACAAACATTGCCAAATATCAGTATAGATTTCCCAACTTTCTCAGATCCTAAAATTCCGCAAAACTTTGGCACTCAAAGGTATTCATATTGTTTATTCAGCAACAACAAAAACAGCCCTGAAAAATCTTCATACATGACCTGCGTACTTGGTCAAACTCCCCAACTTTTTTTCCCACAGTTTCACAAATCAAATGAGTCAAGTAACATTAAAACGTCAACCATCTAAATGCTTTCAAATGATTACGTCTGTAATTTAAATTTAACACCATAAATTGTTCATTCCGTTAGCACCGTACATCTGAATGTATTATACATGGCCAGCTTTAAATGATGGATGTTTGTGTTGCCGTGATGCCATGACATGCTGCGAGGGGCAGTGGGCGGCCAAGTCAGCAGCACCGGTAGAGATGCACAAAAAGGGCGCTGACCAGCACTCACCACATGGACCCCCACTAGGAGGAACACCTGCTTCGCGCGCCCCGTTCCTGTCTGGCTGTCACAGTCCTGATTGTCAGTGGGGTAACACGACCGCTTGACTGGAATGAGCTTTATCTGATTTATGCGGTTATTGAAAGGTGTCATTTCTTGAGATATTGTGAACTGCAAACAACTAATATTTCTGTTTGCCAGCCAAAGTGAGGCCAACTCTTATTTAGTGCATCATGGAGGTGGTGCTGAGTGGCATATGTTGTCACTTGCGGCTTTCACAATAATAGCAAACCAGCAAACTTGTAGTGATTAATGGCAGTGAGGGTTGGTAAGGGTAAGAGTTGGGTTAGGATGAGGGCCTAGTGTCAGGGTAGGTTTGAGGTTAGGGTGAGGGTTAGGTGATTCAGGAGTTTGTGTGGTGTGGGTAAGTTTAGGGCAAGAGTTGATGGATGGATGGCTAGGGTTTGAGGTAAGGGTTAAGAAAGTTAACGTGTTCGGCTAGGATTAGGGATCAGCATGAAGGTTAAGTGGTTAAGGAGTTAGTGGTAAGGATTGTTTTTTTTCCTCACCTTTTTGACATTTTGTCCACACCGAGCGTTTAGGGAGCCCAAAAATGGTCGCTTTTGAGGGTCTCAGAGTGCATGGATGTCAAAAGGCTTTCATGCCTTCAAGTTTCGGGGTGTACATCTTTCCTGAGATGATTACATCATTGTCACAATTCTTGTATGATAACATTCATAACAACAATGGCGGATTGCCGTGTTACATTCGATCTGCCGAAGCTCCTGAGCATGATATTGCTTTTAAGTAAAAATTTCGGCTCGACTAAAAATAGTGAAGATGGAGGAAAAGTATATCCCCCAACGGTTTGTCCCTCTTGTGGACTAACGGCACAAGGACATCATTCTGTGCAACACTTAACAGCATTTATATGAGAAATTAAACTATCTGCGTTTCATCTGCAACACCTTTGGTTGATTCTGAGTACGTATTTTGAAAAGGGATCAAATAGGCCTATAAAATTGCACAACTGATAAATTGCGGGATTTTGTGTCAGCTTTGTGAAAGTGCCAACAAGTCTTCCGAAAATACGACCATATTGGTCATTTTACCATACACCAAAATACGACCAAGTGTTACGTTTGTAGTTTAGCCACCTCTATCGGCCATGTTCATAGCCCCAAAAATAGTAAAGTGAACCATAGGTGGAGTTAATGGGGCTCATACCCGTATTATTTTAGTGTTTTTTAGAGTCAACATGTACTGTATGTTAATTCGTCATCATCGGGACTAACGATTGGGGTTAGTATTAGGCTTTCAGTGAGGTTGTACATGTTACGTCAGGGTTCACCAATTCCGGTCCTTGAGGTCTGGAGTCCTGCAGGTTTCAGATGTGAGCCCTGCGTTGCGTCTTTACATGGGACATTAATGGCTAGGGTTCGTAAGAGCCTGTGAAATTGTAGTATGGTTGACGTTACAGAAGACATAGTCAACACAAATAATTACTGGCCTGTTAGCTCAGTCGGATAGACACTCGTCTTTCGACCACACTATCCGGGTTCGAGTCCCAGTAACTACACTTATGGTTCACTTTACAATTTTTTTCCCCACTATTTACACGGCCGATAGGGGTCTCTAAACTTCAATACGTAAACACTTAGTCGTAATTTGGCAAAGTTCAAAACGACCTATGTGGCCGTATGAATTGGAGGACAGTCTCGAAAGTGCACTGCTGGGGCAATATGTCACCTGAGTGTTTCCATGTTAAATGGGAATGGTCAATCGAAAACTTGTATGTAAACATCCTGTTCACGTCAAGTGCCACGAGCTGTGGTCTCCAAGGAGAACGCCTCCTTTCACCCTCTTAATGGTCCACCACGGTGGCCAAGCAAGCACTTGCAAGGCCGACACAACAACAATGAGAATTATTTCACCTTCACAGCCATCAACTAATAATTTCCAAAGAACTTCCAAAGAAGCAGTGAAAAAGACGAGGTTCAAAGGCAGCACACCTTCCATCTGCTATTCATGGTAAGGCACACGGAATGTCGATTATTTCGGCCATGCGGGGTTTAGAGCGACACTGTTTGTCTCAAAGTGACTTTTGGCCTTGAAAAGTGAAGATGTTCGCCTCTCAGCTGGCCCATCAGTCAAATATACTTCAATTTAATGTCAGAGTCATGGGACAGACAACACGAGAAACTTGCCATGACACACAAAACCTAAATATGCCTTACATAAACTTAGTATGTCAGATGTAAGTATGCCTCATGTAACCTAATATGCCAGTAACTTTAACATGCCACCCATAACCTTAATACGCCACACATTGCCTTGACATACCACACGGAACTTTAAAATGTCACATATAACCTGAACATGCCTTACATAACCTCAACATGACTCACAAATATTCTTGATATGCATAAAAAAAAAGAAAAACTTCATACGCCAAATGTAACCTTATATTGTAAATACTTTACGTGACCTGATCATAATATGCCAGACATAACCTTACATGCCACACATAACTTTAACTTGCAGCCCATAACCGTTATATGCCACACACGGTCTCGAAATACCACATGGAACTGAAATATGCCACATATAACCTTAATATGCACCACATCACTAATCTGCCACCCATAACTTTAATGTGCCACACTTGGCCTTGACATGCCACAGATAACCTTAATACGCCAGCCGTAATCTCGGGCGATCTGCGGAGTGCCAAGCGTGCAGTCTCGTGACGCCAGGGTTTCCTAATCGCGGACACGCTCGTCACGTTAATGGAGAAATTTGATGAACGCCGCCCATTTGGGCGGGATTCCGTCGAGTCAGGACTCGGAGATGAGGAACGGGGGTGGAGATGGGAGATGTTAGAGGTCACAGCGTTGACAAATGTCGTCTCATCACAATTAAAAACCTCGCTGATGATTTCATTACAGAAAATGGAGACATCGTTG
The DNA here is from genome assembly GCF_054856555.1 of Leptonotus elevatus. NCBI lineage: Eukaryota > Metazoa > Chordata > Actinopteri > Syngnathiformes > Syngnathidae > Leptonotus > Leptonotus elevatus. The sequence goes on along the minus strand of NC_141239.1, from coordinate 30,240,141 downwards.
CACTTTTTATCAATTGTTTTAGAATGATTGTTGAATTTTTCTGTTGTGAATGTTCACTCGTTGGACTTGAAATAAGTGACACAGATCCACAGCAAGAAGCCGTCGACTGGCACGTTGATGAAAATCTTACTGGCCGCATATTACGACTGATGCAGTTAATGTGCCTCATTCCTGCATGACCTCCACCAAGGTAAAAAGTACTTTAGCACAACATTTTGTGTAAGGTTTAGGCACAGACCAAGAATAATCTCTTGAAACCCAACCCTGGCTTGAAACCTTAATTTAAAACCAAATGTTGGCTTGAAACACAAATTTTAACCCATGAACAAGCCTTGAAACCCTAATTTGAAAACCAAATCTTGGGTGCAAATGCTACTTTGAGACCTTGACTTGAACCCGTAATTTAAAACCTTAATCCTAAACCTTTAAACCCAAATTTGACATCCAAGTTGAAACACAAATTTGAAACCCTAAACCTGGTCTGTAGCCTCAATTTGAAACAGTAGAGCTTGAAACCCTATAAATGGCTTCAACTCAGCATTTGAACCTGATTTTGGGTTTCAAGCCATAATGCTGGCTTGAATCTCAAATTTGAAACCCAAACCTTGGCTCGAAACGTAAATTTAAAACTTACTCTGACTTGAAACTTCAATTTGAAACCCAAGGCTTCAAACACTAACTCAAAATGGCTTTAAATACTATTTTGCAACCCGAAGCTTAAAAACCTTACCTTGTCTTGATTCCCTTACTTATTCTTGAAACCCTAGTTTGTAATATTTTCCATGGATTGAAACCGAAACCCTGACTTTAAACTCAACACCAGACTTTAATCCACAATTTTGATTAAAATTTCTACTATAAATATATAAGTAACCCTTCCCCTGTCTCAAAACACGTCTTAAAAACCCTATATTGACACCGTAATGTAGTAAATAACAAACATTTTCTGTATACTTAGAGCTGGTTTTCTTTTTGACGTCTTGTTCAGGTCTTGATAAAGTCATCTTGTTAACCCCCCCCACCACCCCCCAGCCCACAAACTTGTCCCGTGGGCGACCTCGGCGGAACTCGGCAGACTTTGAAGCGTGTCGCCGCTAAGCAAGGCTGACACGCCGCAAGATGAAAGTCTTGTCATTCATTTGCCTCCGACAATCTGCGTATGCTAATGTCCATGCGCCTTTAGATCAATTTGGAGGACCAGGCCGCGGGTGCGTACCCTGGGGACCGTTTAGTGGGGGGCTCGAGGCGGGGCCTAGAGATGTCCAAAATCAGGCGCCTACCAGCTCCAGGTTCGGCTTCAATGCTAATGTCTGATATTGAGCGCAAATAGAAAGCGGCAAAATAGAATGGAACCTCAAACCTTAATATGCCAAGCCCCCAAAGTGGTACCCTTTGGCATTTAAGCCATAATGAGCCACACGTGATTTTAATATGTCACATGTAAGCTTAATATAATATAGCATTCATATGCCACATATAACCTTATTATTCCACATATAGCATTACTATGCCGCACGTAACCTTAACATCCTACGCCCAAAAAGCAGTACGATTCAAACCTTAATATACATATGATAGAATATGCCACACGTAGTACTAAAAGTACCATTTGTCCTTTAAAACCTTAGGCCTCTTCATACTTTATAACAACTGCCGCAGTGCATCACGCGATCGACGGATTGTGTAGTGCCGAAGCTTAGCGGCCCCTCTGTTAACACATGCCGCGCACACGTGACAAATGTCGCGTGGATCTTCTAAATGCAAATGGCCAGATTTTTACATATCGCTTTTAACTACACCATATGGCGCCCAAAGCGCTTTACAATGCCTGACATTCACCCATTCACACACCAATGGTCGGCTACTGCCACGCAGGGCGTTGCCAGGTCCACTGGGAGCAAATCGGGGTTCAGTGTCTTGCTCAAAGACACTTCAACATGGTCACCAGGGCGTGAGGATCAAATCCACAACCTCACAGATGGGAGACGACCACTCTACCACTAAGCCGTGCCACTCTCATGATTGGTCGGTTTAGCCACATGCTGTGATGACGTACTTAGCTTGCCGTTGCGTGAGGTTATTCACGATATTGAGATCATATATTGCATGATCAATGCAAACAGTGAAGTTCGTTCTTTGCGAGGTTCTCGTTCATTACAGTGATCCTAGATTAAAACACGCACTAAAAACTGTTTTCATAAAAAAAGAACAAGATTTTAATAACAGAGGCAACGCAAGATGGCTGCCCTCTGACTTCAGCCATGAGTGGCGACTGGCAGTCCAGTCCAGTTTATTATGTACAGGTATGTCCATGTACCACCTACAAAGCCCCTTCTTGATCAATTTTGCAATACAATTAGGCTGCGTTCAGACTGCAGGCATCTGATTCTAATTGGATCGTTTTTTGTTTTGTTTTTAACGACCATATGTCTATGGCAGGGGTGGGCACACTCGGTCCTCAAGGGCCGGAGTCCTGCAGGTTTTGGATGTTTCTCTTCTCCAACACAGCTGATATATGGCCATCTCATCAGCAAGCTTGATAATGATCCTGTTGATTGGAATCTGCTGCGTTGGAGCAGGGGAACATCCAAAACCTGCAGGACTCCGGCCCTCAAGGGCCGAGTTTGCCCACTACTGGTCTATGGCTACGACTGGGCAATCATATGCTGTTTCTGCAAGTGAAGAACTGATGGGGTTGCAGGACTGGCTTCAGCATTTGAGTAAGTAACGTAACACTGTAACTGCATGCGAGGAGACGAAGGAGCCATCTCGATGATTGACTGCCGCAGCGGAGAGGAACCAATCAGCAGAGGTGGCAAATCCGGGTCCAGAAAGTGAATGCCCCTGCCACAGTTTGGCTTTAGCCCCATGTGCTAGCTAGCTAGCTAGCTCCCGTGGTGCTTATTTATCTGCTAGGGTGCTAGCATCATAGGCTAAAATCAAACTGTGGCAGGGTTTTTACATGCTGGACCTGGATTTGCCACCGCTGCCAGTCAGCAAACCGATGGGATACCGACAGCGCTAGCGCATTGGCATGTGGTTTCAATCCGTCCTGCAAATATCGGATTTCATGAGCTTTGTGACTGTTCAATCTGAATGGGCTAAAAAATCTGATGTTGGCTGTCAGTCTGAACGCAGCCTTAAACACATTATGTGGTCATCCAGGCCCAATTGTTCCAGCACGCAATGTGCCACATTTTCCATTTTTGTCTCTTTGTTCGTACCCTTAACATGCCACCCCCAAAGTATAATCTGGCATTCAAACCTTAATCAGCCACACATAACCTCAATGTGCCACACACAAATTTAATGTGTCACATATGATAATAGTATGCCACATGGAACCTAAATAATTCAAACCTTAATATTCCAGCCATGCCCCAATAGTGGTAGCCTACATGACAATCCACCACAAAACTTTAAAGCATCATCACGCGTGACGGCAGCAACTCTTACGAGACTTCAGCTCATAGTAAATAATGTAACATTAACCATAGAAAATGAAATGAACCATATTTAAGTGTTGCAGCTAAGTTCAGTATGATGAATATGAGCATGAACTGCATGCAGCATAGCATATATCTTTAAGCAACAACAACTTATCAACTCATTTGCTCCCAAAAACGTATAAATATGTTTTATTTTCCCCAAAGACATATTTATACGTTTTTGTTTCAATGCTAGAGCATACAGAAGGCTTTGATGCAGTCTCTCAACTGCAAAGAACGGTTGAAGAAATGGTAGTTATTACACAAACAGCCAGCAGGTGGGAGCAGAGGAAAGAGATCAACCAGGGGCCATGTTGAAACAAAGCTGATTACTCACATTTCAAAATAGATTTGTGAATAATGATGAAACTTAGCTATATTTTAATGAAAATTGCTGCAAAACAGAAACAAATAGAAGTATCCTTTTTTTCCTGATGAAAGAAGAGACTACAATCTTTCTTTTGGTAGGTTCCATGTTTTTATAGCAATAGAACACAATATGATGTAGGTATTGCAAAATCTGTCAAAATCCAGTAAAATAGCCGGGAGTGGAGGGGATTGTTTCAGTGAAAATTGCTGGGAGTGAATGAGTTAAAAGACACTTTTTTAAACACATTTTAAACATTTAAACAGCAAAAATAATCAAGCATAAAATGTATTGAAAATACCGTAACTATTGTGGTGTCTGTGCACACGAATGTGCCTGTGAGAGGTGGAGCTTGATACAGTGGCTGCACGTGAGCTGTGGTCAACAGCAGCTCGCATGGGAGCGTGCTCATTTTGATTGTGTCCTGTTGTTTAAAATTGCTGCAAAGTGCATTGGTGACTGGATCTCTCCTTTCCCACCTGCGAGGGCATTGTGTTAAGCAAATATATTGTAAAAATACAATAAAACTGTCTTCAAGTTTTACAATACAGTGCTAACTTATCTTATTAAAGAAGTGTGTATACAGTTCTATACAGTGCGAATGTTCCGTGACGGCAATTCAACTTTGTTCGTTGTGGATGGCGGTGGCGGTGGCGGTGGCGGCGGCGAGCGTTGAATGGCGCCGCCAAGGTCGAGTGTTCGTCACCTAGCAACCGAGCGGCACATCGGAAACCCTTGAAAGGCAGCGTGTCAATCGAATCTGCCTTTGAGCGCTGTGGACATGCAGTTGGCTTCTCAAGCATTCACCGAGGCTATTTAGAGAGCAATAATTGCGCCGTATGGATTCGCCTTCGATGGATTTCACCCAGGTGACCGATACATTCAATAGTGGACGCCTCCATAGATCAATGCCAAATCCATCTAGCTCTGCGTCCGGCTTATTGCTTGATGTTGTTGTTTTCCAGCAAGAAGGGCCACAAAAGATGGAGAACATCTGCTCCGCCACAATGACTTCCAGCAGCGGTAACCTAAAAAATAATCATAAATATGCAACAAAACGAGGTCGGAAAATGCATACGGACGCAAACAAAGCTGGCATTGAATTACAGAACATGATAGACTGCAGCTGCTAATTTCTGCTTGCCAGTGTTAAAAAAATGATTTGTTTATTTGGAACAATGGACCAGTGGGCCACGGACCTCTTTCAAGATCAAAGAAGGAGAACTGTAGATTTATATAAATTGGGAAAGTCTTCTTTTAAAGACAATTTTGAACATTTTCCTGAAAGTCCCTGTAAAGTGAAAATAAAAATACTTTTCCTCATAGAAAAGTGTTCTTAACGACACTGCCAAACTCAAATGATAAAAAAAAAAATAATAATTGCCAAGAATATAGAACGAGGCTTCAAAATGATGAAAAATCAAACCCTTCTCTCTGCTGTCGAACACTCTGTGCATATCTGCTGAATAAATTGAAATGGTGTCAGTCAAATAATACTTGGAACAATTGACGCCTCTTCGTATAGCATCTTAGTTATGCCTACACATGACATGTTTGAGCATGAAAATATATCCACTTAAGGCCTCCGGTGGCTGGACTAACCGATAACGAGGCACACTAAAGTGGCCACGCCAGCAAGATGATCCAAAGAGAAAATGCATTTTCGGGGTGCAAACATAGCTAACAGTCAAGTCATGCTGGACAGTGTGTCAATAGGCTGCACAGGTGGGTAGAGTAGCCAAAAAATGTGCTCAATTAAGAGTAGTGTTACTTCAAAATAATATTACTAAAGTAAAAGTAAAAAGTAGTCATCAAAAAATCACTCAAGAACAAAAAAAAGGTATTCGCTGAAAAGAATACTCAAATACTGAGTAACTGCTTGAACATAACGTCTGATTTATTTTTAAAAACAATGTCATCAGCGCTGCTTCCCAGTCTAATCATCATAGGTGGCAGTTTCTCAAAGCGAAACCACCAAGACATCATCTTTCAGTTGACTCTTTTGGATTCTCATCATGCCTGCCAGTAGGGTTGATTTCGTCAACGAAAACTAAATACAAATAATTTCGTCAACACACATTTCTCACCGGACTAAAACTAGACTAGACTTGACTAAAACCTTCAATAATAAACAATAACTGGCACTAAATCAGTATGCATTTTTTGTCAACTAACGAAGACGAGACGAAAATGTATTTCACTTAATAAAAACTAAAATCTATGGACATTTTAGTTGATGAACAAAAACGAGATGAAAATGATATGATTTTTGTAAAATCTTGTCTCTTCTAATCTGTCACTGTGACACTGTCATGTGACACACAGTGCCACATTCCCTTTCATATCTGCACCGCTAACTAATGCTGACTAGTTTACTAGCTGTAAGTATGGAGCCATAGTAGCCACTTGTTGATATACTGTCATTGTGTGTCAAGATGTTTTTCATCAAAAAGATGTGAGAACATTTTATGTAAAATAGTTTTCGCCCCGTAATGTTCAACATAATCTGCTAATAAAATATATATATACAGGGTTAAAATGATTGTCCTGACTAAAACTAGACTAAAACGTTGACAGATTTTGTTGACTAAAACTAGACGAATAAAATGATGTTTTTTGGGACTAAAATAAAGTCTAAAATGCTAGATTTATAGTCGACTAAAAATTTACTAAATAAAAACGGGATGAGGTCAACTAACTCTGATAAAAACTATTAAGCGTGATTGAAACTGGACTAAAACTGAGACAAATTTTTAAAATGGCGGCTAAAATTCTCACTTACCTGCCATTTCTCAACAAGGGCTCTAAACTAGACAAATGATTGTGAATCACCGTGGTTGATCCCATCAGAGTGTTTGAATCCCAATCATATCAAAGGAGCAACAATCGACCAATCAGCCGGCCTCACCGGCTCGCCAATGAAACCGACCATGTGATCTCATGTTTAAGTGTTTGACATGACAATTGAATCATGTATGGCATATGTATACATGACACCTGACACGTAGGCATTGCATCACCATCTTGGCCCTTGGTGATGGGTTGGCAGCCATTTCATGCTTGATCCCTCACAGATGTTGCAGTGCGCTGGCAAGTTTAGCATGAAAAATACACGTCGGACAGATGCCTCGCCATCAGAATGTTTCAACAACAAAAAAAATCACCTTTAATGTATGACAAACTTTTTGGTGTGCTGGAAAGGAAAGATAGTGGAGCGAAAATGGCAAGATTGCGAAATGATGGTGGCAGAATGATGGAGTGATGGTGAAAAGATTTGACACGGTAAAAAGGTGATGGAAGAATGAGCGAAAGTATGGCGGGAAAGATGGTGGAAAATTGGTGAAGAGGTGATATTGTGATATCGTGAAAAAATTTGCAAAATACGTTAGAAATAGCTAACGGTCGGTACGAAGGTAAGAGGGCGGTAAGGAAGAAACCAAGACAAGTGATATACGTCAGAGAAGCAAACGGCATCCAGAAATTCAGCAAGAATTTTCTTTGTGGTTGATATATGTGGTCATGCCAAGATTTCTCCCTTTGAGGACTTGTTTGGAATGCTGAATAATCTTGTGTGTGTAGTTGCGCTTTGAGATTATCACACTCCACACAGTTCAACCAAAATATTGAAATGCCAGATTTGTTTATGGATATGTAGAAGACAAACATTCTTTTAAGATTTGAAACATTCTTAGGTGTGCTAAACAGGCCCGGCAAGTAAAACACCCTATTGCTAACCGCCCGCAAGGTACTGAGGCATACTTTTAATAAAAAAATGCAAAAGTAGAAAATGTAGACCTGAAGAAGCCTTTTGAATTAAAAGTGAAACATACTTCAACAAACAAGAAAAGCCCATTTGTCTTGATTCATGCTTTGAAGACTACCATGACCTGGATGAGCGAGAATCTAGATGGTCTTTGGCAAGATGGCGTTCCCATGTCGGTATTTCACCACGTCACCGCTCCCTCCCTGCTGCCCTTTAAAACATTGACCCTCTACGCACTACTGCCGCCCTATCTGATTAATACCAGCGGACGGATATTGGCACGTGCAAAACTTTCACCGATAGGTCACCTGCACGAACCCACTATACACACACATGCACACACAACACACACGCACACAACACAAAACAACGCACCAGAATCGAAGAAGCCCTGCGGACAGGAAGTGTCACGGCTTAGACCGAAGGAAGTGACAAAAAGCTCTGCTGCTTCTTGTTGACCAACACAAACACAACACAAGTCCACAACACATCCAACCCCTCAAAAGCCCACACAACCTAACACAATCACACAAGACAACACAAATTCAGACAACACAGCACAAACAACCCACATAAGCTACATAGTGGGCTAAGTCCATCTTTGTCGTTTCTAGAAAAGTATCTTTCAGAAGAATACTGGTCTAACCGGTGCAGCCCTCTACCGCCCTCAGCACCTTTACTGATACATTAGTGCAACACTGGGCCAACTCCAATTTACATCCCAAAAAGTTCTACCTTTTAGAAAATATGAATAGATTTATCAGCTATGATGACTATTCCACTTTATTTTTCCTAATCCTAGTTTGTATCTTTTATTTCAGACAACCCAGATGATCATAACCAAGATCCAACCTATGAACCTGAAAATGATGTCAGTCCATCTTTTGTGGGTAAAAGTGCTAGCAATATGAATATCAAATATGATCCACGTCCAAAATCATTTTCTACTGTATAGCCAAATGCCCAACTCTGAAGAAAACCACATTTTCTGTATCCAGAAGAAGTAATCATTGGCATATAAATCACCAAGATATACATCCTCCCAGATTTTATTGAAGCCATAAATAAAACTTGAAATCACTCTCCTGCAATATGACCAAAAAATGGAGTTAGCCCCCTCTAGTACTCAATGGCTCAATCTAACACTGAAAAAATACCATCGACGACACCAAATGACGTCATCAGCGACTGGTCCACATCAACGTTATGCAACATGGCTTCCATACATAATGGCGTACACACACGCACACACCCACACACACACACACAGCAGCCTGTAGTGTGGATCACATTTACCAAGAGCCACCCACACAACACACATAGCCCACGGCACAAAAGGCCACAACACAAACAAATTCATTTGTAACCTGCCTTGACACACACAACACACACAGACATGCGCATGCACACGCACGAGAACAACTGAGAGTAACACCCCCCCATGTGTTCATCACGGTCTCCCTGGGAGAAGGATCATAATGTCAGGCATGTAGCGCTTGGCGATCTATATGCGTCGCCATTCCGATATCTATTGATGCCATTTAGTGGGTGTATTAGCTGCGGTGGCGGCGCAGGTAAATGTCAAGAGTTGTGCTCGTTCTACTGTTTCCAGGATGTAATTGGACTCAAAGGTGTTGGCGGCCTGTAGGACGACAGCGGTCAAGTTCATGCATAGCGACAAAACCAAAGTCTCCAGTGTCCAAACGACAACACTTCTGAAGTATTGAAGTCAGTTCGCCAACTTCATTTTTTTTTCTATGGAAAATGACAGAATATATTAGCAAAAAGAAGTTCCTGGACAAAGACATGATTGTAAAAAAAATAGTATGCAACTATTTTTTTTCTTTTTCAGAAATAATTTTTGGTAGGTAGATAGATAATGACTTATTTTCTAAAGTATAAACAGAAATGCCTGCAACTTTTTCAAAAATGTATGGTGTCTGTTTTAGTTTTCTTTTTTATTTTCGGCGAGGGGGTGATGACATTTTGCTTGGTGCCTTGACTAAACCCAAACAAATAACGAATCTCTCACAGGGCTTCACATGCCCACAGTTGACAAATGTTAACGATATCCCCTGATCTAACCACAAGATGGCAAGAAAAAATAAAAATAAAAAGAGAGGAAAAATAAGAACCCTTCAGAAGGGGCCGCAAATGTGGAAATCCCCTTCCGGAATGCCTAATGGACAACAATTTACACAGTATGTGATGCTAAACAATATTGCCAGAATAATGCAAAAGTCAATTTAATAAATTGAAGTACCGCAAGAAGACGCCAGAAGGGAAGTGGGTCCTCATCCAAACCAGGCCTGATTGGTCGGTGCAGAAATCTCCATGGCAGCAACTCCAAGGTGATGGTCGGCCTTAGATCTCGTCCCATGTCAATGAGTGTAAAAAAAAAAGCCATAAAGCAGCATCCAATTCGTTTGACACCTAACTCCCTCTCCAAGTCGGGGAGAAGGGGTAAAGAGCAGCAGCAGTCACCGGGCCCCACATAATTCAGCCAAATGTTAGAGTGTAAAAATGTGTCTTAAGGCGAGATTTAAATGACAGAGGTAGCGGCTCTGTCCTCCAAGGGTAAGGCATTCCAGAGTGCCAGAGCCCGAAGCAAAAACGCTCTTGAACTCGCTGACTTCTTTTTGGCTTTTGGGATAACCAAAAGACCAGCGTGTTGTGAACGAAGGTTACTGGTCGGAACGTACGGTACTATTAAGTCGACGAGGTAGGAAGGCGCTAAGCCGTGTGTTATTTTATATGTAAGCAGCAAAGCCTTAAAATCGCATTTTAAGTGGAAACCAATGCAAGTTGGCTCGTATCGAGGTCATGTGATCAAACTTTCTCGTCTGCGTCAAAAGCCTTGCTGCAGCATTTTGTAATAACTGCAGACTTTAAGACTAGACATGGGACGACCAGGGAGCAATACGTTACAGTCGTCGAGGCGTGACTGTACAAGTGTATGAATTATAATCTCTGCATCACCATCAGACAAATTAGGACGAATTTAGCAATATTGCGAAGGTGAAAAAAGATTCTTCATCTAGGCGCCGTCTCCTCTCACACAAACCGTCCATCCATGGCAAGTACTCAAAAATAAAAGGCAGAAAAAAACGGCAACCGCCTCAAGTTTTCCTCTTTGCTCGGTTCAGATTTTCGCTGCGCCGCGCTTGGGTGACGTCACGGGAGAAACCGTCGCACAGCGATTACGTGTCGATCAAAACTCGTGACGTCGCGAAATGGGTCGTACTCCGCAGTGGATACACAGCCACAAGCGGGCCGACTGAGAGGACGGTTCCTGTGTAAGTCCCTACCCCCGAACGTCCTGAAGTGGAAACGGGTCTTATGATCTTGAGAGACCCGAAACATCCGATGATCCCAGGAACATCACTGAAGATGAGTCATCAGTAGATGTATGTACACAGCTAATTATACAATCTCAATGAGGCACGCCACTAGATTACAGCAGTTGTGCGGGTTTGTTATTTTTAAAGGCAGATGTAATTGAGTATCATCAGCATAACAGTGAACGTTTATCAGTCCACAAGTAAGATGACATAGCTCAGAGGTTTCATTGTCATGGATTGCACAGTGCGTGAGAGTTAAGAACAAAACCACGAGAGTGCTAAGCCTGAAATACCAATACATGTTTCGAGGCATTCCAATAGTATGTTATGATCAACGGCAAGCAATCATGGCAGAGCTAAGATTGAGTATTAATAATATTGATGAGGTATTGGAGTCCATTGCTAGGAGAAGAACATTAGTCACTTTAGCAAGGGCCGTCTCAGTAGAGTGATCGGCCCTGAATCCCGACTGAAAAGGTTCATATCGATTGTTAGCGGCCATGTAATCATTAAGCTGTTGCGCAACAACTTTTTCAAGTATTTTGGCAAAAAAAGATTTGATAGCGACCCATAATTACAGAGACTTGGGGTTGGGTTGCTTAAGTAGAAGTTGAATAACAGTGGTTTTAAAATCTACTGGAACAGTGCCAGAGTAGTGTGATACATTTTGAGTATTTAAAACGAAAGGTCCTAAGATTGTAAATAACTCTGTTTCGCCGCACTGACCAGTTATGTACGTTTTTCAAGGGATACTTTATTAAAATAAGAGTCGCCAGACCGTTATTAGCCTGACTGTCTCTATTAACATCGGAAATTGCGCAATTTGACTGGTTTTAGGAGCTGAATCCTTTATTTAATCTCTAATAAAATGATCTTTTGTGTAAAAAAATTGCATAAAATTGTGAGCTGAATGCGGCAAGGTGGGCTGCTGTTGCAAACGAAGGTTCACTGTAACAACAAATGACACACTTGGCTTTACTACTAGTAAATAGCCACACGTCCCTTTGCGCACTTTGCGAGTCGAGGAAGAGCTGACTGCGACATTTTTCTACCTCCTGAAAAAAGTTGTCGCTGTCAGGATGACAAATAAAGGGAGCGCAAGCCTGCGCGACAGCGTTAGAGCGGCCCAACGACGCATCCAGGAACTTCCTCCTTCTTTCTCCCGCTTCTGCAGTTAGCAATATGCTAATCACACCCAAGCGCTTAGTGATGTCTGATGGCCTTAAGCCAGGGATAGGCAAGTTCGGTTCTAGAGAGTCGGTTTCAAACTAGTGCTGTCAAAGTTAAAGCGTTAATTGATTAATTAATCACAAAAAATTATCGCATTAATCATGAATTAATGCAGATAAATCGCATTCATTTTGACCATAGATTATCCTTTAGCGTGACAGCGGATGGCTACGTTTAAGGTAGCACAGATTGTGTTTGAGCAATAAACATAATTTCATGCATTAAAGTAAAGCATTTAATGAATGTTTACGTATCACATTTAGAATATTTGTCAAAATATCGGGGTCATTTTTTTCCATTTTAAATTATGCAAGTAATTAACTGATTAGAAAAAGAGGAGGATGAGCATGTGCAGTGGATCAAAAAATGTTGAAGACGTCCTCATAACATTAAATGTCAAAATAATTAACACATAACCAGTGCTCTTCAAATTTGTCGGGGGAAAAAATGTAGATAAAAAAATTTTTTTTATTAAGCGATTAATAGTGATTAATCACAATTCTAAGATGTGATTAATCTGATTTTAAAATGTAATCGTTGCACAGCTCTACCAAGGCAATATTATATTTACTGAAATGTATAATGTTTGTTTGGGGGAATATACAAAACATTTCCTCACAGATGTAGAACTTTCAAGAAATGTACAACTTTGTTTCCCCTTTAGAAATGGCTTATTTTCCCCCAAAATACGGAAATATACAACTTTTAATGATTGTTTAGTTGCGTAGGGTTAGGAAACTGTAACAATGAATGATGTTGTGATAGTCAATCTGCTAGTAGGCGTGGCTTTATTATGTCAAAATGTTGCTTTTGACAGCTTTTGCATTTTAAGTGTTTAATTGACATATGGGTCATATATTTGTGTTTTTTGTGTTGTTTCAAACGAACTTTCTGACACATCTCAGTTAACATGGTAAAAACCTGACAATCTTTGTTTTGTCCTTGACGCTCTCACTTTCTCGTCCTCTTTTGTTGCTGTTGAAGTTTTTTTTGGCTTTTGCTTACGGCGACAAAGTCCCGCAGGCATCTTGCAGATAAGAGTCGAAAAAGGCGGGCGTGTAGGAGCTCTGCAAAGTTACAGCGCCGGATCAATTACAATGCAATTACAATGGGACAGAAATACAAGCCAGGCCGAGGTTCTGTCGGCACCGATCCCAAAAGATAAGACGTTGAGGGATGGTCACCGGGAACGTCGCCCTGATGTCAATAAACTCTTCGTCGTCTCCGTCGGGGCGGGCGGGGCAACGCCATGAGACGTTGCCGGGCGGTAAAGACAAATTAGTGGGCGGGGGGAAGAAAAACGGAATCAGCAGTTTGGAGACACACAAAAAAAAAAGCCAATCATTCCACAGGGAAAAAAGTGATGAGCAATAGTGGAGATCGAAAGACTGATGTCACTTAGCAGTAAGATGACGGAGGCTTGAATCCCTATTTTCCTCAGAAAAGAGAAAGATGCGCAGTGGTAGCTAGCGCTGCAGCGGCATTGACTGCTGACAGTTAGCAATCGTGCTAACCCAGGCTTCATGAACTTCATTTGAAACCTTAACACTTGTTTGAAACTTACATTTGAAACCCTATGCCTAGTTTGAAACTATAAATGAGGCTTGAAACCCTACTTTCCTTCCCTGTAAACTGTACTAAGAAAATAAAAAGATGTGCTGTGGTAGCACTGCAACGACATCGGCTGCTGTCAATTAGCAACATGTGAAACCAGGTTTAAAAGCCTTCATGTGAAACCCTAGTCCTTGTTCAAAATCTTTACCGAGGCAAGTCCCACTTTCCTCCTCTGTCAAACAAACAAATGACACAATAGGAAAACAAAGCGATGCACAGGAGAAGCGCAGCAGCGGCATCGACTGCTGTCAGTTAGCAGCATGCTAAAGAGTGTATTAGGGATTAGAGGGGATTAGTGCTATCAGATCACTGGAGGGTTATCAGCGGTCGCGGCAACATGGAGCTGGCACCCCCCCCCCCCCCCCCCCACCACCACCATCTCTTCGGCGACTTACCCACCCACCAACTGACTCCCGGCTCCCCGACCTCCTCGTACGAGTCCGCTTATTAACCCATTAACACGTGCGATTTACGAGTTTGGAGAAACAATTAAAGCCTGTGATTTTTATTAGCGGCATGATGGAGCGCCTCCTCCCACAACACCACCAAAGTTAAAGCCCCCAGCACCCAACCCCGCCGAAAAGGCGGCCCCACTCTGAATATTACCGTGATTTAGGATGCAAAAGCGGCGCACGTTAAAACAGCTCACAGCTTTTTTATTCCGAGCGCGCCCGTACACAAAACCAATTTAGCCACCATTGATCGCTTTTCAAGCAATTAGATTTCCATTGATGGAAAGAAGTACAGGCACGCTTGGGGATGAGGGTCCTGAGAGGGGGTGGGGGTTGGGGGGCTGATTGCCGCCGTGATTTGCACGTTTGTTCAAGACATCTAACCGACCTCAACCGTGGACATGGCCTCACCTGACCTGCCGCACATCATTCAGCCAGCGTGACAAAGCGACAAAGCATCACATAAAATATCCGTCTTTATTTCCAATATTGCTTCTTTGTTTGTGCAAAGTTGAGCGTTTATTGTGATGGCCACAGAGCGAGTCAGGCCCATGGGCGGCATCCCACCTAGGGAGTGCTTTCACCTAAGCACCCTCTACTCCCTTTTGATGGAATTGGAGTTGGTTTTCTCACCTGTTGCGTGGCTCATTTGGACAATGGTCAACATAGTAAACCAACTTTGGCGACACACAAATACTGGGACTGAGATGCCCAGAAAATGGTCCGGAATGGTCTGAACTGACTCTCATGTGGTTGACATGCAACTTGAAAGTTGAAACAACCTCAGCCTACAGCAGGTTATAAAAAAATTGCTTTACCCTTAACAGCCCTGGATCATTTGCAGGATGAAGTCCTAATTTGAAATGCTAACTGAAACTGAAAAAGGTGGTGTCGGTACCGGTCCAAATGGACTTTGGATGGTTTGCGAATTAACGGAAAATGTGATTAACCTCAGCCCACCAATCTCAAGTTCTACCCTAAAAATGCCCTGAAATAGACTCCTCTTAGTAGCATCAGCAGCTAGCAGGAAGAAGCCCTCATTTGAAATATTAACTTAAAATCAAAATACTCCTAGTCAAATGTGTACTCAATATTGGTCCAAATGAACTCAAGAGTGCATATCATGTGACCTAAAAAGCCAATCAACCCAAAAGCACAAGCAGGATATCATAACATCTCAACTTTTAATGTAGAAAGGCCATGGTTCAGACTCCTCTTAGCATGAGTGGTAGCATCGGCAGCTAACAGGACGAAGCCCTAATTTCAAAAGGTAGGTTGAAACTGACATTCTGGCTTGAAACACAAACCTTGACTTGAAAACCTCAGTTTGAAGCATTAACCTTTGCAGAATCTTACCAAACAATGCTTAGCAACATTCGACATCAAACGTGGTAGAAAAGCGCAAATCGGGCTATAGCCAGAAGGTTCTGGTACCAGAACGAAAGCGGCAAGCATCGGGCCCGAGCTTTTGATTCTCCCACGTCCAAGCGAATACTTCATTATTCCGAGTATGCGTGAGGGTGAAAGGGCAGCGAGTGGATTCAAGGCATAAAAGGGGACCACGGAATGCCATTAATGCCAAAGTAGGGAGTAATTCCCGCCGCACTCCCAGAGGAAATCCAGCACGCAGCCAAAGCCGGAGGATTTTGACAAATGCCTTCCTCAACAGCGGTTAAGGAGACAAACGTTACATTTAAAGAGAAATACTTAATTTCCGCTTTTTGGTGACTCACAGCAGATATCATTAATCAGCGAGGGGTGGGGGGTGCGTGTAGACAAGTGGGGGGTACGCGGGTGAGGGTGGTTGAGTATGCTCACTGAGCTCGCAAAGCGCCAGATGATCGCCTCCTTCCACTCAATCCATCAAGTGTGATTGGAGAAAGAAAAGGTTCAAAAAAAGAGTAATTACCCGGGTGGCGGTTGCTCGTCGAGGTGTTCCCAGGACAAGTTGAACCCCGTTTATCACACGTGACTTGACGTCGCACCCTCCACCTGCGCTTGACAAATATGACACGGGAGCGTCGCGGACGCAAAGTTGACTCTCAAATTAATGACTTAGGGGGGGGTGATACTATTAATAGTGACCCCCCCAATCACACAAAAAAAGGGAAACGGGGGTGGGACCGCCATTCAAGTTGATGTATGATCCCCGTTGGCCAAGCCGGCTTGAAGCGTGGCGGGTGATTGGAAAGTGACGCCTCTTTAAACGGCGTAATGAGCCGGAGAGGACGCCAACCCATGGGAAGAAAAAAAACCACCATCCCAGCACACTGCCACCCACATCAGCATTTGATTGTCGTTACTTTGTTGAACAATTCTAATAGAAAGGCCTCAGACTGTCAAAGTTGGTGGATATAATTTAAGAGAGAGAGAGAGAGAGAGAGAGAGAGAGAGAGAGAGAGAGAGAGAGAGAGAGAGAGAGAGAGATCAGCAAAAAATGACCAATCATGGCTGACCTGTTTTCTAAAGCTGAACTGTACTGTGATTGGTTGTCATCTGTGTCTTCAGCAACTGTGATGTCATTTTTCAGTCGGCAGCAAGTGGCAAAATGGCCGCCCCCTGAGATATATAATAATAACGGATGGATTTTGATGTTTAAGTCATATTGCTTCAACGCAACATTAAAGGGACGCTTATTGAAATGAACATGGCCACTTATATGAAAGGTCTCTATGTAAAAATAACGTCAGCACTAAAATCAAATTTTCACTCGAATACATTTCACACATTTTTCCCTGCTCACTTTTCGGGCATGGCCTGCTTGTTTCCGCATCTTACCCTGTCAACGTCACAAGAGGAATCAAGCATCCTAATATTGTTTCCTCGCTTGTTTTATCACGTTCTGTTGTCATCTAGTGTTCTTTAAACGGTAACTAATGGCCCCCAAAATTCATATGCAAATTCCTACTCTTGTCCTTTTCAACCTGTGAAAACATAAAAGTGATCGGCACAAAATTTGGGACTTTACTGACATAATGTGAACTCCAAACACTATCACCTTTACAAGTCAAAATTATTGTGCTGATTGATGTTTATTTTTTTACTTTTACTTTTTACAGATTGGCCAGACGTCCGGATTTAGGGCAGACAGTCCTCATTTTCAGTTATGTGTCCGGCGTCATGCGCAACCCACTTTTACAGAAGCATGTCACTGCTTAGTGGTTTAACCCATTAAAGGGAGAAGAGCGCTGGAGCTTCCCAGCTTTAACGGTGAAAGCACAGGCACGCGCTCCCGGCCTTAATGGGTTAAAAACATGGTACTGTAAACAAAATAAATTGTCAAAAAGAAGTTAGACTTTTTATTGATATTTTTTACCATTTAGTTACACAAACAAGATCTATCAACCAAAACTTTATTGGTGATGAAAATACACTGATGTACAGTGTTCCCTCGTTTTCCGCTTTGGTTAGGTTCCAAAAAATACTCACAATAAATGAAATCCGCGAAGTAGTTTTTTACATTTATTTTAATTGTTTTAAGGCTCTAAAACCCCTAACCACAGAGTTTATATACTTTTCTCATCGAGGCATTTATATTTACCCACATTTCTCTCTTGTTTAAACATTCTCAATGTTCAAACCTTCATGAATTTTATAAAATAGGTACATAACTGTAACAAAAAAATGCATGTAAAATGGCACAAAAAAATTTCTGCGAAACAGCGAGGCCGTGAAAAGTGAACCGAATTATAGCAAGGGAAAACTTCTTTTTTTTTAAGTATGTCCTCCTTTTTGACCTTATGGAAGTGGCCACCCTCGTGCATATGAATTTTGGCGGCAATTGGTCTCAGTTTTAAGACATTTAGCAATGCAAGTTTTGTTGGACTTAGCATTAGCTTCCCTTGCTATCCTGGCAAGGCAGGCAGCTAGCTAGCTCCAGCTCCCCTTGGCTAAAAACACACAGAGCTATCAAGCAGCAGTTAATGTTCGGCCGCTAAACAGACTAGGTTTGTTGGAGGAAAACCAAACTTCTTACCGGTCGCCTTCCAGCCGAGTGTGGCCGTGTTTGACGCGTCATTTTCGGGTTGAGCGGTGCGAGTATACACGCTGTTGATCGGCATGGGGGGAAAGTAAATCTTGCTAACCATTTCGATTGAAATTTTTACATATAATTGCCTGGGAACAATTCAGCTCACAAAAAGCTGCTCGGAACGCATTGTGTTCATATCTTGGGGGCTTATTACAGAAAGTAAATCTGACATGAAGGAAACTGCAAGTAAGCTGCTCATTTCCTCATTCTGTTATAAATCAGACATGGTGAAGCTAATAAAGGCTTCAGAGGTTGAAGTGGAATTAAGTGGAAATATCGGCTTAAATATTGGTGCCGATTGATGGCTGTTTTGGGACATTATTAGTGATATACATGTACAACGGGTTACCCTAACCCTAACCCTTAAATGGATGAAATTGAGAATGCAAGCCAATATTATTTTCCTTTTTTTTCGTTGGGACAAATACAAATTGTTAACAAAGTTTTGAGTTGACTTCTCTTTTTAACCAGGTTCACTTGAGTAGGAAAGTCAGGACTACCCTAGTTCATAGTGTAACCCGCCAAACATCAAAAGTAATAGGTTCCATAATAACGAGGATAAGGCCTACATAAAATGGATGGATACTTGATATCTGACGTAGCCACATAATGGATTGCGGCAACCCTCCGAGGTACATCTGTATTTGAGAAGAAAGACTGCGCAGTCTTTGATATTTGGGCTGTTAAATCAAAGGCGAGGGTTGGCCAAGGGGTGGCCGCCATGTCGGTGACACGTTGGAGTGCGGCGGCGCGAGCGGGCTTCCGGCAAGGAGAGCGAGACAATTAAATAGTGGCTCGCTCGCTCTCTCTTTCTTTTCGGTGGCGTTTAAAATCAATTCATTCAGCGGACTGCTGACACAGCCTGGCCCGGAGAGCCCAGGATTTATGGCTCCCTCTAATGGGCATGCTCCGAAGCAAAGCCCTGCCGTCAGCACTTTCCCGCCAGCGCGGCCAGCCAGCGAGCGGGCGACCAATCGTCCGCCTCGCTCCTTCGCCTTCCTCGCCGCCGCGGGCTGCTCTTAAAGGCACAGGCACGTTTATGTCCATTGAGGAGCTTGCAAACACACGACAAGTTGACGACACGACAATAGCAAGACAAATAACAAGACTATTAAAGCTGCATGGAACAATGTACAGACCCTCATCAAACTTCGCTTGCAATGAAAGAATTCAGTGTTTCAGTATCATGTCAACTGTTTAGTATACTGTTCAAAATTGGTTTTCTAAGACAAGTTGAAGTCTTTGAAGAACACCTAGAAATGAACTAAAACAATGCTAGAATGGCTGTCTTAAACCTAAATGGCAAACTTCCAGTGTCTTTTTTGTGTATCGTTTCATCATGATAGACATGTCCACCAAATTTCATTGCTGGATATCACATAACATAACCAGGAGCAGATGAGCTGTGTTATTATTAAATGTTTTACGGTGAGTCATCACATTTCACTGACAATCTCCGGTCGTAGACAATGTTGAAAACTCAAATTCTATATTTATCATCGTCCATATGTTTGGTATACGCGGTTCAAATCTGGTCACAAAATCCAAAGGAGGAGTTGGTCTATAAAGGACTCTTGGAAAAGCTGCATTAGTTTTATGGCCAGTCATCACATAATGCCGCCATTCTCCATCCACAAGCAATGACAGAAATTCACAAGTTTTTCACAGTTTAGGATCAACCATCTGTTTAGTATGCAGCCTTCAAATTTGCTAGCAATCTGACAAAATCTCAAGGACAAGTTTGTCTTTTGTGGATACCTAAAAATGGCAAAGACGAGCCTAAAATGGCTGCTTTGAAGCAGAATAGCAGACATCCTGCGTCTTTTTGTGTGTCTTTGGCTTCTAGAGACTGTGGGTCTACTTGTGATAGACATGTCAACCAAATTTCATGCTGCTAAGTGAAACTAGCTTCAGCTGAATTTGTTTAAATATTGAAATTAATTTGTATATTTATCTGACATTTTTGGGTTGCAAATATGCACACACAAAAAAGTGGCAACATTTGAGATTAAATCTTCATTCTCTTTAATATTTTACTAAAAGAGAACATGTTCTCGTGCAAAATGGGGAAAAATATTAAACTAGGGAGAAGCATTAAACACTTTGCTAATACTTGTGTGAGGCGTCATAGAGAATTAACGTGACGACTTGCAATGAGCGGCCAGAAAGAAAATGTGCAAACTGTTTCTATTGACTTGATTTGATGGATTGGTTATTTGGAACTTGTTGACATTTAGGATTGATGAGCTCAAAAGTGCTTTTTTTCTACTAAAACATTACCATTCGGTATGTATTAGAGAGAGGAGGAGCGGGGAAGGTGTGTGTGTGTTTGGGGGGGTGATATTTAAAGAAAAAAAAAGTGTGACGTGTAAAAAAATATAATTTCATAATTTGAAATTCAAAGATCAAAATTCATTGGCAATTGAAGATGTATCACAATTTCAAATCCAACCACAATTTTTGAATCATCGTGGACGAAAATATACTGTCAATTTTAAATTATAATTTTTGGACCAAAATCCAAACTCACTCACAATTTTAAAAGCACCCACCACAATTCATTAATTAAAGAGTTCACCAATCAAAATCCAATCACAATTTGAGATTTACCACATTGTAAAATCCAGACGCAATTTTAGATTAATCCCTGACAAAAATCCACAGTTTTAGATTTATCACTGCCCCAAATCCACACAAAATTTTAAATGTATCACTATCCCAAATTTACTCACAACTTGAGATGTAAGACATACGGAAACACACACACTATTCAAAGTTCATCACCATACAAAATCCACTCAGCGTTTTAGACTCATCAACTGTTGAGTTTGAAAAAAAAAAATAACTCATTGAAAGTCTTCCTCCAAAACATTTGAGGATTGCCACGAAGAGCGCAAAATGCAGCCTCCCAGCAACACGCACTGGTGATACGTCATTACAGAGCCACGGTGGCGATGGCGGCAATAAGAGATAATTAGACTGGTTTGAAATGGCCGTTCTGACCCGTTCCCTTGGAGAAGGCGTCCAAATGGCGGCGGGCGCGTTGAACCTCGCCGCCACCTGCTCGACGCCACCACCGAGGCCGGGCGACCACGGCGAGGGAGCAATGGCAGTGAAGCGGAGCCTGCAGGCGCACGGCACACATTAGCGACAATATGGCCGCACGTGGGGGGTGACGAGGCGCAGCCTTTATGAGAGCGCGGGCACAAGAGTGGGATGCTGTTTTGCCAACGGGTGCTGCTGCAACAAAATACTGCAGCAACATGAGATCGTAAACTACTTCTTGACAGTTTTAGATTTTGCACCAGCTCGCTACGTTTCTCCTTAATTAAATTCCTCACCAACCATAATCATCTTATAATTTTTGTTTTATCACTGGCCAATTCACAAATTTAAGATTTTTCAAAGTCCACTCAAATTTTTTTATTCATTACTGACCAAAATACAACCACACTTTCAGTTTCTCAAAATCCAGTCAAAAAGAAGAATATTTTCAGTGACCCAAGTCCATTTTAGATTTGTCATTGTTTCATCACCAACCAAAATCCACTCACAATTAACACGATGAATCTGGGAACAAAATCCAGTCTCAACTTTAGCTTGTCGCCAACTAAAATCCTGTCAGAAATGTAAGATTTTTCACTTATTTATTTTGATTAATCACGGACCAAAATCCACTCACAATTTTAGATTAATTACCAACCAAAGTAATAATTTTTGATTCATCACCTGTCCAAAGCCACTCACAATTTTGATAATGATTTTTAACAAATAAAAATCTATTCAAAGTTCACAATTTTACATTTATCATCAGGCAAATTCCATGAACTATTTAATATCACAGACCAAAGCAGGCTAAGTGTGAGGCCACAAATGGTGATTTCACACTCTTTCCTTGCACTTGTAAAGCATTGAAGGTAGCTTAGCATGCTAATAACCAACAGCTTGCTCCACGATGGTGGAGATGCAGGATGGGGATGGGTTAGTGTTCCTACCTGCCCAGCTGGGGGTCTCCATGTACGGGTAAAGATGGTTGGACTGAGGCTGCGTCACTGGACTCTCTACTGATGCTTCGACCTCACGATGGGATGAAGAAGTCTGAAAACAGGAAGAAGACTGCTTTAATTTAATTGCCTTTATAAGAAGAGGTTAGCTTACTAGCCTAGGAATCATGAATTAGCATGTGCCTCATTAGCCAAAGTTAGTTCACGTGCCAGCTGAAGGCCTACTGTTTATTACAAAAATCTAGAAATTATTGACACACATAAAAGCCTTTCAAAATAAGAGAATCATGGAAATATAGGGCTAGGGTTAGCAATGTAGCAATGAATTGCTAGCTGTTTAGCCACAAATTAGCATTTTATTGGGCTGAGCAATATGGCCTTAAATCAAATTAGTTTTAGATTCACCACCGACCAATTCAAATGAACATTTATAGATAAATTACCAGTCAAAATCAATGACCAAAATCCACTCAATTTATCTCACAAAATCCATTAAAAAAAAAGAAGTAACATAAATGACTTGACATTTTTTAATTCATCTCACCAATCAAAATGTATTCCCAGTTTTAGATTAATCAGAGACCAAATTTCACTCACAATTTCATATTAACCAAAACACAGTCAACATTTTTTTCCATGACCCTCATGTCAGATTTCCCCTCTCAAGATGGTTACGATGTGGATTTTGAAATTGGAATTGTAAAAAAAAAAACAACAACAAAATGTGTACATGGTGTGCCAAAGATCGTTTGTTGCTGAACGTAGCACACGTGTCAGCGTTTGCGCGCATTCACGTGCATGCTGCTGGTGGTTTGTTTTTCTTGCTGACTCGGGATTGTCGGCGGTCCGCAGCCTGGCTCCGGTCCAGAAGTCCAGTCGCTGAACCACGACTAAGAGAGCGAGCGAGTGAACATCGATTTCATCTCTGTGAAACTCTACGCTACACACACGCGCAAAATGCCCAGTGTGCACCAAAGCAATTTGTCATTTATCAAAAGTAATTAAAAGCAATTCCTTTCCCTCTGCTTGATTGAGGATTGAGTAATTCTCGAGCGTGGGGGATAAATAAGAGGGCCAGTATGAATTTTGCAGGAGGAGCAGCTAACCGGTGTAAAAAGGAGGGGCCAGACATCTGCCTCGACACGATTAGCAAACACGTGCGCTTACGCCGCCGACCCACAGCCGCTAAATAATATATTAGCGCTAGCATATTGACCGGCCCGCTTAAAAGGCTGCGTCAACACCTCAGCGGCAGCAAAAGTCGGGACGCGAGCAGATGCTGCGACCGCGCGTGCCAAAAATCCAGATCGCCGCACTTAAATACCAACAAAGCCACTTGGGAACGAGCAACATAAAGTTAGCGTCCGATGAAACCCGGCGGAACGGTCGCGGTGCGACCGCTAACAACCTCCGGAAGGCCCCATTGGCTTCCGTGAGGCGGGAATGAAAATGTCAGGATTGATTCAGAGCGAGGAGGGTTGAGGCGCACGTGGTTCCGCTTCTCTTCATTTATTCCCATTCGATCGTTAGCGGCCGGGGAAAAAAGTGAAATGGAAGCGGCAGCTGTGACAAACGGCAGCCACGAGAGGGCGAGGTCTCGTCAAGAGGTTTTGGCAGAAATTTTAACCTCGTCCGGCATGCAACACGACTCATTTACAACCACGCCAATACGTTTCACAATGCAATCAAACCAAACTTACAAAGCTGTTGTCATAAGAGGGCGCAATCTCATTAATTTATTCACTGCCGTGGACGTTTACATTTGTTCCCTGGAATCCAACCGTTTACTGCCATCGTAGAATATCAAATATGTTTTTCAATAGGTAGGCGTGGAAGAAGATCTTGCCGAGCATGTCTGTGAAACCGAGTTTCGACTTAATTAACTGTAATGATAAACATACGCCAATAGATGGCAGTGTTACATTACTTTTGGATTTGAGACCAGCACAGCTTTTGAGTAAAAGATAAAGATTAGGTGGTCTTGTCACGTCAATTATGAGGGAGAGAAACACCAACATGTTGGAAGTCAAACAAGTTTAGGCATCTCATATTCAAACAGAGTATGTAGAAGGAGTGGAAAGTGCGTCATGATCGTGAGGAGAGATGACATGGACAATGGAGTGAACAGCAAACGCAAGTAAAAAAAATGCTGATGTTCAACTTCAGCCATGTGGTGAGTCAGTATCGCTCATGGCCAATTGTGTACTTGTATGTATGTAAATAAATGATTATTTTGTCATTAAAATCCCATTTTGCAGTCTTGTTTTTGTGTTGTCACAAGAGCAACAAGTATTAGCGACAAAGTCAACTGTTCTACTAAAGGTCGCTCTAAAGTTCTGTTGTTTTCTGTTTTTTGGTGAGAAATTGATAATTCCATGTTCAACTGTTGATTATGAAAGAATGGAAAATGATACAGACAAAAAAAATGACTCTTTCAACTCTAAAAAACAGTTGGGTCAAAAGTAACCAAATTATGGATCAAAAATGAACCGATCCACTCTATGGGTCAATTTGATTCAACTTTCTGGGTTGTTTTATACAAAATAACCCTCTTTTTTTTTTTACCCAAGTAAAGGATCTGGCCAATATGTATGAATAGTTTTATGCTGAAAGACCAATTTCTTGACTCAAAGTAGAGGATTGGTCCATTTTTGACCCATAATTGGGTTATTTTTGACCCAACAGTTTTTAGCGTGTATAGTCACAGAACACAATATTTTGCGGGTCTTGAAAAGCAGTAAAATGCTATAAAACGCACGGAAGTGAATGAATTAACAATTAGATAATAATAATAATAACAATAACAGTGATAATAATAATAATAATAACTCGACCGGAATCCAGAAATTTGCACCCTGAGGTCCTATTGAAACGATAAACTAAATTTTCTTAAAATCCCATCAAAACTTCCTAATCTGGTTTTGTCATCAGTCGTTCTCCAACCTAAAAAGTTACAGAATGCGAACAGATTCCAATGGAATTTGGTGTGCCGCTTTTGAATGCCCCAAAGATGAATGGATTAACTGTGAATCCAAATCAAACAGCAAATGTCAAACATGTTAAAAAGTGTCCTTGGAAGAAAAATGAAGGGCCTAAAAATGAACAGATTAACTTTTGATCAAGATCAGCTAACAAGAAACTTCATTCACATTCCTCAAAAACTTTTTCAGTGATGGTAAAAAAAAAAAAAGATATGGTTTTCATTATACTGTAAGCCGAAACTCAACAAGTTACAGAAATTGAAAAGATTCTGATAAAAGGTGATGTGTAGCTTTTGGGAGCAACCCAAGGACGGTGGATTAATTTTTTGATCGGAAGCAATTTCATTGACATTCCTTCAAAACTCCTCAAATAATGTCCTTGTAAAAAAAAATTGTAATTGTTAAAGGCCCTGTAAAGTGAATTCAGGGGTTTGTTTCGAAATACATTTGACAAGTTTGAAGATAATTGTTGAAAAGGTGCAACTACTAAATTGCGGAAATCGTGTTACAGTGTTCTCTGCCATTTCAGTTTTCCAGGTTTTATGAGCTGGCTAAAATAGCAAGTTGCGAAATACATTAGTCACTCCTCACCCGATATGAAACTTGAGCACCTTTGTCCACATTGACGATGATCAGGTGCAATTGTTTCCAATGCATCTTCCCCAGATTTCCCACTGGCGTGCCCCATTTAGAGTGCCTCGTTATCGACATTCAGTGCTCACACATCACAAAGCGAAATTCTAAAGCGTGAGAAGGATGGGATCCTTTCTTGATAAAGTTCGACTTCACAGCCGGTGTGTGGATTGGGGCTTTCAGCTTGTATGGCTGCTTTAGAGTGCCTCATTGTAGGCTGGGAGAACCCTCTTATCATGAATAGAAGGCAGAAAAGCAAGATAAAAACAAAATAAAAATAATACTAATGAGTTAAAACTCTGATGTGACCGGCAGTGTATGCTGGCTTGGCCTCTTTGGAGTGCCTCGTAATCGGCTGTAAGTGTGTGCACATCATGGAGAGAAGATAAAGAAATAAAAATAGTCTAACATTACAGTCAGTTATGGGCTGGGTCTTCGGGCTGGCGTGGTCACTTAAGAGTGGCTCATTGTCTGCCATGAGTGTGACCGAAGAGCAAGGTACAAAAAATAAATAAATAAAGTCCAACTTTCAAACTGCGCTGGTGTGGCCGCTTTAGAGTGCCTTGTTGTTGGCAGTCAATGTGCACTTCACAGAGAGTTGTTGATTTTTCACAATTTTGAGGCCCCATTTCATAAACATTTTTAATGATTCACATTTGGCAAAGCTGTTGACAGCACCCTTCTCAGGAGTGGATCTGATGTTTTGAAATTTCAAAAAAAGCATCAAATCCTGAAATATTTTCATCAAAAGTTGTATAATGCTACAACATATGACTTGTGATCGTGGTGAAAAGCTAATCGATATTCCTGAGAGTCAATCCCAAGCCTGATGTTAAATTTAAACATTTTAGGACCTTTTTTAAGGCCACTTCATCAAATTGAAGACCTCCCCTTCAATAAAGCGATATATGTGAGCACCAGGAGCGAGCGTTTTTATAGTGATGCGGACTAATTACATTCTTTCAACGTTTTCCCAAGAAAATGGAACCATGTTGTTTATTGTTGTGTGTGGCATTTTTAAGAGCTGTGAGGATTTAAGGATAAAGCGTCACTTTGAAGGATAATTAAGGCCTCCGTTTTGGGAAGAGCGCTAATTAAAACTTTTTAAGGATCAGTGGACACACCATCCCATCTTGACTTTCCATATTTGGCCTTGTGCTTGTAACAGATAAACACACTATATAAATAATTGCAGACTTGGCAGAGGGAAAAAAACAGTGGCGCGTTTTTGTAAGTTTTCAGGTATTTTTCTGCTGTTTTAATTGACCATTCGCAAACCACACCCTCAAAGGACCACAGCTCCGACATACGGCTCGAAACTCCATTGACCTCCATTGTAAAATCAATCCACAAAACTTTTGCCAGTAAATCAATAAAACTAGACCAAAGAAAGCTCCAACAAGCTGTGGGACCTCCAACAAGCAAAATAGTGAAGCGTTGTGCCCATATTGTGTACATTGTTTGTGAGGAATCTACAAAGTAGAGCGAAGTCTTCAATGGATTATACAGTGTGGACGGCCTCGCCCCGAGCTAAATGCCTCCTGAACAAAGTATTTCCTACATTTGCTCCAAGACTATAAAGGGTTAGGCTAAAGGTAGCTAGCAACCGTATGAGCTAAAAGACACCTCTTGTCAAATTCACTGTAGCTCGAGAGATCATCCACAAAACTGAACATCAAAGTTCTACTTACGATTTTTTAAATATTGTATATAAGGATATCATTATCATCGACCATTCATCACCTAATTTGGTGAGTCCTTCCATATTTTCGACGAGTTCTTTATGGTGCAACGCCTCATAAAAATACACGGTTTATCCTGGTCGTTTATGCTGGGTCTCATACTGGTAGCTTTGTGATGTTTCATCAATTTACACAAAATTAACATAGCATCGTAAATTATGTGAACTGGGCAGTGCAACGTCTTGCGCAGCGTTGGTTTATGAATGGAGTGGGAAAATCCAAAAACACCCATTAACTATGGCCAGCAGATGGCAGCATTGTATGTCTTTTCAATTGGCTCCCGGGTATCAATTTACATGAAAACATGGCGGATCTTAGGCAACAGAACGTTTTCAAGGATGACGTGAATGATCAAAGCGTTCGTCACATTAAATCTCATTCACAGTGTCACTCAACAAAAAATAAATATTAAAGCTTGTTTTCTCCTTTTTCTTTTTCCATTTTCGCTTGATGTCAATCAAATTACCTATTTTCAAATGGTGATTACTAAAGAATGGAATAAGATAGAAACATACTTTTTTTCTAATAAAAGAACATAATACAGTCATGTTTATGTAGTCATGGCACACAATGTTTGCCTTGAAAGATGAGTGAAAATGCTCAAAATCGTCTGGCACTGTAGAGGTTGTTCTTTGGATAACGTTTGGCAGTAAGAGTTTATGCTTAAATTCAGATCATTAATGCTTTAAATCACCCTATTAATTTTCTGTACTTATATTAATATTTGAATCAACATACCATTGCTTCAATTCCGCTTGTTGCTGCTTTACCTGTCCTTATTGATGCTTCCATTCTGCTTATTGATGTTTTAATCTCGGCAATTAGCACTTTATTTCCGCTGATTATTATTGATGCTGAACACTGTGCTGCTTATTATTGTGTCAATTCAGCCGATTAATGCTTTAATTCTGCTTTGAATCGCTTCGATTCATCTTAATATTGCATTCTGAGTCTGTTTTCATTATGCTTCTTCTGCCTCGTTGCGTCGTCTTCATGGGCGCACTTTCGTGAGACAGCCTTGAAGAGGACCCACAGAGAGCTTGAAGTGCTCCTCGAGCCTCCTCAAAACCGCATCGGCACAAATGAGGTATGCGGTTGAATGGCAGAGTAAGGGGAGGTGTCACTTAAGTTGCCCCCTTCCCCAAACGTTTACGGGGCCTCAAATATCTGATGATAGCCCTCGTGGCTTTTCATCTTCAATGTGAGAAATTAATCATCCCATTCATTATTTTAATAGCTGTCATTTTTGGCTACGTCCTCCCCCAAAGCGCCGATTTATGGTGGCGGTGGCGAGCGGCTGCGGCAGGCGAACGGGATTTATCGTAATGTTTGCACCAGGTAGCCCGCCACCGTATTTCAGCCTTTCACTGACATGCCATTAAAACGCGCCACTGATTAAACAACCACTCCGCGGTCGGCCAAAAAACTGACAGCATACGTGTGAGCAGGTGTGTGTGGGTAAAGAGATCACACACAATTTTTGTTTTTTACTAGTCCAAATCAGTTTTGACCCCGGGTTTCAGTTTCTTAAAAAAATAAAAATACAAGCAAACCAAAACATCTCTCTGGAACATCTCCCTTTTCTACTATTGGCTGTCATAATGTAAACAGGAAGTAAGTTTGCTGTGCAGAGGCTGAATTATGCAAAGACAACCCCCACCCCATCACAAGTTCCGAGTTTACGGTCCTGCTCTGCTGTTGAAAGGTCAAACATTTGTTACCAAGCGTGAGAAAAAAAATCAACTGATTCTAATAATCTTGATATGGCACTCATAAAAGTTTTAAGAAGGAACACGAATTGTGTTATTGAATCGTTTATTCATGTCTGCAACAAATCCTTTTCAACAGGTATTTTGCCTAATAAAATGAAAATGGCAAAAGTGATAGGAGTTTATAAAAATGGTGAAAAGAATATCGTGACCCCAATTTTCTAAAATACTTGAAAATACTTTGTTGAAAAATATGGTTTATTAACTGACCACCAGTATAGATTCAGAAACAAGCAATCAACAGCAGTGGCTGCGTTGAATTTGTAGATATTCTCTACAAATTCAACGCTGCCAAATATAGCTACCGTAATGACACAAAAACAGCACACTGTGAGTGTATTTATTGACTTGTGTAAAGTATTTGATATAATTGATCACTCATCAATAATCCACAAATGTGAACAATATGACCAGAGAGGTGTTACATTTCAATGGTTAAATGTTTCTTTCAATAATAGGTTTCAACATGTAAAAATAAATAATAATGAATCACAACTCAGAAGAGAAACTTTTGGTATTCCACAGGGTTTGGTATTGGAACCTATGTTATTTATAATTTATTTCAATAATATTTGCATTGTTTCAAATATGTTAAAATTTGTAATAGTTGCTGATTATACAAATGTATTTCATTCAGGGTAAAACAAAGCACAACTACCGGTGATAAAAAAAAATGGACATTTTATATGATAAGGAAGTGTTCATTTGTCCCTGAATCAATCAGTTGCGCATGAGTCTCATGAGAAGCGTCAAAATGGGAAAAAAACTGCCATTGTTTCGAGAGTGTAAGTTTTAGAAGTTGATCAAAGAATCCAGTGAAAAGTCTTCAGTTTTTGGCAGCCGCCGTTTAGTATCCAGCTGCATGTCTGGATGTTAAATGCCGCCGCTTGTAATTGACACTTTTTTTTTCTCTTGGCAAGTTTTCACATCCATGGCATGGCGGCACATTAAATCCCAGCTGGTCATTGGGCACGTGCCTGACGCTCGCCTGTAGACATGAAATTAAACAACCTACGACTGGCAATTACAAATTTACCTGTGAATGAGACATAATGTGCTATAGCCTCTAGGCCTACATATTCACAGTGTTGCATTGCTTTGGGTTCAAGATCTACGAGAAGTACTCGCTGCATCTAGGCAGAGGAGCCAAATCCAGGTCCAGAAAGTAAAAAGCCTGCCACAGTTTGGCTTTAGCCTTAGGTGCTAGTTAGCTAGCTAGTTAGCTAGCTTACTAGCTGGCTCCCATGGTGAGTGTTTACCTACTAGGGAGCAAAGAAGCTAGCTGGCAGCCATGGTGCTCGTTTACTTGCCAGGGAGCTAGCTAGTTAGCTAGCACTAGGGTTTAAAGCCAAACAGTTTTTACTTTCTGGACCTGGATTTGCCACCTCTGCATCTAGCCTTGTCACATTGATTACGAGGGAGAGAAATGCCAACACGTTGGAGGTCAGACAAGTGTAGGCACCTCCCACTCAAACATAGTATGGGTATGTATTTGTCGTTGCACATTGTACAATGTGTGTGAGATTTTGCGAAAAGATGAAAATATTCATGCATTCACATTCACACTCTGGTGGCGGTAAGCTACTTAAGTAGCCACAACTGCCCTGGGGTAGGCAGACGGAAGCGAGGCTGCCAGTGTACGCCTACGGCCCCTCTGACCACCACCAAACATTCGCACCTTCCATACACCAGCATGAGTAGCACTGAAGGCAATGTGTGTGAAGTGCCTTGCCCAAGGACACAACGAAACACATGACTTGGGGGAGAGCGGCGATCGAACAGCCGACCTTCTGGTTACTGAATGTCTGTCTCTACACCCGCCACAATTATTTATGTCATAGCGAAAGTGGTATACTGTATATAATAGAGCAGAACTGTATACCTCGCTTTACGAATGCAAACCAAATGTTGCAGTACCGCCGCCAAAAATCCGCCGCCAGGTTTCATCGAGTTAGTGCGAAGCCCTCCGAGACACTGTTACAAAACTGCACTGGAGTCGAACCGGGCTCGCCAGATGACTAATTGCAGCATTTTGTAACAAACTCTCTGGCAGTGGCAGTGGCAGCGGCAGCAGCAGAGAGGATCGGTCGCCTCGCTCAGCGGGGACCCGCGGACTCGCTATACCGCGCAGTGATTGGCCGCCGGCTCCGCTGGCCTCTAATTGAGATGTTTTATGAGGCCGCGCGCGATTGGATGAGCTCGCGTCAGTCGGCGCAACAACCTCAGCCGCGCCGACGACCATTCCGCTCGCATTTAATTGCTCGTGCTGCTAACAGTTGGCGGCCGGGAAGCTCACAGCAGCTGCTGCATGGCTCTTAAAGGCAGGAAATTACTCTGCTTTCCATTTCTTGGCCTCACCAGGAAACACATACTCTCTTTCTGCCTGTAGGGGGTGTCGAGGAATCCCTTCAGTGCGGGGACTTCATTACACACGCAGTTCTGATGCTGTTGAGCGTTTTCTTTCGTGACAAATGATCACATCTTACTCACGCACAATGAGGAGAGCTCAAACATTTCCCAATTTAGCATCCTACGTGAATATGGAACAAGGTTCCTAATTGGACACATTTGGTGTGCCTAAAACCAATCTGGCAGACTGTTTCAGGTGTAGATTCTTCAGACTTCTTACCGTTTTTTACGATTGCATAAATGCTAAAAACTAAAGAATTACATAATTATCAAAACCTTACACTGAATCAGCAAAACATGAGACCCAATTGTCACCACTTTAGACAACGAAGTCAGCCTCACACTTTTTTCAGAACAACACACACAGTGATTTGTGAAACACTGAATACACTTTTATACATTAGACACGGAGGTATGTCATAATGTCACTTCCTTGCAATTCCAAAGCACTGACTGACAAATCACCACACGCATGCACATTAGCTGTTCCAACACATGATTGCTTTATTGTAGACAAAACGATCAGGTTTGAACACTACAAAAATGCAATTAGTTAAATTTTAAACCAAAATGGAACAAGTCGGAGGAAGAAAGATGAGGGTGAGAGCGAGAATCCGTGGAGCATGAGCAGGAGTTAGAGGTTGAGGAAGAACTGAAAAGGGAAGAGAACGTCCTCAAGAAGAAGAGGACCAAATCTGTCAAATAAAATTTGTGCAACACTAGTTGATAATGTCATCAACCATGGATTGATGCTGAGGGAGGCTAGAAAAAGATCCAATGAGGATATTGCCTACAGATGTTGATGAAAGTTGCTAGTCAGATCCAACAAGGCCAGGGGTACAAGCAACCCTGGTCCTAGAGAGCCGCAGTCTTGCGTGTTCTAGATGTCTCCCTCCTCCAACACAGGTGATACAAATGATCAACTCATCCGCAAGCTCTGGGGAAGCCTGATAAGGATCCTCATCTATGTTGGAGGAGGGAGACATCTAAAATGCATAGGACTCCGGCTCGCTAGGATCAGGGTTGCCTACCCCTGAACTCTGTGATTTATTTTACTGTTGTTTTGGGTTTTTTAACAGTAAATTTAACCTGTACTGGTAGTACAGTATTTGTATTTGTCTCATTTCTGGGCTTACAGTGTTGGGACAAATTGTGTTGTGATGATGTCAGATTTTATTTATATGAAGACAAATGCATTGGTGTCAATGAACGAATTGGATGCTTTTACGGATTCTACACTTGACCGGGACGAGATCTAAGGCAGACCATTACCTTGGAGTTGCTGCCATGGAGATTTCTGCACCGACCAATCGGGCCTGGGCTATTGGTTGGTGGGTCTACTTACTGTCAGATTCAGAAAACAAAAAGACAACAAAAAAGACACACACACTCTTGCATTTTTGTGGGTCTGCTCATGATCAACATGTCTACCACATGACAAATTCAAATGACCCCTGGAACTGACCAAAGTGGACCTAAATGGCCTCTTCAAAGCAAAATGGCTGACTGGCATGGCTTCTTAAGAGGTTTCGGTAGGTCAACTTTATGGTGCTGAATGAAATTGAATTTGGGGGCTATATTTTACAAAGAATCAAGATTAGCCCAATTGAGCCAACCCAAGCATGGCTGCTTCAAAGCAATATGGCAGACTTACTGTGTCTTTTCAGGGAGGGCTTCTTGACATTTTTTGGGGATGGCCTACACATGATAGACATCTACCAAATTCATGTAACTGAGTGAAAAAGCCTTTGGGGCTGAATTTTCCAATAACTCCTGGATGTCCTGTCAGGTCATTAGATTATGCAGGTGTCGTTTGGCCATGATTCGAAATCAATATCATTCTTGCCTCGCTTCTCAAAAGTTGAAAAATGACTTCAAAATGGAGGAGCCCTGCCAGGGAACATGTG
The DNA here is from genome assembly GCF_054856555.1 of Leptonotus elevatus. NCBI lineage: Eukaryota > Metazoa > Chordata > Actinopteri > Syngnathiformes > Syngnathidae > Leptonotus > Leptonotus elevatus. The sequence goes on along the minus strand of NC_141239.1, from coordinate 30,206,411 downwards.
TTCAAACAGTTATATATAACCGCTGTATGGAGTGTGTATATGTGTACTCATATATGTACAACAGTATTTTCAAGAGTATTTGTATGCCACTATAAGCTTCATGTGTACACACGAGCATGTTGGATGTTGTAAATATGCAGTTAATAAAAATGATGGCACGTTGAAGCTGCCATGCATCAACATGAAATATTTTGATGTCGTCTGCAGATGGAGAAAGGGGCGGTGGCATCAAAGAAAAAAAAAAAGAAGAAAAAAAAAAAAGAACATCGAGAGCGGCATCCGGCGAGCCGACGGTCTGCAAGAGTGATGGCGTTTCGACCACCGTCAATACGGAAAGTCGGGCGTGAAAAAGCCTGCCATCAATGTGAATCATATTAACATGATAAAGGGCACGTTACATTGCCAGTCGGCACATTGATCCCGCCGCAGTCTTCGACACGTTAAGGAATCATGTGGCACCTTCTCCCAAGAGAAGGACTTTATTCACAGAAGAATCCATCAAAGAATTGATCGTTATTGTTTTCATCTTATAGTATTAAAATTAATTCTGGAAATTATATGATTGTATTGTCATAACAAATGTTTCATTTCAATAAGAATTTTTTTTTTTTATAAAAAATCAAATACATTTGAATGTGATCATTATTTTTCGAGGGGGGATAATCAAAATGTATTCTCATAAAATTACTAATTTTCTCTTGAAAAAATATTGACTTTTATAGAACGAATGCTACTTAGTCCTCTAAAAAAAAAACTTTTTTTTTACTTGATTCTTTTTTTTTTTTATTCAATTATATCTGACTTTGTATCTTCAAAAACGTTTATTCTCAAATATTGTTTTTATTCTCTAAAAATATTTTATTAAAGAGATATTACTTAAATTGAATTTAAAAAATCTGAAATTTACTTCTTCTTTCTCATAAAAATAAAGACTTTTTTCTTTCATTACAACATCACTTCATTGTTTAAAATCCTTTTCTCCCACTGAGAAATACACTTTTTTTTAAATTCATGGATGCCTCCATGTTAAAAAGGGAGTTTTTGGTAGCAAACCAGCCTGCATGATGAAGAAAAAAGTTGGAGAAGGCCACCTGGAGTGTGTGCGAAGTCAACACACATTCACATATACACACACACACGTACATAAAAGCAAGCACACGCACACACACGTCGCACTGATGCACCAAAGGCACCCCGTCCGTTCAGTCACAGCATGAACTGAAACAAAACTCTCTTTTTATTTTTTGGGGGGAGGGGTCAGTATGTTCTGTCGCCCTTTAGTTTTAGCTGTAATTCTACTGAGGACTACTAGATGGGAGCACGGTATTGTTTGACACTATATTTGAAAGAAGAAAAAATGAAAATGCTAAGTATTTCCGCTCAGCTTCTCTTTTTGCTGAATGAGTGTGAACTCTTCAATCCTGTGTTTTATACCTATAGAAAGTGACAGCTGGAGGTTGATTTTATAATGCACATCTTTGAGCGTGATTATTAATCAAGACTATGAGAGCGATCAGCACACTGTTGGACTGTACCATTTTTTCGTCTTATTCATTGCTCTTGCTCACTCTTTATATGTAATATGTGTTTGTAGTATTTTAAAAGTGTTTAAAAAATAAATAAAAATAAGTGCCATAAATGTCTTTAATAAATGTCAAGGAGTATTTAAGTAGAGTGCTTTTATATATATATATACTGAATATACATTCTGATTAAATGTGCTTCTTTTCTTCTTCTTTTTTTCACAAGAACTACGTATTACTGGACAAAAGTAATATTGTTTCAAGAAAAAAGCAATTTCACGAAAACAGTTGCAATTTTCAAGAATATGTTTCCTGAGAAAAAAGAACACATTTCTTCGAGGAGGTCATCATTTTACAAGAACAACACTGCAGTTTTGAGGAAGTGTTTTTTTTAATGGGGGTTATGCGCTAACGCTTCCGGGGAAACAGAATGGATCGCTTCCAGCGCTTCACTCGGCCTCGGTAGTAAACATCGGAGACCCGAAAAATGGCACTTTGTTTTTCACACACGAAAATTTGCCATGTCGGATGTCCATTGACTGAGCAGCACTGAAATATGGGGCTCCGTTAGTGTCAACAATATGTAGAGTCGATGTCTACTGAGCGTGTGACATGACATATGTCTGTGTTTATCGTATATGCAATATGCAACGTGTCTATTTTAAGTGTCGTTGCAACTTGTCATTCTTTACCTTCACCTCTCTCTCTCTAGCCAGTCATCACTCCATCCATCTTTCTTTTCCTCAATTAAAAAAATGCATCGTTTTAAAAATGGGTACACGTGTTGGCAATACAGTATATTTTTCCCCAAGTGTGAAAATTAAATTATGTACATCATTTTATAAACACGTTGCACATAAACGTAACGACGACACTTAACATGGACAAGTTCCATACACAAGTAGCAACGACAAGTTGCATACACATTGCATATACAATAGACACGTGATGACGCCCAGTAGATATCGACATTACAGTAGGCATGACGACATATTTTTGGCACTAACGGACCCCCATATTTCAGTGCTGTTCAGTCGATGGACATTTTTTGCAAGTCCCGTAGCGATCGTGTGTAAAAAAAAAAAAAAAAAAAAGTGCCATTTTCCAGATCTCTGATGTTTACTGCTGAGGCTGAGTGAAGCGCCGGAAGTGATCCATTCTATTTCCCAGAACGCGGAGGCGGTTAGCGCATAACTCCCATTAACTATGTTTTAAGTAAGCGTGTGAGAATGAATTACAGCATAGGTTTAAAAAGGTGCAATATTACAATATGTCAGTATTTTTTATCAAAACAATTATAAGATGTAAAATAACACAAGAATAAAGTTGTGTGGCACGTGAAACCATTTGCATATGCATGTAAAAAAAAAAAAAAAAAACAGTATATTGTATCATTGTTATTGTTTGTATCGTTTTTTTTGTGCAATAAAAATATTTTGGGAAAAAAAAGAATAAAGCTGTGTTTCCCCCTCAAAACGTTTTATTTTTAGGTGTATTTTGGGGGAACAATTTACTCAACTCAACTTTTATATAAAAATATATTATATTGATTATATTATATTATTTATTTATTGTTGCATTAAAATGCATTTTACGTTATTCATTTACATATTTCTTTTTAGTTTATGTATCTATTTAGTTTATGTATCTATTTATTTTAAATAATGTATTTTTTCATGATTTATTTTTAAGAATAATAGTTATATTTTGCTGTACTTAACGTAACAGTCAATTGATTTTCATTGTCAATGTGTTGTTTTGCAAGTCAGACTGTACAAATCTGTAGTTGCTTTGCTGGTGAAAATAAAAGTAATGCAAAAGTAGAACCACTCACATTGTAATATTGCATCTAATCACCATGAAATTCCACAAAATAATATTATTAATCTAAAAAAATATTGAGTATTTTGGAGGTAACAAGGTGAACACTTATTACAAAGAAAAGAAAAAAACGGCATGGAGAGTGTGGTGCGGCGCACCTTGCTTAAATATGAACTAATTATGTGTCAAAATGAAAGCATTTCATCTTCATTAGCGTCCGACAAGAGGCCGATGAGGCAACATAATTGAGAGGAGCTGCAAGTTAATCGAAGGAACACGCGTCGCTTGCTATTCAAACGTGAAAACGCCGTTTAGCCCAAAGAAAGCGCCTGATTAGATTTAATAGAAGACCTGAGCGCGTGGTCGATGCTGGCGGTCGAAAAGCGTTTTGGGATGCAACCGTGCCACTCCGACATTGGATTATGACTTGACAAAATCATTTTTCACAACGTGACGTTTACGCATCAGAGCATCATGCAAACACTGTAACTAATGATGATTACGATGATCGTCCGTTACGTTGTACAAAACAGCAAAACGTTAAATAGCTTTTTCATACAACTTGCTCAATTAACCAGTTTATGTTGCCATGTAAGGACCACACTACCCATAATGCACCTCGACTCCTTATGTCTTAGTTGGGTAAATATGTGGTGAATGAATTAGGTAGGTAAATACTATATATAGGTTGACTGAAAAGTAGGTAACATGGTGGATTAAAAAAAAATTGAAGTAGATGATTATGTCGGTTAGTACATAGATTGGTTCAGTAGATAGACTATGTAAATAATATAGATTAGGTCGATTTATGTCTTGGAAGGTAGATGATATAAATTCACTAAATTAAGTAGTACTTTACTTGAGATTATTTGTTAGGTATATTACTTGGATTGAGTAGATTAGGTTGGTACATTGATTCGATTAAGTAAATATACAAATTAGATAGCCACTCAGCAGCCATCTTGAGGGAGCACCTCAGGGCACCTTATTAGGACCCAACAACATCAACAAAAATCATCATCATCTTTCTACATATGATACATTCAAGAGGTGAGCTGGTCATTCCTCAACCACCTGGGTAAATGATTCAAAGTTCCTATTGAATCACAAATTAGACACACACACATGATTCGCCACAGGAGTGGAAGGCAGTTGTATACAGCAGTCATCGAATCAGTCCTTGGTTCATCCATCACAGTCTGGTTTGGTGCTGCCACAATGAAGGACAAAATCCAACTGCGACGGATAGTTAGAACTGAGGAGAAGATCAGTGATTTTTGCTCCCTAAACACTCTTGAGGACTTCCACGCTGCAAAAACTTCAGTGCAGGCAAATTCTCTCGGACATCCTGGTCACCACCTCTTCCAGCTCCTTCTCTCAGGTAGGTACTATCCAACTATGCACAATAAAACCAGCAGACATGCCAATAGTGTCTTCCCTCTTAAAATTAACTCTCTCAACAGATGAATCATAATTTGAGTTGAATCGATTCAACACTTAACTCAATTTAATTTATACAGCCCTTTAACAGCTACCGAAGTTTCAACAAAGTGCTTTCCTTAAATACAAACCCAACATAACACAATTTACCATAACATCATTTACCCCAAAAAAAAACACAAACCTTAAACGATAAAATAAAACATCTAATAAACACCAAAAAAGTAAAGACAGAAGGTTAGAATCTCAAGCTGTGTTAAAAGCCAATTACTAACTCAGTTTATTCAACTAACTCACCAGATACCAATCCATTCCACATTTCTATAGCACATTTTAGAAACAAAGTGCTGCACATTGAGATCCGCACACGATCATACACGTAAAATCTAGTAAAACCAACTATTAAAAAAAAACTGTCAATAAAATACAATAAGTAAAATAAAGAAATGAATACATAAAATAATTTTAAAACTAAATGAATAAAAAAATAAAAATCAAATAACACACGAAAAGACCCAGAAGACCACACAATTCACGCTGAACTAAACTAACCAATTGACTGGGACAATTCAGTTGAATCTGTTCACTGATTGACTCAAGGTCGACATTTAGGAAGATACAGCGATGAACAATGACTCAAGAGACTCAAGTCAACCATCTCACTTCAGTGAGTGACTCAAAGTAGCCCATAAGACGAGTTCAGCGGCTCCATTAAAGAGTTGACTTTGCTCAAACCCGCACGCACACAATCCACAGTGATGGCTTCACAAAGCATCACCACTCGCACCTTTTCAGTGCGTCTGACTAAAAGCGACACACGAATAAAACATCCTTTTGGCCTGTCGTTTATATCTCATGAATGCTGGAAGCCAAAGAATTTCAAGCACGAAAGCAACAACACAGAGATATATATATATATATATTTTTTTTTTTTGAAAGGCACTTTTCAAGCTTCAAAGGCCGTCAAGCCCAGAGGCCACTAGGCGAAAACTCGCCCCGGCGAGGAAAAACCAGCCACGACATTATCACTCGACACACTACCACAACACATATATATGCTACTCTACATATTTAACGCTTCACTTTTTTGGGGGTGATGCGGCACATTATGCAGCCTCTGTATGCTATTGAGGAATCCATCAGAAGCGGCACGCTCAGGAAATGACATCAAAGACATCAAAAAACATGGAGGGCTTTTGTTGTTTGTTTGCCCCCTGCTATACATCATACATGCACATTTTACGCGCCATTATGTCACCTCAAAATTGAAAGTGGGGGTGTTTTGTTTTGTTTTGTTTCGTGAAAATATTTGGGTTAGATACATTTGAGTTTCGTTAAAATGACTAGCTGTAATGCTTCAGTGCAGAAGAAACTGTCGGCTACAAAGGTAAGCGCATGCAGATTTATTTCCACCTCGTAAACTGATTAATCAACGTATGGTTTTATTTATTGCATCGCTCATGGCTATAAGATCTTTAGAAAAGAGTTTGGGAAGAAGATGTAACCACACGTGTTTGTGAAGTATTTAAGTGTTATGTCCTTTTAATATCAATGTCATTTCACACACCCCACCCCCGCACCCCGTACCCAAAGCAGTCACTCTGAAAATGCAAGGATTCTGCCCAAGAGCAACGATGCACATTTTGCTTTTAGACCTTCAAAATAAGAGGGGGGAAAAAAGAGCTTTAAGGGCTTTCCTGATAAACACTTCTACTTCCCACTAAACATCCGACGTCCAATGGACCTCCAGATCATGTCCGTATTGCGTCGGCCGGTCGTGGACCGCACTTCTACGTTCATACGACCGCCAAAATAGGTTGACATATGACGTCTAACCATGGCCTTAATATTGACGTTGATATGACGTCCCATACTCACCATGTTTGTAGGTTTGTACAAGAGCACAAACAAGTATCACATACACTGCATTATTGGTGTGTTTTTATTATAATTTTTTTAGTTACTAAAAAATATATATGAATTAGTATTTTATTGTTTTGTTTTTTGGACTCAAACGTTTACGTTTTGACGTACATGTGGATATTCATTCTATCCTGGGGTTGGTGTATATATTAGGCTCCACCTCTCTAGACTCTCCCATATGTGCATTCAGGAAGTGGTCTTGCTGATGTACTCAAGGTAAGTTGCATTAAGATGGCCCTTTTATTTTCTAATAGCCACATTTATACTTTTCGTTTGTGATCTGTCACCAGCATTAGCAATGGCAAGAGGACCTGCTAAGCTCTGTTTTTTTTTTGTTTTGTTTTTTTTAGCCATGCGGCTGAAAAATGGTACACGTTTCGGCTGGGTATTATGCTAGGTGCTAGGAGCTATAAGCTAGCCAACGCCACCGCTCGTTGCCACTGTTTACAAGTTTCAAGATACATTTGTCAAGTAATTATTCACCTCTTCATATGTTCTCCTCTTCAGAAGTATGCTAAAACAATGTGGGAGGAGGAGGACAAAGAAGCAGAAAGCACGGTGACATTATATTTAAACTATAACTATAACTATAAACCTATTGTAACAAACTGGATTAGTACGCTATATTATTATTTCTTTATTGAGAATTTTCATGCATGATTTCACACCATTATTTCAGTCATTTTACAATTTGGTCTATATAAAGCGCCAATCTGGTGTAGACGGTGCTATTCTGACACTGTTAGGATAAAAAACGACTACATTTCCTCAAGTGTTGGAGCGGTAGCTAAGTGTAACTTAATTAGCCCTACCTTGGGTGTTAATTTGACCACACCCTCATTTCCAGTGAAGGACAAACTTTCCAAATTTCCAGCGTGTTGTCGGCATTTCAATCGTGATACATCCAATTGTTGTTGTTGGGGAAGCGTGGTTCAGTGGTAGAATGGTCATCTCCCTACCCTGAGAGTGTGGGTTTGATCCCAGGCCAGTGTAACTATGTTAAAGTACCCTTGAGCAACATACTGAAGCCCAAAGTTGCTCCTGATGCTGTGTCATCAGTAGTCAAAAGATGGAAAACGCTACATACTGTAAATGAAGTACCTTTTACCGGAGTGAAGTGTTAGTTTGAGTTAAAGTTTGTAACACTGACACTAGTGTAGAGTACTTTCAACACTTCTCAGTGTTTAACTGTGTATATTTTTAACACTACACAGTGTTGAAGTAACACAGGTTAAGTGTAAAAAAAAAAGTAACACTTTGAAAGGTGTCAGATTTAACACTCAGTGTTAAACTAAAACTAGCGATTTTGCTGTGTAGGGTCAGTATATCAGATCAAAAATAAAAAGGTAACAATAGCCAAGTATGATGTAGTGCACTGCTAACTACAACCACAACAATGATCAAAGGCCAAAGAAATAAAAAATAAAACAAAAGGTAAATTGAGTAAAGTGTGATACAACAACAACAACAATAATTAAAGCCAAATTAAATCTCCTTTTTAAATCACTTAATCACGGACATAAAACAAGAATAGTTATCAAAGAAGAAAGTAATGTCAGTGATCTATGGTGAAGTGCAATCTAAACTACTTGACCAAAAGATGAGAAGAAGAAAAAGTTACCAAAAATTGACGCAGTCCAGCTATACAGAACTACAACCACAATAGTAATTAAAAAACCCTGAACGAGAATAAGAAAAAGTCCAAAGAAGGCAAATAAAAATGTCGTGAAGTAAGTTGTTCACCAATGAAAACTACAAAAATTGCCAGAGCACTTCCTAAACAATTCAGTTTTTACCTCACTGTTGTTTTTCTTTGGTACCCATACAAATAATAACAAACTTCAGGAACGACAAATCAACATATTTTGGTGTACAAACAGACAAAAATTCATCTATAAAATGTCATCCGGTAGGAGGCGCACTTAACGAGCATCTCTGTCATCTGCCTCACCCTCCATGCCCATCCCACTGCCTTGCCGGGCAAGCTTCTGGGAGATGCTAATGTCGCGTATGATGGCCTGGCTCGCCGTCGTTTGGGCCGCATTAGCAGGACAAACAATCGTTGGAGGTGTCACTTGATAATGGCCCCCCGACAAAAAAATAAAAAAATAAATAAAAAGGCGGCCCTCGCAGACCCTTCGCTCTCGGCCAGGGTAATTAATTGGGGGCGCTCTGCCTCAAAGATTTCCAATGGCGGTGCGGGCGATGGCCGCGAAAGCCCTACGACACCATCGATCGCTCGCAAAGTGAGAAATGCATCGGGGTCCGGCTCCACATCTTAATGGCGGCGCTATTGATGCTACCTGCCAAAACGGCCGCGTATTGATGCCCGCGCACATCTACAATGAGCTCCGCGGGGGATAGCAGCCGCCCCACGCCGTAAATAACGGGAGCCGCCGGCCGGGGGTGATTCTAGGATGGCGAAGAGAGTCAGGGTCGGATCCATACTCCTCAGGGCCGGACCGTGTGGCAATTACGACGGGCGATTAGCTAAACGGGCCTGATTGGAGAAATTGGATTAGGCGCTGATGAAAAGCGGAACCGACCAGCCCTGCGTTGACGCTCATTAAAGCGATAAATCCGGCGACCTTCATTGTCACACCGCAACAAACCAGGAATTAGTTCCATAGCCACCTGGCCGCAGTGAGCCCGCCTCTCGATGGCGTTGAAAGTGCTCGTATTGAATAAAATCGTCAAATGTAAAAGCTACAGTGTGATACAGACAGTTACCAACTACAAGACCAACAATAATAATTGAACTCTCAAAAAGGAAAATGCTGAGGGTGTTCCTATTCGTCAACTAAAATTCAATCGTTTCCCGTCACCAACAAATGTTCTTGTCAAGTTTGATTTTCAGCGGCTAGGCGTAGAGGAGAGTCTCATTTATGGAGGACAAAAACTGCCCAAATTAAAAACTAATAAATGACGAAATAAATAAGTGAATAAAAGTGAAAATAAAAACGGATATACAAAAAAATACTTTAAAAAATAAATATAAATGGAAATGCCGTTTTTCTGAACTCATTTGAAATCACGTCTTCGTTTGTCAACTGTGGCTGTCACTTTAAGATCGTGCACAGATTCACACGTGCACCGTGAACGAGCCTGACACAGATGCTGCAGTTACGCTTTGGGCCAGAGGTGGCAGTTGCAAGTAAAAAAGTGACAAACTGCATAAAGAGCTTTTAAATATCAATCAATCAATAAAACCGCTCTGCTCTGTCAGATCGAAATTTTATTCAAATGAGGGGGCGGTCCTAAGCGTGTCGTGTGGTGGGCTCCGCTGTTGCAAACTGCCTAGAGTGAGCGGATCGTCGAACAAGGAAGTTGTGGTCACAGTGGACAAAGATAGTCGTCCATTACTGGAGCTCTCCATGCAAGCCGGCGAGACTTCCTTGTTCGTCGACCCGCTCACTCGACCACTGAAAAAGTCCAACTCAAGACACGTTTAGGACCACCCCCTCATCTGAATAACATTTCGACCTGACAGAGCATAAAATACATAAATATGAGCGGAGCATTTTTATTTATCGATTGATATTTATTTCTATTTCTATATTTATTTTTATTTTTTATCTTAGTTTTGAATCTCGTTTTTAAATTTTTGTATTTATTTTTACTTTTATTTATTTATTTAGGGACATATATTTTGTTTGTATTTCCATTTATATTTATTTTTTGTACTTAATTTTTGAATTGTGCTGTATTTTTTATATCTGTTTTTTTCCCACTTTTATTCATTTATTTACTTATTTAGTCATTTATTTATTTTAATTGTTTTCAGTTTTGGTCCGCCATACTTGTTGACTAGTTAAGGACAAGTAATGCCAACACGTTGGACGTCAGACAAGTTTAGACACCGAGCACTCTAACAGCATATGTATAGCTAAAATAATTTTGTTACAGGAATTATACCACTAAGACAAGAAATAAAATGTAAAAGATGTTAAGTGTGATGCCATGTTGTCGTACCCCACAGGAAACTACAAAAAAAATGATATTACAGCCTTCAAAATTAATAAGACCTTAAGTAAAATGTGACGGATTTGCTGCAATAGAAACACAATTAACAAAGAGATAAAAAAAATAAAAAAACACTCATTAAACCGATAAATCCTGGGACCCTCACTTTCCCGTCGCGACAAACTGAATTAGTTGCAGATCAACCTGGCCAGTTTTCCCGCTGCACCAACCTCCCCCTCCCCCGCCTACATACACCCGCCCCCGCCCCCGCCCCCACCCCGCCGCGACGTTAGCAATAAACGAACGATCTCCGGGCCGGGCAGCGACGGCCCCAGACAAGACAAATGCTCCGACGCGAGAAGAGCCGAGCGCACCAATAAAGCAATCGATGCTAACCCCATCCCGGCGACCTCGCAGACGCTGGCTCACCCTCTCTTGGGTACGCAATGAAGAGGAGAAGGAGAAGAAAAGGAGGAGGAGGAGGCTGCGAGGCGTAAATAAATAAACCTCAAAGCCGCCAGGACGGAGGCCGCGTGCCACAAAACTGCAAAACACAAGATTTGGTTAAGGGAAGCCGGGATGACTCATCTCTGGAGAGCTGCTACGTGACACGCCGCGGGGGACGCTTCTTGACGTCTGAAGAAGGAAGCTGATGAAGGGGAAAACTATTGCACCAAAAGGTGGACAGTCAAAGCCTGCGCCACCACCTGAGTACGAAGAACCGCCTTTAAATTGCAATACCTTTCAGACTCTTTTGCGATAGGTGAAAATCACTGGTTAATAAACCGTAATCAGTAGAAAATGCTTTTGTAATACAATTTAATGCAAAATTTAAATGAAACGATTAATCGATTGAATAATGGATAGATTCATTGATTTAAAAAAATTATTTTTCCAGATCATCATTCAAAAATAACACTAAAAACGCATTGGTTACAATTCCATTAATAAATTACTGAACTGAAATGTCAACGATTGTAACGTCTTAATCTCTTGTATAAATTTGGGCGGGGAAGCGCATGGTCAAAAGGAGGGGTGCTGCATGTCGAGGAATACATTACGCCTGAGGAATTTCATGCTTCGCCATATCGTGCTGAACTTTACGCCGTCCTTGAACGCGCCACGTGAATCGCTGCCATTTTGAACGCCGCGCCGTGCCACCCCACCCTCCCGCCAGCCTAAATGGCTTACAAGAAACTGACAGGGGGGGGGGGAATAAATAAAGAGCACCCCCATCCTCCCTGGAGGCAACCCAAATTCTACTCAGCGGTACAACCTCGCCGGCGGGAAGAAAGAGCGGACGGAAAAGTGCTGCATTTGGACTTTTTGTGTGTGTCCCGTTCCAACTTGATGACACGTTGGGCTCGCTCTGCCTGCTCAGTGGTCGTCACTGTCAAGAACTTTTGGGTCGAACACAACTGCAGCACTCAGCGGGAAACAAAAAGTTATTGGCAAAAACTTTGCGATGGAATGTGGGCCGCCGTAGGTGCACACCTCCTAAGTCGCTTCAACCTCAGCATGAGCCCTTGAAGACCGTGGTAGCAGACCATCAGGCCGCGTCAGGCCAGAAGCTCAAAAGGGGACCTAACCTCTTCAGCAATTTGCCATCTTACTCTCTGCTGATCGCAATCAAATGTAACCAATGCGACACTATGCTCTGCCTGTACCAGATGTCAAAGTAAACAAAATGTTTGACACGTTTTCATCACCGATCTGTGCAGTATAACTTCCTCAAATGGCTGAATTCCCTCGTCAGAGTTTGTCAAAGTTTTAGCCCTAGAATCTGCCTTAAATGTCTGCTTAAACCAATAAGGCTGACAAATTCCTGCCCGAGACTTTTTTGAGTCTGTGGGGCTGATCTTTTTTCAAACGTTCTAACAAACAGCAAGCCCAATGGGAAAATTTGCACAAAATGGCACCTTCAAACCAAAATATCCAAATTCCTGTTGCACTTTGGACATGCATCCTAAAGACTTGTGTCCGGTTATGGTCCACCCAATTTGGTGAAGTTAGTGTCATAGCCAGGCTAATTTTGGGCATTTATCCTTAAGAATTTTTCGTGTGCCCTATTTAATTCCGATTGGTGAAATTTGTGTCGGGCTTCAAACTAATGAGTGAATTTGCATTGACTAAAAGTTGTGCTTTCATTGCATTGTGTGTTTTTTGTTTTTTTCAGTCTCTGATTGGGTAGAGGGGCGTGTCCGCCTGCGCCGCACCTGTTTCTCATTCACAAATCAACGCTTTATAAGGACTGGAACTGCCGACACTCCTCGTCGGAGTATTGACCTTGCTACGTCCTCGCCCTTGCTACGTCCTCGCCCAAGAGCTTTATTTTGACTTAGTGTTCCAAATTCCTATCTCTAGCTTCGTTTCTTGTTTCCAGTTTCTCACGTGAGTCTTTTGACACGTAGTTTTATGTTGTTGTTTCCTCGGCTTATTGCCTGAGCGCTTGTTAACCACGCGTTGAGCCTTTTTTGCTCCGTAGTTTTGTGTTTTCTCAGCTTTACGCTTGAGTGATTGGTATCCACGTGTTGTTTTTCCCACGTCGCTTTTAGTTTATCCACTTAGTATAGCTCGTTTCGTATTTAGTTTTTTCTTATTCGTGTTGTGCGATTTTACAGCCCTCGGATGTATTTGTGTTACCTTATTTTCCTTGCATACTTTGCAAGCGACTTTTGTTAACTGTTTTTCTCCTGGCTTCGTCTGGTGCTTTGTGTTGTAGAATTCCGTTGTGTACAATTAAATTTGTCAATCCACATGCTTTGTGTCTCTGCGTGTGTGGGATCCACTATCCGGTTATTGCAGAAATCATTAAAGTTATCATGAACATGTCAACCGCCAAATTTCATGTTGACCAATGAAAATAGGTGGTTTCCATCCCCCTATTTTTATTAGAATTTTCAAGAAATGCGAGAAAAAAAAATGAATGGAAACTGTACAAATTCAACAACGAGCCAAAAATTCGCAAAAAAAATTGAAGGTTAATGCTATTTTAGATGGGAAACCGCAACTACAGTTTATCAAGAATTACAAAATCAATCTTACATGACGCCCTCCCACGGCACAGTCTCTTCCTATTCTTCTTCTTTTAAATTACTGGTGGATCACATCTCTATAGTGCATACTTGGGATGTGCCAAAAAATCGATTCTCATTTAGTACGATTCAGAATCAATTTTAAATGCCCTAAAATTGATTTTATTTACATTATTTTATACTGTCTTGGCTTTGTCTGTGTGTGCCTTTTATTTGGAGCGCTGTTCATGTTGTACCCGCTTTGGCCACTGAGGGCAGTGTGGTTCCATGCGGTCTAATACACTGTTAAATTGTAGCCACATTAGAGAGTAGAAGGAAAAAATCACGAGTTATTCCAATAAAAGGTTTTTTTTTTTTTTTCAGCATGGAGCTGTTCTTTTGAGTGATAAAAGTGCCGCGAGTAGCGCACTAATTAGCATTGGCGAGTCAGACTGGAGTAGATCATTACAACTCCTTGCACATCTATAAATTACAGCAAAAATCATTGTCCAGCAAATCATTTTGAATCAAAAATCGCTTCAGAATCGAATCGCAGACCCAAAAATCGGAATCGAATCGTGAGACATTCAAAGATTCCCATCCCTAGTGTATACCACCACCTACAGCGGGGGGAGTCCCCTCTCAATATTCGCAAAAGGAGAACAGATGGAAACAGGCACAAGTTGCATGTCCGTTTTGCACATTTTCAGTCAATTCGCTTAAAGAATTTGAAACAATTGGATGGAAAGCCCACTACTGGCGCCAGGGGCCGATTTTGTCTAATTTCCCATGGGGCACCATGGAGTAAATGTATCCCAAACACCTGCTTCCAACCAAAATGTCTGACCTCCTGTTCAATATTTGTCATGGATCCTTGATACTTTCTGGTGTGTTCTGTCATGATTGACATGTTCATCCAATTCATCCGACAGCTGGTGAAACTGCTATCGGAGGCTGGTTTTGTAAGCGCACATATGCTACGCTGCATTTATAAAAGGGGCCCGCCTTCTTTTAACTGTCAATCAAGCTGACAATTACTTTTTCAACAGACTCACTTTCTCAGATGAAAGAACTCACGAGCCGAGGTCATTGAGGGCCATTGTCCTCCTCTAGTTTTCTACTAGAGTGTTAATAAGGACCACTTCAGAAGTCCATTTTGTGGCTTTGATGAGGGAACAAACTGAGTGATTGGCCAGTCAAATCAAATTAGCCTCCGCCGAGTCGTTTCTTTCTTTCTTTTTTTTCCCATCCTGGCTGAAGCGTGTCTAGCGGAACACTCTGCTCTTACATTGAGGTTAATATGATGAAAAGACCGTCGGACACTGGGATGACCGCCGTTTCGCTTAGAAGCTCATTTGTGCAGAATCAGTTCAAGTTCGGATGTCAAGAAATCAAATGTGACACAAGCAAAAGATGTGTTAAAAAAAAAAAAAAGAGTTTTAGAGGATTGTCATCGTGTAATGTAAACTGAATTTTTTGCTTCAAATATTTACATAATTATTTATTTTCTTGATTATTTTCCCCCCCCAAACATTTTTTGACAAAATACACAAACCTATATTATTATTTTTAAAATAAGAATAAGTAGTGAAAATATTGGAAAAAATTTGATAGTTCCATGCTTAAAAAAAAAAAAAAAAAAGTTAGACAAAAAGGACCAAAAAAAACCCCTCTCTATTCATTTGTTATCATCACATATATTTAACAATACTGAAATTGTATTTTTGTTCAAAACAGTTTTAAGAATATGAATACTAATAAATGCATATTTTACATTTTAAGTATCACAAAATCTGCACAAATCAACAAAAAATTAAAAAAAAATGTATATTAATAGATTTCTTTTTCAATGTTAAATTCATGTAACGTGGAAAAACATCCAAAAACAAAGATATTTTGTTATTTTTAATTTAAAACATATTTGAAAGAAGAAAATCTCAATTTTAAAAATCACAAATAGTTTAAGTTGATAAAAAAAATTAACAAAATTTGCTAACTAAAAAACTTCTTTTTTTTTTATCTAAACCTCTTTTTTCAAATCAAATATTGAATACCCAAAATGTTGATAAATGTTATTGCATTCTATATTTTAATTAGTAAAATATGGGTATACATGCTTTTCTCTGGTCATAGAATATGATGATGCCCATTTTTAATTGAAAAAGTTATTCATGCCACACACTTTGTTCAAGCATTAACCATCTAATCTGCATACCTTTTTTATGATGCTTATTATTGCCATATTGATGTAAATGCTGTCACGCAAAAAAGGGTGTGAGGGGCAAAAATGCACCACAGTATGGGGACGCTTTCACTCTTGATAATAATAATATTAAGAAAACTTTGTGGTGTATAAAAGTGCTTTTCACTGACTGTTTGCTGCCTGTTTTTGTCCCATAACAATCTTGTTGTGCCTTCTGCACAAAAACGCAAACACGCCTAGGCTCGACAATTTGCATTCAAATCAGATTTTGTCGCTCGTTGAGAGGGAGCAAGCAAAAGGTTTTGTGAGTAAAAATGTGTGGTGAGGAGTAAATAAACGCTCAGTGAAAAGGGGCAAAAATAAAACAAAGACATTAAAAGGGAGGGAGGAGTGTCACTAGGAAAATAAAAAATAAAAAGAGTCCATTGTGGCGTTTGCAGCAAGCAAGTAGTGTGAGAAGCGATAATTAACCGGTAATTAATTTGCTGCTCTTTATCTGAGAGAAATGTGTGCTCCGCAAAAGATTAGCGCAGCTTTTTAATAAGCGGCGGCAATAGCAGACGGGTTTGATTTTTCCTCTTTCCGCCCGACACAAATAAGACGCTTTGTTTATGCCACAAAGGCAGACATTCATCCCAATTAGAGGCCAAATGAATCAATATTTGGAGGGCTTTTCCCATACTTAACAGCCCACCGAATTTGGTGTTCATTTTGGTCAACATTTACATTTGGGTTCTAAGCGGGAGAATCCAAAATGGTTCGGTAGCGCTCACAAAAAACAGCCGATGAAGACAACATGAAATGTTGGGCTGGACTGGCCATCTGGCATTCAGGGCAGATGCCCGGTGGGCCGGGCACTTTTGGGGCCAATTAATTAATTGTTATTTTCTTACATTTTACCTCAAGAGACTGGCCCACAATTTAGAGGGACCAGTCTGTTAATTTATTTTGAATATAGACAGCAAACTGAAACATCATCAAAAAACATCAATGGCAGAACTACATGTTAGGCAAGAGCTGGGCCAAAATTCCAGGAACGATTTTTTGCGCCAGTTGTCTATGATCAGTAAACCCACAAAAACACCGATGCCCGAAAAAGCACAGGAAATCTGCTATTTTGGTTCAAAGTAGACAAACATCTCAGATTAATTTGACCTATTCTGGACATTTTTCATAAGCTCCAAGTGTTGCCAGTCTCATTTCCATAATTCATAGTCTCAACAAGCCATGCCCAAAAAGACACATGAAGTCGGCCATTTTAGTTCAAAGCGGACAGACATCTCAGTCATAAAACACAAATGACTACACCCTAAAAACGGATTGGTGAAATATACCACCAAAAAAAAGGTTAAATTTGACCAATCTCGCTGGAAGTTAAGTGTCCGACAGATCATTTAGTTAAAACAATCAGCATTAATCATGTCTGTCTACCACAGGCAGACCCACAAAAAATTCTCAGGGAGCTATGCTGGAAAATATGTCATATTGCTTTGAAGTGCACCATTTTAGGTCCATCAGAGAAAAATCACCTTTTATATATTGTCCGCTTGCTTCTAAATTTGAACGCCAATCGCAAGTGATTTTTTACCTTTGCGTGTGGATGGCATCTAAAATCACCATAAAACATTCAACTAATAGCTCTCATTTTAGGCCCATTTGATTTATGCAGAAGACAGAAGAAAAAAAATCACCTTATAATAATCACTGTAAGAAATGTTTGGTTGTCACGTTCAAAACCTTCTGATTGGGGAAAGACAAAAAAAGAATCCCACTGTCGACCTTGTGTTGAGTTCTGGCGCTCTTATAAGACTAAGTGGCTTTCATGATCAAATTAGTAAGTTTTCCAACAAATAAAGATGCTGACTTGGGAGCGGGACTCATTTCCTGGCCTGCAAATCCTTTCGGACGTCCACTCTGATTAATAAGAGAGGATGTGATCCTCTCATTAAGAGCGTGACTTCCTTCCTAAAATGATCTCACTCCAATGCGTGTGCGTGTGTGAGAGAAGTGCAAACACGTTTAAGGACAAAATAAGGCTTTAAAGCAAAATGTGTGTTTTAGGCTTTTTTTGCGGGTCCAATTGAGATGAATATGCGTGGTGGATTTGGTCGGGCGTACGGGTGGCGGGGTACTATACTAAAAGTGTTTTGGAGGCAAAATGCAAGAAGAAGCAATTCATTCCCACACGCAGAAAATTACACACAGGCACTTTCACATCACCAGATCACTGCTTCCATCTTGTGGCCACTGATGAAAGCGCAGCAAGAAGAGAAGAGGACGCCACATAGAGAATGTGTTGTTTTTCTGTCTCATTATTGAATATGCATACAGAGCAACTGGATGACGCAATCATGTGAATGGGAACACGCAGGAAGGGGGAGGTGGAGTCCAACGTTTTTTAGTTTCAAGGAGGACAAATGTAAGAGTTTTTAAGACTGTCACTCAAATTGTAAGACCTTCCACTGAAGGACTACTTCGAGTAGGCCATTATTCTATATCAAGTGAGAGATATTCCAGACACTTTGCTGCAATAAGAGTCCATTTTTCACATTTATGGAATTGTGTGAGTGTCATTTATTAATACAAACTTGCAAAATCCATTGATTTTGTGGGACATTTTAAAAACAGTAACAAGTGGAAACATATCCTTTTAAGTCAAACCTGTTCTTTATTTTTCCTCCTAAAAGGAATTCATTAATATGAGTTTATTCATTTAGATGTTTACATTTTGTAAACGCTCATCTGACTAAATAATTAGTTGGCTGATTAAAAAAAAAAAACTAAACTGATAAGAAACAAAACGTTTACATACATTTATTTGTTATTTGTTTAAATTAAATATTTTTACAAATTGATTAAAAGAATAAAAAAAATACTAAGGTTAAAAGCATATACATATTTTAAAATTATGTTTAAAGCAAGTAATTGTTTAATTAAGAGGTAATTCATTTAAACTGAACTATTGGAATGAATCACGAGATGATCAATTTAAAATAAAGCAATTTCTTACATGTATGTCCTTTCCCTCATCTAGTCATTTAAAAAAAGCAAATGAGGCCCTTAAGCTACAGCACATTAGTGTTAATTTCACGTAATTGGTCTCGAATTTATTCTTTATTTACTTCAAATAATGTCTTTGTTCAGTTATTTATAGCAGCGATGTATAGTGACAGGCGTGACAATTAACTATATCTTCCACTAGATTGCAGAAGGTAGCATAAAACAGCTCATCCACCTCTTGCCATCCATAATAGAAGAACAACGGCTTTGTCAACATATCACTCCCAGGAATTTAGATGAGATCATTTTCAATATTTATACTTTTTATGACATTTTGTTTGTCGGTGTGCCATGAGATTCCTTCCGATGTAAATGATGTGCCTTGGCTCAACAAAGGTTAGGTGGGAAACACTGGCCCAAATGAAAAAAAAAAGTGTGTGTCTATTCATTTCATCAAATGTGTAGTTACTCATCTGCCCACTCGAGGTCGCTATGCAGAAAGAAATGGCATGGGCCTTCCGCTTGTCCTCGGCTGACCCCTTTTTAGACAGGCAACCACCTCCACTCTCTCACTCACTCACACTCACACACGCACACTGACACACAAACATACACGAATGCACGCACACGCACAACCATCACTGACGCTATGAGCAGCATGGCCACAGGGAACGCAACACAGGAGCGCCCCCTGGCTGTGTGAAGTGAAATACAGAGTGGATGACCTTCACACATTGTCAGAGTAGTGACGTTTAGCGACGTTTAAGTCATTTAGCAATATTTAGTTTAATTTCACGATGTGTATCAACTTCCTCTGACGTTTACCAATATCTTTAAGTGCTGTTTAAGGCTGTTAGTTAGGAATATTTAGCAATGTTTTGCTTAGAGACATTAGATGTTTAATGCTGTTTAGATAATAAAATAGTCATCCTGCTACAAATTTAGCAATCTTTAGTAATGTTTAGCGACATTGATCAACTTTTGTTGTTTACTGATGTTTAGCGAGTTTAACGAGAGGTATGACGGTGGAAGACATGCTTTTAGGAACGTTTAATATCACATTTAACACTAGATGTTGACCAAGATGTTAACCGTCGTCTACCAACATGTTACCGACATTTAGCAATGTTTTTGCTAATGTTTTATTTAGCCACATTTGGAAATACTTTGTCCCATTTTGACACATGTAGTTATTCTTAGTGATATATTTATTAAAGTTGACTGATTATCAAAATTTAGCAACGTTCAGCTACATTTTCTGACATTTAGCAATATTTAGTGACCTTTGGTAACGTTTAGTGATGTTTTACAAGATTGTGTGACTTCTAGCAATGTCAAACAATGTTTAACCATATTTAGCTAGGTGTAACAATATTTGGTCCAATTTTGTGACAACAATTTAGCAACACGTTCATCAAACTTTAGCGATGTTTAGCAACTTTTCTGACAAGTGATTAGCAATAGTTACAGTGGTGGTTAGCGACATTTAGTAACTCTGTGAAGTTTACTAATAACTTAATGATATTTATTGATGTTTAGTAGCATTCAGTGGTGTTACTCAATGTTTATTGACATTTTGTGACATGATGCAGCCTTAATTGCTGTTTAGTTTTCTTAGTGACATTTGATCGACCTTTAGTGACTATATTAACAACATTTATTAACCTATGTCAACATGTTTTGACATTTTGCGACATTGTAACAATTAAGACTAATTTTTACATGTCCAGCAACAACCCTGGAGCTCCCCCTAGGTGTGTGAAATGGAACGCCACGTGGGCAAATCTAAATGTCAGCGTCCTTCAGCCACTGACCTACATCCACTGTCAGGCCTCACTATGGGGGTGACAGCGCCCCCTGCTGGAGGCTGACCTTAACACAAACATGTAAAAAAAAAAAAACACATCCACATGCACGCTGAATAATGAATTGATGTGTTCAACAATAAGGGCCCCCGAGGCCCCAGTGCAGCTGTTCACACGGCTCCCAGCAAGCGACTCGCTCCTCCCGGGCAAGCGTCACTCGCCATTTTATACGTACACACACTCACACTCACACACACCTGCTGTCCCATGGCTACATCGCCACACACACGGCCAATAAAAGAAATATGAGCAGGATGGAGTGGGAGGACACACACACACACACACACACACACACACACACACACACGCGCGCGCGCGTGCGCGACACACATGACACACACATACACAACTCCCACTAGCACAGTAAAGAAGAATGAGGATGTCCTAGCGCAAAAGATCCAACTCTGTCTCCACTAGACTCAGCACACACACACTACACACACAAACTCTGTTGTACCACACAACAATAGAAAGACAAGAGGACTAGAGAACACACACTCATGCATGTTTTGGATTATATTTGAAGCAGCAAAAATGTCCACATATGAAAAAAAGTCATCAAAAGTAAAGAAGGCACGGCAGAGCTTGTGCCACACAATTACCGTAAGGCAAGAACACACACACGTTCTTATGTTGGCCAAGCCAAAAGTCAGTCGTGCCGACAAGAAAACCTCACAATTATAGGAATACAAGGACAGAAAATACATACACGCTCTTGTGGGGTACATTCAAATGTATAGAAAAACAAGTAACCCTGAAAGAGATTCGACCTGCATTTCATGGGCAACTTCAAGACAACTGAGTTGCTGCTTGGCACCTCCTAGCCACGAGGGGGCGCCCCAAAGTCAGTTTCTTTTTTTCTTTTTTTACACCCATTGCGACCTAAAGTGCCTGGCAAAACATGCGTCAAAAACCTATGGGTGACTTTAGAAGTGTTCATGAAAATTCAACAATATTTTGTCCATGCCTACTAAATACTTGATATATGAGCTCCTGAAGCAGATGCTATAATAATTCCCAAAACATTTCAGAGCTTAAAAAAAATGATTTAGTATATTTACCTTTAACACTGGAGTGCAGTTGTGACAACCTCGGGGAATCGAGTGTCAATTATTCATTGTCCATTCCGTTACAAAGCCGTCGAAATTTCCATTGTCCTCATGTCGACCGACATCACCATCTCATGTATATTCTGATGTATTTCATCGGCTAAGAGACCAAGAATTGGCCAAAACAAAACAAAATGGCGTATCTCCTCTCCCGGCTTTAAAGGTAGAAGAGCGCTAGAGCGCTCCTGGCTCTAGTGGTAGAAACGAGGTAATGCGCTCTCTGCCTTAATTGGTTTATCTTGGTGGGGGGAGGAGAGGAATTTTACTGAGGAATCTACAATATTAAGGCCAATAAAAGCAGTTGCGTGTCATAACACAGATGCTATAAAACAGCGTCAAGGAGAAGAGAGTTTCCTTCTTAGGGGTGAGGCATTGAATAGAACGGAGGCCTGAGGTCAACGTGTTGCGTGTGGTTTCACAAAATACAATCTCAGCCACTTGTAGTGATTCCGGGCTTATCCAGAGTGCTTATTTGATGGAAAATCCACCCAAAGAAAAAAATGTTCGGCAGAAGATGTTCTCTTTGCGGTGTTGGTGCGACTTTGTGGTGAGTCGGCCGTGAAAAGGAACAGAAGGTCCGCAGGCGTCACGCTGATCCTGCTCGCTGCAGGCCGGAGCTTCAAATTCTCTCGCTCACTTTTTTTTTTTTTTTCTTGGATTGTATGGAAAGCCCTTGGAGCATTCATTCAATATCCTTGACATCCAGCTTCAGGTCCATGTACTAGTGCACTCTTTGTCCGCACCGGTAAAACAACCTTGCGCACTTGAGACAACTTCGTCTGAAGAGAAACATTTCATTAGTGTGCAATTCTCCTTACTAGTAAACCACTGTGCTCTACTAACAAACACTAAGATAGTAGGCCCAACTGGTAGGCATGATGCACTTGTAGCAGAACGGTTAACTACACTAGTTGCCATTTCAGCATTTTTATGATATCCTCATTAACCTTAAGGTCCATTTATTTGTACCCTCTAAACTCTAATAGTAATTTTCATACTACTAGTAAAACTATTTGAGCAATTATATGATATCCAGCTTTAGGCCCATGAACTAGTACGCTCTTTGCCTTCACTAGTAACAAATTCTAGTAGGTTAACTACTAGTAAGGTTAAACTATAAGGTGCCATTTTCATTCTACTTTCATTTCAACCTGGGGTAGGCACTGCCTACCTTGCCTATTCTGACCGCACATCACTGCATACTAGTAATGTTTAATTCTACAATAGTCGGTCAAAAGTGGCAGTAGTAGTGAAATAAGTTACTAGCAACTATTTTAGTAGCTTAAGGTCCATATAGTAGTACACCCATAGTTCTCACGAGTAGAACGACTAGTAAGACAACTAGTGAAGCAAAACTGTGCACTAATTGACAACTGTGCACTACTAATGACATTCTACTTGATAACATTACAGACGCCTAACTAGTAAAATATAGTTGTTCTACTAGTTTGCCAAAGAAGTCCAACTTGTGTGCAACAAATTCATCAAGTTACCAATAAGACAGCCGTTCGACAGATGCGCTGAATTGTCTCAAATACACTGAAAAAAAAGGAACATTGAAAAAAAACAAAGCGATACATCGAACCTAATATTTTAGCTTTGACTCATGTCTTCAATTGATTTAGTGCAATCTGAAATGTTGAAGTTCATGTAAACTCATTTCTAGTGATGGGCGAGTACCGATGCCGGGTATCGTGTCGTCCTCTTGAGGACAACGAGCTTACTAGTACACAGACCTGCAGCTGGATGTCAAAGATTCGGAACAAACATTCAAAGGGCTTCCCATCGAGTTTCTCACACTCAACTTGGTGACCTTGTCCTGGCTGAGATGAGCCGGCCCGTCCCGGCCGTCGGGCCGGCGGGCTTGTGGCGTGGGCGGGGGAGCGAGGGGGCGGAGACAGAAGCTGCGAGGAGGAAGAGCAAAAGCAGAGGACATTCCTTTGGCCTCGGGTGAAAGCCGCGCGGTCGGGACGCACGCTGAGAGAGGGAATGTTCGCGCACGCTGAGACGCAAGCTGTGCCTGTTGGCACACACACACACACGCTTACATGCAACATATATGGACGTAAGTACACGTGCACGCACGCACATAAATCACTACACAGACACGCAACACATATAAACACATAACTTTAACAGTTTTGTAGGGCTAAAGGTTTCAAAAGATATAAATGTTAAAAGTCGAGCTCTAATTAAAATATTTGTTTTTTTCTTATCGATCATTCCAAGGATCCTATTACACTCATTATCCGTCAAAGGAAAAAATAAAAAATAAATTGAAGAGTAAATTCTAATAACCTGCTGTGACAAAAGAAGTGGGTGTTTATCCACAATGCAGGTCAAACCAATTTTGCTCACAAATAGTACTTGTCCTTTTTGGTGTGTGCGTGTGTTAACGACGTCTCATTTCCAGCGATGTAGAAGAATCTGATTGTTGTGATATAATAACAACAACAGGTGTTGTCTCGCTGCCCTCTCGTAAGATTCACAGCAACACTTGCAAAAGGAAGTGGTGTGAATATTTCCCATGAAACAAATCACGAGTGAAGCCAGCACAGACTTCTTTTTTTTTTTTCCTTCCTGGACGGGCTGCTGTTGACGGAACGGAGTGAATTATTCAGCGTTGCGGCGGAGACGTGCTGTACATTTGCTTCGGGGCTCGAAGCAAGAAGTTTGGCGAGCCAGCCAGGAAACTTAAACACAAACTTATTGATTCTTTTACCGCCAACACGACCGCCGATAGCATCTTTCTTTTTTTTAACCGACATAATGATTAAAATGGAAAT
This sequence comes from Leptonotus elevatus, assembly GCF_054856555.1. NCBI lineage: Eukaryota > Metazoa > Chordata > Actinopteri > Syngnathiformes > Syngnathidae > Leptonotus > Leptonotus elevatus. The sequence goes on along the minus strand of NC_141239.1, from coordinate 30,181,764 downwards.
ATACAATTGAGCCACTGAGAAATACTAGCTCACTAGCTAACTCGTGTTTTTGTCATTGTATTGAGTGGCAAAGTGATTTTATGTGTTATGGCTGCAATGAAATCTGGGGGATTTATAACTTGTTGATTTATTTATTTATTATTTTTGGGGGATTAACATTTTATTGAGATTTTAAACAATGCACAATATAGACATGCATGTGGCAAGTAGCAGTTATATCACAATTTTAAGATATGTGCATAGAAAACAAGCATCGACCGCATGTAGTATGACTTGGTGATTTATTTATTGGAAGAAAAAAAGTTTAGTGGGATAGTGGTCCAAGTCCAAAGTTCAATTTGACCAATTAAAAAAAAATAGTCTCCATGTCTCACAGGTATAACTCCACGCATACATTAATTGTTTTAATTAAAGCGGAAGTCAACCTTAAACATTTCTTGACAATAATATGCTATATGTGACCTCACTAGTCTAAACGTGAAATTCTAATTAATATTACATTTCTGGAATATGAGTTATGCGGCAAAATCAAGTTGTTTTTAGCCATCTCAGGGGGCGGCCATTTTGCCACATGCTGTCGACTGAAGATGACATCACAGTTGCTCAGGCAATGACCAATCACAGCTCACCTGTTTTCTGACGCTGAGCTGTGATAGGTTGTTACCTGAGACTTGAGCAACTGTGATGTCATTTTTACTCGACAGCAAGTGGCAAAATGGCCACCTTCTTGATAAAAACGGCTAGATTTTTGCTGCTTAAGCCATATTACACTCAAACAATATTAACCAGAATAACGTATTTAGATTAGGAGGAAAAAAAGTTTGAAACTCATTTTTTAAATGCTTTTGTATCAGAAGAAATAGAGTAACTACTTAAATCATTGTCATTTCCTTTTTCTTTAAGTGAATAGGCATACAAAAAAAAAAGTTTAAAATTGAAAATCTGATTTTTGTGATGAATATTTGGTCATCACTTTTAGGCATAATCACCAAAGCCCTCCATTCCAACATCAGAGCTTTGAGATACAATTTAAATTGGATCTTGACCACACTATTAGCTGAAGTCACTTGCATTTTAAATGATCTGCCCCCAAAGAAAAGAATGAAAGTGCCATTAATGCATTCCAATCTCACTAAAAACTAAATAAGTTGTGGTATTTTAATGAGAGAAAAAATAACTCTGTAATATTACACTGTATAAAAAAATGACAGGTAAATGGAATTAAAACAAATGTAACAATTTTTCTCACACTTTCAAATTCAATGTAATGCACATTGTGATGTTCCCAATGATATGTTCGCCTTGGCCACCTGGGGGCAGTATAAGACACGCACAGATACAAAGAGCCAGACGAGACCTTACAATCCCACAACAATATTATTAGTTGTTCTGAGATGAGTCACTGGTTATTTTTGTATACGTGTAAATGTACAATGATGGCCAAAAATTTGCAGTTAAAAAAAATCAACTCAAATTAAAATGGGGCTTTTACTTTACGTCTTTACTGGCCAGCCCTCGATGTATTTCCCATGTTCTGGCGTTATGTATGAATTTGAATGCAAACCGAACCCAGTAATATTAATAACATAACATCCCACACTGACCTGATGAGACAACCTCCTTCATGCTGCTCAGAGTGCTACCATAATAGTGACTTAAAAAAAAACGCAATTTTTACACACGCGCACACACACACGAGTCAGCTTCACAAAAGGTAACCTCGCCATGACCCGTCACCCCCCCCCCCCCCAAAAAAATTGCGTCTGTGCTTACCGAGTCACTGCAGGCGTAGACGCCGCTTTGATGCTCGGCGGCCTCGGGCAGGCGGGAATACGTCGGCGTACGCACACACGCACTTACACACACGCAGAAATATTGCAGCATGGCGGAGATAAAGATCGTAGCACTCGGGAATGAAAAGACGCTTTTAATCCCAAACTGTCGTCAGTTGAAATTAAATTTCCTCATCTTCCGCGGCCATGTTCAGCTTCCCGAGAGGCTGCTACATGTAATCAGATAATGGCTTTGGCTTGGTGAAGCAGCATGTGGATCTGGATTTGGAACAACCTGTTCTACGAAACCAGAAATGAAAAAAAAAACGTGTATTTGTCATCAGGAGTGACATTCTAGAATAAGCATAAAGGACAGGAATGCTAATATGCTTGGTTTTGTCCTAACATATTAGTGTTGTAGTTAAAGTAGCACTAAGGAACGTTTCAACCTTAACACAAATATTTTCATAACTCTTCTGATGAAACATCGATTTAAAACTAGTTGAATGGTACCTTTTTTTTACTGGCACTAAGCAACTTTGAGGAGGATGGTAAGGAACACTGGCACACAAAAAACTACAAATGTGCTGAATGCTTTATGGCATACGTCAAAAACTACCCTGGATGAAAAGACAGTCAAGGATCAATATTGGCCTAGATTTCACTCGCTGGAGTGAGCTAAAGAGCGATGCAATGCGCTTGTCCTCATAGGAAATGTGGTCTTCCTTCAGACATAGCAGTGCCGCTTTTGTCCATATGGGGTCGCCATAATCAATATATACTGAAAGTTCCTTAGTGTTGCTTTAAGACCACACCAGGGGAGATCTAGACTTTTGGAGGTTGAGACCGGGACAAGACCAAGAATGTATGTATCAAAAATAAGTCACCCAAAAAAAATAATGTCAGAAAAAAAGGATTTTGTTTTTTCAAGTGAATGCAATACGTTTCCGTATGTTTGCAACAAAAAAGCAAATTCTGGTATGTTGAAACAAATGTGAAATCGAGGTGGTGTGGCACTCCAGGCACCACCGGAAAGGCAGTGTCGCACCTGCATTCTGCGTTTCTCACTGATCACCGTAGACCTGGCCTGGTCTCGACTGGTTTTGATAAAAAACTCCCAAGTCCGGCCTGTCCAAGACAAGACCGAGTAAAAATGCCTTTGATTCCGTGACGAGACCGAGACCCTTAAAAATTGCTCTTGAGACCGGTCTCGAGACGGCGACCAATTTCAAGAAACAATTTGATTCCATATGGTACAACTTAGTTTGAGAGGATATGATGCCTATTACCTGTCTATTTTTTATAACTGAAAGGGTATTGAACGAGCGCTCAGTATATTGTCCATCTTTTCTACATTGCCACATTTTGGATTTAATGGGCATTAAGCCTTTTTCTCACCATACGGTAAACTCACCCCTAAGGTATGTAAACTTTCTAGCAAAACTGTATATACAGCTTAACTAGTTTGTACTGTACATATAGCATAGCACAAACATACAATTGTTTACATAATGAATTGCTCCTACAGGTTTGATTGTGAGTGTGAATGGTTGAGGATAAGCGGTACAGATAATGGATGGATGGATGTTTATATATTATATGGATAATGCTGCAGTGGAAACATGTAATCTTGCATACCATTTTGATTATAAAAAAAAAAAAGGTACTGTATGTGTAGATAAGGGCTGTTTATTTCCAGAGTTGGTTAATGTAACCATGGCAACCGATGGCCTTGGAGCTTGTTTTGTTCACGATCTAAGTGCTCAAATAGATAAAGTGCTCGACGTCAAACATGTTGATGATTAAAAAAAAAGGAATGATCATGTTCAAAGTGGCTGCAGGTCATGAGAGTATCATAACACACACACATACACGCGCGCGCACACACGCAGTCCGGCTCCCTTGATTGGACGATAATGTGGAGAAATATTGGATTTTCCTGGCGGCCAGGTTAAATCCTTCGGGCAGGCCGCCGGGTCAATAGAAAAAAGGAAGTCCTGATAGCAAATCTCCTTAAATTCACAAAGACGTGCTTCAACTCTCTTGGAAGGAGTTTGAGTGTCGGCCTCACAAATCCACACGGACACACGTTTTCAAAATGTTCACCACAAGACTCACTGACTAACTGAAAGTATTTTTTTTTCTATTGCTGAGGCAATTAGCCAGTATTTATAATGAGCACTACCCATGTCATTGTGCGCTACTTTGTCCTCAGCATGCGGCCACAGACTTTAACGCTTTAATTAAAATGAGCAGATTTGTGCTATTTAATTTTCATGTTTTATTGGCGGACCCCTGTAAATGGACAAAATGACCTTAAAACGCTCGCTTCAAAGTCAAATAGTAGACTTTTCGTGTGTGGCTTCTTGAGACTTTTTTATTCATCTACATCGCTACCAAATGTTGTATTTCTACGAGAAACGAGATGGATTTTCAAACAAATGGAGTCAGACATCGAATTGACAGCCATGATACCAGGGGTGTAGAGTAACGCATCATATTTACTGTTAGATTTGCTGAACTAACTTTTTCGACAAATTGTACTTTGTCTAAGTTGTGTTAATGTATCGGTGATGATTGTTAGATTAGGCCTCTTAATGATTACATAGGTGACTTGAGCTAGGCCGTTGTGTCGCTGTGACCTGTGTCCTGGCTTGGCGCCTTTCTATCTATCTGCACTCTGGCGCACCCCCGTGTGGGTGGCGGCCAAGACAGTATAAGAGTAGAGACTATTTTGAATAGATCAGACCTTCGTCCGCATACTAAAGAGAAAAGGGCTCCACAGCTGTGTACTTGATATTTTTGGCATTCAGTAAATAGTGCAACTGAGAACATGCAGTCTTCTGGTTATTACTGTTAGTATAATATCTGGAGCATTCAGATACAAGAACCAGTGAAAGTTCCCACCAGATCTTTACACAACTCGAGTTAAGTACAGGTACTGGTATCAGTCTGAAAAAAAAGTGCTATCGAATATCCCTACTAAAAATGTTCTCCATATAGTGTCATTCATTGGTCAAGTATACAAGGTAAATAATACAAACTAACTTTGAATATCGACCAATGGTCTAACCTCCTCATAAATCATATTTTAATGGAAAAAATATCTGCCTCAAATAAAAACCAAATGTCAAAATTTAAAGAAACATGGTCTACGTATATAGAATTTTTTAACCTAAACTTGGATTTTAATTCTGCCTGTTAGCGAGAGCCACAGCAGCGTTATAACTGGCATTGATGTTTCTGTATTAGGCAATTTGTAACTAATGGTTGTGTTTCCATAGTCAGGAACCCGGCTGCTGCCAGCGGGATCGAGCGGATTCACCTCCGATGGGCACCAGGGGTTGATATTCGGATTCACGGCATGCCAGTGGGTTAATTCTGTGGGTGCTGTCCCCCCTGGCGGGGAGTGGGCGGGTCTGCCCCTCTGTTGGCTGCTGGGTGGCGGCTGCGTCTTGGCCGTTCCCTGGGTCTCTTGGGGGGTGCTGCGTTGCGGGGCTTTCCCTGGTGTCGGGGGCGGCGCCGTTCCGGCGCGGTCCGTCGCTCTGGGCCCGGCGACGCGGTTCGGGGCCTGTGGGCCGCCGGGGTGCCCGGTGGTTCCCTCTCCCCTCCCCCTTCCTCCCCCTTGCTGCCTCTCCCTCCTCGCCTCTCCCCGCCCGTCCTCCGCCTCCTTGTCCCCTCTCCCTCGTCGCCCTTCCTCCTCCTCTCCCCCTCTCCTTGCGTCCCTGCCGCTGCCCCCTGCCCTTCTTGTCGTCCCCTTCCCTCCTCCCTTCCCCTTCCCCGGTACGCCTTCCTTCCCCTCCCCTGGGCCGGGGGCTCCATCCATGGCCCGGGTCTCGGTGCTATGGGGGCCGGCGGGGGTGGCTGGGGTTTGGTGTCGTGCCCGCCCCGCTCCGGTGGGCGTCCTGACACCTCGGGCGGGACCCAGTATCCGGGGGGCGAGCCCTATCGCCCCGCCGGACGGGTCCCATATGCCCGCCGGGGTCCTGGTGGGGTGGGTGGGGGCTTGGTGGGCCGGTGCGCCTCCTGCCCCCGCCCGGTTGGGGGGGGCCCCGCTGGTCACACCTCTTAACTCACTACACTAGGTTTGCACAATACACTTTTATAGACATATAGGGCACATAACACACTTTGGGGGGTGGGGTAGGGTGGAAACACCGTCTTCACCCTACAACTCCCCTCCAATTTTAATACACCACACAACTTGTGGGTGGGGGGGGGGGGGCTTGGGGGCCTGTGGGGGTGCCATCGGTTGGGGGCCGCAGTATAGAGCAGTGCTGCGGTCCCCTGTCCGTGTCGCCACCCCCCCCCCCCCCCGCCCTATCTATTTTTTTTAATGCACCACATACACTCAGCAACATGCTTGGGTGGCGGGTGGATCGGAGCGTGGGAATATCATTTCCATCGGCTCCGGTTCACCTGCTCCTAATTTTAATGCACCACACACACACACTTGTATATACACTGGGTGGGGTCACATTCACGGTTTAGGGGTAGAGTTCGCCAGTCCGCGAGCTGGCGGACTCAGTAACAGGGGTTAATTTTCACAAAGAACGCTGGGGTGACGACCGGGGCCTTCCCCCGCTGGGCCTGGGGTTCGGGGGTGTCGGCCGCCCTCCGGTGCCCCCATCTCCCCCTTCTGCCCCCGGTGTTCCGTCCTTCCACACGGCGGGGGGTGGGGTGGGCGCGGCTGCCCTCTCCGCTCCGCTGTCCGGCCCCTCTTCGGCGCCGGTGCCTGGGTGCGGGTGGTCCCCGGGGGCTGGGGGTCGGGGGTTGGGGGGCTGCCGGTTGGTCGGGGTGGGGTCGGGGGGGGGGGGGCGGCTTTGTTGGGGGGGGGGCGGTGGTGGGGGTTGCGGGGTGGGGGGGTGCTGGGGGTGGGGGGTGTCTGGGGGATTGGGGGCATGGGGGCGGCTGGGGCTGGGTTGGGGTGGGTGGCGGGGGGTGGATGGGGGGCGGGGGGTGGTGGGGGGGCGGGGGTTGGGGGCCGGTGGGGTGCCTGGTGGGCCTGCAGTGCCCCGTCCTGCTGCGTTGGGCCGGGGGCGCGGGCCGTGTTGGGGCGGGGGGCGCTCCTGCTCCTGGGTTTGCTCTCCGGCCGGTGGCCCTGGTGGGGCCCGGGGGTCGTCCTTTGGCGCTGCCGCGGCCTGGGGGGCCCTGAGGTGTTGCGCTTGCTCTGTTCCGGCGGGGGTCGACGGCTCCCCTCTTTGGTGGAGATTTTCATGCATGCCAGATCCACCACACCAGCATCTACCGAAACTCAGACACAATCTGTTTCCTCCTCAGGTTATTGAATCGGTGGAGGCTGGTGTCTCGGATCTCACGCGGCTTCGTCTGTCCTTCCTTCCTTTTCTCGGTCTCTCCGTTGGTCTCTTGAGGCCTCCCTGACTTTATGTTTTTTGGATTTGTTGGGGTCTGGATGTTTCTTGGGCTGGGGAGGAGTTCTGGTGGGGGGTGTCTGGTCGGTGCTGGATTTCACCTTCCTTGGTTTTCTTCGGTCCCCTCGGGTCTCCTGGTGTTCGATTTAGGTGAACGGTATAAGATTTTTTTTTTCTAATAGGTTTTCTGGTGAGCTAACAAACACACGCACGCACGCACGCACACACACATACTCACCCACACACACAAAAAAAAAAAAAAAAAAGTATGTATGTATGTATGTATATATGTATATATGTATGTATATATGTGTATATATATATATATATATATATTTAAAAAAAAAAAAAAAAAAAAAAAGAGCAATGATGATGACATTTCCGAATGAACAATACTGAGCTCTTATAAAAAAAAAAAAAAAAAAAAAATAAAAAAAAAAAAAAAAAAAAAAAAGTATACAAGGTAAAAAAAATTCTCAGGCATGAGTTCACGGTTAAAGAACCCTTAGAAATGTCCAAAATGACCCACTTTTTTCAAAATGTCCACCGACAGATTGAGTGACTGGAAATATGTATATATTCGTTGTATTGCTGAGATAATTCGACAGTAGTCATAATGAGCACAAGCATGTCATTGTGCAAGTGAGTCTTTGTCGCTGGATAAAGCCTCAGCACGCTCCCACAGACCTTAAAGCTTTAATTAAAATGAGCGGATTTGTGCTATTTAATTTTCTTCTTTTTGGGGGGGGTATATTTTTTTGTGGGCTTCCTTTTCCTTCCTCGCACAATCTGTCCACTCGCACACAGGCGTGAATTCAAACGGAAACAAAGCGCAGCACGGTCGAGTTAATCGTCTGAAAACGCTTTTGCGAGGTTCATTGACGCCGTCGCTCTCCAGCTGTTGGCCCGGAACTTTCTCAGCCGCTGGCGCTTTTTTTTTTTCATCCGCCGCACACGTCTAACAAATAAAGAATAAAATAAAGGCGTGATGGCGAGTGAGTAGTCTTCGAAAAAGAGAGCACCATGTGTCATTTTACTTAAAAGCTGACAAAGCCATCTCTCGTTTAGTCAATGTGTTCGAGTGAATATTTAAATTGGGTATTTTGGTTTAAAATTCAGCTTCTGGAGCCAGTTTAGCGTAATAACACACAATTTGGCAGACACGTCTATCACAAGTAGACCCACAAAAAGGCTCAAGAAGTCATGCCTGAATAACACAGGAAGTCAGCGATTTAGGTTTGACGCGTACATTTCAATGGCCCTCCAAAGACAAACTCCTCAAGATTTTTTCCAATTGCTACGGATAGACGACACTACATTGTGAACAATTTGAGTTTGTGTTCAAGTGTGAGGTTGCAGTGAGGCAAGCATATTGAAGACTCACCATCAAATATTTTTTTAAATATCGCCGCTTATGATTCAGTTTTGAAAATTTGACAGTTGAATTTAGCAACATGAAAATTGGTAGCCGTGTCTATCACACATAGACAGACAAAAAAGTTTCAATAAACTATGCCCAAAAATACTCAAGAAATTATCAAATTTTACACAAAATTTGATAACTTGACAAAACTAGTAATAACTCAGCTTTTGTTTTAAAATAAATGTTTGTTTGTTTTTTTTAGCTAGTTTAACTTAGCAAAATTAAATTTGGCAGACTTTTGTACCAAAAGCAGATCTACAAAGTCTAAACAAGGTTTCTCAACTGGTGGGTTTGAACCCAAAAGTGGGTCCCAACCCATTTTGGGTGGGTCACGGACAGCTAATAAAAATGTCATCGTATTTTCATTGAGATTTTTTCTGAATAATATGGCGGTGTATCAATTTGAACATATTAGGTGAGTGACAGGAAATGTTACTCACTTAAACATCAACAAATACAATGTACAGTGCCTTTGGCTCGCCGGCGTCACAGCTAGCGCTATGCTTTTGGTGGTAATGTATAAGTCAAAGTCATTTGAAACAGCGTTTTAAAACAACATACTCTTCCATGTATTTTCAGAAGCTATTTTTAAACAGAAAAAAAAGTTGTTTTCTTAATTGGTCTTAACTTCCATAAAAGTAGGTCACAACACTTCCAGAAAAGACAAAAGAAGGCATCCGTTTTAGTTTGAAGCGGACATTTTAAGCTCACTTCTCATTATTTCCTGGGGTCCCGCAAACACAAACTCCTACTCGAGATTGTGTCCTACCAAATTTGATCCACACATACGAGACAGATGACAAAATTGGAAGGAAGTGACTTTTTGACAATGCTTGCAGGTGGCGCATGACGGGAAGTTTGTTGACTTCCACAAGAATTTGTCATTCAACAGAGCCACCGATTATCTTATATATTTATGGTACCACTATTGCTTCGTACAATATTGTCATCCCTCTGCCTCTTTATTGCCTGTAGTATCTGGAATTGTCCCAGCTTGTTCACCTGTGTGAAAGGTAACGAGATGGAATGGTGTGACAAATTCAACCGGGTAATTTCCCGGCCTCGAAAGTAGCATCAGCAGCATAACAGAGAGACGCCGCTTGTATGTATGGTATTCCGTGATTCCATTACAGGGGTGGGAAATTTTACATCTGACACTCACATCTCCCACCCCACAGCTCCACTGTGCCCCCTTCCTCCTCCTTCCTCATGTTTAACACTCCCACTAATAAAAAGCTTCCACATGCATCTCCCCCCCCCCCCTCCCGCCACCCCCTTACCCCTTTTCTATGTGCTCCCCCCTAATGAGGTAAATTAGCGGCTTGCAACAGATGCATGGAATATACACTAATGGCCGCCATCTGTCACTCAAGTCAGCGCTGAATGGTGATGGCGAGCCCCCAACAGAGCCTCGGAAGACAAACAACAACAGTGTGGAGGTGTGAGCGGTGTTATCAAATGCACAAATCTCACATTTACTAAAACTTCAAGTCCCTATTGGTGCTGATATGAAGGTAATTCTGATTGATATGTCCAATTTGATCGATGCGTAAAAAATTGCAGTGACAGGATTCTGTTGTCTTTCAATCATTTCTTGATGACGTTGATATAAAAGGGTCTTTAAATATGACAGATTGAACCGAAGATGAAATAAAAAGCAACACACAGCCTTCACTCAAAAAGCTGTCACTAAATGTCACATTAAAGCTGCTTGGAAGGAAAGTCTCAATGGCAAGTTCATCTTCACAGAATGATGCTAAAATGGTCACTTTAAAGCAAAATGGCTGACGTCTTTTATCTTTTTAGGCATTTTATTTATTTATTTTTTACCAAATTTCCATATTGCTACAAGACACTGCTGGGGATGAATTTTTCCTTTAAAAAATTGAGAGTTGAGTTATGAGAATTCCTTATTTTATGGCGAATCATCAAACTTTGCTGCCGTGCTCCCACATGCCATGACTACAACTAAAACAGATCCCAATTTAGCATTGCACTGTCTAGCATACATGTACCAACATGTATCAAATTTGATAAATCTCCAAGATATGTAAGTTGAAGCCTTTGAAAGACATCTGGAAATGGCTAAAATGTTTCAAAGCAAAATTGCCGACTTCCTTTTTCTTTTCAGGCATGGCTTCTTGAAACCTTTTGGTGTGTCCACTCATGATGTCTACCAAATTTCAGGCTGATAAGAGAAATTGGCTTTGGGGGCTTGATTTTCATAAATATCATAATGGAAACTTTCCATTTTTATGGTGAGTCATCCAAATTTGCTGCCAAGCTCTGCCCACAAGCAAAGATGAAAACCCAACATTTTCCTAATTTTAAATCACCTGTCTGTCTATTAAACTAAGTTCAAATTTGGTAGTAATCACAAAAAGCACACCAAAATGGCGAGTATGAGTGTTGGTATCAAAATGGCAGACTTGAAAATGATACTTTTGGGGGGTCTAATTATGATCCCCATCCCTACCAAATTTCACACTGCTACATTAAACTGGAATTGGGGAAAGAATTTTCCAACAATTCATGAGCTATTAAAAGAGTATTTTTGTGTTTTATGTTTATAAGTCATTAAACTCCACCCACAAGCGATTATAAAAAATCTAAATGTATTATTTAACATCATCCATCTGTTTAATATGCGTGGTTCAAATCTGTTATCAATTGGACAAAAAGGAGTTCTGGTTTTAAAGGACTCCTAGAAATGTCCAAAATAATCCAAAGATAGTCTCTACAAACCAACATGGCAGACTCCCTGTGTCCTTTCAGTCACGACTTCTTGAGGATTTTTTGTGTCTACTTGTGATGAACATGTTTACCAAATGCCATGTGGCTAAGTCAAACTGGCTTTGGGGGCTGAATTTTCAAACATTTCATGAGCTGTTAATAGAATTTCGTGTTTTATGGCAAGTCATCCCATTTGGCCACCTTGCTCCACCCACATGGCATGAAAATAATTAATATATTTCACCATTTAGCGTCACTCATCTGTCTAGTATGTGTGGATTAAATTTGGTGGCAATCGGACAAAATCCTGAGCACAAGCCCGGATTTTTACTTTTTTTTTTTTTTATGAAACAAAAATTGCCTCTTCAAAACAAAGTGGCCGACTCCCCGTGTCTTCTCGGCCACGGGCTTCTTGAGAAATTGATGGGCCTCCTCATGACTGGCGCTGCCATTTTGTGCACCGACTCGCCCCAAATTGCGGCGGGTGGGCGGAGCCGGAAGGGACCCGGCGTGTCGGCGGGACGCGACGACATGAATCAGTCGGGCAGAACTTCCATTAGAACAAATGGAGCGCGGCCAGCCGCAATTCATCACTATTTGCATCCAGATGAGCCATAATTCTTCTTAACGGCTTCGGCTAATGACAAGCAGCGCAAATTAATCACTTCGGGAGAGCCGCGTCGACCGGCCACCGCCGCCGACAACAATAACTCACAACGCAACAGCCTGGGCCCAGGATGGAACCCACAAAAATAAAACACACCTTGCACATGGTAAATATAGCATAGCGTCAAACACAACACATGTAGTCATAAAAACAATGGAGCGGTGTGTAATAAAGCTAAATACAACTGAAATGTAGTAGAAGTACTCCCTTATTAGCCTACTCCCAGATTGTTGGCGAGCTTCCCTACTCATTTCCATGTTAATTGTTCACTATTATGTTTCAGCTACATGCTATTTGTGTTAGCATCTGCTTGGAACAATCCATTTGTGAATTTAATTAATTGAAGTACTTGTGTTGTTGTCATGCAGCCAGAAGGTCTTGTGATGTCAAAGCAACATTTCCACTTAAAGTTCCAGAGATTTTAATTTTGGATACTACTACTTCAAATCATTCAGCACATGCAGTATATGTAATATGGCCAGAATTTCCATATGGCCATGGTAACATTTCAAAATGAAGAGATATTTTACATATGCACACTACATGCTTCCACATTTTTAACTGATTCAAACTATTCTTACTTCAAAAAGTATTAACCTCATTCAGGACATCCGGGGTACTCTCTCATTCCAAAAATTGCCCAAATGTCACTATAAAATTCGCACATAGGACATATTTTACACATTCATCTCCTCCTTCCACATTCATGAAAGTCTCACGTTCCACATTCAACAATTCACTTACAGACCTGCGCAGCATTTCAGTCAGCTCTTCAGCTTTGAAAATTGCATTCACTAGTGTTGGTTTTTGCAAACCTTTATTGAGCCATTTTACATCACATTTATAAAATCTAAATGTAAAACAGCACCTAAAAAAATAAATAAAAAACAAACAAACAGAGGATACACAGGTTAATTGAAGTATGTACCTTTAAAAAAAATTAATATGTTTTGGACACATTAAGTGTGAAATTACTCCGCTAATCCTTTCTCATTTGCAAACGGGGGAAAAAAAAGATTAATATGTGAATATATTTATTTTACTTTGAGGATATATCACCCAGTCCTCATCCAAACGTTTTTGGTGCTTGGTCATCACATAAAAGCGAATCTGGGCTGGTAGTCTTCAGATAATATAACCGTAGATGCGACGGATCACTGTGCTCAGATGTGTTTCATGCTATGTTAGCATGCAGACGACACACTCTGCCTCGTCCTCGGGCGACGGTCAGAGCGGCGAAATTTCAGCCGCCTCTGCCCGTGTCAGCTGCTAACTCAGAGGCCAGCTGGCCGAGCACAACCGCGGGCCCCGAGGATGCCTGCGCCGCCTTAACTGAGAGGTGACGGCACCCTTACACGCGCGCTAACACGCCGACGACTGCTGCCGGCATGTCTTCAAGCACTGGACCAAAAAAAAAAGATTCATGACGGCGACGATAAGAAAAGCCGCTGGTGGGAAACTTTCTCACAGTTGACCTCCAAACTTGTTTGACTCTCAGTTTCAATGATGAAGGAAACGAGTACTGACCACATCGTCAAAGATTCATTTCAAAAGACGAAGAATTGTTAAGAGAATATAAAATGTGAAAAGTCGTCCCGATTTCCTATGTGAGCCGAAGTCGTGAACACTGTTAATTGCTTCCAAAGTGTGACAATAAGAATTAACTTTTTCAACTCATTTCCTGTGTTTATTTCTCACTAGCTGTGGAAGGAAAACAAAAGGCCACTGAGTGCAAAGAGCCGCTCACCGGGCGTGGGTGGAAGGATGTAAAGCAGTGGGGTAGCATCGGCTGGTTGTCACGGCAACACACTGCCAGGGCAGCCATGTTGTCCTACTGTCATCTCATCAACACCTCAACTGCATACAGAAACTCCCCCAAAAAAAATTATGTTGGGACTCTTTGCGTGTGCTAATGAAACGACGGTCTCATCAGCATGTTAGCCACATCAGCGTAATCACAAGCCGCTGTCAGACTCAATCAGTCGATCAATACGATGTTTGCGTTGAAATCTTCATCAGCGATGAGCTGTAAGGCTTCTTGACAGCGACCGAGTGCTTTGCGAGAATGTTGATGCACAATCAACGCTGGTTTTCGCCTACCGGACGGACGGCTTATGAATTGGCAGCAGGTTAGCGAGCGCTACAATGAGGTAATACAAATGTGATGATAAGAATTAAAGGCGCAGGAGTTGGGGCAGAAGCCTAAAATGGCTGTTTCAAACCAAAATGGCAGACTTTCTGCGTGTTTTCAGGCACAGCTTCTTGATACTTTTTTGTGGGTCTACTCATGATAGACATCTCTACCAAATTTCAAGCTGCTAAGTGATGCTGGCTTTGAGGGCTGAATTAGATCATGTGGGAAAAAATATGGGTGTGCTTGAACCATAAAATGGCTATTTTAAACCAAAATTGCTGACTTTGTGTCTTCTGACTTTTTTGTTGGTCTGTTCATGATAAACATGCCCACCCAATGTCATGCTATGAAGAAAAACTGGCTTTAAACTTAATAAAAACTCAAATGTGAGCTATGACTAAACTGGCTGCTTCAAGCCAAAATGGAAGATTTGTGTGTTTTTGTGTATGACTTCTTGAGAGTTCTTTGTGGATATAGCCTAACTCATGATAGATATGTCTACCAAATTTCATGTTAGCAAATCTGGGCTGTTTGGACCATAAAACAGCTGATTCAAATCAGAATAAGAGACTTCTTGTGTTTTTTCATGTATGGCTCATTGAGACTTTTTGGGGAGTCGACTCATGGTAGACATGCCTACTAATTTTCATGTTGCCAAGTGAAACAGGCTTCAGGGGCAGATTTTTTATTTATTTATTTTTAATCCAGGGTGTGCCAGATTCTAGAGCCCAAAACAGAAAAGCGTTCTGATGACAATTAGCATGTGTCAAACAGCATCGCCGCACGCTAATAAAAGGAGGACAAATAATCCGTGGCCGTTCAGAAAAAGAAAAAAAAAATGAAAAGGATTTAGCATCTCGAGGGGGGCATGTCTGGAAAATGAGGACAACATCTGCCAGACGCAAAGTGCATCAAAGCAGACGAGCGGCCTGGAAGTCGCCGGGCGCCATGTGAAAAAGGCAATGTGTCTGCTGCGCAACAACATAGACGGCGGATTTCACGCTGTTGTCACGAGGCAAACCTTTTGTTTACAAATGATGCCAACTGGCGAATCGCAATACATCAAAATCAATCATTGACTGAACACAATACAATGTACTTCAATACAAAAATTGACTCAAAAAGACAAAAGATAGATGATGTTGCCTGTTTCACATGGAGATCTTACAAAGATCAGATACATAGAAATTGTATTTTATGGCTTGCATCTTTCACACAGAAACTCACTGTTGACCCTCGACAGAGAGATCTGCAAAATTGGATGGATCAGACATTACGTCTTTCACACAAAAGAGAACTGTCACCTCTTTCACACAGATCTTGCAAAAACTGAGGCATCTAAACGGCATTTCTTTGTCTGCGTCTTTCACACGAAACCCATCCAAGCAAAACAATTATGTCATCTCTTTCATGCAGATATCCAGCAATATTGGCACATCAGACACATAGAGCCCACAGTAATTCAATTGAGTCTTTCACACAGAACCCAGCAAAGAGGGGAAAATGTTGCTGTATATCTGCGTGACACAAACGGAAGAACTGTCACACTTTGTTGAGTTCTGTGCGAGAGATAGACTTTTAAATACTGTCTGAACATGTCTGATGAATCCAATTTTGCAGGGTATTTGAAAAAGTTGGCAAAAACGTTTCCCTCTTTTCAGACATGGGTCTTGCAAAATCGGACTCTACTTGCATTACAGCCTGCATCTAGAAGTCTGTCTCTCACACAGAACTCAGCAAAGTGTGACAGTTCTTCTGTTTGTCACACATATATACAGCAAAATTGGCACATCTGACACATAGAGCCCACAGCTATTGGTTTGAGTCTTTCACACAAAACCCAGAAAAGTTTCAAATACCCTGCAAAATTGGATTCATCAGACATGTTCAGCCAGCATTTAAAAGTCTGTCTCTCACACACAACTCAGCAAAGTGTGACAGTTATTTTGTTTGTGTCACGCAGATATACAGCAAAATTGACATAAAGAGCCCACAGCTATTGGTTTGTGAGGGGAACCCAGCAAAGAGGGGAACAATTGTGAACTCTTTCAGACAGAGATCTTGTAAAACCAGAATCATCAGACATGTACAATTGGCATTTTGAAGTCTGTCTTTCACACAGAATCCAACAAAGTGTGACTGCTTGTTTCATACAGGAATCCAGCAAAATTGACGCATCCGATGTAGAGCCAGCAAAAACTAACACATCAACTCCAGGAGTTGTCGTTTATACCTTTCACACAGAATCCAAACAGGCAATAAAACCCTGTCGCCAAGCAAGTAGGACACAATCCTCTTCCAAGCCTACATGTTGAAAAGTGTACTTGACGAATATATAACTTTAAAGTTAGAAGGCCGTTGTCATTAGTGTCAAGTATGCTGCCCCCGAGAGGTTTGGTGGGGACGCGGCAGCGGAAGCTCCATCTGGAAGCCGCGTCCGAAAAGCGTCTCCGTCAGCCAAAAGGCATCAGTGACGCTCACCTGGAATGTCGGCGAGAACAATTAAGAGGAGAGGTCACACGTGAAGTGACATACGGTATGTGCCGCCGAGCGACAATGACTCCGCCAGGCCGCGACGCTAAAGTCATTCAGTCAATAGCAGCTGGCAGAGATGCACGCAACTCAGTTACGAGCACCAATGACAAGCGGCCGAGGCACACGTGAGACACACATATGGACAGGCACACTGACAGACATGAAGACATAATGATGCACACATGGATATGGACACACTTATGCACACAATCATGCATGCACACACTCACGCATGCAAAAAGATACCCTCACACTGATGATTGCACGCTGACACTCAAACGGACACGTGGGATATATTTTTAAGTTAAAGTAAAAAAATTTAAAAAATTAGTTTGAAGTTAAAGTACTAATAATGAAGCGCTAAAAATATTATGGAGTTCTGTTTTGTCTGTGTTGACAATTTGCGCAGTTTTTTTAGGGGTATGCTGAAATGGATTAATGGCATTTCCATTCATTTCAATGGGGAATGATGATTTGGAAAATGTGCTTCTCCTCTTCAAACAAACAGATGTACAAACATGATGAAAAAACTATCAATCTAAACTAAAGCAGAGGTGGGAAAGCAGAGCAATAACATTAGATGATAAAACACACCAAAAATGTGAATGAATTAATGAGGGAGAAAAAAAACATCTATTTGTTTTAACCAAAATGCCGACAATAAGATCCTTCCTCAACTAAACTTAACCTTCCTGTTACACTTGCACACATTTCGCGGTAATCCCATAAATTCCTGCCAATTCCCGTTAATTCCTGCTGGCAGGTTCCCATGGAAACTTGCCAATATTTCCAGAAAACACAACAACCTGCTAATTCATCCCACGGCTTCAACACAAAACATCTTGCCGGAGCGTTCCACCAAAACACAGACAAAAAGGGTGACAGAAAAGCTTTTAAAGAGATGAAAATGTAGAAAGTTCATCAAAGGGACCGCTAATCCAACTGCTAATCCCACTTTTAAAGAACCAAACAGAGCTGCTCAACGCCAGAGACTGGAAGGAACCATTATCATGAGCAGGGGTGCTACAGCATACCAAAAGTGATTGGTGCATTTGGTAAGAATGATACCAGTGTGATGATGTCAGCACTTTGTATTGTATAATATAGTAGCCTAAATAATCAAATGCAGAGTACACTTGTCATTCAAAGGCCTGTTCTCCAATCGGCCATTCAAGCACAAACTTACATATGAATGGACTGTCAATGCCACTTAATCGCCATTGGAAGAAGTGAAGCCACTGGCAGCCATTTTATGTTGCCACTCACTAGGGCCACCTATCTTGAATACTAACCTCTGTGAGTTACAATTCACAATAGTGAGATTTGAGATAATGTACTCTGACTGGTCAATGCAAACAGTGAAGTTTGCTCTTTGCGAGGCTTTCATTACATCATGCAGGGATGCTAGTGTAAAACACACTAATAACAGTGGCAACGCAACATGGCTGCCAAGTTCAGCGGGTACAGGAATTTGAACGTGGACAAAAGTTTTGGGACACCTACGGGGAGTGAGAAATGAAGAAACTGCTGGGATTGGACAAACGTATTAGGACACATACAAGAAGTGAAATTGTGGTGTTTGGACAAAAGGTTATAATAGACAAGGTTACTATGGTTGCAGTACTTTGATACTGATACCATCCTAAAAAGCCAATACATATCAATAAATGTGGTCCATAGGAAGCATATTCAATTCAGTGATTTTGGTGAATGAAGCAAACATTTATTGTTGTTGTTATAGATTTACATCTCTAAAGAATATTCTCCTATCCTGGTGTGGTGATGGTTATTTTGATGAATACATCCCTGGTAGCCTCATTGATCTTTTTTCCATTAACAGAGGAGCCACCCATATAAGTTGAAGGAGCGCAATGACTTAATAGAATCCAACAGAGAGCAAAAGTTCTCCTTTTTTGATGAACCTTCTATGAAGTATGCAAAAATACATTCACTGGTTCAGGAAAATGCATAGATATTGTTTTTCATTCTTTTTATATTATTAATATTTTATGTATTGTTTTATTTGAAGTCATTGTTGGACAATGGCTAAATTTGCACATCAGTATTACATTGTTTTGCTCTGATGGAAAAATATCCAAAGTTACTCAGTACCCGAGTATTTTTTTCACTGAACACTTATTTATCCATACTGAAATCATTATTGGAAGGGCTACTTTATACTTTTACTTAAATCCAATTATTCCGGGTACTCTTACTTGAGTACAATTTGTGGCGAATATACCCACAAAAGCATTTGTACACAGACAGGAAGTGAAATGTGGAAAAGAACTGGGATGCATAAAGGCTTGACGAAACAGATCCAAATCAGTGAAATTGCATACATGTTGGAACTTTTGAGACAGATTAGTTTGTGTGTTATGAAACATGTGTGACTATGTGGGGACAATTATCTATAGATGTGCTAGGGTTTGTGCATATGTACAGCCTGGATATATCGCTGGTATTGGACCAAAACCTTAGAAGTCACAATTTGGTAAATTAGATAAGATTTTTTTTTTAATCTATACTATTGATCAATCTACACATGTTGGCGTTACTTTTTTTTCCTTTTCTTTTTTACAAACTATTGACCAATAAAAAGTGTTAAAAATGGCTTGCTATTTGCATTTTTTGAACATTTTATTCATATTTTCCATTTTAATTACTAACAGCAATTTGCCTGAAATGAGCAAGTATCAAAAATATAAAAGTTTTGCCACACAGTGACGCAAAGATTGATTGTAATATTTTGTTACAACTTATACAAACATCAGCCCCCGAAAAACCAAACCAAACAAAACAAAAAGGCTGCATAGTAATACAAATTAGTTGGCTATCAACAAAGGTCACACATTAACGAATAACTTCCCCACATAGTTAATACATGGTTTCCAGGTCTTATGGTATTTGTTTTGAAAACCTCATACAATATCTTATATTATCTATCTGTAAGCACATCATGACTTCTTTTCACCCACTGGATAAAGGAGGGAGGTTACTATTATTTATTTTAATTTTTGTTGATAAAATATTAGGTTTCTAACAAATTACTCAATGGGTTTTAACACTTGTTAAAAAAGGACATCAATGCTGTAAATAAAATCTTAAGATCTCTCAAATTTGAATCAAATCAGGATGACACACTGTGGCAGCCCCTGACAGGACAAGCCGAAAGAGAAAGGATATTAAAGGTTGTGAACGGTAAAAAAAATATATTTTCATTTCTGTGCTTCACTTAGAAATGGCACAAGTGGAGTTAGCCCTCTGAGGCTCAAATTAAACTTTAGTAACAGGAAAATCTGATGATTGGGGAAAATAATCATATGGGGTAGTAGTATACAATTCTGATTATAATTTTTTTGTGAAACCTTCACATATTTACAACATTGTGGTAAAAACGCTGAAGACTGAATATGGTATGAACACGAACTATATTTGCATAGCAGGTTTCAAAAACAATGTTACAAAATGCTGTACAGTGGCAGAATAACAACAAAAACCACTTGGTGAGTAAAAAAATTGAAAACAATAAACTGCAATAGTATGAACAAAATTACAATAATAACAATAACAACTTTTGATCCCCTTGCATCAAACTATAGTACTAGTAATGCTACACCGACATCTCAAATCCTAATTGAGAAGGCCATGTCTGAAGGTCACTTCTTCATGTGGTCGTCCAAGAAAAAAATGTTGTCCTGTGTAAAGCACAAAACTACTTTGCATTTGCATGTAGCCAATCTCGCACAGTCTGCATCGTCCATGTTTATCAGCATGAATGGGAAAATGATCGTATCAGTCTAGTCCAGGGGTGGGCACACTCGGTCCTCGAGGGCCGGAGCCCCGCAGGTTTTCGAGGTTTCCCTTCTCCAGCACAGCTGATATATGATCAGCTCTGCATAAGCCTGATAACCACCGTGTTGATTGGAATCAGCTGTGTTGGAGTAGGGAAACATCCAAAACCTGCAGGACTTTGGCCCTCGAGGACCAAGTTTGCCCAATACTGGTCTAGTCTGATGTCTGACGTCTAGTCTGGTTATGATCATTATTACTATTACTATTATTACTTTTGATCAAATCTGCCTCTGATAGTGTGTAACTTCACTCCAAATGATTTCATTTTTCATAGGATATGCCATCAATGACACCTCAAACACCAGTGATAGGAAAATAATCCTAGTATCAATTGTAAAACCTAGAGGAGATAAAACCTACAAATTGGCATATACTCTATCTTTATATACTCCTGAGTCATCTTATGCAGAAATGGTTTCAAAATAAAGGAGATTGGTAGTGATACTTCCCTGAATTTCAGTGAAGCCAAGAAGGCAGACATTTTGAAAGTGAGAGAGCTTGCCATCTAGTGAGCTACTGGGTTTGTCGCTAATGCACAACGAAGGTCTGCAGTGGTTCTTTTGAGTAAAAAAAAGCCCCCAAAAATATGAATGTGGCTTAACTAGGGGATAAGTAATTAGTTGTTTCAAATATGCAACGCCTGCCTAGCTCTCGGTGGATCAACTAATCCAACCTTGCTTGATTGTCGAGAGGTGTGTCCCAATACTTTTGGTGAGAAAAGTCTACCAGGCAAGCGTGCCGCTTCCTCCACTCGAGCGGCGGAGGACGTGGCGTCCTTCAGGAGGATTTGCTTCCATCAAGTGAAGAATGACGCCGGCAACTTTTGACATTCCGTTTTCAGCTGAGCGCAGCCGAGGTCACCGGCAGAACATCATTCTTTTTTTTTTCTCCTCCCTCCCTCTGTTGGAAAAAATATTTTCAAAGCGCACCAATATTCTCCCAACCTTCTGCGACCTGCAGGTCGTGGCCTTCACGAGTGCAATCAAAATATTTTGCACTTGCACATGTTCTTGACATTTAAAAGCCAAGATGAAAATGGCTCCAAATTAGAGGACGAGGAGGACAAAGAGGACGAGACCTCCCTCTCGTTCTCTAGTTAGCACCCGCGTTCCGCGTTTGTCTCCCAGGAATTACGGGAAAATTGACCTGAGCGGCGTTGAGTGACCTCCTCGCCTTACGCTTGGAAATGTGAACATGGGAGATGTGATGAAGAGAACAACACAGTGTGCAACTCAAAGCATCAAGTTGGGAGAAAATATCAAAGACAGGTGAGGGGCAGTGGTGGAAAATGCGTGTTTGCGGGGACGGGTCAAACCACCCCAAAAAAATTAAGTATATAAAATGGTCAAAATAGCCCAAAATTTGAACATTTCGATTTCAAAGCAAAGTCCTTATGTGTGTCTTTGATGGTATTGCCAATTTTAAAACCACAAATTAAAAGGTTTTAAATCCTCTCTATGTCTTAAAACTGAAATTCTAAAATCCAAAACAAGATTTAAGGCCTTTATTTGAAACCCTAATACCAAATGTCAAACCTAAATTTTAGAACCCTAATCCAAAACCCTAACTATGGGTTAAATCACTAATTATAACCCTAACTCAAAGTCGTTACCCTGGCTGTAAAATCTCATTTGAATCTCTGAAATCATCTAAAAACATAACTTAAAACCTTAGCACCAACTTAATTTCCTAATTCGAAACCCTAACCCTAGCTAAATAACTTATTTGAAAACCCTAACCATGTCTTTAGAAACTCAATTTGAAACCCAACCCTGGCTTTAAAGTGTAATTTGCCAACCTAATTTGAAATTGGAAAACTGGCTTGAAGCTGTCATTTGAAACCTTACCACTAAATTTGAAATCCTATTTTTTTTAATCCAAATTTAGGCTTGAAATGCTCATTTGAAATCACAATTTAAAAAACTTTATTTGAAACTCTAACTTCATTTGAAACCCTAAACCAGGATTGAACACCTCCTTTAAACCCTATCTTGAAACCTTACTCCGCCTGTTGTTCTCTCGACCACTGTGCACGCTGCCCGTGCTGATGCGACCACTCTTGGTGTGTGTCAGCACTGAGTCAGAAGAAGTCCGAGTGGCCATTACTGCCACCACCGCCACCCACCAGCGGGCTGGGCGCTCCCTCGCCTGTCAATCAAGGCCAGCGACCTTTGCTCCGCTGTTGAAAGCGGCGCTCCCCAACAGGTGACCTCCAGTTTAAATATAGCATGCGCTGACAGCACGGCCGCCGCTCGGCAGGGCGCGGAACACCTGACGCACCCGGCGGGGTGGCGCAGTCTAAGTTGCCAGTCAGAAAATGTGTGCCCCCAACCGATCATGAGTCAGCATACGCCCGGTTTAATCGGTTATTGGACTTATTAGTTTGGTGCTTTCTGCTGAGTCATCAAACTTTGTCGCAACGCTCCGGCCACACGATAAGAAAACTCTGTTAAGGATTTGTCTTGTAGTTGAATGCAGGCAGGCTCCTTCGAGTGTAGGGTTGAGACCACTTCCGTTCCTCGAGGTCCCGAGTGTTTTCGCTTACCAACACACCTGATACTAAAGATCAGGATCGTTATCAGGCATGCTGATGAGCTGATTATATGAATCAGGTGTGCTAGTGGGCAGAAACATCTAAAGCTACTCCAACTATAGACTCTAGTGATTTTAGGAATTACATTGATTGGCATGTACATTCTTGTGAAGACCGTACTTGGCAAGTTCAAGCTTAACTCATTTGCTTCCAAAAACATAGAAAAAAAACTATTTTAAATGTTGCCATGATCTCAAAAACGTATTTATATGTTGTTGTTTTTTTTATTATTGTTTTTTTATGCTAGAGCATACAGAAGACCTGAAGAGGTAGCTTAAAGCAATGGTAGTTATAAGAGATCAACCCGGGCCATGTTGCAAAAAGGCTCTTTTCTCCAATGTTTTGAACAGGTTTGTGAATAATGATGAAACTTAGCAGCAATATATAGAAATATACTTTTCTTGACGAAAGAAGAGAATCTAATCTTTCTTTTCGTAGGTTCTTTTTTTCTTTTTTAAATAGAACACGAAATCCAGTAAAACAGCAACAAGGGGTTGCTTCTGTGAAAATGGCTGCGAGTGAATGAGTTCAGTACAACGTATAATATTTTTTTGTAGTAGTTGTAATGTACAATTAACATTGTACACAACTGTTACAGCTGGCTTACAAATATGTTAAATTTGCTTTTCTTGATTCAAAGTGCTTCACTTTGTCCCCATTTATTTTTATTTTTTTTAATAAATTACCCCCAAAAAATAAAACTTAAGTTGTCATTGAAAAAAATGACATGTAATCCATTTTGGAATAAGCCTGATAGCCATCAAAATGAGGAGAAAGTCGAGCGCTGTGAATATATTTCTCATTAGTACGTGCACGAGCACGCTGCTGATGCCAGCGCGTCTGCATGCCGACCTTTGAATGGGGGCTTTTAACTGGCAGGCAGAAGCTGTGCGCCAAACACACACACACGCACGACGCACACACGCAAACAGCGCCACCCCCTCATTGTGTGCGATGGCAGCATGCGAAATTGCTTCTCTTTCAAATTTCCCGGCGGTGAGGCGGGTCGCGGCCAAACGTAGCGAACGTTACGGCTCGTAATGATCGCTTATTGTTGCGCTTTCATCGCGCCGCTTTGACTCCAACAACTTCTCTTCTCTTCTTCAAATCATGTTCCTCTCTTCCTCACTTTCTCTCTTCTTCCTCGACATCGACTAACCTTCTAAAAAAATGCATCAGCTCCTTGTGCGCATTAGAAAGGGTGAAATTTAATTTGTAGCTTGTTTCAAACCCTAACACTGCCACTTGGAATCTTTAACCCTGGCTACATTGCTACTTTAAAACCCTAACCATATCTTGAAGCCCTAATCTGAATTACTATCACTGGCTTGAAAGCCTCACCCTTGTTTTAACTCTAACCCAGGATGGAAACCCTACTTCAAAATCCTAATTTAGGTTTCAAACCTAAACCTGTCTTGTAATCTAAATCTAACATGAGGCTCGAAAACCCATATACGAAACTAATTTGGGACCCTAACCCTATTTTGAAATAATAAGCATCGCTTGAGTAACTTGAAACCCTCATCCAGGCTTGAAGCCCAACTGTGAAACCATAAACCAGTCTTGGAAACCTGATATGAGACCCTAATCTAGACTTCAAACCCAATTTAGAAACCACAAACCGGCCTTGAAATCCTCATTTGAATCACCAACGATTGGGTTTACTTAGAATAATTTGAAACCTTAAATCTTGCTCAAGACCTTAATTTTAAATTCTAGCCTTTGACTGGCATCAAAATTCGGGCATGGAACCTTACATTGAAGCCCTAATCCCCACAAGAAAAAAAAAATAATGAAAAATGTAAATCCATAGTCCACACATCAAAAGCAATATTGAAACACTAATCCTTGTTTGAAACCCTACTCCTTTGTCTGAAGTTAGGTTCTCAAAACCAGGGTTACAGTTTTGAAGAAGGTAAAGTAGGGTTTCAAGATAGGGATTCAAATTGGAGTTATAGTCTTGAATGGTTTCAAAGTTGAGTTTCAAAGTAAGGTTAGGGATTCAAAGTAACAAGGATTACTGCTTCAAGAGAGGTTGCTAGAGTAGGTTTTCAAGATAGGGTTAGGGTTTAAAAGTAGGGATTCCGCCAGGGTTAGATTTTCAAACAAAGGTTGACAGTTCGAAGTTGGATTTCAAGCATAAGTCAATGTACCCACTGTGCTTTATTGACACACTGTTTACTTTATTTAATGAGTGTACTTTAATTACTGTGTATTGAAGTTGTCGAAGCTGTCCAGGCAACAACGAGGAAATGTGGTCTAAAAATAGCTAAACGCCATATTTTTTTTCTCTCTCTGTGCTCGCCCCAGAAAGATGCTCTTACTTCTTCTTTTTTCTTCTTCTTCTTGAAGTGCATTAAAGGCATCAAACGCACACACCGTTCATAACAGCCCAGCTAATTAGCACGCAGCATCTCTCTCACCAAAGGCGTTTTATTTTTCCTCCGGCCTAGAACTACTCACATTGGCGGGTAATCGCTAATTGTCGGCTAATTTGCAAACGCTCGTCGTTGATGCCAGGACACTTCAAAGGGAAAGTAAGCCAATGAAAACTACAGTGGGCTAACTCCATTTTTGTCATTTTATGTATAGAGAAAAAGACTGAATATGTCTTTAAAAAGTTGAGGTCCTATTTTCTATTTTCGCTCCGTTACGGCTCTCAGCAGTTTTTCTTTATTCATCAATACAACACCGGGCTAACGTCCCAGACATTGATCAAAGACTTAGAAAATTAATGTTATTTATCTTCTTTCATGTAAATGTTGACACAGTTAACAGAAGTTTGTACTTAGACCACTATTACAAAAAAAAATAAAAATTCTAATCCTGATTTGTTTCTTTTTCTGTCAGACAACCGACATGGTAGTGACCAGGATCTAACATATGAAACAAAAGATGATGACAGAACCTCACTTGTGGATAAAAGCACAAGCAATAAGATCCCATCTTAACACTTTCTGTAAAAATATCCAGAAGTAATCATTGAATCAAATTTCCTCACCGGCATAAAGTTCGAAATCACTCACTTGCAAAATGGCAAAAATTGAGTTAGCCCAATTTTGCTCAAGTGGTGTTATTAGACCTTGTCATCGTTAGCGTCTAGCTGCAAAGAAATATCCCAGAAAATGCATCTGAAATACAAAATAAAGCAAAAATGCATCTTTTGATGATGCATATCAGATGTGTAGCAGGTACAGGACGTGAAGAGACGGCGAGCCTCACCTTTTAACAGGCTCTTTTTTTTTTTACTATCATACAAGTGCAACAACAAGTCATAGATGTACCTTATACGGGGAGTGGAACAAAGGTGAGTTGACTTCACTTGTCTTGCTTTTTTGCATTCTTAACATGCCAACATCATTCTGAAATAAAATGATGCAAAAATATGTCTCAAAGATTCGTGATGGGGAGTAGTGAGTGCGGCAAGTGGAGACAATAACTTTGAGGCCAGAGTCATGCTTTTCAGCATCCTTTGCAAAAGTAAAAAGAAGTTAACTGCTATAGAAAAAAAATAAAAATACAATAAACCAAACCCACATGCCTTGATGATGTGTGACATATATATTATGCAGACAGGAAGTGGGCGAGAAGGTGAGATTACGTCATTCTTCTTGCTTTTTAGTATCCTAACTATTATAAAGAAATCACGATAAAACTAAAATAAATTTGACACATCTTTAGTTGACGCGTGACAAAGATGTAGCATGTACAGGAAGTCGAAATAAATCAACTTCATTCAATGCATTTTGTAAAAAAAAAAAAATGCTTTTAGACATGCGTAAAAAGTACAATAAAACTAAAACAAAAGAAAACATGCACCTTTTGATAAAACAACACGGATATGTACTCTGCACAGGAAGTACAGACTATACACACCAAACCACTTGCTAATTGCTAAACTCACACAGCTCTGTTTGCCCTCTGCCAATAATGCGTGTGCATGTCTGTGTGCGCTTGCGCAAATGTTTTGTCACACTTCCTGACGGGCGAGGATTCATGTTTTGGCAACCGGGGGGCACAGAGAGCAAGAGAGGTTGTGGTCAGGTGACATATCAGCATCTTGCTGTGCCCACACACACGCAGACACACACACACACTCGTCGTGGGCAGGAGAATCGTCCTCTGACGGGATTGCTGTGTGGGTCTGCGATGACAACTGTGTGACCACACACACGGACTGCTGCCATTTAAACTATGCACAACCACACATATATGTTAAAAAAAAAAAGACCCACATTCTAAAAGGTCAGCTAGTTTAGAAGGGGCGGTTCTGTCCCATGCAAACGAAGCACTGCTCACCTGCTGATTGGCTGGGACATTCAGTCACTGAGGTGTCTGATAGACCATTTTGAGGGATCCGTCTGTTGTTAAAATTGCTATTTTAATGAAAGACATGAAATAAAATACTGTATATAAAGTCCACATCAGTAAAAAAATTAACAAAACTAAAATAAAAAAAGAAGATAAAAAAAACATTTTGGAAAAACGTATGCTATTTCTGTATGTAAAAATATTTTTAGGAACATCATGACAATATGGAAAACTGATATTTTTAAATGATTTTTTTTCATACCATTTAACACTAACAAAACTGTTAGCTCATCTTTGCATCCAACAACATTGCAGCTCTGCTTAGCCTTTGGCATTGACATTCAAGTGCCTTGGCTTAGATACGGGCCATTGCTCAGCCGATTTTTGGTTCATACAGTTAACGAGCAAAACGTAAGATATGGGTGCGCTTCAGAGTCCCATCGTTAGATGGGGCCACCACTAGTTCCCTTGGAGTGGAAGGACAATATCAGACAGTTGGTGACGCTAGTGCACCATTATGATGGTTTGCCTAACACCAATAAATAAAAAAAAACAGAATACATTCGGTAGAGTTGTGTTTGTGTGAACAAATCAATTACATTTCCTTTCATTCCAATGGTGAATGATGATTTGAGATATTAAGTATTTTGAGATAAGAGTGTGATCACATAAAACATTAAACTTGTATCTCAAGGCACCACTGTATTGTGCATAGTCCGAAACGGAAAATAGCAGTTGTTGGCCCAATTAGCTGTGTGATGAAAATGAGGGCGGAATTATGTAAATTGCCAACTGTGACATCACAGCAGGGCCTCATTGGGAATATCTCATTCACACACACACACATCACACCATGTAATCCGATTAGCATGAATCCGAACAGCAAAACCAAATGCAAATGCTCCATATAAGCACCTCAATCGGAATAAAAAAGGCTGAATCTGAATTTGGATTGACAAGGGTTGGTTATCCTTTTTGCCAATTCAAACGAGCGTCATGTAAACAGTTTCATCGGAATGGCGAGGCTGCGCATGATGCTCTGTCTTGATGTATATGCATCATGACGTCGTTTCCGCCCATTACAATGGTGGCGTCTTGACAAAAGCTCATCTGTTTTTAAGTACTTGGAAATTGTTTTGTTCAGATGTTGCTTCAATAAAAGTGTTAAATCTATCACAACTATTCTGTCCTAAATGATAAATTAACTTATCTTGATAAATCCCGTGATCGATGAGGATCGGAATGCATCACGTCACATGTAAACAGGTGACCTTAGATCTTCTATCAGAATGACAAAAAAGTCTCCATGTAAAGATGACTATTGTTATACATACCATATTCCCACACCCAAAACTCACAAGTCACTCTTCCACCAAATGTGAGATTCCTCTCCTATATATGGACAGGAAGTGATGACACAAAAAGAAAAAGCCAAGCGCCCACAATTTCATTCATATTTTCTCGCCCAAAAAGGGAAAATCCGTGCATTAAAAGTCACTTTTCCACCAAATTATCGCAAACACAAGCATGGGATTCATCTTCCTCAGGGACAGGAAGTGATGTCATGATGAGGTGAGCGCATGTGCAAAAAGTGGAGGATGGTGGATGAGAGCGACATGATGTAACATCACAGCAGGGTTGAAACGTGAACGCCGTGCTTTAAGACAACTTCATCCATATGTGTATACCCAAAATAGGCAAGTATGTCCCTTTAAATCATTTCCAACACTTTTCCAAAAAATGTCTTCTTAACCACAACTTCCTGTTTCCAGATTCATCTTCATCATGGATAGGAAGTGATGTCGTGACAGAATAAAGGCAAGTGGAAGCGTGTGGAAAAAGTGAAAAAGTATGTGAGGGTAGGATTATACAAATACCCCCATTGTGACATCACAGTAGGGCCAACAAATGAACAACCTCTTTATCACAAATTACTGTTTCAAGATCTTTCTCCTTTGGACATGAAGTAAGTAATGCGAGGGCAAGATTATGCTGGCCCCCCAAAAAAACAGTTCATTCACATTCATTATTTTTACAACCAAAATAGACAAATTGCGCATGAAAAAGTAAATTTTCCACTAAATGTCCTTTTCAGCGCAAACAACCCTGCGGGATTCCTCTGCCATGTGGACAGGAAGTGATGTCAGGACGGGGAAATAGCCAAGCAAGTGGGGAAAAAGTGGCGGATGAATGAATGGGAAGTTGGTGCACACACACGCAGCACTTGTCAACGCGACGGCGCTCGGCATGGTCGCGCAACTACTCACACAACGCCCCCTTCATCCTCGCAGCTGCCGGAACAACAACAACAAAAAATTCCCGCGCATCCTCCGCTTGTTATCCTTCCCTTTTTGTCTTCGCCGTGCCGCTCGGCTGGGAAACAGAGAATGTTGCGGCACGATTAGCATGAGAATACTCACAGTGTTGGATGGAGGGTCGCGGAGCCGACGCGGAGACGAGATGCCGCACACCCGATGGGAAGACGGGAGGGGAAAAACGGAAAGTCGACAGAGAGAGAGAGAGAGAGAGAGACAGAGAGAGAGAAAGAGAGGAGGAGACACGGAGGAAGAAGAGGAGGAGGGAGCATCCAAAGCGGCACAAATAAAGAAATGAAGGAATCCTCCAGGAATGTGCGTGTGCGTAACAATGTGTGAGCGTATGTCGGAGGGAGGGTGTTCGGAGAACTACGCACACACAAGCAGGGTTGCACTTACAATCGCTGCTGACAGCTCTGATGCGCAGTCCACCTGCCTCATCATCAGCAACACGCGCACACACTTGATGTCTCTTTCTCAAATACACTCATTCGTGTATCACACACACACATACACACACTTGGTGTGGGCATCAATACATAGATAGGCTATAGTTATCAATAGCTCACGACTTAGACGCACGCACACACAGGACTGCGTTGTTGTGTTAGTTTCACACTGCTGACAGATTCCGACGCTGCAGGGTAGCGATCGCCCTACGAGTAACATGGAGGAGGGTGTGTTCACACGTCCGCGTGTGTGTGCGTGTGTTCACTGACGGATCTCCCGTCCGCCCACACCACCGCACCCCCACCCCATCACACGCACACCCCTTGGTGCGCCCCCTCCCTCCCTGCTTTCACTCCGGTGTAGCGAGAAGGTCTGAATTGAATGAAATAAGAAATCCCACAAGCATTCAAGCAATTACACAAGCTGCTCAAACTCTTCTTTTTTTTCCGCCAGTCTTCCACTCGTCTCGGCTCCCCCTCAGGCAACAACTACCGCAACAACCCCCAGCCCCCCTTGAAGCCTTAACCCCCCTCCTCCCCACCCCACCTCAGCATGCGTTCACTTCACGCCTGCCTACGCCTTCCTTGGGATTCCCGACACAACGTGATCACGGTCCGTCTTGAGGTGACATCAGAAAATGTACTGATTGGGTGCCCTGTCCGCGGAAATTAGGGCCATGTAAAAATGTTGAAATCTCAAATTGTTTTTTTTACCCGCACTCATAGTTAAACCACAAATTGAAAGCAAATGATCTGATGGCCTGCCTTACATACTGACATCTGGATTTTGGCCTGTTTCACTGCCACTTGTCCTCTCGTGCTTGGAGAGGGCGATGTAGTGTTGACCGAGACATAGACTGTTGCTGTATGGATTCCAGGTCGACCAACGGGGTCAGGTCCGCAGACCGGTTTTGGACCCTATTCACGAAACAAATTCATTCTCATCACACCTTGAACTACAAAAACAGCCCAGTTATCTAAAACGGGATAATCAACCCCAAAATGTTGTTCTATGCGTCCCCACCAGTCTAAACACGCATTTGAATAATCCACCAGTTTTCCCCCCTATTTCAGGGGGCAGCCATTTTGCCACTTGCTGTCACCTTCAATGCGTTTACCAGGTGTGAAAGGTAGAACTTCACCCAGTTTATGCCCCTCTTAACAACACAGTCAGACTTTGTAGCCCAAAAAAGTTTATCTCGTCCCTGTATTACATCTGTCTGATGTAACCCTGCAAACTCGGGTGTAAATGGAGGACAAGGCAGAGGTTCCTCCTTCAACTTTACAATGACAAACCACCAAAGTGCCTTTCAGACTTTTTCAGAAAACTGTAAAAATCTTTGTGTGTTTTATCTTCATCTTACCAGTTGCATTTGAGACGTGCCGTTGTGGTACTTTCCATCTCAGAAGCCCTGTGACAGATTTATCAGCTGTTATGATGGAGGCCAAACATACACACTTCTAATCAGGTCAGCACCCTAACCAGCCACCGTAGCTCTTTATCCCCCCTCAGTTAACATATTCTTGTGTGAAGTTCAATACCCGATACGCATTTCTCCAGACATTTTATATTGAAAGTAACGGTCACTATCTCACATGTAAACACGCACACAGACACAGTGAAAGGCATATGTTAAACTAACCAAACTCTTGCTACGAAAGGAGTTGTCTCTTAAGACCCTTTCACGCCAAATTTTGACCACGATGTTTGAAAGGTAAACTGAATGAGAATTTTCCAGTGTCTGAGGTCATATCGTAACAACGAAACCTAATGACACCCTACAGGACTCACGCGGAACAGCGATGACTCATTAGCATTTCTTTCATTAGCTTTGAAAATTTGAACGTAGAACCTGCGTCAAAATTAGCAGAACAATCATATTTTGTTGCTCGGAAGCGTTTGCTCTCATCCGTGCATAACTTCTAAGTGAATTCATGCGTGAAACTTGGGTGTGACTCGAGGACAACGTTGAGGTTCCTCGCTCGACTTTTCAATGTCAAACCATGGAAGTGACTTTCA
The DNA here is from genome assembly GCF_054856555.1 of Leptonotus elevatus. Taxonomy (NCBI): domain Eukaryota; kingdom Metazoa; phylum Chordata; class Actinopteri; order Syngnathiformes; family Syngnathidae; genus Leptonotus; species Leptonotus elevatus. The sequence goes on along the minus strand of NC_141239.1, from coordinate 30,149,585 downwards.
GACTCAAAAACCAACAAGAAAAACTTTCCGTGTGCTTCATCTTCGTCTCCGAGTCCTCATCTGTGGTGTTTGACAGAACTTTTGAGCTCAGCGGCGGATTTATCGGCCGTCATGACAGCGAGATGGAAGCCAAACACCACCTCTAATCAGGTAGGCCACCCTCCACCCCCCTCCAGCCACCGCCACCCTTTATCTCCCCTCAATTAACATCTACTTCGGCACCCTCTATTATCTTAACCGCACAGAGCACGGGGTCCTCGAAGGGGCGGCGGATCTGCGGACCGCCTGCGCGCAGCCCCCTTCAATCTGCCACCCTAATTAAAGCCCACGCCTGATGTGACAAACATTGCAGCGAGGGAAGGTGTCCGCCGACGTGCGGGGCGGGCGCCCTGAAGGATCGTCTTTGTGCGGGATTATCTGGCGGAAAACAGCCGCCCCAGCGTCACCTGGATGTCGTCTAAATCTTCCTCGCTTGCCAGTTTATCTGTCGACGCGTCCGCTATGACGGCGTCCTCACGGAGGAGGGGCGGGAAAACAACCTCGGCGCAGCGATAAAGTATCTGCGCTTCGATGCTTATTTATAGATCATTCCTGCGTTTAATGCCTCCAGTGCCGGGTTTCATCTGTTTGCTTGCCCCCGCCGGCTTCGTGCTCGCCCCGAGAAGCCGTCAAAGCGGCCATTAAGTCATCTGCACGCCCTCTTTGTCCTTGCTTCCTGTTTGACAACCCCGGCATCCAGTCACATTGCCACATAGCCGGACTCGTAGGTAATCATTTCCATGTCGCAAAGGTTTCAAATAACATGTTCAAGTATTTATCTCCATGGCACAAAGCTTTATTAGCAAACCCTAAGGAGAAATTTGTTGTTTCTGAAACTTTGGAAAGTGGAGTTTCAAAACACAAAGCAGAGAAATATAAGTCTTGAATCTCAAGATAATCTCCAAGAGAGACCAAAGCTACAGAAAGAGGAAACAGAGCGTAATACTTGAAATCTACTTTTTGTCTGCAAGACAGCGATGTAGGGGATGTACTACCTCCTTCACTGACTAGTGTAAGTTACAAACTCAGCTTCTTTTCATTTTCTATGGATAAGTCTGCCCAGGAATTTGTCAGCTGCATCTATTGATTTTGCAGGTTTTTAGCTAGCCATCTTCACTTTTCTCAGAAATCTTCCCAAATGCTTTAATTGGAAGATAATTTTTGCTTCATGAGGTAATATATGACTAATTTCATTACATTTGTTTCTTTCTTCTTTTTTAAGCCTAATTTCTAGTGTGAAGCTGGTTAGCACTGAGCCACAGCCATTTGTATTGATTATATGGTTTCGCTAATTGATTGCAATGTAAAAGCGAGCACTTGGTATGGTGAAGCAGTCATGTTCTATCTGCACCCCCCCCCCCTCCTCCCCTCCTAGAAGCAAACAGGAGATCCGTCAAGGGAGGAGCGCAATTAAGTGCCTAATTTGATTAGGAGATAACGTGAGTGGCACTTAATGGGAAGGACAAGGACTTCACAACGCTGGCAGATTAGTGTGCTGGACGCCTGATTATTAATTAAGACATTCTCTGCTGCGCTCACAGGAAGTCACATGCGCTTTAGCCGCTAAAAATTATAATAATATTCATATACATCAAACATCAGGAGCGAAAAATGTGCATATGGAAGGAGTTGTGGGTGTGAAGTCTGAAAATTGGGTCAGAAGGACCCATAGAATTGTTCAAGAAAAATTTGCCCCTAAAGCTAGTTTCACTTAAGCAACGTGAACTTTGGTCAATCACAAGTAAACCCAGCCAATATGTGAAAGCCTTCCATGTTGGTTTGAAGCGCCATGGCTCAGTGGTAGAGTGGTCATCTCACAACCCAAAAGATGTGGGTTCAATCCCCGCCATTGTGGACCCATTGAAGTGTCTTTGAGCAAGATACTGAATCCCAGTTGGTCCTGATGTTGCACCATCAGTAGGTAAAAGCAATGTCAGTGTGAAGTTCTTTGAGGGCGTTAAAGTGACAGTGTGTATTATTTAGTGCCATCTAGTGGTGAACTAATAGAACACAATGATTTTAAAGCACACAAACTAGGGCACTTCAGAGAGACCACACTTCACAAGCCTACCAACAATTACTACTGCAAGAGGATTTTACATTGATGTATGTATTTGTGTGGGCATACTTTGTTTCTGTTTTGGAAAGCTATTGTGATTGAGTTGTAATGGCGGAAGGATACCTGTGGTGATGAGGCGAATGATGAGATGAGGCTACTGAATGAAGTTTGCTGTGGAGCTATTCCCACAACCTTCGCTGGTGGCAGCCGTTTGTGGACTGTCAGCAGTTATTGAGGTTAAACTTTTGCTCCAACGAAGTAGCTAATGCTAAGCTAGTGGCACCAGACGGAAACTAAGAGTGGCCGATACTTTTTCCACAACGAAGGGAGGACAACGAGTCGCTGTTTTTGTTTTGTTTTGACGTTGGACCAGCGCACATCAGCTAATGACGGTAGACACTTTACAGACTAGGGGATAAGCTAGCAAAAGCTAGCGAGAGCAAAGCAGAGAGGGACAAGCAGCAGGAGCCCGAATCACGGTACTCAGCGACGACTACCTGCAGGCCCCAGCTGTGGTAGGTAAGCAGCAGTCGATCCTTGGGTCCAACGCTAGCTGCAAGCACCACCACAGCTAACCACGTTCGCGAAGTTCTTCTCCTTTGGCCATCTATAGCAGAAAGAAGGCAGCGAAACATGTCAGCCTCCCATATGCGTGGTACGACCTCCAGTATGTAATATAATTAGTAGGGCTGTAAATCTCCCCAATCAAGACGATTCGATACGCATTTCGATACATAGAGTGCGATCCAAACTGTATCCACAGTCCACACAGTGAGTCCCCCCCATCTGGTTTCTTTCCCAAATTTCACCCCATGGGCATGGAGGTGCGAGAGACCATTCCTCCCACCAAGCATCTTTATTTCCATTTGTTTGTGTTTATTAGCCAATGGAGAACCATTCAAATTTTGTTTGCCATCTTTGAATTCTGGCTGGCATTATCATCCCACTCATCCCACCCCCACCCGGCTCGGAGTGGGAATGGTACATAATCTCCCAGCGGCATTCCGGGTGGCGCATCCACAGCTCTTGTGCGCGCGTACCAATGGAAACCTCCCCTCTAGTGAAGGAGTTGTGATCTTTAATAGAGAAAAAAGCAGCCGGCGGCTAATCTGCCAAGAGGTTGGCAGAGAAAAGCCCCGCAAAAGAGAGACGGGACGTCACATGACAACATCCACAGTGCACGCTTGCCAAATTTTGCGGGGAGGTGGCTCTTGGATGGCGGCGGCTTAAACGCATGTGCATGCTTGGGCTCAATTTGCCATCAGGTGCTTGCCTGAAAGCCGCCTTGATGTCTTTTTGCCACGCTGACATTCCCCTCAGACGCCACTTTGCACCTTTGAAACGCACACCAGATGATGCAGCTTATACGTGCCCTGGCCGGGAGAGATTAGGTCGACTATATTCTCTGCGAAGAGCCTCCTCAGAGTCAACACACTGCAGACTAAAACGAAGTTTGACTCTTAAGGCAGACGACACGCTGGAAGGGTCAGCAGTCTATCCGGGCAGTGATTCTCAACCACGTGCAAACTCCACAGATATTCGAACCTCGGCCCACTGAGTTGTGAGGCATACTCGTTAATCATCATTCCACCTTTATGCTACCATTAATTAACAAGTTTAGTTTTTTTCAAGGAAAAACATGTTAATGAGGCTTCATCTGTGATTGATTCGGTTGATTAAAATGCTTAGTAAAGATGTTCATAATAGTAAAAAAATAATGTTAATTGGAATTATTCGATTTCCGACCCTTTTTTGATAGTTAAAAAAGAAGCAAATATGGACAACTTTGAGTTTTTAACTGAAGTCAAATTATAGTATATGTAGCATACAAATTCCACAGACATTTAAACTCGGAACCTCTCAACTGTAAGGCGTTAAAGTACCACGTTAAGTTACCACAGTCTTTATGTATTTTTCCATGGCATGCATTTCCAATTTCATCCATTTGTTTTGGAGAAGTTAGTAGATAACTCAGAAAGAAATGCCCACTTTTAATAGCCATTACAGCCCCGCCCCCCACCCTCTTCCCATGCCTTGGTATACGTCACTTCGGGGACCGGACATAATTGTACGTACGCAATCGTTGTACATGTATATCGCTAATAATGTCCAATAACAGCGATCAATCTGCACCAATATTTAAGTGGACATTTCTACTTATTGCCACTTCAATCTCTGAAGCCTTTATTAACTTTGCCATGTCTGATTTATGAAAGAATGGGGAAATGAGCCGCTATCCTCGCTGGAGCTCGGGTGGTCCTACTTTTAGGCAGTTTGAAAGCTGATAGTAGACGCTTTCGAAGTGGCCATAGCGAGCCAGCACCGCACTGCCTCGCCGAGCTGCATCAGTCCCGGCCGGCCGCGATGGCTGCATTAGCGGCCGATTCGGAGCTCTGGTGGCTTGTCTGACCGGTCACCGATGGCGTGAGCGACGTCCATGACTTTAGAGCCCCTTGTCTGACAGTAAGAAGCTGTTTTCATCCTGCAAGACTCGTCTGTTAACTACTGCCTGATAGCTCTGTGTGCTTTAGCTGGAGCTAGCCTGGCTGCTGTGTGTAGCAAACAGGAGAAAATGGGCCCTTGGAACAATAAGGGGTTTCAATGCTCCCTGCCTGGAGTCAAAATTGACGGCAATGTCTCAAAACCGACACCAATCGCCGCCAAAATTAATATGCACATTACTACTCTTATCCACACTTATCTGTAAAAGTAAATAAAACACCATTCAGCACAATATTGATTTGTGGTGGTGATAGTGTTTTTGTTACTCCTCAGAGCTTACATTTATGTCAGTAAAGTCCCAAATATTGTGCAGATCGCTTGCACAGGTTGAAGGGGAAAAGAGTAGGGATGTGCATATGAATTTTGGGCGCCATTAGTTACTGTTTTCAGTAAATGTGTCATGATGTCGTCGTTTCCTCCCACTAAAATGGCGGCGTCTCCCCAGAGCTTGTCTACGAGGGGAAAACTTGTTTTTAAGTACTTTAAACTTGTTTTTATCAAGATGTTGCTTCAATAAAAGTGTTAACACCATCACAACTACTGTGCTAAATGACAAATGAACTCCATCTTGATAAATCACGTGATCGATGTCCGCGCCTCTCGCGGCTGTCGTGGGGCTGATTCGATTAAAGGAGAGGAGCATATAAACGCAGATCGATCGTCATCCGGAAATGATCGGAATGACTAGAACAGTCTCCATGCCTCGAGCCTCAAGATCCACAAGTGAGTGACGGCGAACTATCGTTACATGCGGTATATCTGGTCGCAACACGTTTTTTTGTTTTTTTAATATATATTTTTATAAAATATTCTTGAAAACCTTTTGGGTGGGGGTCAGTTTACTTGAGTGGCCCGCCCAAGTATTAACATGGTGTGGGAAAATGCAATTTTTAAAAAGCAAATGAGTGGGTTATTGATTAAGATGGGAATGGAGCTCAAAATTAACTATAAAAAAAAAAAGGATTTTTCCATTTCTGACACTCTTGGATAATTAATCAAGCTCAGAGTCTTAAAAAGAACCCCGACTCTAATGACAAGTTTGCTCCATATGATTTATTTGGTTGTTACTAACATACCTATGAGATTAATTTCTTAAAAATCATCTCCAGTTTAATACATTTTGTAAAAAACGTTATTTGTACGTACATTGATGTTTACGTCACAATGCAGAACGGCCGCTCACTCTCTGCCAAGCCATGCGAAACGAGTATAAAGAAAGCGAGGTAAGCCTGGGAAGAGCTCGAGAGCACGGTGTGTTGGAGGTGGGAGGACTCTGACGATCGCATGTTGTTTCTTTAGGAACGTTACGGAGGCTTACTTGGCTTTTCTTTGTACCCGTTTCTTGCGACGTAAACAACAATGGTAGCGTACATACATATAGTGTTTTTACAAAATGTATGAAACTGGAAATTATAAAAAAAAAAAAAAATGAATCTCATAGTTAACATATAGTAACATCTAAATAAATTATATGGAGCAAACGTCATTACAGTCAGGATTCCTTTTAATGTTATATGCAAATTAGAAACTGGAACCTCAACCACGCAGCTGACATGCTAACCACTAAAATGTTTGGAATTAACGTGCAATTTTTCATGAAAAGTTTATTTCAATATTATTCAATGGGATTTTTCTATGTCGGACTCTTTTAGATATTTGAACAGGGCCAAATTGACCACGAACATGATATTACTTTGAACAAGTGAGTTAACCAAGCTATTAACGTTGGGAAAGTGTCTTCAGAAGAGTGTCACTACCCCCCTTAAAAGCGGGTCATTGGTACGTGCCATTGGACCGGCACATTAGTAATTCCACGCAGCCAATGCCGCGAGGAAGCAACTGAAGACGAGCTTCCGAGGGAGGCCGCGTTCTAGCAGCAGGGGGGCCTCACAGATTATTTAGCGCCTCATGCAGATCAGTGCTAGTAGCAACCTAGCCCCGTGGGGCCCGGCGGAATTAATGTAGCGAGCCAGCCAGGGAGAGAGTGATTTATGGGAATACCGGCGGCTGATGAGCGCCACGATCCCGACATCCCTGACGGAGGCGAAGCGGACACCGGTGACACTTTTGGTGTCACCGCTTATTTATTTTGGCCGCCCTCCGCGCAGGCCTGGCTATTAAACTGATCCCCGCCTCCGCGCTCGGCCTTGTCCAACAAGCGCAAAACCCCGTTAAGCGTGTGTGAAAGGCGGCTGATTGTGTTTGCCACCCGCCTGCCTCTATCTTTCCTGGACAGGCGGATTAGAGGGGGGCAGAGTGGGCGCAACGACCCTCCAGGGGCGAGGGACGGACATAAAAAAAAAAAACTTCAGACAAATGCCAGAGCAGCACGACAAGCCCCGGCTAACGTAGCCCAGAGACTGATGCTCGCTTCAGAGTGAATGTAAGCTTGCTTTTATCTACTGGTTGCTACAAAGCATTGCTGTATAGTTGCTTGACATAAAGCCAAAGCAAGCAGGAAGGTATATGATGTTGTTGCTATACATTAGAAAAACGATGCAGGGTTGCTTTACGATTAGTCCTAAGAATTAGTAAAGTATTCAGTTTAATTGGTTCATGTTCAAGTCTGAAGTGCTTTACATTAGTACGGTGGAGGTTTTCTTTACATCAAGTCATCACGAGCAGCAATGTGCATGCATGGTTGCTCTTTACCAAAACATAAGCTGTAAGTATATAGTTGCCATATGTTAAGCAGTAGGATTTGTAGTTGTTTTCCATTAAACACAACAATGTAGCTCAACATTTAGCCAGAAGTAGAAGTTTATAGTAAGTAATAGGGGCGGGGGGAAAAAATCGATATTGCAATATATTGTTCTGCTCTCTGTTGCAATGAATATATCTATAAACTAACGTCAGTATCGATATTTTATGACGGCACAGCAGCCCAAAGCACATAATGGATTTACCCCGTCATTCAGACACGTCAATGAAGCTGGAAACATACTCAACGTAACACACCGCCTACACCAAGACTAACTTAAAAAATATAGCTTCATCAAACAATACATTGATGCCAATGCAATTGCCTTGGTGGGCTTTTACTTTGAAGTCGGCCTGCGCGGCGACGTGGCGGCCAGGTTGACTTCCTTGATCGACGTGTTGGCTTACATATCGAAGTTTTTATTTAAATTACATATTTTCTAGCAACATTTTCACAAGGCCATCCCGAAAGTATATTTAATCGCTAATTTAGGACGCTAAGAAACCGCTAGTTAATTACGTCATCATTTTATGATATGCCGCAAGTCTCCGACGTTAGTGACTAGCAGCTAGTGTTAGCATTAATGCCTGGCTTGTACGGTGGCCCCGAAGTGCAAAAAAGGGCTGGCAACAGTAATGAGCGACACCTACCTGGCTTCTTTCTTACTTTTTCAATATCCTGGGCCTAAACTACTTTGTAATTCACTCTCCATGTTTAAAAGGAAGGGGGGGGGGGATCATACATTCAAAACATTCAACTCAAAATGTCAAATACTGACATTAAGATTTTAGGAAAACAACTTTAAGCCATTAATAACTTGTTATTTTAACCATGGACCAGGTATAAAATAAGAATGTGTCTGCCTCTTATTGGACTTAAAGTTGTGTTCCTAAATCCTTAACGACCAAATTAGACATTTTGAGTTGATTTTTTTTACTATTATTTAATGGGAAGAAGTGTTTTATAAAATAAATAAATTTATCTTGTTTTGTTTTGTTTTCTCATTCAAAAAATGATTCGATCAGTGACTCAAATCTGTGACTTAATCGTCACCGTCAGTATTTAATCTCTCCTGTCCTATTTGTGGGGGCGCTATTACCTAAATGGTGGTAAAGTAGGCAGAAGCAGTGGTGAAGAACTGGTGTCTCGACACTATTGGCGAAGAAGAACAGTCGGCAAATTTCCACTGTCACTCACATACTGAATATCGTGATATATCGCTGACAAAATTTGGGACAATATATCGAATACCATAGATCTCGTGATATTATTGTTATCGAGGGCCACATATCGTCACAGTATCGAATCGTGAGTTACCCGTATCGCCCACCCCGAGTAAGTAAAGTGTAGGCTTCTTTCATAATAATTAGCTGTGTAATGTAGTTGCTTCACGTTAACAGTAAGATGCCTACAAGGCAGGGCAAGGCAGCTTTATTTATATATGTGCTTCACATAATTAAAAAGATAAATTAGTTTGTAAATGACTTAGACTTAGACTTGACTTTATTGATCCCTTTGAAATGACTCCCTCAGGGAAATGTATTTAAAATGCTTTTAAATGTAAGGCATTTAAAAACAAAGTAAAGATAAAAATTAAAAATAGCTTGCTAAAATTACTAAAAGAACAAACAGCACAAAAACAAGATTTTGGACAAACATTCAGTTTGTGCTAACCAGATTCCTCATGAATTTGTTGATGATTAGTCCGGCTGGTGACCACTGTCTCATATCCAGGGGTGGGTAGAGTAGCAAGAAATTGTACTCAAGTAAGAGTAAAAAGTAGTTATCAAAAAAATCAGTTACGTACAAGTAAAAAAGTAGGGGGTTCAACGGGTCTCTATAAAGACTCAGTTCCCATTGTCTCATTGAAGAGCCGTTCAAAAAGGCTCGATTCGTTTGTGAATGTCACATCACTAGTGTATGCACAAATGCTCCTACACAGCCAGTCAAGCAGAGCGCTTATGTGAAATTACGGTAAATCTAATGTATGAATGGGGCAGTGGGCAAAGACTCTAGTGTAGCCTAATATAGCGGAGTAAGAGTAGCGTTACTTCTTCACACATCTACTCAAGAAAAGGTTAAAAGTATAGTGTGGTAAAACTACTCTTAGAAGTACTTATTTTTTTCAAAAAGCTACTCAAGTAAATGTAACGAAGTAAATGTAACTCCTTACTACCCACCTCTTTTGGCTTTGCTCCCGGCAAATTCCAGGGAGGGCTCCTGGACGATTTACCACAATTTCCACAGGCTACAACCATCTTTGACGAACTTGCTAGCTGTCTGTTAGCTTGCTCCTGATCTGACCTGTTTAAAGACATCGGCAACGTGGTTTCATTCCCTAATTGTCTATTTATCTCCACATACACTTAAAGCAGTACAAAGCAAGATTTAGTTTCCGTTGATTATGGCGACACCATATGGACAAATGCGGTGTTGGTTTTCCTTGAATGAAGACCACATTTCCCATGAGGACCAGCACATTGGGTCGTGAAATATGAATGTCCCAGGCGCTCGCAGTTGGACTGAATTACATTGTTTCCAGTGGCTATTTTTTTTTCTTTATATAGCACTGCAAAGTTTCTCAAGTATGTTAACAGCAGACGTTGGTTGTGATCTTACCTTTTGTTTTGTAAATACACAAAGGGCTACACTCCTCCCTCCCTCTCGACGTAAACAAGAAAGCACACAACACCTTTTGAGTGTTGCGTGGCGAGTAAGGTCATTGCGGAAGGGCGAATTATCAAGCTGATGTCTAGTAATTGCTACAACACAATTATCCGAGAGCTAACATTAGCATAATAGTTTTTATTTGAGCATGTAGAGCTGCCTACTAAAAAGAGCCAAGTCCCGCAAAGGCAGCATCGGTTGGAAACACCTCCTTGTCTATGACCTCATGCCAGCGAGTGAAAGCAGAGCCAATATTAATCCTGTACTGTGCTTTTATCCAGGCAGGCTCCCTTTTTATTATTATTATTTTTATCTCCTCAGACAAAAATCTTCATTTCTTGGTTTGTTTTGCAGCTCCTCCATGATAATAGTGAGCGCGTTTAGACGTTCGACTCCTGTCTTTGGAACGAATGGGGTAAGGTTGATGTGACGTATGCCGTAAAGCAGTCTGCACGTTTGTAGTTTTTTATGTGTGGCGAAAGTCCCGCCATCCGCCTCAAGGTTGTTTAGTGACAGTAGAAATGATACTGACCCCCCTCAGGCCATGACAAAGGTTTCCTTAATCTAGCTGTAAGTCAATTTTTCATCAGCAGAATTATGAAAATATGAATTTAAGGTTGAAAAGTTAATTAGCAGGGCTTTCAGGCCTCGACACAACTCCGATGTCAGCCAAATGTGACTGCCAGTGGCGTCGGCCTGACCATCGGCACATTAAGGCAGAAAAATGATACTAATAATAATACACCGCAACAATTACTATGAGTGCCTTATGCGCATGCATAAGATGTGATACCCCTCCATATCATTGGCGGCAGTAGTCACTATTCCTCATTGTTAGTAAAAGGTAACCGGAAAGCTCTTTATGGGGGCGGGATATAAAATCGTAAACAATCACTATCTTTTTTTGCAATTCACTTCCCGACTTCCGATGTCGGCTTGTTCTATCAAGGCCAGATGATGCATTTGTCCCGAGCACTGCCAATTTCTGAAGACATTTATGAATGTCTTCAGTGGAAAAGGGAGGCATCGTCTCTAACCCTAATGAGCAATAAGGTGTACACTTTATTAGGCCATATGTTCAGCAATTATGTGTGTAGTTGCTTTACCTTTTGTCATAACAACAGGGTAAGGTGTGGTTGCTACACAGTAAGCAAGTTGTGTGCTTTACAAAAAGCCAGATCAAGTAATGAGATGTATAGTTCATTTCAGTAATGTTTTGTTCTGTAACATAAGAAGCCAGCACGTTATGGTATTTTATTTTTTTATTTTATTTTATCATTTGAGTGGTAGCATGGAATAAAATGGAATCTCGTCACTGGAGATAATGCACTGCCAGACGGGAGCGATTCTCCATTTACATATATTTCCATCTTAGACGTTTAGCTAACACTCTTATCCAGAGTGGCTTACATTACATTACAAGTATGTCGTCTTTTTTCAGGCTTCGCAAACACGGCGAGTCCATAGTGGGGAGGAAGGGGAAAAAAAAACAATGCACCAAGACGTTTGGGATTTTCAGAAAGAAAAAAAGAAGTACCCGCAATAACGAGCTGGACTGCACATCTCTGATCGTCTCCCAGCATGCGGCCAACAAACTAAACTGGCGCCGCCGCCAAGGATTACACTGGGGAGGGATCCACTCAGATGGGACGATTAGGAGCACCTGACTCGGCGCGCCGATAAGAGGATTGCGACAGCCAACACGGCGACTCTTTGTAGCCAACTCGCAATTTTTCAGTATTGCATTAATGGAAAGTCTTCGTACAAGCATTCACATTAGGGTAGGGTTTGTTTGTTTTTTACTTAAATTGGTTACTACGTTCGATGGTGACAAGTTAGACTTCCAAGCCTAAGTTAAGATTTTAAACTAAGGTTTAAAGACAAGGTTGGGGTGTGAGGTTAGGGTTTTAAGGCTGGTTTAGGGTTTCAAATTGTATTTTCAGTCAGTGTTAGTTAACAGGTTTCATATTAAAGATTCAAATAATGGTTAAACTCTCAAAATAGAGTTTCAAGCCAAGTTTAGGGCTTCAAAGTTGGGTTCACGTTTGAAATGAAGGTAACAAATGATAGTTTCACAGTACAGTAAAGATTCAGAGCAGTGTAAGTGTTTCACGCCTGGTATATGGCTTCAAATTACAATTTTAAGTATGGATTGGGGTTTCAAAATATTGAGTTATTGCTTCAATTTAAGGTTTCAAGCATGAGTTAGGATTTCAAAATAGGGCTTCAGGTCAGGGTTTGTGTTTCAAACTAGGGCTATAAATGCAAGGTTAAGGTGCGAAAGCTAGGGTTTCAAACATGTTTATAAGTTCCGCATTGCGTCCAAACCAAGGTTAGGGCTTCAAATTAGGATTTTGACACACATAATTCCAAGTTTTTTTCTCCCAGTGTTGAGACATGACTGATTAGAGTTTCAAAGTAAGGTCTCAACTTAGTTTGAATCTGAATTGGGGTTTAGAAATAGGGTTTCAAGCCTGAGTTGGTGTTTGAAAGTACGTATTGGGTTTCAAATTATGATTTTTAACTAGGGTTAGGGATTTAAGACAGGGTTATGGTCGCAAATGATGCACTGTTGCCTTACTTTTTATTTTAGCTGACTCTTTTATTTGCCACCACATTTTGCAGACACATTTGCGCGTGCGTGTGCGCGTGTCTCCGGTGCCTTCAGTTTGAACTCGGCTGGCACAGTTAAAAATGAGATAACAACGGGTTGCTATGGTGATAACATAACTATGTAATAGGAGAAATGGGTAACATCTCGCGGGGGATGGAGGGATCAGGAAAGTGGGGGGCTGGTGGCGGGGGTGTATTTTTATGTGTCAGCCGCCGTCCTCCATCATCAAAGCTCTTCTCCACTTTGGGTGTGGTAGCAGGGGGGAGGGGGGGAGACAGACGCACATCATTAGTCTCCAGCCGGGAAGTAGTTTATACGTATGTGGCTTGCTTTTGCACAACATTTTTCTTTTTGGGGTTATTGTTCTTCGGAATATTCAGCTTCAGGAGGAAATTTAAAAACAAAATTTACTAGATGTAACCTCAAGGCAATTATTTTCTTTTTAAAAATGTGTCCTGTGTGCCTCCACAGTATTGTGATCAATATTGCATTTGTACAATAAGGCTTACAAACTTGTATATGAATGACTAACTCTCTCAATACATATGTGTATAAGTGTCAATACGTCATTAGCGTCATAGTCGCTGCGTACACATGATCTATGAATACGTCATAAGCTTTTTTTTTTATGCACGAGTGTACAGGAGGGGCTGGCGCAGTTTCTGACGGAAGGAATAGGCTTGACTGCAATGTTATTGAAACAAAACGGCCAGCAGGTGGCAGCAAGTATAAAATCAGCCAGGAGGAAGCAGAAAATGAGTGATCGGCAGAACAAAACAGTTGACCCTGCAAGACGATCGAGTTGCTGCACGTCCAGGAATGACGCTTCGCTCGTCGAGCAACGCAATAAGCAACGGATCCGCGGGGTTAACGGCTCGTTTCGCCGGTCACGTCGACCCCTGGACGAGCTGCAGTCAGACCAGCCAATTGTTTATTTTTATGTGCAATAAACTGTTATTTTATTATCAAAAGTACTTTTTGCAATGTTGTCTTATTGCACAAAAAACATTATTTAGATGTTTGAGCTGTCACAAAAGAAAAATAGTAGTGTTAAAGTAGATGTGCTTGAAATCTTTGTTTTACAAAAAAAAAAAAAACTTGGCTACATTCTAACGCTGATAACTAAAGAACAGTAAAAAGATAGAAATACACTTCTTTTTATGATGAAAAAAGAGATTCTAATCTTTCTTTTGGCATGTTCCATTTCTATGTAGGAATAGAACACAATATTCAAAATAAGTCAAAATCCAGCAAAACGGCTGGTATTGAAGGGGGTTGCTCCAATGAAGATGGCTTGTATTCAAGGGGTTAATAGGCCCCTCAAAGATGAAGCCAGAGGGCAGCCATCTTACATTGCCACTTTTACTGACAACTTATTTTATTTATTTATTTAGCTGAAAACACAGTTTTAGTGTGTATGGAGTAATAAGAGCCTCTCGGAGAACGAACATCACTGTTTGTATCGATCATTCAGACTATATCATCACAGTATTGTGAAGTGTGACTCACAAAGGTAAGGTTTGCAATTCACAGTTCCAGACAGCCTATACTTCCGTTTGATTGCTGATGGTTCTGACAATATGATGCAGTGGAATATTTGAGTAGCGCTCAGAGTTATACCAATTTAGTGAAAATTACAAATCCTATTCTGAGCGATGAAATGTGCATGTAGCACTGCGCCCAGACTTATTGCTACAACATGTTCGCCAGTCGCCAGTGGCTTCACTTCTCCAGATGGCGACTAAGGTCATTGTTAGTCCATTCATTTATAAGTCTGTGGTTTTCATTCATTTCAGGGCGCTGCGATTTTGTCCTCGGCTGTCAAGTGAAAATGGCATGAGTGCCCTCGGGCTCGCATTGCAATCGTCACGACTCACCTGTTTTCTGGTTGTTTGTCTGTTTTCTTGTTGCTGAACAAATCAACACTTGGTGAATTTCAACTCCTGAGGATTTGGACTAACTTTCTCCACGAGGCTGCCAAGTTGTTCCCTGCTCAGTCTGAAGTGCACCTCGTAGCAGCCCTCACGCAGCTGTAACTCAATTGCAAGCCTAAATTCCCCCAGATCTTACCATGACATTAGAAATGGATGAACCCATTCCTGTTTTTTGCTGCTGCTGCACCATACCCAACATTGGGCACTACACAAACCAAGCTCAGCGTGAAAGCGCCTCAAGACTCGTAAAGACGCCTGACACCAGACTTGCTTTGGCCTTCACAGACCAGACACTCCGGCACACCTCAGCTGCTATGATGTATGACTGTGTGTCTTTGTGTGTGTGTTTATGACTGTGTGTATGTGTGTGTGTGTGTGTGTGTGTGTGTGTGCGTGCGCAGTAAACAGGCCATCCATCATGCAGTGAGAGCATCACACAGGGACGAGGAGGGGGTTTTAGGGGGGTTGTTGGGCATCATTTAGCGTTCCAAAGTCAGTTGCCGCCGCCGCAGGCTGGAACGTTTGACTGGCGACCGGTAAGCAAACTGAGAGAGCGCCACCTGTCTGTGTGATGGATAACCAGCTACGGGCGCAACAACTTAGTATGACCGCCAACATTTCAAGTCTTGCAATGTCTTTCGGGGGGTTTATTTTCACTGACAAGAGAACAGAGACATGTAACGAAAAGGTTTTGCCAGTGTAAGGATTTGAAATAAAATTTGGGTTTCAAGCCTGGTTTGGTTTTTCAAACTCAACATTTTCTGCATATTCACATTAAAGCTTGTAGGATGTGATAAAGTGAGAGCGAATTGATTTGTTTGACATTGTGGTTGATTTCTTATGATTTGATTTATTGCACAAGAGCTTGTTAGAATTTTTATTTATTTTTTACTGCGGCCATCAAAAAGATGAGAAATAACTTTGACATCAGTTTCAAGATGTACTTTTATACCAATTATCCTTCACAAGCTCTCATCTTTAAAAAACAAGAAGTGATTAAAGTGCACACGCAAACACACGCACACACAACTTGTTAGCGGGATGAAGTGAGTGTTGACTGTGGCCTCAGTGGGGGATTTATTTACGAGCCATGATCCTTTAAAGCTGCAGTGTGTGCGTTTGCGTGCGTGCGTGTGTGTGTGCGCGCAGTCACCTCATTAATTCCAAAGCGGGAAATGAGGCAGAAACAAAAACCTGCTCGGCTCCTAATTGCGAGGCAGCCAGCAAGAGCCCAAGACCCCAAACAAGCGGCTTACATCTTAAAGTGTCTGCTAAATCACCAGACGATACATTCGCAGACCAGTTCCAGGTGTGGGAAGTTTCACTTTCACAGCAGAGATGTTGAGCATCAAAAACACTTCCTGATTGTTATGTCTTAACATGAAACAATTATGTGTAGGGTGTACGCTCCCCGTTCGCCATGTCGCCATGTCGCCACTGAGGAGGTGAAAAGGGGAGTGGCAAATAAATATTCCCTACGCTCACCACATTGGCGCGGCCAATTTGTCTGTCAAAATTGCACTGGGGGAACATCGCTATATCAAGCATAAGTGTCCATACGCAAAAAAAAAACAAAAAAACGTCCATATGCATATTGCATACAGTAATCCCACAATCCTAGCCATGAGTGGTCACAGTATATCCAGGCTTGGGGAGTAACGGAATACATGTACCGCCGTTACGTAATCAGATTGCAAAAAAAATGTAATGGTATACAGTTACAGGAAAAAAACATGTAATCAGATTACAGGTACATTTATAAAAAATTGGGATTACTTCGAGGGATTACAATGTCTACGATGAGAGAGTGCGAAAGAGAAGGACAGAGCAAGAGAGAAGGACAGAGCGAGAGAGAGCGCGTACACGCCCGCGCGAGTGGGACTGTTGCTACATATCGGGTAGGTGGGAACGAACGAACAAACTGACTAGTCGTGTCCTCCACACGCGGGCAGTTTGAAAAAGCGTCACGGACGGGAGGAGGAAATAGCGACCGGTATTCACTGGAACGGCATGCTACGCGCTGTAGCTTCTTGCTAGCTAGCCCGCTAGCCTACAACCATAATGTGAGTAACACCTTCCAAAAAAATCTTCCTCCCACCAATTCACTATTTAAACATCATACACAACATATACACGGCTAAACTTGTGGCTGGGATAAAAGTTCATTTTGCAATTGATGTCACACATCGTCATCCTCATTGGATGACAATCTATCTATCTAACTGTGAGGTGTGGTTGCTTTCAGTGACAGTTTGAAAACAGCATATGGCCTTCAATCAATCAATCAATCAATAGCCTACATGCTTTTTAATTACACTTGGATTTTTGCTATTTGTAGGCTGCCCGGGTCCCTATCACGCGCAAATAGCAGGGGCACATTGCATAGAATATATATTGTGGTGATATTTATTTTTATTTTGTCTTCATGAGCATACTCAATATTGGAGTAATCCAAATGTAATCCAGTTACATTACTTTAATATTATGGTACTTGAATTACGTTACTAACTAATTTTTTTAGCAGGTAACTTGTAACTGTATTGGATTACATTTTAAAAGTAACCCTCCCAACCCTGAGTATATTAATATCGCTCCAAGGCCAATGACATTATTGTTTACATCTGCTGGTAGCAGCATGCTGATGCTGGCGAGCATTCGCAACATTAGCAAGCAAGCCATTCTGTCGCGACCTGAGAAAGGATGAAAACGCTTGTCGGTTTCTCATCGAAAACGTAACTATATTTCCCCCGAGTTGCGTAAAACAACTGTGAATTACCCCCCTAGGCCCGCTCACAAGTCAGTCCAGGACTTAAAGTCGCGAACCCTTGTCAAATCTTTGTGGTTCGGCAACGTCACCTGGCTTTGACAGGAGGAATATGCTAACTTTTTTGGTAAAGTGTTTAAGAGAAGGATAATCAGTCACTTTCACGAGCAGGAAGTCGGCCATGACCGCAGAGAGACTGGGTAATGTGCACGAAGGTATAAGAACATCACAGGTACGTGGACTGTGTTTTGTAACCCATTTCACTTTATTTTCATGTGTTGTCACGTGCGGACGTTTGCCCATATACACTCAGCACTGATTTACGTGATCGAATTGAATGTTATCTTCAGTTGCAATTGCAGTTGAATGCAATAATAAACGTTGCTGTATGTATTAATAATATTGCATGTGCAAAATATCGGGGTATACAGATAAAAAATGCCACTGTACAAGTTCCACAAAAATAATCAGCATCTTAATACAATAAAATAGTGGACCTAAGTATTCCTAAAAACGTGGTAGAGGTTCTATTCCTTAAAATGCACGTCTATTTATTATTGTAGGCCACTGCAACATTATGCACAGTTCAAACATTAACACGGTACTTGAATGTAGGAAAATAAAAGTGCATTCGGATGTATTGAGAATATTGAATGAAAATCATACTAAACCTTAAATAACCTGTAAAAAACATCTGAGATTTTTGTAAATACATTAAATATTTTAGAAGAAAACAAACGTGCAAAGACTGAGATCAGTTTAGTGCAGAATTGCTGAGGTATTTCAGGAAACTCCCGATTTCTTTGTTTGTATTTTTGTGGGGCTAAAATGGTGACGAGTATATAAGTGCCCTCATTTCTTTCATCTGTGCCGAATTGGCGCAGTTGCCACTTTTATTCATAAGAACTTTGCCCATTTCTACCACTACAATGTGCTGTTAGCCATCAAGAGCAGCCCCTCCCCCCAAATCCATTTTACCAGAAGTGTTGTGTGTTTACAATGTGTGGTGAAATAGCGGCAAAATAGGCGGTACTGTCACCACATAAACATGTGATGTGGTGGCTCTCAAATGTGGCTAGGAGATTTTTATACTGTTTAGCTACATTGAAAATTCATAACCCAACGTAATAGCAACTACACACTAAATTGCTCGTTATGAGAAGATACTTTACGCCTTATTGCTTGTTTAGCCCAATGCAAATAAACTACTGTATACAATTTTTTTTTACAACACATTCTAACAAAGCAGCTATGCACCTTACTAGTTATGGGTGAGTGTAATTCACACCTCACTTCACATGATGACTGAATGTAAACCTTGCTGCTTGTTATAACTTATCGTGAAACGACATGTTATTGCGTAACGTAAAGCAACTGCAAACCTTATTGTTTGTGATGGCTTTACATTCAGCAACTATACACCTTATTGCTTGTTATGACCTAATGCAATTTACAACTTTATGCTTGACAGATGGAGGAGACAGAAATAGAGGAGCAGTGATGAAGAAGAGGAGGAGGAGATGCGGCCGGCAGGACGCTGAAGGATGAGGCGGCGCCTCGAGTAGACGCCGGGCCTTAATGAGCGTTCTCCTCAAACCCTGGAGACTTTCTGCACTCCTCACCGACAACATGGACAACACACACACACATACTTGCCTCTGTGTATTATGAGGACATTTTTTCCAAACCGGTTTAATTGTGTATTACAGGGACACCCCTTTCTGCTAATGCCAGAGAGATGGGACTTGCACCCAAAAAATTTTTTTGGGGTTGTCCAGGAAAATTTCACTTCAAAACTTGAAAAAACTCAACACACGAAAAAAAGAAAAACCTGAAAAAATCCGTAATTGTGAGGACATAGATAATGACCTAAATAAGCCACGCCCATTGCAAAAATGGTAATTATGAGGACCAACTCACATTACAAGGACAAAGTTTACACAACACACAGCAACCATGTCACTGAAGTGATTTGAAAGTTCTGGCATTCTGACTTTACACAAACTAAAATGGCATTGATGTGTAATGACTTACCTGATATAAGGACACATTGTTGTACATAACAATACTGTGAAATGCAAAGTCATACCTGATCTGTCCTAAAATTGTAAGTTTTAACATGGTGCTCATGTTACAACTTACAATTTTAGGACAGACTGAAACTGGTATGTTAATAAAACTGCTTCTTATGTGAACAGGTTATCTAGGTCAAACACAGCTTTGTAATGGATAAGCTCGACATGAAACCAGATGCAAAAGAGTCAGTGAACATTGAACATTTTATTCTTTAAAACATGACTACCTCTCATCTTAAAGGATGAGCAGTTTTCTCATAGCTCATTCCTGAAATACCTTCGGATTTCTGAATTTCTGAAACAGGTTCAATGTAGGAAGTGTCCGAAGTACTGTGAGAATCTGGAACATATTCCTCTGCTAACGAATCCTCACTTGAACTGGATACATCAGCAACCTAATTTTTTAAACGAAAACAATTATTACATACATACATACATACACATATTGTCGCTGTTCTGTGAAAAACACTTCCACCATAGGAGCTACCGGAGAGCAGCCCGCGACCTAAAAATGGAAACGTGTTTTTCACAGGACAGCAATGATATCCATATATACAGTAGATGCACACATACTTATGCATATATACAGTGGCTCTAAAATTAACCTGCCAGATGCGGGTTAAAATTCATTTTGGCGGGTGGTCATAAATATTTACTAGCTTTACTTCGCTGTTACTTAGTGATGTTACACTCGAAGTAGAAGCTTGAGAAAAGTGTCGAGCGCTCGCGGCAGAAGTAGCTCCCGCCATTGATGGGCTAATGTGCTAAAGTTAATTTACCAAAGGTCTTCATCATCAAGCAGTTTTGCATTTTTTTTTAAACGGGATATGTGCCAGATGCTGGAGCAAACTAGAAAAGCATTTAGAACCTAAAGTTTGTGCACATACTAAAGATTATTATAAATCTAGTCACATTTATTCGAAAGATGAGATGAAGCATTTAACAAGAGGGATAGTTAATATGCTTAATCTATGGCATTGCCCCTAAAACAGATATTGTGTGATACAGTCCTTCAGTTACAGTAGACTTTTCTATTTTACAGAGTCAGACAGTCGTTAAGATTGAGACAATTGCTCAACATTTAGCTGCTTGCAACTAAAGATAAAGGTATAAACATGGGTCATAATTTATCCTCTTGACTAAATTATATTCATTCAATGAAAATGCCTGCACTATTAATTCTGGTTGCGTGAAACAAAGATCCATTGCAGATACAAATAACACAGAAGATAAAATACCCATCATGCCAGTCCATTCTAGTGCAGCGAAAGGTCCAAAACATAAAGCACATTTATCCAAGCTTGATACAAGTAAATTAACTACCTGATGTTTACACTTCTGTTTAAAAAAATAAAATAAAATTGATAGCGAGTTCATCTCTAAAATCCACCATAAATAAATTAATGGGAACAAAAGATCACTACAGTGCATAATC